>NC_088384.1:109715000-110315000 GCF_037993035.2 Macaca fascicularis | reverse complement strand
CAGAGCCTTGGCTCTTCCCAATAACAGCACCACGATTCTGATAATTCTGCCACCTCCTCCTCTCCTGCCTCTTAAAGCCCTGGCAATTAACCTCACGCCTCCATCCCTTAATTCCCATACAGATGTTGGCAATTGTCATATCTCCGGATGAGTTCTGCAGTGTGGCCTCCAACGTTCAGTCTTTCCACAAATAGTCTCTTGCCAGCATATCAAAGTTGATCTGTTGAAATCTGGACCATCATGCACCAGTGATGAATATTCCTAAGCATAATTCTTTTTCCGTTTTTAATGGAGACAGACCGTGTATTCATTTTCATCTAGCTTTTTGTCTGCATTGTTGGCACTCTTTTTTTTTTTTTTTTCCACTTGGGAAATGATGCCAGTGGCAGAGGTTCCAAAGAGCACAATCTTCAGAGCACCCATTTGGTCCACACTTTGTGCATTTGCCCATTCATTCATTAATTCATGCATATACCTTCATGGGGCATGTTCTCTGAGGCTGGCATTAGCTAAGTGCTCAGGTCACAAAGCTTAAAGACACAATCTCTATCCTCAAACAGCTTACCAACTCATGAAAAATTCAGACAACCAAATCAACAATTATATTAAAGGATGATTTACAGTGAGAGAAGAAAATAGAAGCAAAGTTCCAACAATTACAGGCTGTGTGACCCTAGGAAATCTACTTAACCTCTCTGTGCCTCAGGTTCCTTGCCAAGAAAATAGAACCATTACAAGCGGATGCCATGAAGGTTGTAATGAGTACTAAATGAGTTATTATTTGTGAAGTGCTGTTAACTGTGTTTGGTACATGTAAGTGTTTGCTCAAGAAAGTAGATACAAAGCTGCCATAAACAGAATACAGAATAGAAATAAATCTGCATACATATTGTCAGTTAACTTTTGATAATGGTGCAAAGGTAATTTAATGAATAATGACTATGTTATTGAGCAGTCAACTCATGCCTGGTGTGCAGAGAAGGCCCTATTATGGCACCAGCTTTTGAGACAAGAAAAAGCTTCACTGCAAGTTGACTGGCAAGGAGGTAGAGACAACGCTGAAATTTGTCTCCCTGATTTGGAGATGGGTCAAGCTCTATCACGTTCCTAACTAGTCCCAGGTGCTGCCGATGCAGCCAGCCTGCCTGGCTGGTGATACTAACAAGAGGTTAAAGCTGTTTTTCATTGGCATGCCTGGGCTATATGATTGCAATTTTGGCCCTATGCTATCCAAAACACCTTCAACAATAGTTACTCGGTTTGAGCAGGCCCTGCAACTTGCAAATGTCTTAATAAATTCTGTTGGAACAGTTGGTCATCACATACAAAAATAAGAGACCTTGACTTATACCTCAAACTATATATAAAACTCAACATGAATCATAAATCTAAATGTAAAATCTAAAAAAAAAAAAAAAAAACTGCTAAAAGGGAACTTAGCAGAAAAAAATCTTTATGACCTGGTACTAGACAATTATTTCTTATGTAAAACACAAAAAGTACAAATTATAAAAGAAAAAAATTGATAACTTGGACTTCATCAAAATTACAGGCTTCTGCTCTTTGAAAGAATATTAAGAGAATGAAAAGACAAGCCACAGCTAGGAGAAAATGTTTGCAAATTACAAATCTAACAATGGACTTGTATCCAAAATATATCAAGAATTCTCAAAACTCACCATGAAAACAGCCAAATTAAAAAGCGAGCAAAAGATTTGAATAAACGCATAACCACTGAAGAGATATGGATAGCAAATAAGCATATTAAAAATGCTCGACATCATTAGTCATCAGGGAAATGCAAATGCAATTTTTTTTTTCAGTTCTTGCTCTGTTTCTCAGGCTAGAGTGCAGTGGTACAGTCTTGGCTCACTGAAGCATCCTCCTCCCAGGCTCAAGTGATCCTCCCACCTCAGCCTCCTGAGTAGCTGAGATTATAGGAATGCACCACCATGTGCGGCTAATTTTTAAGTTTTTTTTTTTGTACAGACAAGATCTCACTCTACTGCCCAGACTGGTCTTGAACTCCTGGATTCAAGTGATCCTCCCTTCTCAGCCTCCCAAAGTGCTGTGATTATCGGCATGAGTCACTATGCCTGGCCACCACTGACAATTTTAAGTGGTTACAGAGAGGTGAAGTGGCTGGGACTGTCATCCATTGCTAGTGGGATGGTGAAACAGCACGAGCACTTTGGAAAACAGTTTGGCAGTTTCTTATAAAGTTAAAGATGTACTTACCATATACCCAACAGTCTCACTCCTATTATGCAGGAAAAACAAAAATTTATGTCCCAATGAAACCCTGTATGCAAATGCTTAGAGCAGATTTATTCATAATCTCCATCATCTCCAAAAACTGGAAGCAAACCAAATACCCATCAACTCATGAATTGATAAAGAAGCTGTGGTACATTCATACAATGGAATAAAAAGCAATAAAAAGAACAAACTATGGATACCTCCAACAACATAGGTGAACCTCAGAGGCATTAGGTGAAGCAAAAGAAGTTAGACATGCTGCTATATGATTCCATTTCTAGAACATTCTGGAAAAAACAAAAGTACCAGCTCAGAAACCCATTGGACAGGTGCTCTCAGGGCCTCGTGGTGTGAAGAGGGAAGGGGCTTAACTGCACCCGGGTATGAGAAAATGTTTAGAGGTGAGAGAAATATTCTTCATCATGAAGGTGGAAGTGATTACATGATTGTAGACACTTAACCAAAACTCTTAGAACTGCAAAGGGTAAATTTTATTATATGTAAATTATGTCTTGATAGACCAGATAGAAAATACTTACAAAAGCAAGACAGGCTTCTTGTAAAAAAAAAAAAAAAAAAAAAAATATTAGGCCAATGGCTCACGCTTGTAATCCCAGCACTTTGAGAGGCCAAGGTGAACAGATCGCTTGAGGTTAGGAGTTTGAGACCAGCCTGGCCAACATGGTGAAACTTTGTCTCTACTAAAAATACAAAAATTAGCCAGGCCTGGTGGTGTGCACCTGTAATCCCAGCTACTCGGGAGGCTAAGGCAGGAGAATCACTTGAACCTGGGAGGTGGAGGTTGCAGTGGGCTGAGATCGCACCACTGTACTCCAGCCTGGGTGACAGAGCAAGACTCCGTCTCCAATAAATAAACAAACAAATAAATGAATGTGGTAAAATGTAAAACATTTACTATTGACAGTTTATGTGTGCTTAGTTTGTTTTTGTAATGTTTACACCACTGTACATTTGTCAAAACAAATAGAATTATCCACTTAAAAAGAGTAAATTTTACTGTATGTAAATTATACCTCAATAAACCTGTCTATAAAAAAAAATAAAAGAATGTTCTATTGAGAACTAAAGAAACCAGAAACTATCTCAGGAGATTTAGCAACTGGACAGAAGGCTTGCATTTCATTAAAAGCTGGATAACTGTTTGTGGCTGGAAACTTACCATTTAAATCCCAGCTACAAAGCCATGGAAAATTCACAGGTTTTTCCTTTTCAAAAAAAAATTGAAATGTTTCACACTGCTTTTTAAGAGACATACTTTTGGCCTAATAGCGTCATCCTTAGGCTGACATTCGCATTCCCTGAGCAGAGCTGACTAGGAGAGTGGTGAAGAGAAAGTAAAATAAGCCAATATTTTACTAGGATTTTTAAAAAGAAAAAACAGTGCTGTCTGATGTTGTCAGAAAGGCTTCTAGGAGGTGGTGCTGCTTGAGCTGGGTTTTGAAAGATAAGCAAACGTTTATCTTTTAGGGATTATTGTTTGGTGGAGGTTGTTGGTATATGACTTGAAATTTACCCAAAAAACTATATATTGAACACTTACTTTCTTAGTCATTATACTCAGACAAGGTCTCAGCCTTGGCATTACTGATTTGGGGCTGGGGAATTCTCTGATGTCAGGGACTGTCTTGTGTGTTCTGCGGGGGTAGCAGCATCCCTGTTATTACCCACTAGAAGCCAGTAGTAACACCCCCCTCCAAGTTGTGGCAACTAGAAGGATCTGCAGACATTACCAAATGTTCCCTGGGGTGCAAAAATCAACACCACTACCCACTGAGTCACTAGTCTGGGGTCCTGGGGACAGAAAGATGAATGAGGCTTCTTGCCTAGAGATGTTGACGCTCTCATTGAACGTTGAAAAAAGTAAATAGAACTTATTCTAAGTTGATTTCACATTACTGGTTATTTTTAGTGTGTGTTGGTGGGGGGACGGGCGGGTGGATGTGTACATTTTAAATAAGGAAGACCAGTATGGCATGATGGCTAGGCATGCAGGTCCAGAGACAGGCTTCCGGGGTTTAAATCTGAGCTCTTACCGTTTCGTACATGTGCGATTTGAGGCATGTCGCTGAACCTCTCTATGCTCCAGTTTCCCTGTTTGTAAAATATGGGGCAGAAAAGACAATCTGTATCAGAGACTGTTGAAATCATTAAACAACCAAAGACTGAAAGGCACAGCATCTGACACATGGTAAAAACTCCATAAGTGTTATTGTTGCTGTTAATTTCTCCTATTTTAAGGCTAAAAGCTCCTTGAAAGTCTGTAATAAGTTGTACATAATGTGCCTTAAGTATGGAAGATGCTTCATAAATATTTGAGGTGAAAGAGAGCGAATGCGTAACTAAAAAATGTTAGCTGGTTGTAAGTTTTCCCACCTCCAAAATAGTCACAAGGTACCCACTAAGCAGAGTGGTGATGAGAATGACTTGGTGAAAATCTTTGTACTCAGCATGGTACCTGATACTCATAAATGCATGCTACATTTTAGTTGTTATTATTAGTGTTATTTCACTGTCAGTTATCAAGAGATTATCAGTCCAAGAGTTCTTAACAGGATAAGGTTTCTCTGGAAAACATTTGCAGATTCTGAGATTTTTTTTCATAGATCTGATCTCTCAAAAGTGCCAAAAACATTCCCATGTGATTGCCAAGGTCTGCAGGGAGCTGCTTACCTGTGACATCATTAATTTAAGAGGGAGATGGTATTAATTTAAGAGGTGGGATTGGTGGCAACTGTTTTGGCATTAAGTGAAAATGCCCGCCCACTCAGACCATCTGTCTATGTTCTGGATTCATTGAACACCATGGAGATGAAAGATTTAAAAAAATGGGAAAAAAAATCTGGCTACAAACGTTGGTGTCTATGTGGAGACCTGTCTGTATGAAGAGCTGTCTCTCAACTCAAGTATGTTCTTGACATGTCTAGAGGTCCTGAGTTTCCTTATCTGAGGGTGGGGATGGAGGCAGGAGCACAGATGGAAGGGCAGATAGAAGTATCAGCGAGGACAGTTGGCATCTTTGCATGCTGTGGCCTCTCCGTAGGGCCCCAAATTTCCAGTTGAAGTTCTTCATTGGAGTGACTCATTCAGTAACACTGGTTTTTAGGTTCATATTGCCCGAGTTCAACTCTTAGCTCCACCTCTTACTAGTTGCGTAATCTTGATGAGTAGCAAGTTCATCAAAAGATTCCCTTTCCTTTTCTGTAAAATGGGGATAACACTACTACCTTCCACATTTCATTGCTGTTGCTCAGTTATTTGAAAGCCAATCCCACGCTTCATGCCATTTCATCCCTGTGTACTCCAATATACATCTCTAAGCAAAACTGACATTTTCATATATAATCATATTGCCATTGTCACACTAAATATTAATAATTCCATCATATTGTCTAATATCCAGTTCATAGTTAAATGTTTTCACCTATCTTGAAGGTATCTTTTTGCAGCCAGCAGATTTATTACTTGAAACATCCAATTTGACAAAATAATGAAGTTGGCAGCCTTATGTCATTCTCCAGAAGTAAAAAGAAAATGCAGAGAAAAATACCTTATTCTCTGAAATCCAAAAATATAGATGCCCTGCCTTAGAACACCTGGTTTCACCTCATAGATGTGCTGTCTCCTGGTGACCTTTGCAGTATCTTTTTTTTTAAGTTCCGGATACATGTGTAGGATGTGCAGGTTTGTAACAGAGGTAAACGTGTGCCATGGTGGTTTGCTGCCCCTATGAACCCATCACTTAGGTATTAAGCCCCACATGCATTAGCTATTTATCCTGATGCTCTCCCTCCTCCTGCTCACGCCCCCACCCTGACAGGCCCCAGTGTGTGTTGTTCCCCTCCCTGTATCCATGTGTTCTCATTGTTCAGCTTCCACTTATAAGTAAGAACATGTGGTGTTCAGTTTTCTGTTCCTGCATTAGTTTGCTGAGGATAATGGCTTCCAACTCCATCCATGTCCCTGCAAAGGACATGATCTTGTTCCTTTTTATGGCTACATAGTATTCCATGGTGTATATGTGCCACATTTTCTTTATCCAGTCTATCACTGCTGGGCATTTGGGTTGATTCTGTGTCTTTGCTATTGTGAATAGTGCTGCAATGAACATACGTGTGCATGTGTCTTTATATTAGAATGATTTATATTCCTTTAGGTACATACACAGTAATGGGATTGCTAGGCCAAATGGTATTTCTGGTTCTAGGTCTTTGAGGAATTGCCACACGAAGCTCAAGATGATCACTTTCCAGCACCACGTCCAGGTCCCATGTGGGCCCTGGAGAGCCATAAACAAGAATTCACCTCTGTAAACCTGGTATCTAGCACAGCACCTGCCACACATGATAGCTAGTTAGGAAGTTAGTTTATTTAACAAATAAACTAAGCACCTATGCGGTCTAAGACTGCTAGAGATACAACAGAGGACCAAACAGTTAAGATCCTTCATTCCATGGAGCTTAGGTTTTCGTGGAAGAAGAGAGACAATAAATTAACAAACAAACAGACGGATGCCAGATGGTGATAAAAGCCGTGAAGAATAAAGGAGGACAAGGAGTGGAAAGTGGTGGAATAGGGGTGGAGAGATGTTAGGGAGGGTGGCCAGGGAAGGCCATGCTGAAGCGACATTTGAGCAGAACTTGGATGAAGCTAGGGAGGGAGCCATGTGGATCTTAGAGATAAAAACATTCTAGCAAAGTAAATATTTTTAGTTGAAATCCTGTGGCAGAAGCAAGCTTGGCATATTCAAGGAAGAGTAAGAAGGCTTTGTGGCCAGAGCAGAGGGCACACAAGGGAGAGAGCTAGGAGGTGAAGTCAGAAAGGTAGGCAGGGCCAGACCATCTAAAGTGTGCATTAATAAACTTTCTCTGTAAGGGGTTAGATAGGAAATATTTTAGGCTTTGTGGGCCCCACAGTCTCAGTCACCTCTATTTAATGCCACCGTAGTAAAGGAAAAGCCGGCCACAAATCATGTGTAAACAACTGGATATGGTTGGGTTACAGTAATGCTTTATTTTAAAAATCAGTGGCAGGCCATATTGGGCCCTTAGTCCATTGTTTTCTGACCTGTAATGCAGAACCTTATAAGCCCTGGTAATTAGTTTGGATTTCACTAGAAGCGCAGTTAGAAGCCATTGAAAGATTTTGAACAGGAGACCACCATGGCTGTTCTTGACACACTGTAGACAAGCAAGAATGAGAGGCAATTAGAGGACTATGTTATGTTCCAGGCAAGAGACAACGGTGCTTTAACTGGTGGCAGTGGACAACACAATGAGCAATGCTCACACTCGAGGAATATTTTCAAGGTCAGACATAGCATTTGTTAATGATCAAATGTGGGGTATCAGAGAAAGAACGATTGACTGGTTAATGAAGATAGGATAATTTATCAGCTTCTGAGAAGCAATGGAATAGCCGCAAGAGTTCAGCAAAGGGGCTGAAGAAGACAGAATTTGATGGAAATGTTGAAGGATTAGAAAGATCCCAGGGAGTTAATATGGCAAAGTAGTTGAACACAATGTATGAATCAGACCAGCTATTTTTCGGTCCTGAATTTACCACTGCTATGTAACTTGAGCAGGTTTCCCAACCATCCTAAGTCTCTGTTTCTTCTCCTGAAAAATGGAGATAATAATCAGATCTTCTTTAAAGGGTCTTTGAGTATTAAATAATTTCAAAAGCACTCTATGCAGTGTCTGTGCAAATTGGCACAATTGCACAATGGTCTGTTGGCACATTCAATGTTTGCTATCATGATAGAGGGAGAAAAGGTGTCAAAGAATGAATACAGATGGAAAATTCTACATGTGTGTAAAGAGTAAAATGGGTTAAATTAAAGCAGTGCTTCTCAAGCTTATTGAAATGCAGATTCTGGTTCGATAGGTGCGAAGTTCAGTCTGAAAATCTGAGTTTCTAACGCGCTCCCAGGTGAAGCCATTGCTGATTTAAAGACCACAAAGTGATGCTTAATTTTTTTTTTTTTTTTTTTTTTTTTTTTTTTTTTTTTTTTTGAGACAGAGTGTTGCTCTGTCGCCCAGGCTGGAGTGCAGTGGGCGAGCTCGGCTCACTGCAAGCTCCGCCTCCCGGGCTCACGCCATTCTCCTGCCTCAGCCTCCCGAGCAGCTGGGACTACCGGTGCCCGCTACCACGCCCGGCTAATTTTTTTGTATTTTTAGTAGAGACGGGGTTTCACCGTGTTCACCAGGATGGTCTCGATCTCCTGACCTCGTGATCTGCCTGCCTCAGCCTCCCAAAGCGCTGGGATTACAGGCCTTGTGAGCCACCACGCCCGGCGTGATGCTTAATTTTATGTGTCAACTTGACTGGGCCACAGGATACCCAGAGAGCTGGATAAACATTATTTCTGGTGATATCTGTGAAGGTGTTTCCAGAAGAGATTAGCATTTGGATTGGTGCACTAAGTAAAGGCAGATGCCCCCCGCCTCCACCCAACATGGGTGGGCATGATCCAATCCATTCAGGCTCTGAATAGAATAAAAGGTGGAGGAAGCTTGAATTTGCTCTCTGCCTGCCTGCTTGGGCTGGAACATTGATCTTCTCCTGCCTTCAGCACTCTTGGTTCTCAGGCCTTCAGACCCAGACTAGAGTCTATCCCATCAGTTCACTGGCTCTCAGGCCTTCAAACCATACCACTGGCTTTCCTGGGTCTCCAACTTGCAGAAAGCAGATCTTAAGACATCTCAGCCTCCGTAAGGTTAAGTAGTCCCTATTTTTAAATTTTCCGGCTCTGGCCGCTGTTTTCGGAGTAGAAAATAAAGAACACTCCTCGCACCCAGATTATGATCCCTAAAGATAATTTCCTACAATAAGGAGTTAGAAATCCTTAAAAGAAAATAGATCATTCTAGGATTAAGGCAGAAATGTACAAGACTACCCTGAATTAGTTACCTTGTTATACTAAAAAACAAAGAAGCTCCAGCCAGGCGCGGTGGCTCACGCCTGTAATCCCAGCAGCTTGGGAGGCCAAGGTGGGTGCATTACTTGAGGTCAGGAGTTTGAGACCAGCCTGGCCACCATTGTGAAACCCTGTCTCTACTAAAATTACAAAATTAGCTGGGCCTGATGGTGCACACCTGTAATCCCAGCTACTCGGGTGGCTGAGGCAGGAGAATCGCTTGAACCTGGAAGGCGGAGGTTGCAGTGAGCCGAGATGGCGCCACTGCTCTCCAGCCTGGGCAACAGAGTGAGACTCTGTCTCAAAAAAAGAAAAAAAAGAAAACAAAGAAGCTCCGTGTGACTAAGAAAGATCACGAAGGAACTGAAAGCTGGAAGAGGGAATCTGTTTGCTGCTCACATTCCCAGCAACTGTGCAGCAAGTCCTTCCTGAAGTGAGATCTGGGTGGTACATCTCTGTGTCAGCCACACAGATGAAATCATAAAGATGCGGAGGGCTGGAAATTCTAACAGATAAATGACCTAGTTTCTTCAATAAACAAATCAGAAAAAAATGAGATGATTAAAAAGGATAAGAAATATATCCACCAATTGCAGTGTATGAAAATGTTTGACTCTGATTTGAAGGAACATACTGTAAAAATCATAAGCTAATCCTACAAATGTGAACTATGACTAGATATTTGATAATATTAAGAAATTATTACAATTTTAAGGTAACATTGTATTGTATTTATGTTTTTAGAAAAGTATATTGAAAAATTTACAGAAGAAATAATATGATACTTGAGACTGGCTTCAAAATACACTGAAGTGAAGGAAATGGGGAGGAGAGAAAGTACAACTGGACATGAGTTGAATATAATATTTTGGAGGCCGGGTGATAGCTACACAGGAATTCATTATTGTATTCTCTTTGTTCTGTAAATGCTTACTATTTTCCATAATAAAAACTGTAAGAAAAATACAGTAAGAGTTTCCAATGATTCTTCAAGGGTAAAATTGCCTGGGTTTGGTGGTAGACTGGATGTTGGGAGCAGAGGCTGGTGAGAAAGGGGATCATTTCCAGGCTTAACCTGAGTAAGTACAACGTGCAGCTGAAATCTGGGGGTAGGGAACTTGCTCAAAAACTCACTCCTAGGAATCCTTGAAAAACTAAAAGTAGAACTACCATTTGATCCAGTAATCCCACTACCGGGTATCTACCCAAAGAAAAATAAGTCATTATATTAAAAAGACATATGCACATTCATGTTTATAGCAGCACAATTTGCAATTGCAAAAATATGGAACCAACCTAAATGCCCATCAACTCATGAGTGGATAAAGAAGATGTGGTATATATACACCATGGAATACTACTCACCCATAAAAAGGAATGCAACTTGGATGATGGTGGAAGCCATTATTCTACGTGGAGTAACTCAGCAATGGAAAATCAAACATTGTATTTTCTCATAAGTGGTAGCTAAGCTATGAGGACACAAAGGCATCAGAATGATATTATGGACTTTGGGGATCTGTGGGGGGAAGGTGGGGGTGGTGAGGGATAACAGGCCACATATTTGGTACAGTGTATACTGCTCAGGTGACGAGTGCACTGAAATCTTAGAAATCACCACTAAAACTCAGCCAGGTAACCAAAAATCACTTGTACTCCCAAAACTATTGAAATTGTTTAAAAACTCACTCTTGGATTTAAAAATTTTGAGATGCCTGTGATAGTACTAAAAGAAGGTGTCAAATAGGCAATTAGGTATGACTTTGAAACTCAGAAATACACCTGGGAGATATAAATTGGGTGTGTCAGCATCTACGTGGTATTTAAAGCTCCTAGGCAAAGTGTGTAAGAAAGAAATGAGAAAAGAAGCATCAAGACATAGCTCTAAATAACTTCAGTTTCTTCTTACGTTCCTGATCTTCGTTTTTCTCACATTTGAATTCTCAAGAAGTTGCAGAAAATCAGAGAGTTACCGTGTGTGTACCCTTCAGTCAGCTTCCCCTAATAATGACGTATTTTACATAAATGGAGTACAGTGTGAAACCAGAAAATTGACATTGGTATTATACTATTAACTCAAACATTGGCTTTATTCAGATTTCACCCGTTTTTACATGATGGTGTGTGTATGTGTGTGTATCTATGAAATATCATGTATAGATTCATAACACCCCTACTTTTTAAGATCTAGTAGTATTTCAAGGAAAATTGAAATTCCTTTCTGATTATTTAATTAACTCAAAGGTTATTTTGCAAAAGCTATTTGAAATCCAGTTTTTATAAGTCTTTCTTACAACTACATTAGAAACAAAACATAATACCAGCTCCAAAATTAATTCGCATCTCAGTTTTTAGTTCTGAAAAACAAACTGGGTGCCTAAATTACTTTTGTTTCAAAAAACATTTTTATTGTTTTGCTCTTGAAGCAAACCAAGTCTCTCTCATGTAAGCAATGGGAATTTCTTGTTTACCATGACACACCACATGTATGCTACCTGAAAAGTATCTTCAGATTCCCTTTCTCCAAGCTTCAGAAACACCAAACCACTTCTGATCACCCATGACATTTCTACACGTGGAAGTTCTCATAAAAGTGAAGGGGAAAAGGGAAATTTCAAGAGGTCCAGGCAACAGCCACCACCTGCATTTGTGACTTTTACAATCCAAACAAGCTCATTTCAAGTCCCACTGTGGTTACTCAAGCAGTGATTAATAAAGCAGTGATTACCTTCAGTAAAATAAATAGCAGATAATAAAGGAGATAATGAAGAAGATTTAAAAGCGAGAAAAGGAGACATAAGATGAGGAACTGAGCCAGCATGCTCATTACCAGTTCCAAAAAGAGGCAGAAAACCCCGCTATTATAATTACAAATAACTTTTTCGTTTTCTCAAATGAATGCATTCTTCCTAGATATTGCTCTCCTAGATATCCAATTAGACAAATGACTCTGTGAAGCATCTTAAAACCCTTCTAAAGTTTTGAGTGCTTAAGAAAACTCAGTATAAATATCCAAAAGATGAGGGTACATCTGTGCCTGTACGTCCTGGCTCATTTTATTTCTTAACAGCTTTATATTTCTTGTTTATTTTACAAATGGGCTCAGCCACACAGCACACAGACAGATTCTTCACATGTGTGCAGATCTGAGTCCGAATGAATTCTGTTCCTTGAAGAGAACTATTTGGGGAAAATGAAAACTTAGTGATAATAAATTAAATCTCAGAAATAGATGTTTATATTCAGACCTCATTTTATCTCTTTCTATATATGTCTTTTTCTCTCTCCAGTTTCCTCTCTCATCAGCTCACCTTTGACCTCCAAAGATACAATCAATTACTGCTTTTTGCCCTAAATCAATATGTCTCACAAAAAAAAAAAAAAACAAAGGAGAATTGGTGTTCCTCATGGACTCTAAATCAATTACATTAAGCTGTGTAATACAAAGCATTCACATCCTGTTTAAAAGTGTTGTTTAAAATGTTTTCTGGTGTAGTTGAGTCTTGACTAACTAGAAAATGTAATAAAATATGATTGCATTTTGTGAGCTTGAGCCAATGATTTCTTGGTGTACAAGTAAAACAATTATATATGTGTGTGTGTGTGTGTGTGTGTGTGTGTGTGTGTACCCTCATGATCATCTGTCCTTCTTGGGAAATATTCTTCATGGTATCAGAGACACTGTGAGGTCAGAGGAGGTTTAGATGCTTTAAGACCATCATTGTGATTGCTGTTGCATTCCTGGCCTTTTTGTTCATTTCTAGGGTTGTGTTTAATGCACCTGATGGATATTGACAATACGGAAGCCATACATGCTGAACTATGACTCCTGTTTTCTCCTCTGTCCACCTCTATAGGACTCTTCATACCACCATTTCGAAGCATCTTCTTTCTCCTGCTTCTTCCTCTTCTTGTAGTTAAATTCACATTTTAGCTGGAAGGACTTTTGATTTCCTAAGCTCTTTCTGGCATTTTATGCTCTGTTAAGGGTTTTTCTTCAACTTTAATGCATTTCATTAGGGGGATAAAATAAAACAATCCTTTATGAATAATTAGTGACTTAGGAACAAGCCTTTAAGTTAGTGAGAAATTCACTGTAAGGTAGTGAAATGAGAAAAATATACTAAAGCACATACTTTGATGCACTTTAAAGAAATCATCATAGACTAATAATATGGTATCTCAAAGGAACAGATCAGACTGACAGGAAAATTACTTTTCAGGAAACAAGGCAGTTATGACATTTATAGCAACCTTTATAAAGGTTTGTAGCACAAGAAGAAGTAGAAATTTGATTTCCTTATTTCCATGTGCCTCATAAGTAACCTCAACGGAAAGGAAAGCGTGCACACCTTCAAAAAGAGGAACACATTTTCTTTCATTCCCAAGCATAAAGATAAATGAATAACTTTCTAGCCACTGTTACTCTTTTTTTTCCTCTAGAAAAGTCAGACTTTGAATAGAATCAAAACCATACTCACACGCAGAAGTGAAAAATGGTTGGGTTGCCCTGTATCGGTCCATTTCTACAGCATTTTTCATCTCTATAAGTCCTTTTTCTATAAAATCAAACATAATCTTTAGTCACACAGCCTTTGTGAATTCATTGAGATATTTCCCAGTTGTTTCCTTTCAATATGTCAAGATGTTTTATACGTACAAAACTGTAAAGAAGACCTAGTAAAATTAAGAGTCATTTCTTGTTTTAACCAGAGTTTTGCTCTTGTTGTCCAGGCTTGAGTGCAATGGCATGATCTCAACTCACCACAACCTCCGCCTCCCAAGTTCAAGTGGTTCTCCTGCCTCAGCCTCCTGAGTAGCTGGGATTACAGGCGCCGGCTACCACACCTGGCTAATTTTGTATTTTTAGTAGAGATGGGGTTTATCCATGTTGGTCAGTCTGGTCTAGAACTCCCAACCTCAGGTGATCCGCCCACCTCAGCCTCCCAAAGTGCTGGGAGTACAGGCGTGAGCCACCACACCCAGTCAAGAGCCATTTCTTTAGTAGGTGAATCTTCAGTTCTGTTTCTTTTTTTACTCTCAAAGTATATCCAGAAGTTTCCAAATGTTAAAAAGTCTTTTCAAATGAAATCAATAATTGAAGTTGGCAGGGTTTTTTTTTTTTCTCCCTCAAATAAAATCAATGTTGTTAGCTAAAGAGAAAAAAAAATCAATCAAATTTTGAAAAATAAATGCCTATACAGACCACACTGGGATCTTGTAAAAGTATTTGCTTTATAGTCTTATCGGTTCTATGTTTGCCTAGAGATTAAACTGTCCTGTAACACAGTGCTCTGAGTATAGAGGTATAGTGGGCAGGCTCTTAAGGTGGTCCTCAATGTCCTGCCTTCTGGTCTCCTGGTATTCCTTCCTTTGGGTAATCCCCTCCGTGTGACTGTGGGCTGGACTTACCAGCTTGCCTCTAGGAAGAGAACATGGCAGAAGTGATGGGATGTAATTTTTAATATGAGGTTACAGAAAACCTGTGCTTCCCTATTGGGTGCTCTTTTTCACTCTCTCACGCATTGCTTGCTCTAGGGGAAGCCACGTGCCATGTCGTGAAACAGACCAGTGGAGAGGCCCATGTGAGTAAGCTTGGACACAGAGCTTCTGAGATCTGACAATGGCCACATATGTGAGCTGTGAAGCAGACCTTCCCGCAGCTGAGCCTTGAGATGACTCTGCCCTTGGCTGACACCTTCAGTACAGTCTTGTGAGAGACTCTGAGCCAGAGCTACCCAGCTGAGCTGCTCCCAGATTCTTCACCTGCAGAAATTGTGAGACAATAAATGTGTGTTGTTTCTAGCTGCTAAATTTTGGGGTGATTTGTTACACAGCCATATGTAACTGAATCCCTTGTGTGACATCCAAGATATGTCAGCTGTATAACAGATTCAACTATGAATTGTGTTGTTGAAAGCTTAAATGTGGTTATTCACTGAATTGGTTTCCAAAGTGATGCAGTTTTGCTAGGTATTCATTTCCTTCTGATGCCAAGAATTAATCCCATTTTTCACTTTTTTCAAATGAAAAATAAATATAGGAGGAGAGAGAGCTGTAAAGCACTTTAAAAGGTTACACAAAAAACTAAGAGATAATAATAAAGTCTACATTTCTTCAATAGGCACAGTCCCAGAAAAGTGGTCCATTCTTTTTTTGCAGTTATATATTTTTTTAAAAAGGGCTTGCTAGGATACCTTGTTGTAAATGTTGAGTTAGCTAAGAAAGCAGACTATGAAAAATAATGATCAAAAGAGTACACAAGGCAAAAGCAAGAATGAAAATGAATCAAGGCTCATATATTTACTCTCTGTAATGAACTGGACATCAAACATGTAGCTATTTCAAGGCTTCAACATTTTGTAGTGAGCTCCTGACATCAGTTCATACTTTCTTGGATAGTAACCCACTCTGCTTTAGTTCATGGGTCAGGATATGGCTCCTTACACCTCCGAGAAGAGCACATGACCTGGTCTCAAACCACCATATCTCGCTGATATGAATCAGATATGGGCATGTGACTAAGCCATTCCAATCAGAATGAATCTTTAATTTTTTAAGCTCTACAAGGTTTTCATTCTTTCATGTGGCCCAAACTTGGAAACAAATAAAGATGGAGCTACTGAAATCATCTCTCCATGATGACAGAAGGGCGTGGACTGGAGATGCTGGGCACTATTGCATGTAGTCTTAGGATAAAGCTAGCACAGCAGATGGTAGGAGGAATAAATCCAGATGACATTGTGTGAGCCGAAATCCAGCCTGCCTGAAGCCAATCCTGTCTCTGAATGTTCAGTTATGCATGACAATACATTTGCTTCTTAGCCTAAGCAAGATAGAGGAGAAATTTTTGGCTGGCTGTTTGTCTGCTTTGGATCACAGTCAATAGAAAGTATCCTGATATCTTTAGATCCAAACATTTTTATATGCTGGCATTTTCACTTGAAAGATATCCTGAAGAGTTTGAGTGCTTTGGGTCAGCTTTCACCAAAACCTCATAAAATATTTGTTATGTGCAGAATGTGCCACTGCCAGCCAATGCAACAATGGAAGTGTATCTTTAATAATAATAATAGCAACCACATATTGAGCACTTAATATGTATTTAGTACTGTGCTAAGATATTATATATGTTGTCCCATTATTCTTCATTGTTCTAAAAGCAAGAAAGTAAAATGATGAAAACACAGACTCTAGAACTCAAATGGCTCAGGTGTGAATCTTTTCTCTGTCCTTTTTCACCAGTGTAATCTTTTAAAAAATCTATATGCCTCAATTTCCCTGTCTATAAAATGAAGGGTGATGCTACTGTCTTCATCACAAAATTATGAGAATTAAATGAGTTAATATTGATAATGTGCTTGGTGTAGAGCTTAGCACACAGAGAGCATTGTGTGTGTAAGCTTTTCTTATTTCTTACAATAGAGCAATGATACAGGCATTGTCATATTCATTTTCCCAATAAGGAAACTAGTCTTATTTGGAAGCCCTGTTGTATCCCATTAAGATGGCCAGTTTAAAATTTAGTTCTAGTCCTAAAGCAAAAAAGCAGTGAAACTAAGGACTCTGCCACTCTCATCTTTATATCCTGGACATTACCTAGCACATTGTTCTGCCAGTGATCACTAATAGGATGCAGACAAAGTAATTGAAAAGATATCTACAAAGAATATCAAGGCAGCCAATGGAACAAAGAATACTGGCTTTAGAGTCAAGAGCCCTGGACATCGTGGTAGCTATCTATTGCTGTGTATCAAATTTCCCCCAACTATGGAAATAGAGTAACTTACAGCTTCTGTGGGTCAGAAATCCATGTATCACTTAGCTAGGGGCCTCTAGAGCTTAGGATCTCTCACAAAGCTGCAATCAAGGTGTCAGCCAGAGTTGTGGTCTCATCTGAAGGCTCCAATTCTGAGCTCATTCACATAGTTGTTGTTGGAATTCAGTCCCTCTAGGGCGATTGGGCTGAGGGCCTCTGTTCTTTCATTGCAATGATGGATGGCCTCCCTCAGTTCCTTGTCCCATGGGCCTCTCCAGCTGACTTTATTACAGCAAGCATGTGAGAAGAGCCAGAGAGAGAAAGAGAGTGTGTGTGTGTGTCAGTGAAAGAGAGGGCAAGTAAGATGGCAGCCACAGTCTTTTGTGACTTATACAGAAGTGACATCCATCACTTCTGCTGTGTTCCATTCATCAGAAGCATGTCACTAGGTCCAGCCCACATTCTAAGGAAGAAGGCTATACAGAGGCATGAATACCAGGAAGCAGGGGTAAGTAGGAAACAATTTAGAAGGATACCTACTGAAGACATGGAATTGAAGTTGACTCTTTCTTGCTCTTTGGCTCTGGCAGGGTTAGACATTCTGGGCCTCAATTCTCCAGTCTGTAAAATGTGTACTAAAATTCCCCAAGATCCCTTTCAGTTCAGACATGATTCCAGGAACCCCTGAAAAGGAACACAAAGCACACCCTAAAGGAGCACTTGATTTCAAAATGGCTCTACCAGCTCACCTGCAAAAATGAAAACCGTATAGTTACAATTCCCCCTTTCATTAACATCACGTCTTACAGCCACCTGTGTCAAGGAAAGCCATAGTGAGAAAATGCTAGAATGTGCCATTGGCTCCACTCCTCAGCCAAGAGGAGATTTTAGAAAAAAGAGGCTGTGCAGTTATAAGCTGGTTTACAGCATTTAAGAAAAAGGGAACATGAGTTTCCAAAATTTAATTGAAATGGGGAGTTTTATTAGTTTACCCTGAAGTGTCAATAAAAATGGTACACAGCTGATGGTTTTCCTGTGATCCCAACAGTAGCTGTCTTGAGGTTAATAATCTTTCTGTTTTATGGACTTATTGGCAAACTCTCCGGTGGTATTTAAGTTTGTTTGGATATTTTCTTGACCATTATTTTTTTTTTAAATCTGCCCATTACTGTTTTTTTCATCTTTTGAAGTGACTTCATATTTCTTTCCTTTTGTGCAATATTCTGCATTTTCTTTTAACCCATGATAGCAACTGGGAAAGACATAAACTAAAAAAATCACATTTAAACCATTCGTTGATGTTGTAAAAAAAAAAAAAAAAAAATCCTTGCTGTAGATTTATTTACTTTTTGTGTAGGTTAAGGAAAGAGATTCTTCCCATAGGTTGAAGATAGAGATCACATTGTTAAAGAGTGTTGTTTGGTTAAAATTCCAAATGAAAGATGAGATTTTCCTTTTTACTATTTATTAAATGGCTTTGTTCAGCCCTCACTGGTTTCTACTGAGGCTCAGATTCCCCCGTGAGTCGGTGGTCTGTGAACTGGGGTTTGCCGATGTTTGTCATCTGTTCCTCAACGTCATGTTCTTCTTAATGTCTTTTAAATCTTTGAATGATTCAGCAACATTTAGAAATTGGGAAATTTCACACAAAAGAAACTCAGATTACTGGCTTTTCTTGGACAGTCAGAAAGCTTGGCCAGTCTTGCCCACATTCCACCACGGCAACAGCTGGCTGAAGCCACGGGGCTGTTTCTTCCTCTTGTATGACACATCTTTGCCTGTCATCACCGTTTCCCCCACTGCCAAGTACTCTAAAAACCCATGATATCAACATAAAATGAAAGACAACCTAGAAATTGCTCTTCCATAAAAGCCACAGCGACTTCATTATTGAGACAATCAGGGTGGGTATAAAATTGTGGTCACCTAGAGAGTTCTGCCCCGTCTAAGCAGGACAGCTGTGACCAGCCCACCCTGCCTCATTCACTGATGTGAGCCCCACAGTCATCAGAGACATCTGGGTGAGATCCAGCCATAGCACTTCTGGTCTGAACACACCTGGGGCCAGAGTAAGATTATCTCATTCGGGCTGGGAGCGGTGGCTCACACCTGTAATCCCAACACTTTGCGAGGCCGAGGCAGGCAGACCACAAGGTCAGGAGATCAAAATCATTCTTGGCAACATGGTGAAATTCCATCTCTACTAAAAATACAAAAATTAGCTGGGCATGATGGCACGTTCCTGTAATCCCAGCTACTCAGGAGGTTGAGGCAGGAGAATCACTTGAACCAGGGAGTCAGAGGTTACAGTGAGCCAAGATTGCGCCACTGCATTCCAGCCGGGTGACAGAGCGATTCTCCATCTCAAGAAAGAAAAAAAAAATTATCCCTGCACCCATTTTCTTTGCACTGATGATGGCTTTCCTGTTGGTTTTATATTCATCTGCTCTTCTATTACTGGGTCCTGAGAGCAATTCCACCCACCATTCTTGACAGAATGGAAAGGTGTGATATTGTCTTTGTGCTGTCCTGGTTTTGCATTAATAGCAGCCATAATGCCAAAATTAACCCATATGTTACACTTACCCATTGTCTTGTGCGGCACACAGCCGTGGTTAAGTACACATAATGAAGATGTGTAAGTATCCTGTTTTGTCCTCCATAACATATGTCCAGTATACTACTTCAGTCCCCTGTTCTTACGTGTTTGTCTGCTTTTAAAGACCTCCATAAAAGATTGCAAATACCAGTTACTAGCTAAGAGCCATTCAAATCCCATGGACAAATACTATGTAAGTTGTTTGTGGGTTTTTTCCCCCCTTCAACGCTTTTTCAAAGGCCTTCTAGCAGGGTTCAGACTCTAGGCAAATAGATAATTTAAAACTTTGAAGGAAACATGTATTCCATACCATGGTTGCTGCTATCAGTCTCAATATGTGTTTAGATTGGCTCCAACTGACTACTTCTTAAACTGAGACTAGAATTGTATATTTTGAAAGCCTGAAAGCATGCTTCATTATTTACATCAGGCCTATTTAAATTCGAGCATTTCATAACATTTCATCAATTACTTCTCCTCAACCCCATTCCAAATCAGATAAAATCACACAAAATAGCATTTCTATGAATTGCAGTTTCTTATTTTTTCTGGATCATTTTATGATTTTTTCATTAAATCAAAAACTCTTCACAATCACTTGAACCCAAATGACATTTCACGCCGTTGGCTAAATCTTTTATGTATGGCTATTTTTTCAAAAAGAGCAAGTATAATCTCTTCTCATCAACAAAGAATTCGTCTTCAGTTGTATTTTTCAACCACAGCCTCTTCCACTCCCCGGAAGAAACCCACCATCCTCACCTAGCACATGACAGTCTCATCTGCATTGCGGCAGGGCCTACTTCCCTATTAGGCACAGGGGGCAGAAGGCCTAGGGCCCATGGCACCTTAAGGGCCTGTGAAAATGTTTAGTTTCTTTTAAAATCAGAAAACAGAGTGAATATAATCCAGCCTGGGTTACATTTGTCTGTCCCAAGGCAGTCATAAAATATGCTTTTTAATATTTGGCTTATGAAAGAAGGGGCTCAGGAAGGCAAAAATACTCAACACCCATGAAAATCACAGCATGGTGCTGCATTTAGAGTAACTATGTAAGTCAGTTAGAATCAATTTGAACAATAGAATTCACAATCAAAACTACATAAATGCAATGTCACTTAGCTATATGGCCTTGAGCCACCTCGTTGAGCCTCTATTTTTATTTTCATGGGACTGATCATAATAGATGATATTTATTGAGTCATTACTATGTCTTAGGTCTTATGGGTTAATGCTGAGCGTCATCTCACGCAATCCTTTGGCAAAATAATGACAGATGTGTCTTGTGCAGCACTGTAAGAAATGACTAACAGTAATTGTCAGGATACTGTGAGGTTGTGCAGAGCTGCACTTACCAGCAATGTAGCCTTGGGAAAGGTATTTCCCTGCTCACAGCCTTAGTTCTTAATCTAAAAAATGGGGATAATAAAAAAAAATCAAGGTTGTAAGCTCTGGGGAGGGTGACTTAGTTAAGGTCATGTCAAATTCTCTGCATAGTGCTGGTGATTTTGTAAATGTTCCATATAAATGGTAGTTACTATTAGCCTTCACTAAGCAGTGACCTTTCCCTACCCTCCACTGTTTCTAAACTTCGTATAAGTGGAATAATACAGAATGTACTATTTTGTGTCTGGCTTCTTTTACTCAAAAACGTGTCTGTGAGATTCAGGCATTTTGGTGTTTTTTTTTTTTTTTTTTTTTTAGTCATAGTGAGGTGTTCTTTTTTACTGCTGTGTTGTATTCCACTGTATGACTAGACCACAATTTATGTGTCCATTCTCCTGTTGATAACATTGAGGTTGTTTCCAGGTTTGGGCTGTGAAGAATAAAACTACCAAAGTAGTCCCCTCTTATCTGCAGTTTCACTTTGTGAGATTTTAGTTACCTGTAGTACAGCACAATAAAATATTATTTTAGACAAAGAGATCACATTCACATAAATTTTATTGCAGTATGTTTTTGAAATTGTTCTATTTTATTAATCTCTTACTGTGCTAATTTGTAAATTAAGCTTTATCATAGGCATGGATATATATATATAGATATATAAATGGTGTATATATAGGGTACCATCCATGGTTTCAAGCATGGTCTTGGCACATTATCCCCCTTGGGTAAACCGGGGCTATTGCATGAGCATTCTTTAATGTGTATTTTGATGGACACACATTTTCATGTCTATTAGGTACATATCTAGGAGCAGTATATTAGTCTATTCTCACACTGCTATAAAGAACTACCTGAGACTGGGTCATTTATGAAGAAAAGAGGTTTAATTGACTCACAGTTCTGCAGACTTAACAGGAAGTATCACTGGGAGGCCTCAGGAAACTTACAATCATGGCAGAAGGCGAAGAGGAAATAAGCACGTCTTACCACGGGTGACTAGGAGAGAGAGACAGCGAAGGGGCAAGTGCAACACACTTTTAAACCATCAGATTTCATGAGAACTCACTATCACAAGAACAGCAAGAGAGAAATCTGCCCCCATGAGCGAATCACCTTCCACCCTATCCCTCCCCCAACATTGGGAATTACAATTCAACATGAGATTTGGGTGGGGACACAAAGCCAAATCATATCAAGCGAAACTGCCAAATTCCAGTGTAGATTGAGCACTGTTGTGTGCTTGATTTCGTGGTAGGCAGGGGCTGGGAAGATAGGAATAAGCAAAGCATTACCATGGTTCCTGATCTCAGTCTAATGAGGAAGACAAGTCGATAATTTGCAATGATCAATATAAATGTAATAGCTGTGCTTGCAGCAAAGGAGAGGCATGTGGAACTATGAAAGTATACCTGGGACTTTGACCTGGTAAGGATGCAGGTCCTATGACCGAAGGGTAATAATAAACCTGGGGAACTGGAATAAGGCCGGTGTGGTTGGTGCGCAGTGGAAAGGGGAAGCGGAAAAGTAGGTAGGGTTCAGACCAAGCAGGCTGTGTTAGGTGTTTTCATTTTCACTACTCTCACTAAGGGGGAGAACATTAATTTTTTTTTTTTTTGAGGGTGGTGGGGGAGGAGGTGGTTATCAAAGAAAGAGTAACCTAATTAGATTTGTAGTCTGAGAAAGATTATCTGGCTACAAAAATGCATTGAAGGAGATGTGTGTGAGTAAGAAGGGAGGCTGGGAGACCCATCAGAAGACACCAGCAATAGTTCAAATGAACACTCACTGCCTCTTAGCCCAAGGTGGTAGAGACATGGATGGGACAGGTGAAGCAAACCAAGATTCTTGTACATAAGTTTCAAATTTTTGCATGACTGTAACAGTTCTTATGCCAGTATCAGCTACTATAATTTGGACTTCATAAGTTTGAGTCAAATGATTTAAAACAATTATTAATAGATTATTAATTAACGGCAAGTCTCTTCAGGTCAATTATTATCCATCAGTATCACACCCTGAGAAAAGCTTAATTCAGTTTCCTAGTACACTTGCTCATCTGTGTTACTATAGGTTTTATCGAACTCTACTAACAATTCCAGTGTTACTCCAAGTTACAATGATTGTGAATGTCAGAGGTATTACAAAATTCAGCAGAATTTATGACTATAGAGTTCATTGTCCCTTCCCAATAGAACCTATCCCTTCCCAATATCTATCTTTCTTTCTTTCGCTTTCTTTCTTTCTTTTCTTTTCTGTTCTTTTTCATTTCTTTCTTTTCTTTCTTTTTTAATTTTTATTTTTCTGAAACAGGATCTTGCTCTGTCACTCAGGCTGAGTGCAATGGCTTGATCATGGCTCACTGCAACTTCGACCTCCTAGGCTCAGTCAATCCTCCTGCCTCAGCCTTCCTAGTGGCTGGGACCACAGGCATGTACCACACATCCAGCTAATTTTTGTATTTTTTGTACAGATAGGTCTTCACCATGTTGCCCAGACTGGTCTCGAACTCCTAAACTCAAGTGATCCGCCCACCCCTGGCCTCCATATCTGGCCCCCAATACTATTGTGCACAGTGGTCAAGTTCAGAATTACAGGTGTTCTGTGGGTATAATCTGATACCTTTGCTATCTTATAAGGCTGAATTAAAATGGGTTCCTAGGAAGAAGGGCCTTTTAATTTAATTCATAGACAAAGGCCATCACTATTCTGCTCTCTAATTCCTATTTGAAGAGAAATTCTGAGTTTGAAGTGACCTATAGACCGTCCTTGGATCTAGGGAGATTGCAAGAAGATTCTTCAATATTGCAATAGACTGGTTGGGAGGACAGATTGGAAGCCCCACGGTTTGGGTTTGAGTTACGGCTCCTCACTTAGGGGCTTTGGAACTTTGGTCTGGGCCTCTGTGTCCTCATCGGTAAATGGTCATGCTAATACTAGTTTGCACCTTGTAATGATTAATGTATGTGAATACTTACCTAATGCCTAACTCAGGGTACGTAAGAGTTCTATGGATGTTGGCTGCGTATTATCGGCCTCTTTCTAAATTATTTCCTTTGGATTTAGGTTAACTGTTTAATTACTACAAGAATTTGCCATATGAATTTTGCTCTTGCCTTTGAAGTCGTTGTTAAAGTTAATGTCTAATACATTGCTCAGAGTCAATGCCTAATGGGTTTTGGTTTTTTTTTTTAAGGTTTAGGCCTCTGAAAGATGTTTTGTCTCCTGTGATATTCATATATACCACCGGTTTCCATGTATTATTACTCATTATTTTTCCTTCTCTGTCTTAGCTACATAGAAGTTCAGAGAACATTAACCTGAAGGGTGGACTCTGTGACCAACTTATTCTCCCTTTTTTTCCTAATCTATTAATGTTATATTTATATTTTTATATATACACACATATACGTTTACATGTCTATATGAGAATCGATCTGAAATTCCTTTGGATAAGTAACAAAACACAAATAAACTCACCTAACAAAATAAATTTCAAAAGTATAATTTGTGCGTTCATTAACACCCATTTGCTAAGTAAGCTGCAAAACTTGGGGCAGGTTGTTTAACGTCTCTAAACCTTTCTCTACTTCTGCATAATGAGGGATGATAAGGAATCTACTTTAAAGGGCTCTTGTGAGGAAGGAATATAAAAAAAAAAAAAATCACAAGAGTGACAGCCTACAATAAGCACTCAAAGCTAGTTGTTAATGGCACCATCACTAGAGTTATTCCCTTATACCAGAATGGAGGATCAGAGAACTTAGTTACCAGAAAATCCTACATACAAACGGATGCTAATGACGGTTGCACAATTTTCCATACTAAATCTCTAAGCCAACTTTTAACTTTTTGGGTATTGCTGATTTTCTACTTTTAAAACTGGCGAGTCAGCCCTGCGTGGTGGCTCACGCCTGTAATCCCAGTACTTTAGGAGGCCAAAGCGGGCAGATCACCTGAGGTCAGGAGTTTGAGACCAACGTGGTGAACATGGCGAAACCCCGTCACTACTAAAAATACAAAAAAGTTAGCAGGACGTGGTGGCGTGGGCCTGTAGTCCCAGCTATTCGGGAGGCTGAGGCAAGAGGATCGCTTGAACCCGGGCGGTGGACGTTGGCAGTGAGCCAACATCACGCCACTGCACTCCAGCCTGGGTGACAGAGGGAAACTCTGTCTCTATACCGGGAAAAAAAAAAAAAAAAAAAAGCTGGAGAGTCACAATGATCCATTTTATGTCAAATGACTAAAAAGTAGTTGAATGCAATACAGAAGTATCAATAACAATGCCACAGTAATGCACATTTTCCTAGTGTGTGCCACAACCGAACGTTATACAAAAACTTGTTATTGTAAAGAATTTTATGCATGTAAAACAATCCATAATAAACATATTGACTATCAATAACTATGGACCCATGACCCAATTAAGAAATAGAACATAAAGATTATTGAAGCCTCCTCCTGTTTTTACCTCCCCCAACTATATCTTCCTCCTACAGTTCATCACTGTTCTACATTTTTTTCTCTACCATTTGTTCCTCAAGAAAGAGTTTTTGTCAAATATACACCTAATTCTGTGTTTACCCAGTCCACCGTTTGTATAAGCACTATAGCAACCCTTTCTTTCACACAGACGTGCTCCAACTATTACCTCTTGTCCATTGACTTTTCCATCATCTTCTCTCCTGGATCCTTCCCATCTACTCTGTGTATTCATGTGTTCCCTAGTCTTTTTTTTTTTTTTTTTTTTTTTTGAGACAGAGTCTCACTCTGTCGCCCAGGCTGGAGTGCAGTGGCCGGATCTCAGCTCACTGCAAGCTCCGCCTCCCGGGTTCACACCATTCTCCTGCCTCAGCCTCCCGAGTAGCTGGGACTACAGGTGCCCGCCACCTCGCCTGGCTAGTTTTTTGTATTTTTTAGTAGAGATGGGGTTTCACCGTGTTAGCCAGGATGGTCTCAATCTCCTGACCTCGTGATCCGCCCGTCTCAGCCTCCTAAAGTGCTGGGATTACAGGCGTGAGCCACCGCGCCCGGCCGTGTTCCCTAGTCTTTAAAAAAAAAAAAAAAAAAAAAAAAAAAAAAAAAAAAAGCCTTTCCCTCTGCATCACAGTGGCATTAAGTTATGGTCTGCCTCTTTCCCACCACTGTTAACTTTCTTGTAAAAATACTTCTCATTTGCTGCCTGCAAGTCTCACACCACCTACTGCTTAATCTTCTATAATCTGTTTACTACCAGCAACCAGAATGCTTCTAGCTACACTTGATCCCTAAACTGGATGGGTCAGTTCTCTTTGATGCTGCCCTCTCTTGTTACCCTCTTCAGCACTATAATCTGCATTAAGAATTCTCAGTTGGTGCTCCAGTCTCTTCTCCCAACACCACCCCCACGCCCTCCAATCCCAGAAAGACGGAATGGTTTGAACCCCATCAGCTCTTTCGCTGAGTCAGAATCACCGGGAGTGCTTGTTAAAACCCTGGGCCCTGTCTGCAGAGATGCTATGAAGTCACCTTTGAAGGCAATGACCATTATGTTGCTCAACATCACTGCCCAATGGGGGAATTTTTTATCAGGTTTTAGTCCTGTGAAAAACTTGGCATTTCTAACAAGTTCCCAGGTGATGTTGGTTCCATGTTCACACCTGAAGAAACGCTGAACTAGAGAATTTTTAATGTATTTTTGATCCTTAGCACCTGATGTGTTCAGGCTTTTTCAAACCACACCATTATCACCCCCTGAGAATCACTGGTGCCTGATGGGAGGGAGCTGATACCTCGGGTGTGTGTGGAACTCAGGTGTGTGTGGAACTCAGGTGTGTGTGGGCTCAGATGTGGGGGGGGGCTGAGGTATGGGGGTCTCAGGTGCGTGTGGAGTCTCAGGTGTGCGTGGGGCTTAGGTATGCGTGGGGTTCAGGAGTATGGGGCTCAGGTGTGGGGGCCTCAGGTCAGGGGGCTAGGGTATTTGGAGCTCTGGTTTGTGTGTAAGGGGTAGGGGTGGGTTAACTCTTTTTTTGAAGGAAATAAGGATCTTCTTAGTCATCAAATAGAGCTCCATCTTCTCAGCTCTTCTCTGGTTTGTGTGTAAGGGGTAGGGGTGGGTTAACTCTTTTTTTGAAGGAAATAAGGATCTTCTTAGTCATCAAATAGAGCTCCATCTTCTCAGCTCTTCTTGGCTTGGCCACTTTGTACTGTTGGCTGTTGTTCACACTCCCTCCTGCTTTTCAACATTCTCATCGTGGCTTCTGGGATTCCACACTCTTGTGGATCTCCCATGACCAACTCTTGTGGATCTCCCATTACCGTTGCAGCTTCTGTCTCCTTTCATGTTTGTTTTTCCTCCCACCTGCATTTCCCCCACGTCCTTCTTCGTGGCAAGCTACCTTAGCTGTCCAATGCACGGCCCCAGGGGTCAGCAGCAGCAGTGTCATCTGGGAGCTTGTTAGAAAGGCAGCATCTCAGCCGAGCCCACACGGAGCCAGACTCTGCAGTGTCACAAAATCCCCCGGTGATTTTTATGTGCGTTAAATGTTAAGAAACCCTTCTCTAGAATGAAAGGGTTCTCAAATATACCTCCCTAGTCCCGCATATCCTAAGCTTCAACACACTTTTCCAGTTGCCAATTACATGTCTCCACGTGGCTGATGCCCTGGGAAGTCCAAGTGCTGATGCCAAGCTCGTGCCTTTCTCTCACCCTCCCCCTCCTCAGCCCTGCTTCCTGCAAACCAGACACTTCTTTCTTTCCTGCCTCTGCTTACACTACCAGCGGGCATCCAGAGATTACAAAGCAAATACAGACGGGCACCACGCAGGTAATATTAATAAGGGTAGTGGGCTAGGCGGGGACTGGGGTGAACTGGAGACAGCCTGCTATGTCTAATGCGTGAGCAGCTGAAGACTGCCTTTTAGAAATATGGTTTCAATGTTGCCAAACTGTGCATTTTCATGTGAGATCTCTGGATTTGATTGTGGCAACAAATTCAGGGTGGTTTTTGTTTTGTTGTTTTTGTTGTTGTTGTTGTTGTTATTAAACGATAGGAGCCAAAGAAAACCTGTTGCAAGCTGTACTGGCCTGTGCTCAAAACCAAGTTCTCTTTGGGTTTCTCCTTCTATCTTCACCTTCATTTCCCCAATCATTGACAAAATTTGTTCATTTCACTCCTTCTCTAAGTCCTGGTATATCTTCAGCCAACTGATTCGGCGCACCAGAGAAGGTACAATAACATCCAGTATTTCCACCTCCGTCTTTCTGCAGTAAAGCCCACCTAACAACTGACAAATTATTAAAAAACACTGCTGTAATCAAGTAAATTACCTTTCTATTCAAAACCCTTCAGAGACCCCCTGTCAAAACCCTACCTCAAATGGCTTTTCCATCCCCTTGCTTTCTTACTTAGCCATGCTTATGACTAGAGCCCACAGGCTTGGACAAGGATCATGGTAGTTGTGGAGATGGAAATAAATGAATGGATCTGAGAGATATTGAAACAGTAAAGTCAGCAGCAAAGCATAGCCGCTCATAAGACTTCTACCACTTCCTGTGAAAAGCCTGCACAAGACGTATCCTATGGTCCACCTGAGTCTGCAAACTGGCAGAGTCTCAGGGTCAGATTTGTTGTGCAATTATCTTTTGTGTAGCCTGCACTGCTTTAAACAACAAATAGTGGGACAGTCTAAAAAGAGTGATTGCACATACAAATCAGGATTCCTGCTTAAAAAAAAAGTGACAAATCCAGATCAAAACTTCCCTCTGTGGCAACTACTGGCCGAAGCTGACGTTTCTTCCTTTCCCTTCAGATACAGCGCGTGCTGTTCACCAGTCTTCACCTAGCGCAGGGAAGTTACTATTCACAAAAAGAAGCAAAGCCTTTAGAAATGAATTTAAAATGGGAATCAAATATTTGTAATGTTCTAAAGTGTCACAGGTTAAGAAAATGAAGTTAGGGAAATCACACCCTTCCATCCCACTGATGTTAGATATTTGGGTTTTTGTATTAGGTTTTCTTGATAATAGGCAGGACAAAATTTGAAGTCCCATTGAATTACACAGTTCAGTCTTTTGGCCCATGTCAGACGAGTGTTCACTGTTAACATTTCTAAAGGGCTAAACTTTAGTCGCCCTCCTATCCTAGATCTTCCATTGGGGGATCCCCAGATCCATCCATTCCCCACCTCTCCCATGCCCTGCAGGCGACTGACTTCTATGGACCACCTCCGGACTCTGGTTGGGTTTGGCCAATGGTAGGACAGAGGTGGATTTTGGAGGGAGAGAGAATGAGGTCAGGGTGTCTGGTCCCCTGGCTCTACCACTGCAGGGATGACAGGCTGGCTGTGTTCCTCCCCAGATGTAGAGCAACATTCCCTGGGCAGGGAGTGAAGTGGGCAGTTGCTCTTTCCCCTGGCCTCTGAGGGTACAGAAGGACCCTAGTGGTTACCCGGCACGATTGTTGTTTTGGATAGTTTCCTCAAATTATTCTATTTCCTGCTGCAACTTGACTATTTCCCCAGCCTCACTCCTATAACTGAACATTAACCAAATGGATGCAAGAAAAAAATATCCTTGGTAAGAGTCATTTTCTAGAAGTGGAATATCACTATTTGGGAAGATTTTTGCAGCAATTTAAAAATTTGCCTTTGGCTGGGCGCAGTGGCTCACGTCTGTAATCCCAGAACTTTGGGAGGCCGAGGCGGGCAGATCACAAGATCAAGAGATGGAGACCATCCTGGCCAACATGGTGAAACCCCATCTCTACTAAAAATAAAATTAGTTGGGTGTAGTGGCACACACCTGTAATCCCAGCTACTCGGGAAGCTGAAGTGGGAGAATCACTTGAACACAGGAAGTAGAGGATGCAGTGAGCTGAGACCGCACCACTGCACTCCAGCCTGGCGACAGAGTGAGACGCCATCTCAAAAAAAGAAAAGAAAAAATTGCCTTTATAATATTAAGAATTTTATAAATTATATAATCATCTATCTTTAAGCCTGAATTCATGTTTATAAACATTGAACCAAAAAATACATACGCAGTTTAGCCTTAAAAATTAAAAATATTTCCTCTAAAATTATGTATATTCAATCCTAACAATCTCCTCACTTTTGTGTTAAGATCCTTCCATTCACATTTTGGCACATCAGTGCCATCTACTGGAAAGTTAATACACAGGTTTCCCAAATCCCAAAATGTATGTCTTTTGTGGGGTAGTGGGAGGAAATATACCCTTTATTTAAGAAATAAGTCTTACTTTTAAGTACACAGCTGTTTAACTTCCACATCTCTATCAATATAAACCCCAATTAATTACAAAGCACCAAAAATCTAAAATTAAACAACAAAAAAAAAAACACTAAACATTTCTTTCTGCACATCTCTCGGTTTCTAAGATGTTTTTCTGTGGTTCTGCCCTGTTTGTATAAAGGGCACATGTTTAAACATTACCCACTCTTTTACTCAAATCTCTGATATTAATAGGTATGTAAAAAATATGTTAAATATGTATGTTTAAATATAATATGTAACATATTTAAATAAAATATATACATATATATTCTGAAGTCCGTGACAAAGCTTTAGTTGTGAAATAAGCAAGGATGCAGGACTGTACATCTTTTTGTCGTGCTTTCCCCATCATTAGACAGCAATTAAAATCAGACAGAAACAACATGACACAACTGTTAAATTTTCTTATGTGAAAATTGCAACAACAAATATTCTAAATAATATAGAAACAGGAAAGATTGCTTAACTGATTTTAATGACACGAAGCTCCTAGACTTGATATAATCGTTATGCAAAATACATAGGTGAATACTGTCTTCTTTTAAAAATATAAAATAAATAAGCAGACATGTGAAAATAGGCAAGTTTCCATTAAATAAATGAAAATTTAAAAAAAAAAGTTTTGCTTTCCATGTCATTTGAAGAAGGAAAATTATCATTTTAAACAATATTCAAGTTTATTAAACAAATAAAAAAATATTATAAAATGTTTAACTTTCATCAGCTTCAAGGTTTATGTTGCTCCCAAATTTTGCATACAACTGAACTTTCAAATCTGCTAACACCCGCTGAATTGATTCCACTCTGGATTCTAAGGCATCAATTTCTTCTTGCAAATTTTTCTGGAAAAAAAATAATTTAAATTAATTCTATTCAATTGGATGATTTCTGAGCATCTGTGTCTGAAATAATATTTGGGAAGAGTTTTAGGTCAAGAACCTTCTAAACTTGGACAGGCAGCTAAGTAACACTGATAATTAGGTCTAAGTGTCTGAATGCGGGCATTTTGAATTCACGGTCCACACTTGCTTATCACAGAATAAATCAAGCTTGTTTTCTCAGTTTCTGCTGATCCAAAAAAGAGTAAAAAATTAATTTCTAAATTATTTTCTAATAAAGAAGCAAATACAAAGACTTCTATAAACAGTTTCTCCTGGGCCTGCTGGCTTCTAACCCAGCTTTTTCCAACAACAAAAATAACTATGAGACTACAGGAAATGATAGAAACTCACACCACCAACCACCAATAATGAAGAATAACAACTTAGGATCCAAATCTGGCAGAAATTTGCCCTGACTTTGAGACCTCTGGGGCTACACTTTGGAAAAGAGTGGTAAAAAGTGCCTCATTTGTAAGACAGAGCAGCTTTGCCCAGTGAAAAGTCAGATAGTTTTCTAAGTATTTGAGGTGATAGACATGTTAACTATCTTGATTTAATTATTCACATTGTATTAATAAATTATAACATCACGTTTTACCCCATAAATTTATACAATTATAAATTGTCAATTTATAATTAAAAATACAATTCCAAAGGACAATTCTCTCTACCTACCTATCTATAGATACTTAGCCTCTTCAATTCTAAAACCAGTTTTGTAATGTTAATGCTTCCCTCATTAATAGATTAAATGTTAACATATATTCTTTGTTTAAAAAAAAAAAAAAAGTCATAAGTTCCTTCCTGGCTAGGATCAAAACAATTTTTTTCCCTAAACATGACAAAAAAATATGAAATCATACAAACCAAATACCCACTAACATTAGAAACAAAAGAACATCTAATATTGACAGTGTTGCTGTTTTAGAAATCTAGCCAATGGTTCTCAAAGGGTGGCCCCCAGACCAGTATCAGGGACAAAATCACCTGGGAACTTGTCAGAAATACACACTCTGGGGCCCTTACCTCAGCCCTCCTGAAAGAACTTCTTTGGGTTGGGCCCAGCAATCTGAATTTTTAACAAGCCCTGTGGGTGATTGTGATTTTTATGTGTGCTAAAAGTTTGAGAATCACTGTTACAAAACAAGAAATAGAAATAAGACATATGGCTGCTAGAAAGGGATAAATTCTAAATTTCTATACTGAGAAACACTGGTTAATAAGTAAAATAAGACACTAGAAAGTTATTTTAATATCACAAGTCCAATCATCTCTCTCTTTTCCAAAAATCTCTGAAGGCTCCTCTTTGCTCTGGGACGGGAGTGGGCAAACTACAGCCCACAGGCCAAATCTAGCCTGAAGCTTGTTTCTGTCAAGTTTTATTGGAACACAGCCATGCAGATTGACTCATCTTGCTTTCATACCAATTACGGCAGAGGCCGTGCAGCCCACAAAACCTAATATGTACACTTCTGGCCCTTCACAGAAAGTTTGCTGACCCCTGCTAAGACAAAGTACAATTTCTTCAACTCAACTGACTGGAGTTCTCCAAGATGTGGCCACAATTTCAGGTGCTCCCAAATCTCCAGCAAATACATCTTCTTGCAGGTCTATGTTTGCACCACCGTCATCCTATGGCCGTTTATACATGCTGCTTCTCATGACTAGAACACCCTCCGCCCCTTTCTGGCTAATAGCCACATATTCCTCAGCTGCTAGCTGAGCACTTTCCCTGGGAGCCCTTCCCTGACCCTTGATGTCCAGACTAGTATAGATTCCTCTCCCTATGTTCTTAAAGCCACGTCTATCCTCATACCACTTTCTACTCATTATCAGTTTTGTTTACTTTTCTTTCTTTCCATCTAGACTATATGCTCCATGCAGGCAAGGGCTAGGCAGGTTTTGTTGTCCCTAATTATCCCCAGTACAGGGCAGAACCTGATACAGAGTAAGCACTCAATTCATTCATTCTAGAATTCTAGAATGAACAAATGAGTAAAAAAATAAAGGTTCAGCCGGGTGAGGTGGCTCACGCCTGTAATCCCAGCACTCTGGGAGGCCGAGGCAGGTGGATCACAAGGTCAGGAGTTCGAGACCAGTCTGCCCAATATGGTGAAACCCTGTCTCTACTAAAAGTACAAAAATTAGCTGGGCGTGGTGGCGGGCGCCTGTAATCCCAGCTACTCGGGAGGCTGAGGCAGGAGAATTGTTTGAACCCAGGAGGCAGACGTTGCAGTGAGCCGAGATTGCGCCATTGCACTCCAGCCTGGGCGACAGGGCAAGACTCCATCTCAAACACTAAAAAATTAATAAATCAAGGTTCAGTATCTATCTCTGCATGGGGCAGGGGATTCACAATAGCCACAAAAACCATGAACTATCTGGGAATACTTCCAAACATTTTTTAAATGGTTAAACAAATAAAAAGAACAAAAATCACAAAATTTGACCAAGAAGAAAAGATTTAAACATAAGGGAGACATACAACATGCCTGCATGGGAAGACACAGGAGTAAATGATAGTTCTTCCCCAGATTCACTAAATGTGGGTTTCATTCATACGAAGTTTTGCTTTTTATGACATTTGAAGAAGAGCGACTATCATTTTCAGCAATCAGGTTAATTAGCAAAAGCATTAGGAAAGGTTTAATTGCCGTCAGCTTCTCATAGACAAACGATGGGACTGTCCCTGCCATATAGTTAGAAGGCATGTGAACTGAAAATTTCATACCATGTATCAGATGTCTCAGATACTATCAGAGAACTCATATGCTGACCCAGTAATTATACTTCTCTATTTCCTCACAACAATTTTCTAAATGTGAACAAAGATTTATGTAGAAGAATGCTCACAGTAACATTACTACAGCAAAATACTGGAAACAAATTAATGCTAACAATAAGACCCGTGACCCCAGTTGATAACCATCAACATGATATTAAACAGTCATCAAAAACGATGTTTTGAAAAGGCCTGTGTGCCTGGCTCAGAGCAGGCTCCCAATGAGTATCTGCTGGACAAACAAACATTCAACGAAACCGCAAAAATGCTCCTCCTGGAACATTAACTGTCCAAACTGGGAAGCAAACTACATGGAGAGAGGCAGAGAGAACATAAAATAAATACAGGAAAATGTTCACTATGAATGGTTACCTCTGGGTAGAGTTACAGGGGATTTTTCTTTTCTGCTTCAATATATGCTATACCTTCTAAATACTTTGTTTTGAGCAAGGTTCTGGAGTCAGAAGACCACTGTCTATGTGTCACTTTGAATAAATCCTGTAACCTCTCTAAGCCTCTATTCTTTGTCCCTAAATTGGGATAACAGGTCATTGTTAGGATTCAATAAGATCCTGCTGGCAAAGCATTCAGAGCATGTCTGGGACTTAACAAGGCAGGAAGTATTAGCTATCGCTAGCATCCACTATTTCCCTACATCTACAATGACATGTTCTTTATAATGATATAAATTCTAATTTCAGAATTAACTTTGAACATACCTTTGCTTCTTCTAACATTTCTTGTGTTTCTTCTTGAGAATGGCTAATGAAGACATCACCAATTTGATAAGGTATCATTAAGCAGTCATCGTCTGCAAGCATGATGTCATCACAAGCATCTTCTAGGTTTTGGAGTTGTTTCTATAAATGCAAAATGGCAAAGAAAATGTATCCAAAGTTCTCTGACGCAGGCTAAAGGCCAGTTGTAATTTGGGGACACCAACTCTCTGAGGGACCCTCTCACAAAGGTATTATTACCACATCAGAATTTCTAAGACTTTAATTTGTAACTTTTTAGAGGACATTTCACAAGCAAGGACCTAGAGCTATCTAACGCATTGTCCTCTGGATATTTTCAGATTGCTATAAGCACCCTGTGGTGGACAGCAGGCACCTATGGTCACTCAGAATTTCTTCTATTTTAACAATTTTCAACTGTGAATTCTGCCCTCCTACAAAAACAAAACCAAAAAACCAACCTACATTTCTCAGCCTTGCTTGCTGATAGGGTGCAAGTAAATCATGCTGGTAATGAATGCTCTGCCAGCATGCACAAGTGATAATAACTTCAATTCCACCAGTCAAATGCACTTGAGCCGGATTTCAACTCAAGGGAGACGACTGGACACGGGCCCCGATTTACAGGGGTAGGTGGCACTGGCAGCAGCAGCTTGGTGTTCCTAGATCTGCAAGAGTGGCTTCCTCATTGGGAAGACAGCTGACTCTGGGATCAGTGAAGGCCACAACAGCTGCTCCATCGCCAGCCAAATTCTCCAAGACTTGTTCCTGGACCCTCGGTCTAGACTCAAGTTCCTCAATAATTCTGTAAGTTATCGCATATCCCTTTAAAAAAATGACTTTCTGCTTAACTACAGTGAATCACATTATTCATCTGCAACAAAGAGCCCAGAGAAATATATATTCACTTGTTAACTGAGTTCAGTTTTAGTAGCTATAGTACAAAAAAATTTTATTCTTCTAATAATTATTTTCAATACCTTTTTTACTTCTATTTCTTCCTTCAGCTCTGTGATTCTACTTGTATTCCGTGCAAATTTGTTTATCTTTTGTTGATCTTCGAAAGTAACATTCACATCTTCTGCAGCCTGAAAAAAGTGTTTAAGTTTTTGTAAAATTTTAATGGAGAAGTTATAAGTTAGCTTTTTATATTTCTCAACAATAACTCAATAAGCTACTTGCACTCATACAGTCAAGAATTACATGAAGTCCAGAATTTAACAAATGCCTTATTCTTTGCTACACCAGCTTAAGGTTTGTTCATAAATCTATAAACTTTTCTGATACTCTATAAATAAACTCCTAAGCTATAAAAAATTGCAGATATAAAGAACAATTAATAAGTCCTTTTAAAAGGAAAGAAAAAAGCCAACTTTTGGCCCAGAGCAGACTTTCTCAAGTTGGAGCATTCTTTCATTAAGATGACCCAGGGAACAAAAAGTCACGCGGTCAAATATATTGGTAAATGTCTCAGAGTAGTGTTTTTTTCCTTAGAGCTAAAACTTGCATGAGCTTACTGGCTAAAGGGTCACTGTACATTTCAGTGGCTATACTCCATTCATAGCAAAAATTATGTCTATAATGTAGGATCTGTTTAAATGTCTTAATAAGGTCTACTTCACTAAAAAATGAAGAAAACTGAATGTTTAGTATTTAAAAATTAATATTTAATGTGATTAAATTTACAAATTTGCAAATAAAGAGTACTTGGATAACATAAAGTACCCATTAAATAATAAAAAAAATAGGTAACACTGATTGAGTTTACTATGTGCCAAAACTTCCTATAAGTACTTTATTATCTCTGCTAATCCTCCAATCCATCTTATTAAGGAGGATCACCAGTCCTATTTTACAGATTGAGAAACTGAGGTACACTTTATATAATGTGCCCAAAGCCACACAGCCAGTAGGTGGTGGAGCTTGATTTCAACCCAGGGAGACTGGCTCCAGAGGTCGCACAGGTCCACGAGTTCTTGGAAACTGAATGCGAACAGGGGTCTGTGGGAATGTGCACGTGTGTGTGTGTGTGTGTGTACACAGGCTTAGGAACATTTGGAAGAGGCAGCAGGATGCCTGCTTTCATCAGATTTTCAAGGAGATACCATATATTTTTTAAAAAATAAAGCTAAAAAATAAAACCAGACTCTCCTTAGGGTTTCCCTTCCATTTATAACATGAAAACCAGAGCACCTGATTCTAGTTTAAAGGAGGAAAGACACTTGTGTGTGTATAAAAATAGTTCATACTGAAGAACTACTTTTGGTTCTTTCGCAATAACAGTAATGAGCTCACAACATCCAGGTCCATCCCTGACCTGGTCTCTCGTGACCATCGACTTAAAGTATGCGACCTTTTATTTCTCAGAGGTTGAAAGGCCGTGTCGAGCAATACAGAGCTCAGTGGTCAGAATATCACATAGCCCTCCCCTTTGTCAGGCTCTCATTCCACATCAACAATCCAGAAGATAGCCAGAAAAAACTCTTTACATCACACTCTGTCTAGCTTTGAGTGTTCAACCGTATGCATAATTTTGATGAATATGGAAGTTGGGGAACACTGAGCTACACTTAAGAAACCAAGTCTATATCTTGGCACACAAGTCATTTTGCCTAAGTGAGAACTGTCAGTTCCCTATGCAAACAGACAGCAAAGAATTCTGAAGAGTTCCTGTTTGCCTGAAGAGTAGATGCCATTTGGTTAAATACTGAACCCCTGAAAACCTTAGCAGGTATTTAGAGATGCATTTGTCACAGTGAGGGCTCAACAGAGCCATTCACATGAACAGATCCAGTGCAGGACTGCCTGGCACATAACTGAGGCTAATACATGGTTTCTGAATCTGAACCTAAATCATGCTTGATCAAACTCATAAACACATAGTTTCCAAAATGTGGTAGAGAGAATTTGGCTATTTGCTTTCTGTCTTTCCAAAGCAGATATTTCCTGTTGTAGCCCCACCAAACCACAGCCATCAGCACAGACCTGGCCCCTGGTATCCAGATCCTTCTGGTGGTTTTCCCACTGGGGTTAAGGGCTAAAGTTGATGTGTGAGTCAAATACACTGCATGCCGCCCACGGAGTGCTGTTTACAGCAGAAGGTAAGATGTCAGTGCCTTTGATGGCTAACAGAGGCTTCTGTTTTAGTCTCACTGTCCTAGAATATTCCTACAATTCTTGAAGCTGCATTTTGGCAAGAAGTGGGTAATTTTATTTATTTATTTATTTATTTTTTGAGAGAGTCTCACTCTGTTGCCCAGGCTGAAGTGCAGTAGTATGATCTCGGCTCACTGCAACCTCCGCTTCCTGGGTTCAAGCCATTCCCCTGCCTCAGTCTCCCAAGTAGCTGAGATTACATACACGTGCCACCACACCCAGCTAATTTTTGTATTTTTAGTAGAGAAGGGGTTTCACCATGTTAGCCGGGCTGGTCTTGAACTCCTAACCTCAGGTGATCCGCCAGGCTCCGCCTCCCAAAGTGCTGGGATTACAGGCGTGAGCCACCACGCCCAGCCAGAAGTGGGTAATTCTTAACTAGGGGAGGGTCAATGGACATTGACAGGTCAATTTAACCCGAGACTGTATGCAAAATGGCATGTATAGTATGTGCATTCTTCTGGAAGCTCTTCATATCCTACAGTATCTGAGGCAGCACACAGAATGGTGGAAAGAGTCAGGCTGGAATCCAATCCAAGCAAACAGGAATCTTGGGCAAATTACCCAATTCTATGGAACCTCCTCAGGTTTCTTATCTGTAAAAAGAAGCTAGTTCCTACCTTACAGGGTTGATAAAATGAACATGTGGAAGAAAGCTTGATGATGGAGTCAGTCAAATGATAGCCAAGCATTTTATATCCTGAATATTGCTTATCAAAAATCATTACAAAGAACAGATCCAGATCTAGAAGGAAATTCTGCTAGGCCAAAGAGAAATACGCCTGCTCGAGATCCAAGGTAAAAATTAAAATTCCCCGGGCTCTTTTCTTGAGAACTAGTATCTTACGGGATTAGAGGAGGAAACAGAACCATACTCGGTCATGCCCCACACCAAGTCTAGGTATTACTCGGAGTCTGCACTGACAGCTGGGTCCCTAGAAATAAATTCTGGCCAATTTCAGTCTTTTATTTTTACTTTTAAAAATATATCTACCAAGTCTGTATGATGTAAACTTTTGCTTTGTATTTGTACTCAACAACTTTCTTTTTTTTTTTTTTGGTTTTTGTTTCTGAGATGAGTCTCGCTCTGTCGCCAGGCTGGAGTGCAGTGGCGTGATCTTGGCTCACTGCGACCTCCACCTCCTGGGTTCAAGCGATTCTCGTGCCTCAGCCCCCTGAGTAGCTGGGACTACAGGTGCACACCACCATACCCAGCTAATTTTTGTATTCAACTTTCATCCATGCAGTAGTTTATTTAACAATTACTGTTTCCTATATGCCATGACAAGAGAGCCACTATCCCACCTGGCAAGCATACATCCTGGTGGAGGAAGAGAAAAAAACAAGATGAACGAGATAATGTTCGATGGTGACAAACGTGATGATGAAAATACAATAGCTTAGGAGAAGAAAGTTTTGGGGGCCTGGGGAGTGAAGGAGGCTTCTTTAGATAAAGGTCAAAGGTAGCCTCTCTGAGGAAAGAACATTTGTATGTAGGATAATCAACAGAAATCAAAGTGCAGATCTCCTTATGGTCAAGAACTGGATCTTAGAAGGCAGAACTTTAGAGATGAGAGTACTGAATCATCTCATCTAAACATTCTCCCCAGCAAAATCATGACCAGTTGAGAGAGAACGATGTGTTACAAATGTAAAGTACTCCAGATTGTACATGATTTGCTTTTCATTAAACTCAAAGGGCTCTCTCTCTCTGTCTCACTCTCACTCACTGGCATACATGTTTGTTTTCTCCCATTGAGGGCAAAGGGGAAAAGCGTACATGTAAGATAATCTATCGGGAATTGTTCATAACACTGGAAACATCTACAGGAGGACATTACATCTATCATGTGACTCTCAAAGGCTTCAAAGTTAACGAAGATCTTTTATATTTTGGCCACCACCTACCCTTCTACAAGTTCTTTTCCCATCATGGCTCAAACTTTCTTCCCCTGATTATCTGCCATCAGGCCTTCCTTATATTAAATGTACTCAGAGTCTCTGCAGATACTCCTCGCTAGAATGCTTCATTCTCTATCCAACTCTCCCTTCCTTTCCTTACATAATCTCACAGATCTCAACTTAAATGGCACTTTCCCAGGAAAGCCTTCTCTGATCTCAAAACAGACCTCATTTTGGCCCTCATTTCGTAAGTACTTTTCCTTCACAGTTCTCACCAGAGAAACTAGTTTTCTGTGTGACTATGTGAGTAATGCCTGCCTCTGTCCTGGAACATACGTTCTTTGGGGCTATAAGAATAAGGGGAGAAGAACTTCCTCACTGGTCACCGCAGTTGTCTCCACTTAAAACTGAGACTATGCCATATTACATGCCCCCAAAAATTTACTGAATCAATGAAAGGGGGAAAAAAAAAGTTGATAATTAGAAATTTTGCAATCAAAATCCAGGGTTCAAATCATTCTTCTGCCATTTCCTCTTTGACCATTTACTTCACCTCTCTGCACTTCAGTTTCCATACCTATAAAACGGAGTGAACCACAACTAGTATCTTTCAAGGAATTAAAGGCCATACCTAACACCAGAGGGCCCAATTTCACAAACTAGAGGTGAAGTGAATCTCACCAAGTTTCATACTGTTTTGAATCACCATGGCCCTGGACCCTACTCTGGGACTCAGTAAGAATTTTTGGATGGCAGAATAGTAGGGTGAGCAACACATCTTGAGTTAGCTGGGGCGTTCCCAGTTTTGGCAGTCCCTCAAATTCATATAAAACGGGGCAATGGGTCACCCTACACCAGGCACAGATGGCATAGACTACGTGGTACTGGATGGGGGTAAAGCAAAGGAAGTTCTAATGTGGTCTTAAAAGTGGAATGAATGCAAATCCCGCCAGCCAAGAGATTCTCATGGAAGACCCCCTATAGCAGTTTAAAACTCAGACTCCGGAGTCAGAATGCCTGTGTTTAAATGCTAGCTTTGCCTCCGTGCCTGTTTTCTCATTTGTTAAATAAGGATAAAAACAGTATCTCCCCTAAAGTACATAAGATAAACAATACACCCCAAAAAAAAAAAAAGTACAGCTATACCTAGCACACTGTAAAGCTCCCCAAATTGTCAGTCGTTATTTCCTTCCCCCTCTCCACTTTTCTTTTTCTTCTGTCTAGCTATCTTTACACATCTGGGAAGCCACGGGTTTATAAACCCGACATGGAAGTTTAGCCTGCTTAGTGGTTACATAGGTGTGCTTTGAGAAAAAGCAAACCAAACCTGAGTTCGAATTCCAGCTCAGCTTCTTACTAGCTGAGTCACTTTGGGGCCCCTAACTGCTCTGTGTCTAAGTTTCTCTACCTGCAAAGTGGGGAGGAACCCATTGCACTTGCTGAGCTGCGGGGAGGATAACGGATAAAGGGCCGGCTGCTGGGCCGGCAGATCGTCCGTCTTCAATAAATACTGGTTTTAGCCTGGAGGACTCAGGGGCATAGAGCGTGGACATGGGCAGCTCCGGGTTGGACACGGGGGCTCTTGGGCCTGATAATCCGGGGATGCAGGAACCTGCTGTCCCCCTTATGAGCTGCGTAACCTGAGGCAGGTGACTTCCCATCTCTGGGCCTCAGTTTCCTCACCCGTAACCACGGTTCCAGCAGCAGCTACCCATAACCAGTGAGGCTAATGCGATCATGCCGGTGCAACGCCCGAGTCAAGGCCAACCACACTCAACGAGACCTTCGACTTCCCACACCTTAGGGGCAAGGCTGGGGCTGCAGATTCCTCAGACTCCCCGGGGGCACCCTCGGCATCGCGGGAGGCGGCCCAGGGCCCTCGGAGGCTCCCGGCCCCAGCCCCGGCTCCCCGCCTCGGCTGGCCAGGTGCCTAGGAAAACGCTCAGGGCGCCAGGCGCGGGCAGGCCTTGCCGCGGGGCCGCTCTCAGGGCCTCGGCCTCGGCCTCGGGTCCCACGCCGGGCTTCGGAGCTGCGCACCCCCAGCATCCCGCGCCCCAACCCCCGCGGCCGAGATTCGGCGCCACCCGCGCATCCAGAGCCCCGAGCGCCCCACTCACCGCCTTCTTCATGGTGGCCGCCATCTTGGGACTGGACTACGGCACGCGGCGGGGAGGGCCGCAATGGCGCGCTTCGTCCTCGAGCGTTCTCTCGCTCCCGGTCGGCCCAGAACTCCCCGCAGAAATACAACACTGTCTCCACATTCCCTCCTCTTGGACTTTTGGCTAATGATTCCAAACGGCTGGGACGTAGGGAGGAAATGTGACCTGGAAAGACTTGGTACATGCCAATTAAAGGGACAGGCAACCCCCGTGGGCCGACATAAACACGGGGGTGTGGCGAACGGCTCCGGCTGCGGGCAGCAGGGTGCGCGTCCCAGGGTGCGCGTCCCTCAGCGTGGCGGGGACCAGCTGGGGCAGGATCAAAGGGGAGGCTGGGGGAATTTTTCTGCATCCGTCCCACAGACTTGCATTGAGAAAGCTGACCTCCCTGTAAAAGAGCTAGGAACGAATGGCCTTGGCAAATAGGGTGTGAGACTTACGTGCCGTGATAATTCAGGTGGTGTAAAGGAGGAGGCGCTCCTATCTTTTAATGTAATTTTTTTAAAAATTTAGATTCAGGGGGTAGGTGTGCAGGTTTATTACACGGATATATTGCATAGTGCTAAGGTTTGGGTTTCTAATGATCCCGTTGCCCAAGTAGTGAACATAGTACTCCCTAGGTAATTTTTCAACACCTTTCCCCTGCCTCCTTCCCCGTGTTTGGAATCCCTAGCATTTGTTGTTCCCATCTTTATGTCCATGATTACCCAGTGTTTAGCTCTCACTCGTAAGTGGGAACATGAGTGGTTGATTTTCTGTTCTTTGTTAATTCACTTGGGATAATGATGTCCAGCTGCATCCATGTTGCTGCAAAGAACATGATCTTGTTCTTTCTTATGGCTGCATAGTATTCCATGGTGTATATGGACCACGTTTTCTTTATCCTATCCACTACTGATGGGCACCTGGGTTGATTCCATGCCTTTGCTGTTGTGAATAGGCAATCCTATTGATTAATTTACAGCAATATTACTGAACAGTTACTGTATATTCTGACACTTGTATCTCCCAATTAGTAATTTTTTTTTTTTTTTTTTTGGCCTTAGGATCTCTTTGTACTCCTAGAAATTATTGAGGACTCCAAAGAATTTTTATGTGGGTTATTTATCGATATTTGCTGTATTAGAAATTAAAGCAGAATTTTAAAAATGTAGTTATTAATTCATTTAAAATAATATAAAACTCCATTCCATGGTAATAAAAATCACACTTTACAAATACCTATATTTTCTAAGACAAAAACAAATTGAGAAGACTGTCATCGTTTTACATTTTCACTGATGTCTTTAATATCAGGCTTAATGGAAGGTTAGATTCTCATGTGTACTTCTGCATTCAGTCTCTCCAAATATGCTGTTTAGTTGTCTAGTTGTAGGTATGAAAAACCCCAGCCTCACACAAATCATGCAGTTGGGAAAGGGAGGTCCTCATGGATGCCTGAAAAGGTCTCAGGGACCCCCGACGTTCATGGACCACAGCTTGAGAACTGCCCCTGACAAGCCACCTCCTTTCTCAAAGTCCCAATTTCCTCTTTGGTTCAATGAGGGGAATGAGACCTTACAGCACCTTGTGCTCTCCCCACCGAACCACCTAGCCCGCCACGGGCATTGCCTGTTCTCCTGACTGTTCTGGGCTCTCCAGGCCCTTAGTATTGGGACTTTCCAGTGTGTAGCTTTTATGTGCTCAAAAAAGTATTTGTTGAATAAAAATGTTTTTCCAGGGTTAAATTTTAGCACAGGGTCTGGCGCATAGGATATGCTCCATCAGTGACACCTGTTTATTCCAGAGCTCAATGTAAAAGCACTGCAAGAAACAAATGGTGGAGAGGGAGACAGAAATAAAGGGCAAAATTGTCACAAATGGTACCAAGTGCATGAAGGAGATAAATGAGGTGCTGACGCAGAGCACAGAGGGGAGGGGTGGGGGCCGGCTCTGGAACTGGCCTCCAAGCTAAGAGAAAATGGGAGGCCTCAGCATGGGGAGAGGAGATGAAAGTGGGCCCCAGGGATGAAGGGCTGAGAGGGAAAGAGCCTGGTGAGACATGGTAGAAAGGACTGAGCAGCATGGAGCGAGGCTGGGGTGCAAGGCAGGGGCCAGATCTGAGTGTGTTTTAGACCTTGGTAAGGCCAAACCGGGGGAGGGAGAGAGAAAGAGAGAAAGAACTCTGACTTTTTCAAACCTTTATTGAGAAATGGCTGAGTTGAAAGGTGAGGAACAATGGAGCATGAATTTTGAGGAAGTGTAATTGTATGGTGGGGACCGAAAGTAGCATAGGGGGTTTCAAAGAGAGAAGCACTTCAATCCTCAAATTCATAGATCTTAGGACCAGAAGGGACCTCAACCTTCATCTATGCTAACCTTTGCCTTTCGCTGAAATATATAATAATGATAGTTGTTATGGTTTGACTGTGTTCCCACCCAAATCTCTTCTTGGATGGTAGCTCCCATAATTTCCATGTGTTGTGGGAGGGACCCAGTAGGAGATAACTGAATCATGGGGGTGGTTTCCTCTATACTGTTCTCGTGGTAGTGAATAAGTCTTATGAGAGCTGATGGTTTTATGAGGGGTTTCCCCTTTCTCTTGTTTCATTCTCCCTGTCTGCCACCACATAAGATGTGCCTTTTGCCTTCCGCCATGATTGTGAGGCCTCCCCAGCCACGTGGAACTGTGAGTCCATTAAACCTCTTTTTCTTTATCAATTACCCAGTCTTGCGTATGTCTTTATCAGCAGTGTGAAAACGGACTAATGCAACAGTAATAGTAACATATAAAACTGACACGGTACATATTCTGTGACTTGCATGTTGTTAAATGTTTTAATCCTCCCCATACCACACAATATTGTTATCGACCATTTTACAGGAGAGGAAATAGCGTTTCAGAAGGACAAAGCTACCTGGCCAAGGCTACAGCAGCCAGGAAGTACCAGAGCCTGGGTTTGAACTCTTGGCGAACCTGGCTCCAGAGACCACTCTCCAAGCACCAGGATTTGCACATCACTACAAGTCACGTATAAAGTCAGCTGTGTCCCGGAGTGGGTAGCTCATAGTGGACATTGCAGCTCCTGTCACCTAACTTGCATGAGTAAAGTGTTTAAGACTCATTAAAGGGCGTACTGGAGCCAGACTGCCTTGGTTCAAATCATACCTCCACCACTTTCTAGTTTTGGTGTTAGACAAGTTACTTTCATGGCAAAAATAATGTCTCTCTAATTGCGTTGTTGTGAAGAGTAGAAGAGATAATACATGCAAATAAAGTGCATTGTAAGCTCTCAGGAAATGTTAGCTATGATTACTTTCTCAGTTCAGCCCTGTTGCCTCTGAAATTCCTCTGCCCAAGTTATGATCTTTCAAATCTCCTCTTAAAGAACTCCCCTGGCTCAGTATTACTGCTAACTACCCCCATGGCCATTATTAGTGCTGCCTTTTGAGACTGTAGCATCCATTTCAGATGTGTAGAAGTTGGAAAGCATCCTGGGAGAGAAGAATGACAATGGTTAGAAGCCATCCTAGTTGGAATTTTTAAAGCAGAGCCCGAGGCAAAGGCTTAGATACTGCTTCTTCATTAAGGAGTATAATCCCAGGGCAGCAAGAGCAAGGAAAAAGTAGAATGAAGCAGGTCAGGGACGGCAGCAGAGCCCATACCAGGAGACCTCACCAAGCTGACCTTTGCTTGGTATCAAGCACGACTGGTTGCTCCCTCTCTGGGGACTGTCCTGTAAGAGGCTGTGATAACCAGGGCACAAGAGAGTTCAGCTGGGGAGAACTCTTACCTGCCAGTCCCTGCCTCCCATTCAAAGGCTGGCCCCATGGGGACCTCACTCCCAGACACTTCCAGGTTGCTCACTGAGGCTCCCATACTTTTTCTTACCTCAGCCTTCCACAGGGTAGCCCCCAGGTAGAGGAACAAGTGTGAGGCTGTGAGCACCAGGCAACCGGAGCGAGAGGCAGCCCTGCTGGGTTCTGCACACCTCAAGTCTGCACACCATGGCCAGTGTGGAGCTGGTCACTGTGGGGGCTCCTGGGGTGGAGCAGGTGGCCAATGGCAGGTGAGGACAAAGACAGGTTAAACCAAGAGGCTTTAACATGACACATCCTTAGGTGCCGTCTGACACAGAGGCCCATGAAATCAGCTAAGAAGTTCAGATTATGACATACTGAAGAGTCATGGAATTAAATTCTTTTAGGACTTCAAAATTACATTGGACAAACCACAGAATTAGAGAAAATATTTGCAAACTATTTAATTTAATATTTAATTAAGAAATAAGGCAAGAAAAAAGGGATTAACAGCCAGAGTATATGAGGAGCTCAAACAACTCAATAGGAAAAAAAAAATCTAATAATCTAGCTTAAAAATGGGCAAAAATTCTGAATAGACAGTCTTCTAAAGCAGACATACAAACGGCAAGTGGATATATGAAAAGGTGCTCAACATCGCTGGACATCAGAGAAATGCAAATCCAAACTACAATGAGATATCAGCTCATCCCAGCTAAAAATTGCTTTTATCCAAAAGACAGACATTAACAAATGCCAGAGAGAACGTGGAGAAAAAGAAACCCTCATACGCTGTTGGTGGGAATGTAAATTAGTACAACCACTGTGAAGAACAGTAGAAAGATTCCTCAAAAAACTGAAAATAGAGCTATCACATAATCCAGCAATGGCACTGCTAGGTGTATAACCCCCAATAAGGAAATCAGTATATCAAAGAGATGTCCGCATTCCCATGTTTATTGCAGCGCTATTCACAATAGCCAAGATTCAGCAGCAACCTAAGTGTCCATCACAGACGAATGGATAAAGAGTTGGTGGTAGTGTAAATTAGTGCAACCATTACAGAAGACAGTGTGGTGATTCCTCAAGGATCTAGAACCAGAAATACCATTTGACCCAGCAATCCCATTACTGGGTATATACCCAAAGGATTATAAATCACTCTACTATAAGGACACATGCACAGATATGTTTATTGCAGCACTATTTACAATAGCAAAGACTTGGAACCAACCCAAATGTCCATCAATGATAGACTGGATAAAGAAAATGTGGCACATATACACCATGGAATACTATGCAGCCACAAAAAAGAATGAGATCATGTCCTTTGCAGGGACATGGATGAAGCTGGAAGCCATAATTCTCAGCAAACGAACACAGGAACAGAAAACCAAACACTTCACGTTCTCACTCATAAGTGGGAGTTGAACAATGAGAACACATGGACACAGGGAGGGAAATATCACACACCAGGGCCTGTCGGGGGTAGGGGGCAAGGGGACGGATAGCATTAGAACAAATAGCTAATGCATGCAAGGCTTAAAACCTAGATGACAGGTTGATGGGTGCAGCAAACCACCATGGCACATGTATAACTATGGAACAAACCTGCACGTTCTGCACATGTATCCCAGAACTTAAACTAAAATAAAAACACAAAAGAAAATGTGGCACCTATACAAAATGGAGTACTATTCAGCCATAAAAAAAGAATGAGAGCCTGTCATTTGCTATAACATGGATAAAACTGGAGGTCATTATGTTAAGTGAAATAAGCCAGGCACAAAAAGACAGACGTTGCATGTTCTCACTGATTTGTGGGAGCTAAAAACCTTAAAACAACTGAACTCACGGAAATGGAGAGTAGGATGGTTACCAGAGGCTGAAAAGGGTGTTAGGGGAGGGGGAACTGGGAATGGTTAATGTGTACAAAAATTAGTTATCTAGAATGAATGAGATTTAGTATTTGACAGCACAACAGGGTGACTACAGTCAACAATAATTTATTGTACATTTTAAAATAACTAAAACAGTGTAACTGAGTGTAACACAAAGGATAAATGCCTGAGGTGATGGATGCACCATTTATCCTGATGTGAATTTTTTTTTTTTTTTTTTTTTTTTTTTTTTAGACGGAGTTTTGCTCTTGTTGCTCAGGCTGGAGTGCAATGGTGTGATCTTGGCTCACCGCAACCCCTGCCTTCCGGGTTCGAGCGATTCTCCTGCCTCAGGCTCCTGAATAGCTGAGATTACAGGCATGCGCCACCACGCCCAGCTAATTTTGCATTTTTAGTAGAGGTGGGGTTTCACCATCTTGGTCAGGCTGGTCTCAAACTCCCAACCTCAGGTGATCCATCCACCTCGGCCTCCCAAAGTGCTGGGATTACAGGTATGAGCCATGGTTCCCGGCCCCCGATGTGATTATTACACATTGTATGCCCATATCAAAATATCTCATGCACCCCATAAATATTTATGCCTACTATGTATCCACAATATTAAAAATAAATACATAAATGTAAATAATAATAAAATAAAATCAGATTGGTCCAAATGCTAATACATGTGCTGCTGAGAAACCCTGAGAAGCCAGCCTCATGCAGCGCACTTATTCATCACCATGCCTCCTTAATATCCAAGCGCCTGGTTAACTAGTCACTGAGCTGAGAAATTGCACCAGGAGACGTGGGCTCCAGAGACAGAAGGGCTGGGGGCACTGTCTCCTCTAACAGGTGATATGGAGGTAGGGGATGGCTGGGCTGGATCCCTTTGGCTGGGCTGAAAGAAGCCATGGCTCCAACTGGATGCTCAATGAGTCTTTGGCTACTCCGTCATTATCACGAGACAGTGAATGCTTCTCCAAGCATTAGTTCCCCACACAGGCCATGCAAAAGCAAAGAGAAAAGGCGCTGGGCAGAGAGTCTCTGGGCACAGGGAAGTGTCATTGAATCTAGACAGAGGACAGTGGTGGCTCCTGGCAGTCTTGGTGCTGACTCAGCTCCCTCTGAAGCCCCTGGCTTCCCCTTGCCTCTAAGGTTTTCCTTCCAATTCTATTTCTCACTGTTCTTGTCCCTCTCCTCTCCCCAGACCATGCTATCCTTTGAGCTAACTCTCTCCTAGCAGAAAAACTAGTTCTGCAAGTCCGCATGGTACAGGGACTTTCAAGTCTTCTGTTGAGCATCTTCTCATTTCCTGATGTGGAGCATTTCCGACCTTTGTTTCTGGTCCTTTCTTCAGCTGGGGACTGTCCCTGGCTCTCCGGGGAGAAGCATGGCGTACAGGTGGAAGCATTTGGATCCTGCAGGTTAGGGAGGAGAATCAACAATGACCATTTGAAAAGACTTTCCCTTATGCCAGGTTGAAAACTGGCCACCCACTGATTGGATCCAAGCTATGTGTTCTTTGACCCGTATGGTATTTTTCTTTACTGGAACCAATATTTGAGATTTTTAGTTTTGCTTGAGCTGGTACAATCAGCGTCCTGGTGACATTGCACCTGTGTTTCTGCATGATGGGCAGCTGCTGGTGCTGCTTCGACCTGGCACATTCAGCCAGCAGGCTTTCTTCCAGGCATGGCAGACCCCCAACTCACAGAGCACACACAGCTACATGTAGGGCACCTGCCCATCCGTGTGCTCACCTGTCAGGCCCTCCAGGTAAAGGAACTTGTAACTCCCAGCCTTCTGTTCTAACATACCTAAATGAGAGCATTTATGCGTGTGTGTGTTTGAAATTTGTACCATGCTAGGTGCTATTGCAAGTAGAAAAATAAAGCAGACAAGGTGCTTGGCATCATGGAGCTTATGGTTGACAAACATACGATCAAAATCATAGCACCAGAAGCTGCAACCCTGGGGTGAGTCCAGGGGAGAAAAAGCTTGAATCTGGCTGGAGTGGTCCCCAAGGACTGTGGAATCAGTGGTATGTTGCTTGGACCAAGAAGGGCAGGTGCTCAGCATTGAGGATATAACACTGAAAAAACACAGACAAAACTCTTTGTCCTCATGTAGCTTACATTCTATTGAGAGGAAAAAGATCATAACCAAAACATATAAGTAAATTATACAGTATGTTAGAAAGTGTTATTAGTATAAATGCTAATAATTGCTCCAACAAGAATCATGCAATTATAATAAAAGACTGTGTGACTACCATCACGAACACTCCATGACGAAGATATAAGGACAGAAATGGTCAGTATATTGACTGGAAAACAGAGAGAAAAAAAAAAACAAGACCTATTTGAATTGGTATGTAAGCTACAAAATTGTCCAGACATGTCCTAGTTTAATTTAGATGTTGTCACAAAGCGCTAATGAGATTATCACATCATTTCCTGGCAGTACATGCCTGGGTGCCCTCCAAAACCTGCAACACCTGCTCCAGGTTCCTGGTTCTGATTTAAAAAGGAAACCTTGATCAGATTCACCTTCCATGCTGGCCATGAGGAGTGAGCAGCAAGAAGGAGCAAGCCCCAGGATCACGCAGCAATTTGGTTTGGCGCCTGCAGAGGGCACCCGAGGAACATGACAATGTTCCCCAGACTTGAACCATTCAAATCCACCTTCCAAATATTTTGCACTTCTTTTGAATCTTACTGTTCTGGGTAACGTTAAGTATTGTCAGTTTGTATTTAGCTACGCAATTTTGCAAATGGTCTTTCCATAACCCTGTTTGAAACACTTCATTGTTTTCCCATTGCACTTAAATTTCTTACTAGGGCCTAGCCTCCCTCCCTGACCTTGTTTTGGACCATCTTTCTCCTCACTCACTGTGCTCCACCCTCTTGGGCCTCCCTTCTGTGAATGCTACATGCTCCCGCCTGCCTCAGGGCCTTTACACTTGCTTTTCCTGCTGCCTATGATGCCTTTCTCCTACTGTTCAGCCAGCTACATTCTACAAAGACTCAGCATCTATGTTACTCCATCAAGGAAGCTGCTATGATTTGAATGTGTCCTCCAGCGTTCATAGGTTGAAATTTAATGGCCAATGTGGTTGTATTATGAGGTGGGGACCTTTAAGTCTGAGGACAGAGCCCTCAAGAATGGGATTGGGTCCCTTATAGAAGGGCTTGAGGGAATTCGTTTGTCTTGGTCCATTCTCCCACTGCTATAAAGAACTGCCCAAGACTGGGTAATGTAGAAGGGAAAGAGGTTTATTGACTCACAGTTCCACATGGCTGGGGAGGCCTCAGGAAACTTATAATCATGGCGGGATGTGAAGGGAAAGCAAGACACCTTCCTCATAGGGCGGCAAGACGGAGAGTGAATGTAGGAAGAACTACCAAACATTTATAAAAACCATCAGACCTCATGAGAACTCACTCACTGTCGCGAGAACAGAGTAGGGGAAACCATCCCCATGATTCAATCACCTCCACCTGGTCTTTCCCTTGACAATAATCCCCATTTCCCCATAATGGGGATTATGAGGATTACAATTTAAGATGAGATTTTGGGTGAGGACACAGCCAAACCAAATCAGGGTTCATTCTCTTCTGCTCTTCTACCAGGTAAGGACATAGCATTCTGCCCTGCAGAGGACACAGCAACGAGGTGACATCTTAGAAGGAGAGACAGGACCTCTCATCAGCCATCAAACCTACAGGTGCCTTGATTTTGGATTTCCCAGCCTCCAGAACTGTCAGGAATAAATCTCTATTGTTTATAAATTACCTAGACTCAGGACTTCAGTTGCAGCAGCACAGACGCACTAAGACACAAGCTTTCCTTAAACACCCATCTCCCAGACAAAAGCAGCATCCCCTGCCCCCTAAAGCAGCTTTCTATGCCTCCCTGGTATATTCCCTTTTGAATTTTATGTCCCTGTTAAACTGAGGGACAGAGATTGCAATGGAGGAATGAACATAACTTGAGACGTCCTAAGTTATGAGTTATTCCCAAAGTACAGAGAATAAAGATTAACCCAAGAATTTTACTTCTTGTGAAAAGAACAAATTACAGAAGCTATTTTTGACAATAGTGGGATTTTTTAGCCTATCCTTAAAGTAAACAAAAGTTTAGAGTTAATCATAACATATGTATACTATTATTTTTTAAATTGTTCCTGCATCCAATGGTGACATAAACACACTGGCTCCAATAACAGAGTGAGATTTCATTTCTAGATAAAGATGCTACCTCGAGGCAAATTGAATGCTCAAATCTTTCTACAGGTAAAATATTGTTTTAATAAAAGGCACTTCCACATTTGTGTTTACATAATGAGCCTCTTCCCATATTCGGTCAGGTGTTGCCTGGGCAGACTGAAGGAGAGCTGAGGTCCTGGCTACAATGAATTCCATTTGACCTAATAAATGTTGACTCGCCAGTGTAATCACTGATTCTTGTAGCAGTGTAGGACATGGATCCTAGGAGAAGATTGCAGTATTTTATGAGCTGCCACTTGCTAAGCTCAGGAAGAGCTCTCCTGAGGAGGAGAGGCAGTCCCTAACTTGTCACTGGCATTACAAAGAGGCTGTATTTCTATTAAGCATTTAATATATACTTTGGGTTCTTAACTTTTGCAGATTCATTCAGTTCAAACTATAGGTATAATTTTCATTTCGTAGGTGGGAAAATAGAGGCTCAGCACAATTGGGTAATGTCTCTAAGTTTCTATACCTTATATAACTGTTATCTGATAAAAATAAGGATAGAAATCCTAGTTATTCTCATCTATACCATATTTTCTCATTCTCACAAAAAATTAAATACTTTACTTCTCAAAAATAATTCTGCCTCATTTCCTTTAGAACTAACTTTGTTCAAACAAATTTTACTACCACCCAAGTAATTATGCTATCTAGTTATGTTCATGAAACAAGTCTACCTGTATTTTTTGCATAATTTGACAAGATATATAGGACAACATAGCAATGAAAACTGTTCTCCTTTTTATTTTAAGATCCCACTCCCCAAAGAGGGGTGAATTGTATTAAAAGCACTTGAATAATGCATACATAGGAAATCGATCTATATAATGCATTATTTTAATAGATTTGTATCCAACTGTAACTCATCATTACAGACTTTATTTTATAATTGTCTCTTTGCTGATGGGGAATGGGAATTTGTATTTATCAGACTCCACATTTGATTGGCTGCCCAAGAAGAATTAGTTCTCCTGAATTTGTGGTGCTTGCCTCCCAACACCCATTTCCTGCTCTTCTAGCAATAGCCCTAATTTCAATGTAAGGACCGTCCCCTTCCTCCCAATCAGTCCATGTGACCTGGGTGGACTCTCATACCCCCTTAGTGATGGAGCCTAAGAACAGCCTTCAGTCATTCAGCAACTCATGGTCACATGACTGTTCAGGGATAAGCACAGAAACAAACTGAGGCCAATCAGAGCCTCAGCTTCTGATTCCAATGGGAGCCAGAAGCCCTCTCTTCCTATTTGCTGTGAAGCTGTAGAAATGGAAGCTCTAGCATAGTGGCTGGCATCTTGCCATATCAGGAGTGAACTTATTTAAAAATGGGACCAAAAAAAGAAGTGAAACTGAGGAACAGGGAGAGATAAAACAGGGCCTGATAAAAAGCATTCCCCTAGTCACACGGAGAGCTAAGCCAGCCCTCCCCTTGAACTTTTCAATGACTTGAGTCATCGAATTCATTTGCTTAGGAAAGTTTGGCTTAGTTATCTGCCACTTAAAATCAAAAGAGTGCTCACTGATACATCATGGCTACATTAATGTCCGGACAGAGCCTGAGACAAGGGCTTGCTGCAGGCAGTTCGTTGTGGGAAGTGATCCTGGGGAAGCCGGAGGAAAAGTGAAAAAGGTGAGGATAGGAAGCTGTTCCAAGGGCTGTTACTGGGCTGATGACCCTGTAGGCTGCTGGAACTTGCTCCTCCTGCAAACCCTCTGGGGTCTAGCATGTGTCCCTCAGAATTGTCCTCACTACAGAGACAGCATTTATCCACCCAGCCCCATTCAGCCAAGGGTTGGCCCGGTGGGTGTTACCTCCCCTGCACTTCCAGGTTTGATCCTGCCCTAGAACCTGACCTCAGTAGTAGAAAAGCCCCAGGACATGAGGTACTACTGAGGTCAGGTTCACCTGGCCACAGCTGTTTGTCAGTTCAATGCCAGAGCAACAAGATAGGTCAAGAGGACATAAGACAAGGCATCAAAGATGCCCAATGCTATTAAAATTCATTATCAGCACCACACATTGGTTCCCTAACATTAAACTTTATAAGTTTTGACAAAACTGGACAAGAACAGGGTTGAATCTGATGAAGCCCAACCAGAACTTCAATATCGATGTCTTTCACACACGATACTTAGGACCAAAGAAGTCCCCTTAAGGGAATTTTGTGTATCATAGTCTTGGCGAATTGTTCTGCTGCAGAACTGGGTCAGATCAGTTGCATGCGGGGAGGAGAGTTTTCTCTGGAAGTAAAGGGATGGCCCCTGCTGTTACTCATTGCTGGAAAAATCAGCCTGAAAACAGCAAATGAGAGCAAGAGAGATGAGCCTTAGGTTCCGGTAAAGGAACACTCTCACCGTGACCCAGAGTTTAAGGGTAGGGTAGGAACGTGATCCTGGCCTTGGCCTCTAACTCATTCATGCAACACATAGTTATTGAATGTCATCAGGAGCAACCACAGATGGTGAGGCCCGGTGCAGAACGAAAACTCAGGGCCCCTTGTTCAAACACCAATAAGAATTTCAGGATGGCAACAATGCGGGGATCGTGTGAGTGTGGGATCCTATGTGACTACACGGGCTGCATGCTTGCAAAGTCCATCCTGTCACCTAGGTGTCACTTATTGTGCTAGGTTCTGGGCATACACTGGCAAGCAAAACCGATATGGCACCCATACTCAAAAAGCTTAGAGCCTAGCCTGGGATGTATATGGTTCCCTCCATCAGTCTCCTTTCCCAGATATCTTTCACAGCATGAGCCCTCGCTATAGTGAGCTTGATTCACTATTATGTGTGTGTATATATATATTATATATGTAATGTTTATATAAATAATATATAATTAAATTAAATATATATTTATTATATATGCATATATACTTATATAATATTTATATATATTTGTTCCATTTGTTTATATATATAAATATAGATATTTATTATATATTTGTTCCATCCTTATTCTCTCTGGGGCACTCACCCATGCTATACCCTCTGCCCTCTATAACTATATCAATAAACTAATGTTTATATATTTACATTACATAAATATATGTAGATAAAATAAATCTATAATTATATATTATATACACATAAAATTGCTCATGCAACTTGTTCCCTAAGCCCCTGGAGTACAACTGAAGAATCAGTGATTACATTGGTGGTTCTAATGCAGGGATGGCAATCTGGTGATTTTGAAAACTGTCAGATATGTCTCCAAGGGGAAGCAGGGGGCTCTCCGAGGGGCAGCTTCCTATGGGATTGGCTAGTATAATTTTAACTATCAGCATTAACTGGAATGTCCAAGAGAGATACCAAAAAAGTTAGATTTACCCACCTGTTTGAGAAAGAAAAATGCCTAAGCAATTTGAGCATTAAGAATGTGAAAGCAAGAACGTTGTTCAAATAACCCACAGGTATTTGAATGATACTGGCTGAATATCACTCTGTTTGGGTCTGTTTTTTATAAACCAAATAACCATTTGTTGAGGTTAACTTGCTTCAATGTTGAATGTTAACGCACTCTTCCCTCCACAGGTTTTTACCTTTCATATCTAGAGTTTTCTAGGAGCCACACCATGTATTCTAGAATAAGTCTTTCGGCTTCATTGGCTCCAGATTTTGTCATGGTGTGTCCTTCACTACCTCTGCCACTTGGCCAAAAACTTCCTATAAGACCTCAGAGACAAGGCTTGGCTGATAGGAGAATTAAAAGAAAGTTCAACCAGAGAGTAACTTACAGATACTGAGCAAACTTAGACTTGCCCTCAAGCCATGGAAGAGGCGTGTTTCCTCATTGTCTGGTGATCTTCCACCTTAGCAACGGGAAACTCCACCTCTAGCACCGGAAGCTGTTCCAGGGCCTTTGTGCCAAACTGACTTCCAAAATCCATTGAGTCTTCATTTATTATCTGGAGATTGGTCTACTTCTAAAATGATTAATGGAATGTGTAGGATTTATGGTTTGGATCTGAGACCACAGGTCAATCACACTGTAATCCATATCAATCATTTTCTCAAAGTATAGTTGACCAATTTTAATAAATGTCATCTGGAAGCTTGTATTCTAGCTTCTAAATCTACTTTTGAAGCTAGAATACAATTCTACTTTTAAATCTCTCCTTTCAAGGAATTCAATTTCTTGGAATCCAATGCTTACACTGGGTGTCTTTGCCTGCAAGCAATTGAAACACATTCGAACTACTTTAAACAATGAGTGGTGATTTGCTAAGCAATACATAGCGTGTCTTATGGAACCTTTAGCAACCAGGATTCTATTTTTAGGAAATCAAGTAGATTCCTTCGTGTTAAGGCAATTGTACTTTTAAAACATTTCTGCAAATTCTTTGACATCCTCCCATCAAAAGCCTACTGCCCTTCCTTTGAATATGGACTTACCTGGTGAGTCCCCTCTAACCAAAAAGAGTGCAGCAGAAGCAGAAGTTGCCTTATGACTTCTAAGGCTGGGTTAGAAGAGGCAATCTAGTTTCACTTGTTCTCTCTGGGGGTACTCACCCTTGGTGCCCACCTTTTGTGCTGCGAGGAAGCCCAGGCACCCAGCAGGACCACATGTCAGTGTTCCAGTCAGTGGTCCCTGCCGAGACCCCAGCTCTCAGCCAGTATCAACTGCCAGACCTGAGTGAGGAAGCCTTAAAGTGAATCCAGCCCCAGCCACCAACTCTCTGCAACTGCACAGGAAACCTCAGTGAGGAGATGGGAGTCACTCCCAGCATGAGGAGGTATGATAATAATAAAAGACTATTGCTGTTTCACACCACCAAGTCTGGAGTGTGATATATAACCAGACACCCAGGTAGCAATCAGGACACCAGTATCAACTACAGAAGTGGAAGGGCACTAACTTGCCGTTCCCACTGCCAGCAGCCAGAGGGTGGGTACATGACCTGGCGTCGATGGATCCGTGGCTCTTAATTCTTTACAGCAGGATCCTCTGGTGGGGGGTTCTGGCCATGCATCAGTGGTGGGTTTCCGTTTTGGAATCCTCCCCACATCCCAAGCTTGATCATCCAGCCACACTCTTGCAAGCCTTTGCCAAATGCAATGCATTCTCTATAGATGAGGATAGCCAGGGCCAGTTTCTGTTGCTTACAACTAAAAAAAGTCCAAATTGCTACTTGATCAGAAAGTGCCTCTGGAAGAGACTGCAAATGGAAACCGTCAGGACATCAGACCTTTGCCTCATTTCTCCTGTCTGCTGTCTGCTCAACTGCTTCAATCCTCTTTACCTCTGCAAACCACCTTCCTCTACTGGCTTCAGTTATGTGTGGAGCAAAATGGTCTCCCCTAGCTTCTGAGATCAAGAGACCAGATCACACGGATGAGCTGGATTTTTCTCGAATCCCAAATCAGTGCTTACGAGTAAAAGTCTGAGTGGCCCAGATTGGATCAAGTTCATCTATGGCCAAAACCTAGTGTCATGCTGTGTCTGCATGGCTGCTAAGGGCCCGGGCCTGTGGGGCGAGAATAGAAGTCATTTCCAGAACGCGGGAGCAGTGGTGCAGTTCCTCACGAACTGGGGAAACAATGCCAGAAACTTCCACTTCATCCCAGATGAGACTGTTACCCTAGAGGGAGTTTTCCTCTGTGATCTTCCTGCTCTCTAAAATGTAATCCCAGATAACTCACCTGCCTTTCCACCTCTACCTACAACTTTTCCCATGCTCCTCCTAATCATTTAGCATATCTTTTTTTTTTTTTTTTTTTTTTTGAGACGGAGTCTCTCTCTTTCACCCAGGCTGGAGTGCAGAGGCGCCATCTCGGCTCACTGCCAGCTCCACCTCCCAGGTTCATGCCATTCTCCTGCCTCAGCCTCCCGAGTACCTGGGACCACAGGTGCCTGCCATGACGCCCGGCTGATTTTTTGTATTTTTAGTAGAGACGGGGTTTCACTGTGTTAGCCAGGATGGTCTCGATCTCCTGACCTCATGATCCACCCATCTCGGCCTCCTAAAGTGCTGGGATTACAAGTGTGAGCCACTGCGCCCGGCCCATTTAGTATATCTTAATCAATACATGTTTAATCCCTTCCTGCTTTTCTAGAGCTTCCATAAGTGGCTTACTTCCTGTGAAGCATTTCTGGGGCCTTTCATATCTGGCTTTTCACACTCACTTACTTGTCTTTCTTGTGGGATTCTTTGAGCAGTGATTCCATTCCGGGGAAGTTCTGTGTTGGAGTCTGTAATTACTGTCCTGTACCTGGCATGCCCCTCTGTGTGTGCTTCACAAGATTGGCATGCAGCAGAGGCCACCATCCTATAAATGTCACAAATGAAAAGTTTGTTGACAAATAAAATAGTAGAGGATAGACCAACTGGGATTGGTCTTTTGTGCCTTCATTCATTGTCCTAGTTATAAATTTCCTGGGGCCAGGCATGGTGGCTCACGTCTGGAATCCCAATACTTTAGGAGGCCAAGGTGGGAGGGATTGCTTAGGCCAAGAGTTCAAGACCAACATCGGCAACATAGCGAGATCCCATCTCTACCAAAAATATATATATATTTTAAATTAGCAGGCATGGTGGCACACCCCTATAGTCCCAGCTATTCAGTCGGCTGAGGCAGGAGGATCGCTTGAGCCCAGGTGTTCAAGGCTGCCATGAGCTATGATCATGCCACTGCACTGCAGCCTGGGCAACACAGCAAGACTTTGTCTTTAAAAAATTAAAATAAAATATCCTGGTTCATTTTACCTGATCAGAGTCTTGCACTTTTGCCCGAGCTGGAGTGCAGTGGCACAATCTCGGCTCACTGCAACCTCCGCCTCCCAGGTTGAAGCAGTTCTCCTGCCTCAGCCTCCCAGGTAGCTGGGATTACAGGCATGTGCCACCACGCCCAGTTAATTTTTGTATTTTTAGTAGAGACGGAGTTTCACTATGTTGGTCAGGCTGGTCTCGAACGCCTGACCTCGTGATCCACCCACCTTGGCCTCCCAAAGTGCTGGGATTACAGGTGTGAGCCACCGTGCCTGGCCAATAATTGGTCTATTTCTATCCCTGGGGCTATACCTATTAAGAGAGCAGAGGCGCATAGAAGGATACTGTAGCTGGGGATATGGTTGCAGCAACTTCAAAGAGTTGCCAACTTTTTACTTCGTCTACATCTAAAATTAACAACATAAAAGCAAAGACTTTATACCATGAAAGAAAAGGGCAAGAATAGAATAAAAAAACAATCTTTTCCAATAAAGTCATATGGATAAACTTTTCCAACTTTTAAAATCCCAGGCCACTGAAGCAGGAGAAAGGCCAGTGACCCTTTCCAGTGGGCCTGACTTTGGGATTTACTCCAGGACACCATCTACTTTTCCAGAGTGTGGAGTTTTAAATGGGGCCAAAGAAGACACTGATTCCATTAGAATTCTTTTCTCCTGCAATCAAAGAAGGGAGAACCCCTTCTGGTTTCCTGCAGAAGACAGAGCATGTTCTCACATCTGAGTACCTTGTCCTCCTGTGCCAGGAAGTTTTGGCCAGAAGCAAAGAGAGCCTTATATCACCTGCATACATGTGCCAGGCACTCTGCTAAATAGGATACACACAACAACATTTCAAGACTGGGAATATTCTCTCTTTTTTTTTTTCACCAATAAGAAAGTCAAGACTGCGAAAGGTAATGCCGCCCGCCTATACTTATACAGGCTGATAGAATCTGGAGCTATGATTTGAATCCAAGCACATCAATTGCCTAAGTCCACTCTCCAAACCATTGCTTTTCGCCTTAAAGATTTAAACAAGGGATTTTGACAACCAGGTGACATACACATTTTCACTTTAGAGAAAAATTATTCTATAAAAGATGGTAATTTTATTTTGGACCCTAGACTTGAGACTTCAGAAAATATAAACGGCCCTTTTACCTGAGTCATGGTAATAGTGTTATTGAATAACACGATATCTGAGTCACTTGGATTCATGTAAAAAAACACACAGGAAGTTTTATTTGTGATTTACTGGTTTTGAAATCAAGTCACAAGCTTGGGCATGAGGATAGTATTATTATTTTTGTTGGCAAGATGAACTGATTGTGAGTGTAATATAAGTAAAAGTGATGGAATTGACATTCCCAGGAACATTTTCAAAGGTTAAACTATGGACTCATTCACCACAAGTCTTCAGAACTTGTAACAAAAACTTCCTCCTGTGGCGTTCCATGAAATGACTATTTATCTGAAAGATAAAAGATAATTTCCCTTTGCTATCATCTCTTCAGATACTTTTCAACGCCTGAATTTTATTTCTCTACATCCATATGCAGCCTTGGCCTTGTGTAGGTGGAGTTCTCATTGAGTTCCATGAATACTGAGACTCCTCTTCCCCTAAAAATACCTCCTGATCCATTATTAATGCCTCAGCTTCTCTTACCAGGAATTTCACAGTTAGAGACAAGGCTTCATTGAGGACACGCCTGTGAGAGAAACAGATTTAGAATGAAAACAGTCAGGAATTTCAGATTATTTTATAAGAGCTGGTTTTGAGAAAAGAAAAGGTAAGTGAGCAAGTATGGATCAGAGGTGAAGATAATACGTTAATAGTCGACTTTTACAGCGCATTTACTACCAGCCAGGCACTGTTCTAAGTGCTTTATATGAATTAACTCATTTAACCATTTTCATAACCTTAGGAGGTAGGTATTATCATAATTTATATATTTTATAGATGAAGAAACAGACACAGAAACACTGAGCATTGCCCAAGGTTGTATAGCCAGAAAGCTGGAACGTTAGATTTAAACTCAGGTGCTCTGGATTAAATCAACCCCTTTTAACCATTGCACAGACCAAGCCAAGGAGATGAGAACTGCTGGATAGAGGCAAGAGGACCACAAAGGGAATGTCGGCGCATAAAAAACTTCAGACTCTGAACTCTATGGGGGATATCCTGTCAGCTCTGTGTTAAGATCTGAAAAGAAAATGGACCATTCTCTTATTAATTAAAAAAAAAAAAATCTGAACATTTAGAGAGTCTTTGTTAAAAGTCTGTTTACTGTCAGGGCTCAGCGAGTCCCGGAAATGAGCAGCTCAGGAGGCTTTGAAGGTTTAAGAGAAGATGCCCTGAAACATCTGGGAAGAATACCGCCTCTTATTTATCATGTGGTTGCAATGACCACATTTCTTGTTTATGAAGAACAGATGTCTTTGGTGGTTACGCAGCAATGGAATTTGTTGATGAATATTGGGGAGTCCGTAGAATTGATAAGAAGGCTGGACAACCAGGCCTGAATAAATAGGCAGGCATCTAGGGAAATGAGGCAGCCAAACTGCGGCCAAAATTATACCAAAGGGAAAGTCTGGTTTGATTCATATTCATGGACAGTATTACAAGCAATAGCAGACTGCTGGCACTGGACGCTGAAAGCTGTGGCTGCCGCCACCAAATATGTCTGAAGTCTGCAATGTTTCTTTGCACGCTGAACACCTCCAGACAGAGCATGGGATTGGCTGAGGTTAGTCACATGATCTCTAGCCATTGGCGAGCTGAGAGCCCAGAGTTTTGAGCCCCTTCAGCTTCCGGAATTGGTGCCAATGTCTCTGTTTTAGGATTTCTCTAAATACTCTAGGTTCAAATGTTGGTCTGCGAAGGACTCAAGATAGATGGGTATTTTGGAGTTGTATTTGTCATCTAAATGTAAAGAAAACTCAATAATCAACAAAGGTATGGAAAGATACTACAGTCAAGATGGAAAATGGGGGATTATGGTAAGAGCTGAATAAAGACAGGATTTAAATTCTCTACGCTCAGAATTTTCTTATTTGTAAAATGGTTGTCAACATGGTATTTATCTCATGACTTGTGAAGATCTAAGGAGATGGTGAGAGCTTGGAAATTCACAACTTTAAAAAATTAAATCAAAACATTAGAAATGCTATTATATATTAATTCCCCATTTCCACTCGAAGCAGAACTAACATGAATGAAGCTATATAGCAGGGAAAGTGCCTTAAAGTAGGATAGACTGAGAGAGATGTAGTGTTGAATTCTGAAGGACACCCAAATAATTGCTCTCCCTGTGAAACTGCATAGAAAATTCCATTCACACATTCTTCAAACATCCTTGAAAATGTAACACCGTAGGCACTTTTTTCCCTAAAGCTAACCAGGTGGATGTGACCCTTGGAAGTTCCTTCTAGGTGCATGCTTTTCAAGATATTATATAAACATTCCTTTTAGTAATCTTCTCTTAGGCTGGGCCCGGTGGCTCACGCCTGTAATCCCAGCACTTTGAGAAGCTGAGGCAAGAGGATTGCATGAGCCGAGGAGTTCAAGACCAGCCTAGCCAACATGGTGAAACCCTGTCTCTACTAAAAATACAAAAATTAGCCAGGCTTTGTGGCGCACGCCTGTAATCCCAGCCACTCCGGAGGCTGAGGCATGAGAATCAATTGAAACCGGGAGGCAGAGGCTGCGGTGAGCCGAGATTGCACCACTGCACTCCAGCCTGGACAACAGAGTGAAACTCTGTCTCAAAAAAAAAAAAAAAAAAGAATCTTCTCTTCCTCTCTCATGATGGAGGCTTCTAAAGACATATACATATAATTATGATATAAAATTATACATATAAAAATGCCACCTGGCCAAAATTTCCACCACAAATTAACCTGCTCGAAACATCTACCATAAACATTTCTTATGAAACTAAGGAATCCCCTTTTCTCGGGCTTCAGTTAATTTAATAATTAGTAATTTACAATTAGTAATATGCTAATATTTATGTACCAATATTTATTCATGCTTTATATTCATGCTTTATATTCATGATCTTATTTAATTCCTGAAGCAATTCTGTGAAGTAAGTACAGCCATTTGTCAGAAGCCAAAATTGTGTCTAAGAAAGATGGGCTCACTTGCCTGGTCTCATACGTTAAAAGCAGGTTTCTCTCACTCTGGTCTTAACCACTATTTATGGAAAATGTAACCAGCAGAACTACAGAGCAAGTGGAATTCTTGCAAAAAATCAGGAGGGTTTATAGCCTAAACCATTAAGGGAGGCTGTGGTTTTTGGGGGTACCAAGTGTATTATTCACTGTGACAGATTCCCTTACCTACCAGGGCTCAAATGCCAAGGCCCTCAGGTAGCTACCATCATCTTTTCTCCACAGTCGAGTATGTGCTGGAAATGGAAAGCTGCCGAATGTCCACACCATTGGTTATCAATGCATTCCGGCTTGGGCATTATTTAAATGTCCCGTGTGGGTGTTTACTTTCCATCAAGTTGTGTAAGGGATGAGAACTCTGTAGGGAGTGAGTGTCCTTTGGTAATTAGCACCCTGCCCTGCCCCCAGTTATTGCTGAGATTCTTCTCCAAGGTCTACTGAAGCTGCCTCTATCTGTGCCACTGTGGGCTCTGGGGCTTCGGGCAGGACTGGGGACCCAAGCTCCAGAACAGGGCAGGAAATTCCCTCTTAAGCCTCCCTAACACTACAAAGGCCCCTCTGCTCAAGGGTGCTCCCACCCACCTCTCCCTTTAGCCCTTGACTGCCTGGGGAGCTGGGCCAGAGCTCACAAAGAGGGATGGCGAGTTCTCTGGCCACCACGCACAGAGGCCTCCCCTGCATGTGGAACCCACATCTCGAGGCACGATGGGTGGAATGAGTGTGGTTGACATCACTGGGTTCTAAAGTCCAGGCTCTGGACAGGCATCGCCATATTGGCCAGTGATTCCCAAACCTCGCTTCCCCTCGATTTCCCAGGTGAAATTCTGGTTCATAGAGACTCCAGAGAGTCTCATGGAGTAGGTCTCAGGGAGGGGCTAGAAATCAGCGCTAATAAAACAAAACAACGCGCTGCCCAGGTGATTCTAGGGGCTCAGCTTTAGGTCAGAACCATTGACATCCGACATTTGATTTGAAGAGAGATTTGGGGGAGATCTTCCTCTTAAAGGGTGGTGAGCAGCAAAGGTAAAAAGATCAATCATCTGTTCCCTAAAGAACACTTTTCACCAGAGGCAGGTCCCAGATTGTGAGGATACCACCTTCTTGCCACAGGATGCATACACCTTTTTGGGTCCTGTATCAGACCTTGAGAAGGGAGCCAACGAAGCGAGCCAGGGTTGGCCTTTTGAAAGCAAGATGACATACCTCTCATCCCAGAAACTGAAAAATGCACAGGTACCTGTGTTGGATTATTTTAATAATTTCTGCAGAATTAGAAGGCTATCTCCCCTCATGACACTTTCGCTTACTCGTTGGTCAACCCGAGCACGAGATACGGTCGGTTGTTCTTCAATTACAAACAAGCAAAGTGGGGATTGGGTGGGGAGGAGAGGCAGCCAGTCTGCCATGGGCTGCTGCTATGAGCAACACGGACTAATATTAGTACAGCAGGGTGGGGATGCTGCTAGGAGATTGAGAAATTCCTGTTTCATATTTTCCTGAAAACGTAAGTTCCACTATCTTTTGGACTGAGAAGCACAGGTTACTACAGAAACAGGTTGGAAATGGTGTCACAGACATTCTGCATCATGCATGCCATTAAATCATGAGTGCGGGGGGTGTGCATGTATGGAAGATGTGTTTGTGGGAAGAGGTGCATGTGGGGGAATAGATACGGGGTGTGTAATGTAGGTGCATGTTCGTGTTGGTGAGGAAAGTTGCATGGAGGTGTGCTTGCATGTAGGGTTGTGCATGTGAGGGCATGCACCACGGGTGCCTGGGTGCACGTGTGGATGTATGGGTGTGTGCGCCTGTGGGTGGGTCTGGGTGTGCCTATGCCTGAGGAGGGAGTGAGTGTGCTTTGTGGTTGTTAGCGATTTCCCACATAAAGGGAGCACATTAAGAATCTAACATGGTAGTGGAAATTTGAATATCTGAGATTTCCATATGTAAGATAGAATTTAATCTTGCTATATGAGACTTTTGGAGATCCTAATCATCTTAACCTTCCATCAAGAATGAGGAGCACAGTTCTTGCCAGTTTATATCCTTTCACACAATCACAGCCCTGTTGAAAGACCCATTTTATCTCAAGTTTCTCTACGGAAGAGCTTTGCTGATGACAAATTCTTTTCCAGAAGATTAGAGAGAAATCCAAATCCCTGAGAAATCTTGGGGCACTGAGCTGGAATTTTCCTGGAGTTGCCATCTAAGTGGCCTTAAATTAACTAGGACTTGTTGTCAGGTATTTTTCACTTCTGAGGAAAGTGTCTGATTCAGTCCAAGCTTTTTAGCGTTGATGCATCCATTCAGTTTTCTTGTTGTCTGGGCACAAAAGGTAATTGCTGGTGACTGATATTGGTTTTAAAGACAGCCTAGGTAAATGGGAAAATTTTGGGATACTTTTTTCCAACTCTTTTCCTGGATTGGTGTCTAATTTTTTTAAAGGAGCACCAAGCAATCCTCAAAACAAATCTTGCTTTAGTTTCCTTTTACAATATTGGATAAAGCACCCTTAGGGCATGCCGTTAAGAGGCTGCAACTAGAAACAAAACAAGAGGCCTGATGCTGTTCCCAAACTGCTGGATTAAGTGAAAAAGCAGAGGAGAGTCCCAGAAAGGCTAACATTTGTTCTTCTGGCTGAAAGAAAGATAAAGTGGATCTTCAGTGGGAGGGAGTAGCCCCAGAAATGTTAAATAAATGGCTAAACATAAAAAGCTATGCTTCCTGTAATTCCTGTAATTTTCTTAAAAGGACTAAAGCAAAATTCACAGCATTGTAAGCTTGGATCTATAATGTAAATAGAAGTAAAGGATATAATAAGAAGAACACAAAAAATTGGGATGCGTAGCTAAAATTGTATTGTTGAAGGCCATGACATCTTTTGACTCTAAATGGGCTTGGGTACATGATACATTCTGAATGCAAATTACTTGCCCTGGAGAAACAAAAATAAACAATTAAGAGTTGTAGCAAAGAAGCCAATCAAAGAAATAAAATGGAATGCTTAAAGATTTGATTAACCCTCTCGAAAAAGGCAAGAATAGAGCAATATTCTAACAGCAGTAGTGCCAACAACAACAGAAGGAATAAATGGAAAACAACCCAGCTGGTATTTGTAGAACACTCCACTCAACAACTGCAAAATACGTTTTCATTTTCAGTGCTCAATGGCATATTCACCCTGATAAACTAAGTACTACATTGAAAAAATAAGTCTCAGTATATTTTAAAAGATTGAAATCTTCAAGAGTATGTTCTCTGGTTATACTGGAATTAAATTGGAAATCAATAACAATACAAGATAAGATATCCATAACAGTGTCCAAATATTGGGAGCTTAAGAGCAAAACAGAACAAATAAGTAAAATGAGTATCATAGCAAAAATCTATGAAACAGTAAACAAATAATAGAGAAATTTCATAAAGTTGGATCTTTGAAAAGATGAGTATAATACATAAACCCAAGGTAAGACTAATAAAAAACACACACACACACACAAATGAAAACAATATCAGGAATAAGAGAGCAGATATAATTACAGCTTTAACAGACATTAAAAAGATAATAAAGACATATGATAAAGAATTATATGTCAATGATTCAATGTCTTAGAAAAAAATGGACAGATTTCCCGAAAAATCACAACATAAAAACTGACTCAATAAATAGAACTCCGCACTTAGTAGAATGGCTAAAATTTAGAAGATCACATGGAGTGTTGGGGAGGATGTGGAAGGATCAGAACTTTCCCATGCTGCTGGCAGGAATGTGAAAAGGTACAATCACATTGGGAAACAGCTCGACAGTTTCTTAAACAGCTAAACACCCAACCACAAGAGGATCCAGCTATTCTACTCCTAGGTGTTTACCCAAGAGTGGCACAACAAGAATAGGGGTTACAGAGTCAGATGAAGCCAGTTATAGAAAATAGTTATTCTTTTTCATGTTCAAGTCATGGGCATGCATTTTAAGCCCTACAAGTTATGAATATTCTTTGGGGAAAGGCAGGGACACAGGCAGTCTCAATGTGAACAAGGGTGATGGCTTAGGAGTCGGGGACCCCCGGGGGTTCAAACCACAACTGAGTGCTGTGTGACTTGGTGTCCTCCTGAGTTTCACGATCTTGGTTGCATCTTTCTTAGAAGTTTGGTGGGAGATTTAGGGGAGACGAGATGTGACTGGCATGTGGACTCTCAATCTATGTTAACTAGTCATTTCATTTTTCAGTACCTCAGAGTGGTTGGACACTTTGCTAATGACTCAGGCAGGCCACATGCATTGAACGTGCGTTCATCTCCAATAGAGATACCTAAAGGGAAAGACAAAGTAACAGATAGCTTGTGGTTGATTTGTGAGGGAAGCATATGTAATAAACACAAATAATACCAGATTGAAGCACGTGACATCAGATGGGCCATATATTATCTATTGAATAATAATAAGAGCTAATTTAAGTAAGAGCCTACCCTCTGCCAAGCACTTGCTAAGTGATTGGCTTATATTATCCTACTTAATCCTTACAATAATGCTACGAGGTAAATATTGCTTCCCCCAATTAAAAAAAAAAAAATCTTCAGAGAGGCTCACACAGCTGACAAGGGAAAAAATAAAGGTGGCAGCCTAATCTGGAGCCCACATGTGTAGCCACCACATTATGCCTCAACACCAACAATTAAATATATTTTTGAAAAGCATACTAGATGGAACATCTATGTAAAATGAATAGAAATAAAGAAATAAAATACTGTTGATTTCAGGACTGGGAACTCTAGCTAGGTCCATGCATAATTGTGCTTCATTAAGTTGCTTGAGGCCGGAAAGATTATACCCTTTCCTAGTCCTGGATGATTTTTCCCATCATTAAAAATAAATAAAATCCAAATAGCAATATATAGTTTAGAATGACGGTATCAGTCAGTGTTCTTCAAACTGCAAGAGGAGAAACCCAGATCAAAGTGGAATAAGCAACGTGAGGAATTTGCTGGCTCATGTACAGGAAATCCAGAGATGGATGAATGGCCCCGAACAATGGCATGAGGATCTGACATTCCCTTTTCTTCCGTCTTCCAGCTCCTCTCTTAGTTGTGCTTTCCTTTGTGCTGGCTTTGCCATAAGGCCAGCCTTCTCTACTTGGTGTCCCCAGCAAATCACGGGCCTCAAGTAACCTTCCCAGGGGAGTCTTTTGTTTCATAGTTGCTCCAGCAAAAGTCTCCGCATTCACTCTGATCTGACTAACCTGGAACATGAGCTCATCCCAGATGGATGCACGCAACTTTAGCCAAGAGGAAGGAATGTGTGGATTGGTCCTAAATCATGGACTTTGCCTTGTAGGGTGAGATTAGCCTATGTGAACCACACAGCAATCAGAAGACGAGATGTTGGTTGCTGGGCGGGTAAAACCCAAGGAAGTTCATCACACAGACTCCAGCTCTGTTTCATTTGAAACACATGATTTGAGAGCAAGTAGATTTCTCAGGGACCAGAACAGAGGCTAGCCATGTGCTTTTAACCTTACAGGTGCTCAAGGGTGTCTGTGCTGTGTTTGGCTGATCAAATGGCCTTCAAATAACTTCTAAATGTAATCTGCAGTGTTTAAGAAACTGACCAACATTTACATTCTTCTTATGCTTAGCCCATAGAACCTTGTTGCACCTGTGAACTGGTGGAAATGAAGAAAGTAATCCTAACGACGCTATTCAGTTTAATTCTTATCTTAAGAGCTTCATGTCTATGTAAAGACTCTTAACTTTCACGCCTGTGCCACTAAACAAAATGATCTTGAAAAAATAAAACACCCCTGCAATACGAAAGCGTGACAAACACGAGCCATTTAATAATCAGGTTTAGAGGCGACAGTAAGGAATGCGACCTCCTTATCCGTAGAATAAATATTAAATATATTTGTGTGTCTGATCAGCATCCTTTGTGTTATTCTCTTTGTGGGTCTCTTTACACCTTGAGTTCAAGGAGCTGAGAGAGGCCCCCTGCCTCTTTTCCTCCAGGCCATAGTGAAGCTGACCATTTCCTACAACTTAAGTCTGAGCTCAAATGTGAGTTTTACGCCTATCTGAAATTATACTATTTCTTTGTTTACATGTGTGTGATCTGTCTTCCCCAGTAGAATTTGAGCTCCAAAAAGCCAGCGGCCTGGTCTGCCTCGCTCATTACTGTATCCCTAGTGCTAGGAATGGTGCCTGGCACATAGTAGATACTCAATAACCGTCTCTGGACTGATTCCACTTCCAAAGAATTCTATTCTAATTGGGTAGAGTCTAAAACAAATCAATAAATCACTGGAAATTTACATTATATTAATTTCAATGGAAAGTCCTATTATTCTAAAGGATCTGTGAATATGCATATAAACAGATAAGATCCCAAATTACACCATGCAAGCTGCAATAGGCCTGAACTCTGAGAAACGTCCTCCTCAATGCCGTAAACACCACCGTTTCATATGGCACAAAAATCGGAAGGAGGTTACATCGCTGTTCTCGGTTGGTGAAAAATCAAGTAATAAAATCTGGATTGTGAGGGGTGTTTGGCAATTGCTACTGCACAAAGACTGCGTAAGTACTCTGCTAACTAATTTTTTTTTTCCCCAAAGATAAAAGGAGCCTCCAGACTTTCTTGGCTTGGAATTGTTTTGTTTGACACTTTATGTTCCTAAACAAAAAACCGGATATCCCTATTCACACCTGGAGTTTACTCATCTAACCACGGAGGTACTTTCCACCAGGTGCCGTCAGGTGCCAGTTTCCTATCAAGGTGTATGCTTGTTGGTTCGTATTAAAGCTCTGGCAAAAAAGGCCTTCTAAGCTCAATCATGCTGCAGAAGAGTGCTGTCCAAGTCAACAGCAATAAGATGCTATGTGGAGGCAGGATTTTGACATATAGGAGCAGAGCAAACAAACTATACTTTGGGTCCAAAATAATCAACAATAATAATCCTGTCACGGAATTTCCCCAGTTTTCACTCTGATGGTATTAGTCAAGCCATATCATGCAAGAAAGGATAAAATAGGTATCTATGTGATGATGTAATTTTAAAACTGAATTATGAAACACGTATGGCACCATTGGAACATTTAAAAAAGAACAATGGATTTTTCATTAGCTGGCTTCACTCGACTCTAAATCAGTAGTTATACTACATCTATATCTTCCCAAACATTTTATACATGTTAATTCATTTAATAAATTCTCTGTTTTCATGTGGAGATAACCTGTTAAAGAGTGCACATCTGTCTCACACAGATCTCTATTTCACTAGGTATTTTGAAAACAGGAAAAAACAAAAGAAAATATTTCTTTATGTATAAGGTTTATAATTAGACACATCTTTTTACCAGGAGCTGAGTTTCATAGAAAGATAGACACAATTGAACAAGTACAGTTATAATAAGTAAGGCACTTAATCGCTGTTATGTTTGCAATAGTATTATTTGACAAACATTTATTGAGTACCTAAACTGATCTGGGCATAGCTATAGGTGCTAGGAATACAGCAGAGGATAAGACAGTCTTTCTGTCCTCAGGAAGCTGGCATCTTGAAGCAAGCTAGACTTTAAGTTACAGGGCAGTAACTATATAATATTATTATAACTATAATATTATAACAATATGTAAGAGACACTGTTATGATTTCTATTTTATAGATGAGGACAAGGAAACTTAACCTGGTAACAATGGTAACATGTAACAGGGTAGATTCAACACAGGTCTGGCTTAAACTCTGTAAGAAAGCGAGGTTTTGTCATTATAAAATGGAAAATAACAAGTCTTACCTTACAGCATTATCGTGTGGGTGGAGACCGGAAAATGTCTGCCACACACATAGTAGCTCCTTAATAAGTTATAATTTGTAGCAATGGTGAAATGATTCATAAACTTGAGTGTGCATGCTGTATTTCTCATCTCCTTTGCAATAAAGCAGCTCTTTTAATGATAAATCTGTTGAAAACTTCCCCCCGTGTAACTGCATTTTAAAGCATTTAAGATCCATTTTTCCATACCTGCAATATAACTTTAATTTACCAACATGACTGAATTCTACTCAGAAATTACCAAGTAAGCACAGAGGCCAAACAGATTTTAGTGAAGACGATGGTTGTGTTTTGCCCTAATATTTTAGGTCTTTATCTTGACCTTCCTGAGACACAGGTATAGTAACCCCCAATTTTACCATTAAGGAAACTAGACTCAGAGAAGTTAAATAACTTGCCCAAGATCACACAGCTAATGAGTGGTGGAGCCACGATTTCAGCCCAAGCTTTTGAGACTGAAACTATTGTTTTGTCATATCGAACTATTTTCTACATGACCCACACATAAAGCCCTCCAGGATTCCCAACAATTTCCTCAGAAAACAAAGAATACATTGATACTATTCTCCTTTTCACTTGGGAATGAGGAAATAATCAATAATCAATTTTCCATTATTTGCTTATTGGGTGCTGGCCAACATAAACTGCACTGTGTCATCTGCTTTAGGAGAAACAAAACAAAGACCACAAAAAAAAAAAAAAAAAAAAAAAAACGCCTATAATTTCAAGAAGGTTTGTCTAATTGGGCAAAGAACTCCAAGACACATGTAATAAAGATTATGGCCTTAATTATTTGAGAGCCCAGTTCCTGTAGTTCTTAATGACATTAATAGTGAGCATGTGTGCTAGGGACTTTCAGTGCTTTGTCATCCTCAGGAAAAAACCCTATGGAGTGGGAACTACCATGATCACCATTTTTTTTTTTTTTTGAGATGGGGTCTCACTGTGTCGCCCAGACTGTAGTGCAGTGGCATGATCTCGGCTCACTGCAACCTTTGCCTCCCAGGTTCAAGTGATTCTCCTGCTTCAGCCTCCCAAGCAGCTGGAATTACAGGCACCCGCCACCATGCCCGGCTAATTTTTGTATTTTTAGTAGAGACAGGGTTTCACCATGTTGGTCAGGTTGGTCTCGAACTCTGACCTCAGGTGATCCGCCTGCCTTGGCCTCCTAAAGTGCTAGGATTACAGGTGTGAGCCACTGCACCTGTCCTGATCACCACTTTTGAGAAGAGGAAACTAAGGCTGAGAGAGAGAGACAAGTACGTTGTCCCTGGTTTTTCTGGCTGCTCAGTGGCTGAGCTGGGATTTGAATTCAGCAGCATTTCATTGCTAATCTTCATTTGGCTTTATTCAAGCATACAGTTTCTTGAGTCAAAGACATCTAAATTGCCTCCCTTCTGTGGATTTTGAAAAAACCAAGGCATGCAATACAGTAATGCTACAAGGTCATATTTGCTGGACACTTTACTGTGCTAGCAATTTTATTGGCAGTATTTTCACAGCAACCCCATGAAATTGGCTATTATTACTACTCCTGTTTCTGTGAGGCTTGAACTTTGTCATGAGGCTGGTTCCAACACTGTTCATTCAACAAATGTGGCAAGTAAGTCCTCCAGGTTTCCACAATCAGAAAGCAGATCTAGTACTCACACCCCAGTTTAGGCAAAGTTTTTTCTGTTTGTTTTTTTGAGATGGAGTCGTGCTCTGTCGCCCAGGATGGAGTACAGTGGCATGATCTCAGCTCACTGCAACCTTCGCCTCCCAGGTTCAAGCAATTCTCCTGCCTCATCCTCCCGTGTCGCTGGGATTACAGGCATCTGCCACAACATCTGGCTAATTTTTGTGTTTTTTAGTAGAGACAGGGTTTCACCATGTTGGCCAGCCTGGTCTTGAACTCCTGACCTCAAGTGATCCGCCTGCCTCATCCTTCCAAAGTGCTGGAGTTAAGGTGTGAGCCATCATGCCAGGCCTAAGCAGTTTTAAGCACAAAACTATATTACTATTGCATATACTTGAAAGTGTTTTTTATTTTCCAGTACAAAGAAACCAGCCCTTGAACTCCTCCAGGCTCCTCCACCCTACCCTCATTATACATGTGGACACAGGTGTGTGAACACACACACACATGTTGTCATGGGTGGTCCTTTGGTATGAGGGCTGAAGTATAATTATCCATTCCAGGACTTGGTAAGATTTCCCAGAACAAAACAGAGGGCCTGAGCCTGTCTCGGTAATGATGGCAGACATTTATGAGGCATTTCAAGATCCCTCATTAGTAATTCCTGACAAGATCCCTGTCCGGATGACTCATAGAGGCTAAGTAGTGAGTGAAGGATGCGGACAAATGAGAAATAGTGAATTCCTGGAAGCGGGATCAGAAATAGTCATTTTGAATTTAACCGTACTTCTCAAGGACAGGTATGGATTGGGGTCAATGAAGTTTCAAAGAACTAGTCTTGTCTTCCTCTGCAATCCAGTCTAAAAATTACTGGGGATTTTCTCCACTGAACATGAGAAAACCAATATCCCTGAAATAGGAATTTTCTTTTTGGCCATCAGGTCATTAATGATTGCCCATACGTTTAAACATCTATTTAGAGTATATAAAACAACATAGCATGAAACTCTTAGAAAAACCTAGCAAATCTGAAATTATTTCCTCTTCTCCTTGTGTGTACCTGCCAAAAGAGAAGGAAAAGAAAGAATAATTGAGAAAATTACTCAGTAGTTGAAATAACAATGTGACCATTCACTGCGTTCAAGCACCTCACCAGAATCAAGATACTCAGTGGTGAATAACATAGACCTTCTGTTTAGAGCTACTTTTATTTTTTTTGACAGAGTCTCACTCTGTTGCCCAGGCTGGAGTGCAGTGGTGCGATCTTGGCTCACTGTAACCTCCACCTCCCGGGTTCAAGCGATTCTCCTGCCTCAGCCTCCTGAGTAGCTGGGACTACAGGCATGCACCACCACACCTGGCTAATTTTTGTATTTTTGGTAGAAACGGGCTTTCACCATGTTGGCCAGGCTGGTCTCGAACTCCTGACCTCAGGTGATCCGCTTGCCTTGGCCTCCCAAAGCGCTGGGATTACAGGCATGAGCCACCACACTTAGCCAGAGCTATTCTTTTTCACCACCATCAGTACACAAAACGTTTGCCTCACACTGCCCCACACGTACTGATATGGTAGGCATTCTGACCCCACCCACTTTCCTCTTGGTGATAATTCTCATTTAAGAAATACTTCCAATATTCTGAGACACTCTGGTTTAAGAAAAAGTGACATAACACAGCATGATGTATATGGATGGGTGTATTATTTAGGGCCCAGCCTAGAATCAGAAAATATTGGGTCTGAATCCCACCTGAGCCAATAGTAAGGTCTGTGACATTGGGCAAATTATTTAGCTCTGTAAGAGTCAAGGGTTTTTTTGTCTGCTTGTCTTTGATTTTTTTTTTTTTTTTTTTTTTATGTTATTGACATTGGGCTGAGATGAGAACTAAATGGAAAAATTGATGTAAAATGGCTAGCTCAGTGCCTGACTTATCATAAGCCCTAGAAAGCTTTCATGAGAATATTATATAACACATGGAATCTACATACTATATGCAATCTATACCATATTACATATATTTAGTGTATATTGCATATAACATAATCTATAGTGTATGCTGTATCATATATACCATGTAATGTATATGTAAATATGTATAAGATTCACAAAGTTTATATCAATAGCTATTATTTTTATTAACATAAACAGTCATTAACCCCTCCAGACAAATCAGAAATCATGGTGTTCAAGCTCAAGTTGGACTGCAAAAGAATTTTTTTTTTTTTTTTTTTTTTTTTTTTTTTTTTTTTGAGACGGAGTCTCGCTCTGGCTCCCAGGCTGGAATGCAGTGGTGAGATCCCGGCTCACTGCAAGCTCCGCCTACCGGGTTCACGCCATTCTCCAGCCTCAGCCTCCCGAATAGCTGGGACCACAGGCACCTGCCACCACGCCCGGCTAATTTTTTGTATTTTTACAAAAATTTAACATGGGGTTTCACCGTGTTAGCCAGGATGGTCTCGATCTCCTGACCTCGTGATCCGCCCGCCTTGGCCTCCCAAAGTGCTGGGATTACAGGTGTGAGCCAAGGCGCCCATCCGCAAAAGATTTTTAAGAAACAAACTAGAGGCTTACAAAAGAATTTACCAGGTAAGGATTTGCCAACACTGGGGGCAAAAATGACCGAGACACGTGACTGAAAAGCAGGGCGAGGAAACAGAATGTCCCTCCGCTCCTCCCTGACTGGTGGTAGTTTTGTATTGGATCAGGTTGAAAGGATTCCAGCCACTTTAAAACAATCAACAAAAGTCTCCAGCTTCTCTTCCTGAATTAGCAAAGCGAGTTCTACTCTTGCTGGCCGCGATGACTCCAGAAATTGTGTATGTTTGTCACTGGAGATGCCTAGGACGCACCTTGGGGGAGGGGGGCAGTATTGGGGACGGTGGTTTCGAGCTCTGTGTGCCCCTCCTTTGCACAAGGTAGTCGGTGTACGAGAACAGAGACGGGCGGTGGACATACGGGAGGTGGCCCAGCCTGAATTCAAGCAACATGGGTGCAAGCCAAGCTCTCAAGCTTCATTTCCTAACTTCCTAAAGAAATAACAACAGCAACTAATTTTTATTGACTGTTGACTATGGACAAGGCTTCGTTGTTGCCGCTTTACGTGCATTAATTCATTTAATCTGCAAAACAACCAAACATGAAGCAGCAGGAAGGAAATTCTACAAACTCCCCTTCTTGCTCAAGTTAAGAAAGTCTCTTCTTTTGTTGCATTTCAGTAAGACTCAAATCCTCCCCACCCTGGGAGGCGCAGAAAGCCAAACTTCCTCCAAAATAAAGGAAAAAAAAAAAAAAAAAAAAAAACACTTCAGTCCAGGCTGGGGGAATCTGGCTCCCCGGGCCCCTGGCAGACGCCAGCAGCTTTTCTGGGTCCGCACTCATGGACCTCACCCGCCCGGCATCGCGATTGTGCAAGCGCAGGGCGGCAACCACGGCCGCCGCTGCCGGCTCCTGCCAGCCAGGGGAGGGCAGGGAGGCGCGTTCGGCGCACACCCGGTGAACTCCGGGCTTCGCGTGCCTTCCCGGGGGTTATCTCCGGGGTGGAGTCTGCCGCCCCCACCCCACCTCCCGCGCCTGGCGAACAGAGCCCCGGTCACCTGAGGCCCGGATGCCCTCGCTCACCTCGCTGACTCCATCCTCCTTCCACCCCCATCCTCTGGGTCCTGCGTCCCTCGGAGCCTGGCCAGCCGGGGGCCACTCCGCCCTCCTCTGCGTGCTCATTGGCCACCCAGGGCATGCCCGGTCTCCATAAATGCATGGTCCCCGGACATAGGAACATGGAGAGGGACAGGAGGAAACGCGGCACCAGCAGCATCTCATCTACTCTCCTTGACACCTCCTCCCCGTGGCTCCAGCCAGACCCTAGAGGTCAGCCTTGCAGACCAACAGGAGGACTCCCAGCGTTCCCTTTTCAAGAGGTCCCCAGACCCCGGCTGCCCTCTTCCAGCGCCTGTGGCTAGCGCAAGGAGGAACCAGTGCTCTGAGGCTGTCGCGTGGTGCAGCGTCGAGCATCCTTGCCGAGGTCCTTTCTGCTGCCTGTCCCGCCTCACCCCGCTCCATCACACCAGCTGGCCCTCTTTGCCTCCCTTTCCCAGAATCTTTAAGCTCCGAATCCCACCAGCGCTTCCTACCAACCTCACCCCACCCCGTCCCTGTGCCTTCCCGCGCTCCGGTGTCCCCCGCTGCCATGAGCTCCCCCATCAGCAAGAGCCGCTCGCTTGCCGCCTTCCTGCAGCAGCTGCGCAGTCCGAGGCAGCCCCCAAGACCGGTGACATCTACGGCGTACACGTCCCCTCAGCCGCGAGAGGTGCCAGTCTGCCCGCTGACAGCTGGTGGCGAGACTCAGAACGCGGCTGCCCTGCCGGGCCCCACCAGCTGGCCACTGCTGGGTAGCCTGCTGCAGATTCTCTGGAAAGGGGGGCTCAAGAAACAGCACGACACCCTGGTAAATACCTTTTCGCGCCCCTGACTCCCTTTCTCCTCCCTGTTCCGCCCTCCCAGCGGCGCTCCAAACCCTCCCCGACGTGCGCGGCGCACGGTGCGCTTCGGCGTCTGGGCAGTGAGGGACCCGGTTTCCCGAGGAGGAAGGAGGCAGGAGGAGGGAAAGCGCTTCGGCCACGGCGGAGGATGCGCGCTGACACCGCGCTGTGCCCGGCCCGCTGCAGGTGGAGTACCACAAGAAGTACGGCAAGATTTTCCGCATGAAGTTGGGTTCCTTTGAGTCGGTGCACCTGGGCTCGCCATGCCTGCTGGAAGCGCTGTACCGCACCGAGAGCGCGTACCCGCAGCGGCTGGAGATCAAACCGTGGAAGGCCTATCGCGATTACCGCAAAGAAGGCTACGGGCTGCTGATCCTGTGAGTCCAATCCGAGGGACCTGGGCATGCGGCCAGGCCTGATGAGCCTGACGGCGCCTGGAAATTGTGAAGAGGTGGAGTTAGAGTTCCCTGGGGTTGGATGCTTCTTATGTAGGGCGGATACCAAAGCCCCTCTCCGGTGCCATTGCAACCCTGAGCTCTTGTATAGATTAGAGTCGGTCCACGGAAAAGCTGTGCTGTGCACCGGGCACCTGCGTTCTCTCTGGCAACAGAGCAGGGCCACACCCTCCCATCAAAGAAAGGCCAAAACAGGGTTGTACAAACTGTGGTGCTCAGACTCTTGGGCAGGATGAGGTTCTGAAGTCAGCGTACCAGGCAAACATCTTATACAAACAAAATTGTCCTTTAAAATTCCCTGAAACACCTTGTAAGCTCAAGAGCCAGGAGTTAACCTCTTTTGCTTTTGACAGTGGCCTTTTCTGCAGAGGATTGCGGGGCATGCCTTATTTCTACTTGTAAAGGTGGAATAAGGAGGGATATCAAAGTTGTGTTTTAGGTCGGTAAGTGCTACAATGGGATGTGATTCTTCTGCCTTTAGTTGTTAGCATTTAACAAGTTAGCACCTTTACCCCCAAATTGTAATGCCTAATAGTTATATTTTCCAGGATATAACGAGGAATTGAAAACCCTGTTAATGCACGGTGCATCACAGGCTGTGTGGTCTGCTGTGGGGCAGGTGCATACAAGTACACGTTCACAAAAGGCTTATTACTCCAGTGAATCTCTGGCTGTATGTTATCATTTGGAGGCAATAGTAAAATTCTAAACATGAGATATTTTGTAAATACGAAGCCCACACCAATTAGTCGAAAGAAGACAAGATTCTTTCCTCAAACAGGTCTGAGTTGCTGGTGATGGGGTGTTCACATGCCCCCTTTTATGGCTAGGAATTGGCCCCGGGCCTTCCAGCCCCACTCCCTGCAAGGACACCTCAAAACCCCTGAACCCAAATTATCTGGACTTCAACTTTCTGGTGCAGTCTTTGACTAGGTGCTTTTGCTTCCTATTGTCAAACTATTGTCAAAATACGATCACTATTTTATCCCAGATATTCTAATGATACTATTCTCTGGATATTTCTCGGCATGATTCTCAGTGTTTATTTGATTTTATGGTTCCTGAAGTTGCAGCTGGGGGTATTTCTGCATCTCCCTTCTTTTCTTTTCAATGTGCTCTAAATGTATTCCTGCTTCTCTCACAGGGAAGGGGAAGACTGGCAACGGGTCCGGAGTGCCTTTCAAAAGAAACTAATGAAACCAGTGGAAGTGATGAAGCTGGACAACAAAATCAATGAGGTTTGTAGGCTGGGGCCAGCTTTCCTGGGGCTCTTGGGGACATAGGGATATTGGTGGAGCTTCAAGTCACAGCTACAAAATACAAAGGAAAAAAAGCATGCAATTTGGGTGATTCAAAGGGGGGTCTTCTCTTTCTCTCCATTCCTTCCTACAACCTCCTCCCCACCAAACCCTTATTTCTCCCTCCTTCACCCTCTTTTAAAGTCATATCACAATGAGGGAGCAATGGGGAGCATGGACTTTGGTATTCTACAGCCTTGGATTTGAGCCCCAGCCCTTCCACTCCCTGACTATGAGACCTGGCTATACCACTTACCTTCCCTAAGCCTCAGTTTTCCCATCTACAAAACGGGAGTAACAGTTCCTGCTGCCCGGGTTTGCTGTGAGAGTTAAATGAGATACCCTTGTAAAGTTCTTAAGTAGTGATATTTGAGCTAGGTTTTGCAGGAGTCTGAGGCAGAGAAGGTGGGGAAAGGCATTAAGAGACAATAGCCTTCTGAAAACAGGGAGGCATGAAATGACATGGTGTGTTCAGAGACTCAGTCATTTAGTGTAGCTGATGTGAGGCTTTCTCTGAAATGATACTGGACAGGTCTTAACAATATTTTTGTATCATACTAAAGTATCTGGACATCGCCCCTTTGCCAGCAAGAGTCAAAGGGGGTTTTAAGCATACAGTAATCTCTTTCTACTTCTGTTCACTTTGGATGTTTATTTTGAACTGGATGTGTCCCCAGATGGGATCACATAGGTGAAGGATTGCAAACTCAGAACCTTCCAGGGACTACGGGACTAATATAAAATAATAAGGCAGACCCAATAAAAATTTCAGGAAACGTGATAGTGCGCGCCCCTCCTAGGAGGGACAGCAGCCCCAGTTCCAGCAAATGATTGCCATGTCGGAACGCAGACCTCGTGTCTCCAAGTCTCGTACTTATTATGTACATTGTTAAACTAGTAGTGGTAAATCCCCATGTTCATACGAAACCTCTTGATTTTTTAATGGTAACAAATTCAAAGAACTTTAAAAGGCACTACAGGGGCAAATTAAACATGCAACCTAAGTCCACACATGTGGACTCTATGGTCACACCAGCGCATGGCAGGCTCCAGGATGGCAACTTATCAGCTCTGTGCGCATAAGTGAGTGACTTGGCCTCTTTAAGCCTCAGCTTTCTCATCTGTTACATGGGAAATGAGTAATGACAGTACCTACTACCTCATGGGGTTGTGGGAGGATCAGCCAATACACTTTGTACAGTGTTTGGTACCATGTGGATCTCATTAAATGTGAGACATTCGTTATTGAAAACTCTGGTTTATGAAACTGGCATCCAAAGGCCTTATGTGACTGTCCCAAGGTCATAGACTACTTAGGGAAGGAGCTGCATCCAGAATCGGTGGATCTTCTGGTTCCAAGTTCAACATTCTTAACACAACCACCAACCAATAAAGAGAAGTTCGCTTGCCCAGATGTGGAAAGGCACACCTCAGGATAGCTGCCGCATCACAGTCCTTGAGATGCTGGGCCAACAGGGACGCTTGGCAGATTCCTTTGTGGTTTACTTCCCCATTCTGATTAGAAAAACAAAAAAAAATGTTTTCCTTTTCATAAATTGCCAGAATTATTTTTAGATCAAAAGCTGAAACTTAAGCTTCAGGGTGGCTTCAAGAAATAACCCAGGACGAGGTCGCTAGGGGATGAGGTGGATTCCCAGGGAGAATATATAATTAGTGTGACTTCAGGATGAATAACATTATGGCCAGTGAATATTCGATGTAGCAAGACCCGAAGTTAGCTCAGTGAGCTTTAAACTTTTGTTTTCCTTCAACGGCTTTAAAATGTGTCTTTTGCGGTTGTTTTCTTTGAAGGTCTTGGCTGATTTTATGGGCAGAATAGATGAGCTCTGTGATGAAAGAGGCCACATTGAAGACTTGTACAGCGAACTGAACAAATGGTCGTTTGAAAGTAAGTTGTCGTCATAGTCTTGCTCATTGATTTTGCAGATGATTTTGCAGATAAAACATGGCTCTTTTGACAACTCTTTTGTAAACATGCATTATTGCTGCCTAGGGAAAGGCCAGAGCAGCCCTTTTAATGCTTCTTTTAGGTGCTTAAGTTATGCCTTGAACTATGGATTGTTTATGGAGTCATACAACGAACATGTGTTGAACACTTGCTGTGTGTCTGGCACTGTGCTAGGTACTAGGGATATGACAATGAACGCAACACATAACCTTCCTGCCCTTGGGGAGCTTCTATGCTAGACAAGGTGATAGTCAACAAGTAAACACATTTTCAAATACACTCTTCCAGGGAGTAAAAGAAAACAGAAAGGGAGTTAAGAAAGAGCATGAAAGGTCGGCACGGTGGCTCATGCCTGTAATCCCAGGACTCTGGGAGGCTGAGGTGGGCAGATCGCTTGAGGCCAGCCCAGGATTCTGAGACCAGCTTGGGCAACACAGCAAAAGCTTGTCTCTACAAAAAATACAAAAATTAGTCGGGATTGGCGGCACATGCCTGCAGTCCCAGCTACTCAGGAGGCTGAGGTGGGAGGATTGCTTGACCCCGGGAGGTTGAAGCTTAAGTGAGCCATGATTGCACCACTGCATTACGGTCTGGGTGATGGTGTGAGACCCCGTCTCCAGAGAAAGAGAGAGATAGAGAGAGAGAGACAGACAGAGAAAGAAGGGAGGGAGGGAGGGAGGGAGGGAGGAAGGGAGGAAGGGAGGAAGGGAGGAAGGGAGGAAGGGAGGAAGGAAGGAAACAGAGAAAGAAAAAGAGAAAGGAAAGAAAAAAGAAAAGAAAGAAGAAAAGAAAGAAGGAAATAACATGAAAGAATGAAAGAGGGGCAAGTCCTTTTTAGTAAGGAGACATTTGAGGTAAGTCCTAAAGGAAGGGAAGGAGCAAATCACGAGGGTACCCGTGGAGGACTGTTCCAGGCAGCAGAGACAGGAAGTACAAATGCCGGGAGGGGGAAACATGAGCACCGTGTTTGAGGAACTGCAAGGTGCTGGTGTGAGTGGATCACAATGAACAAGCCGGGAGGAAGGGGATCCTGTGAAAGATGAGGTCAGAAAGAAGACAGGCGTCCAACAGGGCACAGCTCATAGGTCCTGGCAAGACTTTACTCCTCGTCTGACTCAGGTGGTGCAAGTAAGGGAGGGAGGACATGACCACTTTCTTCAAAGATTACTCTGGAAATAAAGGGCAGAGCTCACTGCCCATGGGGGTGCAGGCAGGAGAGCAGGCAGCTGTGATCAGGTGGGAGAGTGCCTGGCTGAGGACCTTCAGGACTGTGGGAGAATCTGAGAGGGCCACCTAAGCCGGACATGGCCAGGGGTCGCTTCAGGGAGATGGTGCCCCTCAGCTAAGACCTGATGGTTGAGTAGGAGTTCACCAGCTGAAAAGGGAGAAAGGAAGATGTCCCTACAGAAAAAGTGCAGAATGACAAGCGTATCCTGTAACAGAGGCTGGGAGAGGGTTGGCAACCAGCTCATGGAGAGCTGTATGGGCAGGAGTTTGAATATGAGCCTGTAAGTAACTGGGAGCTGTGGATTGTATTCAGCAGCAGTGCGATATGGGCAGATTTGCTGGGAGGATCACTGTGGCTGCTGTTGGAAGAGAGAGAAGGAAAACCTATAACACTTCCATAAATTCAAGGTCAGAAATATGGCCATAAATAGATAAATATAAAAATACATAACTTTTTTATTACTTATTTGAAACAGACTCTCACTCTGCCCCCAGGCTGAAGTGCAGTGGTGTGATCTTGGCTCACTGCAACCTCCACCTCCTGGGTTCAAGCAATTCTCCTGCCTCAGACTCCTGAGTAGCTGGGACTACAGGTGCACACCACCATGCTTGGCTGATTGTTGTATTTTTTAGTAGAGATGGGGTTTCACCATGTTGCCCAGGCTGGTCTCGAACACCTGACCTGTGATCCACCTACCTCGGCCTTCCAAAGTGCTGGGATTACAGGCGTGAGACACCATGCCTGGCTAACTTTTGTGTTTTTTAGTAGAGATGGGGTTTTGCCACCAGTTAGTCTCACTCCTGAGCTCAGATGATGCTCCCGCCTTGACCTCTGAGAGTACGGGGATTACAGACATGAGCCATCGTGCCCCTCAGGGTAACTAATTATTTTTAAAGTTCATGTACCACCCAGAGCTGTCTCACATATTCCCAGTGGTGTACCTACCAACCACTGTGGAACACAAATGTGGCGAAACCTTGAAAGGCTGGGAAGAAATGAGTAGAGTTTGGAAAACACAGATGTAGTTGGAAAAGTTGTATGTGGGTGCTGACTAAGCTAATTGACTCTCACTCCTCAGGTTTATGATTTTAGGCCAGTTGTTTACCTTTTTAATCCTAGTTTCCCACTTTATAAGTCAAGAGCCAATTATCCACCACTAAAAAGGTGGCTGCAGTAATCCTGTATAATTTTTTTTTCTAGACTGTGTCACCAAGGCTAGGGTGCAGTGGCCACTGGTACAATCTTGGCTCACTGCAACCTCGGCCTCCTGGGCCCAAGAGATCCTCCCACCTCAGCCTCCAGAGTAACTGGAACTACAGGCACATGTAGCCATGCCTGGCTAATATTTTTATTTTTATTTTTTTGTAGAGACAGGATTTTGCCATGTTGCCCAGGCTGTTCTCGAACTCCTGGGCTCAAGCAATCTGCCTGCCCCAGCCTCCTAAAGTGTTGGGATTACAGATGTGAACCACTATGCTTGGCCCTGTGTCCTTTTTTTTTTTAAAAAAAAAAAAAAAAAAAAAAAAAAAAAAGGTTACAAGAGATAATTTTTAGGACAATGGGGAACATTTTAAAACGGGACACAGTCGACTTTTTATGGAATGGTTGCTAATGTTCTTAGGGATGTTAATGACATTGTGGTTATGTAGGGGAATGCTTTATTCTTAGGACATTACTGCTAAATATTTAATGGTGAAGTGTCCTGAGAGCTCAAAATTATTTTCAAATGGTTCAGCACACACAGCCACATATACACTTGTATGCATACATACACACAAAGAGAAAGAAATGGCAGCAAGATGTTAATGAGTTCAGAGGATACAGGTATTCATTTTACCATTCCTTCAGCTTTTCTGTAGGTAAAATGTTTTGAAATGAAGAATTGAGAATTTTATTTTTAAAAAGGTTCCTTCTAAATAAGATGATGAAATGGAAGAAAAAATAAAACCCTATGTAAAGTGCTAGTCCAGTACCTGGCATGTAATGGGTGTTTAGAACATAATTATTCCCTTCCCTTCTCCTCCTCTGGTGAATGGCTTCCAATTCATTGATAGGCAGTAGAATCCAATAAGTGACTCTAAAAACACAGCTGAGTTAGAGGCATAGCGTAGACCTGACCCTGCGGCACCTTTGCTGGGGCCAGTGGATCTCTTGTGTGACTTACATGACTCAGGACAGTGGATCTCTGATCAGCACGTTCTAAGGTGATGAGTCATTGGACCTGGAGATAATTTCTAGAAAAGGAGAGTGATTGTGTCCCCGTTCTCTGACTCTTTGCTTTTCCTCGATATTCTTGCACTGTTGCCTTTTCTCAGAAAATCCCACATTTTTAAGAGGCATGGAATTGAGTCTTTAACAGCCAGCTAAACATAGACTCCAGCATTGCTGTGATTGTGTAAAGTGATGATTATTTTAAATGACAGGTATCTGCCTCGTGTTATATGAGAAGAGATTTGGGCTTCTCCAGAAGAATGCAGGGGATGAAGCTATGAACTTCATCATGGCCGTCAAAACAGTAAGCCGTCTCTTTAAGAGAGCCGTTTTCTTGATTGATGTTTTACAGATCGATTTTTACAGAACTTCACAGTGTTTCCCAAAAACTGGCATACACACGTATTTTATTTCCGTAGTTAAGTGTTCATTTTAATGTGCCTTATATATTTTAGTATATTGATGTGCATATATGCAGCTGTCTGCAACCTTTTTGGCACCAGGGACCAGTTTCGTGGAAGACGGTTTTTCCATGGACAGGGCAGGGTGGTGGGGCGGGGGAGGGAGGATAATTTAAGTGCACTGCATTTTACTCTGCACTTTATTTCTATTATTATTACATACTCACCATAATGTGGAATCAGTGGGAGCCCTGAGCTTGTTTTCCTGCAACGAGAAGGTCCCATCTGGGAGTGATGGGAGACAGTGACAGACCATCAGTCACTAGATTCTCCTAAGGAGTGTGGAACCCAGATCCCTCGCATAGGCAATTCACAGTAGGCTTCGCACTCCCGTAAGAATCTGACGCAGCCATTGATCTGACAGGAGGCAGAGCCCAGGTGGTAATGTTGCTGGCCCACTGATCACCTCCTGCGGTGCGGCCCAGTTTCTAACAGGCCACTGACCAGTATTGGTTCATGGCCTGGGGGTTGGGGACCCCTGCATATATGCCCGTAACATAAAGAAGTGCATTAAATCCATTATTTCTTTGATTAAGCAAGGTTAAAAGAGCTATTTTAATTAAAGATCAGTTGATTTAAAATACTTTTTAAAAGGAACCCAAAATGTTTCAGATTGTACCGTTTTGAATAGTTTGGGTGGTGTGTAGATAGGATAAACACTGAAATTGGTTTGGAAATCACTGAAGCTTGGAAATTATTAGAAATTGAAGTGAATATGAAAGTTATAGTTTTTCCTCTTTTTTTGTTTACAATTCAGTCATCAGATTGCAATTTTTTATCAAACACGTCCAGTGGAAAGTCATCCCCCACATTATCTTCAATATTGAAAGGAGGTGGAGGTGGGGGGTGGGCATTGCTCCCAGGACCAGTGCAGAGAGAGCCGGGGGCGTCCTTGTAATTCCAGCCTTTTAAAAAGTGCAGGGTGCTGTGGTTTAGAATGTTCCTCTTCCAGAACGAACGTTGTCTTTGAGAGAAGGAGAATTCAGAATAAAAAGGTGCTTGCATTTCTCTCAGATGATGAGCACGTTTGGGAGAATGATGGTCACTCCAGTCGAGCTGCACAAGAGCCTCAACACCAAGGTCTGGCAGGACCACACTCTGGCCTGGGACACCATTTTCAAATCAGGTAAAGGGCCGCCCTTCACATCCAGCCAGACCCAGCCCGGCATCCCTGGGTCTGGAGCTTCAGAGAGAAGGTGTGGAGTGATCTCCAGGGCCTCATCACCACGTTTAGGTTTTGCAAACACAGGTGTTTTGGGATTGCCCCGGCATACACAAATTCTAAGTAACAAGCTTTCTGTAGTCTTCTTTGGGAATTAAGAGTGGTTAAAAGTAAAATCTGGCGGGGCACAGTGGCTCCCCCGCATAATCCCAGCTCTTTGGGTGGCCCAGGCAAGCAGATCACTTGAGGCCAGGAGTTTGAGAGCAGCCCGGCCAACATGGTGAAACCCAGTCTCTACTACCAATACAAAAATTAGCTGGGCATGGTGGCGGGCACCTGTAATCCCAGCTACTCAGGAGGCTGAGGCAGGAAAATTGCTTGAACCCGGGAGGCGGAGGTTGCAGGGAGCCAAGACTGCGCCACCGCACTCCAGCTTGGGAGACAGAGTGAGACTCCATCTCAAAAAAAAAAAATAAAGTAAACTCTATGGAGTCAGGGAACCCTGAGTTCAAGTTGAGCTCTGTCACTGGTTGTGGTGGCTTGGCCAAATGTGCAATCACCTTTTCATCTTCAGTTGCCTTGTCTCTAAAATGGACGAACAATAATAATAATAAATAATCATAATAATAAGAGTACCTACCTCAATGTAACTGTTTCTGGGTCTAATACAGATTATAGTCAACATAAAAACCTGGCATATCACAGTATCTCAGTGGACTAGAGCTGTTTCTGCTACATGACAAAGGGGGATATTTGATGCTAGGCATTGTTCACTTATACATTTATTTAACCCTCACAACACACTATAAGGTAGGTCCTTTTGTTAGCCCTGAGAGGGGTACCTGAGACACATAAAAGTTAACAAACGTGGCTGGGCGCCGTGGCTCATACCTGTAATCCCAGCACTTTGGGAGGCCAAGGCGGGCGGATCATAAAGTCAGGAGATTGAGACCATCCTGGCTAACACAGTGAAACCCCGTCTCTACTAAAAATACAAAAAAAAAAAAAAAATACCTGAGAGTAGTGGCGGGCACCTGTAGTCCCAGCTACTCTGGAAGCTGAGGCAGTAGGATGGCATGAACCTGGGAGGCGGAGCTTGCCGTGAGCCGAGATCGCGCCACTGCACTCCAGCCTGGGCGACAGAGTGAGACTCCATCTCAAAAAAAAAAAGAAGTTAGCAAACGTTCCCAAGATTGCATGCCAGGTGATGGCAAAGCCAAGGTTTGAAGCCAGACAGAGGGCTTCCTGGACTCGAACTCTAACTGCTGTGCCATATGTGATCACCATTATTATTACCATTTCCATTATTATAATAAGCCTGGTGGTTGTTTAATAGTGATGAAGGTGCACGCCTAGATTTTATGTTGTAAATATTAGAAATTTTTACCATTATTGTCAACATGGACGAGCAGTGTATTTGTGCATATGTATGTGGGGTATGTGTGCTTAGTAATATCTGGGTCCAAGTTGGATTCTGAAAGTGAGCCCAAATCCTACCTTCTTTTACGCTTATTTCTCCCAAGATCTAAACTCTTACTACTCAAAACTATGACCTGCAGCCCAGTGGCATCAGCATCACCTAGAAGCTTATTGGAAATGCAGAGTTCCTGGCCTACCCAAGCCCTGATTCAGATTCTGCATTTTGAGAAGATGCCTAGGTGATTCCTATCCACATTGAAGTTTGAGAAGCCTCACTCATGTGGGTATTGAAAAATCCTTGCAGACTTAACAAGAAGGCAATAATTAGTGTGTGTAACAAATTGTCAGTGTTCCTGAAAAGACTATTTAGATATTGCAAGAAGGATTTTGGACTGAGATCTTCTTTTGTGATTTTCCTCATCCTCATTTTCAACTGACTTCCTCTCTTTCTTCTCTGCTCTAATAGTCAAATCTTGTGTTGACAACCGGTTAGAGAAGTATTCTCAGCAGCCTAGTGCAGATTTCCTTTGTGACATTTATCACCAGAATCGGCTTTCAAAGAAAGAATTGTATGCTGCTGTCACCGAGCTCCAGCTGGCTGCAGTGGAAACGGTAAGGGTGGGCTGGATTTGAGTTTGCTAAATGAACAGTCTGTACAATTTTTAGATGACAGATTTTAAATAGTAATTCATCTCATTCATGTCACCGGGATTCACTGAGCACCAACTTCACAAAAATGAAAAGTCTCATACTAGATGCCACTGTGCATCCGTGCATGGCCTTTTGTGCTTAAACACTGGGTAGGAGGAGACTTCATGTGCCCCAGTGACAAAAACCCAGAGTGGGATGTGATGAGTGCCGTGATGTCCATGCACGCTGCTGCAGGAATTCAGGAGCAGTAAAGTTCCCTGCCCTGGCAAGATACAGAATCCAGATTTTTCAAAATTGGATGTATTTTGTTCGGTTGTACATGTTACCCCAAAGTGCCTAACTGTGGCTGTTACTTACTGTAAAAAAAAAAAAAAAAAAAAAAAAATGGCATACTCTCTTTCAAGCCAATAATATTTTTATCGCTTAGAATTGTAAACAAAGTCCCAAAGAGTCTGGGACAAGTGGATTTTAACTGAAACGAAACAGCTCATTGTAAAGACCAAAATTCTGTCTCTGATGTGGCCGATACTCCCTAGGGGATAGTAGATACTAAGTGCAGACCAACCCTGCCATAGGCATTCAGGTAGGTTGAATTGACCTGGATACTGGTTTGAGCTGTGATGGGAGTGATGCACACTAACCTCCTCCTAAGTGCAACATTTACTCCATGCATCTTAAAGTTCCTAAGCAAAATGTAAAGCAGTTGTTTATTTTCCATGTGTTTCCCCTTCTGTGCTGTTTCTTGCCTGAAGTAAAGGTAGGTTTTCTATATCAGGAGATAGTGAGGTTCTCATTTCTCCTCATGCTCCAGAAGGCTGTTGAAAGTGGGAATCCATCCTCGCTCACTTTCCTATTGAACTACTTACCCTGGGAGGCTCCTTACAGCGGTGAAAGTAAAGTGTCACCCATTATTCTTTTATATTTTCAACTGGAATGTGACCTCTCTGAGAGCAATGGCTTAGGGTTGTCCACTGCTGTGATTCCAGGACATAGAACAGTACTTGGCATCTAGTAGTGGCTGATAGATACTTGTTGAATAAATGAATTCAGGAACTATTGAGCGCCTACTGTATGCCTGGGACTGTTCCAGGTTCTTGAGAGACCACCATGAACCAGAGACAAGGGTTCCCACTCTCATGGAACGCGTATGCAAGTGGGGAAGACGGACAGTAGCCATGTAAACAAACAGATGTGGTCACTTTAGATAGTGGTATGGATTGCAGAGGACGCCATCAGGATGGTGTAATATAGAGGGGTGGAGATGATTAAAGGGGAGCCCTGTCTGAGAAAGCAGTACTGGAACTGACTCTGGACTGATGAGAAGAGCCAGCCACAGAAAGACCTGGTGGAAGAGCACTGCAGGTAGAGGAAACGGCCCATGCAAAGGCCCTGGGGCAGAAAGAGGGATGGAGCTGGAGAACTAGCAAATGTGGTGAGAGCTGAGACTGGAGAATTGGATGAGCCTTGTTAGTCAGAGCCTTGTGAGCCCAGCCTGGGTAAGGCATTAGATTTGATTGCACCTGTGATGGGAAGCTCTTGCAGCATTTTAAACAAGGGAATCACCTGATCATTTATGTTTTTGAAAGTGGGCTCTGGCTGGTGGATGGAGAATGATGAACTTAGCCAAGAGAGTGGGTGCAGCAGGCCAGTCAGTGAGCTCGGTCTGTTCCACGGAGGTCAGTCCAGGACAGTTTGTGCCCCCGAGGTTTTCCAGGCCACTTCCCCTCAAATCAGCTGCTGCAGCTTAGCCCCTGCAGTTTTCCCTACAGGCTCAGACTGTCTTACATGGCTTTGGTAAAAGCTACAGTTATCTGCCTTTTGGAAACTATTTGGTACTTGCGGTGAGGGACTCACTGATATGGTTAAATCCATTTCTTTTTTGGTCCTGGCTATTCTGAAAGTCACATTTGGAAAATCAGAGCCATTTGAAAGTGTATCTAATTTGATGGCTACACCCTCTTCCTGTTTTGTAAATTAGACTCTTATAATCATGGCGTCTATAGTTTATTTGCAGCCGAGGCTGCCAGTCCTCTGACATGAAGAAGCCTGCCTTGGAGGCATCTTCTTCCAAAAATAATAAATAACCATCGTCTCTGAATGGTCGTGCACTTTGCTCATTTGTGTGAGTGGCACATGGCACTTAGCAACAGCGCCTTCATGTCTGTGGAGGTGGACACAATGATCATTTTCAGGGAATATTTGGCTTAAGTTAGCGAAGTACGGCCTAAAAATAACTACATATGAATACTAGTGGTGAATATTATGTAGCTTAAAGCTACACTGGCTGTTTCCATCAATATTTTTTCTCCAGTCATTGCCTGTGCAGACAAAATAAAAGATGCCACTTAAAAGGGCGTAGGCCTTTGTCAGAAACTGTAGCTGGAGTACTCAACTCAATGCTTGAATTTCTTATTTTGGTGTTGGCACCCTCGTATGAGGGCTCTTTACATGTGGTTGAAACCCCGAGTGTAGATAGTGCCTGTTTATTTTTGTGGTAACTTTTTAGGGTGTGGCCAAAGGAACTTTTAAATTTCAGAAATGCCGTTTCTTGTCCATTTCCACTATAACATTTTCTTAAAGCCTCTCATTAGCAACACCCTGAGGATCATCATCCCTCTCTGTTTATTCCATTTTTATATCAATGTTTTTTGTATCAAGCAACTTTTAATTAAATGTTTATTTTGAGATCATTGTAGATTCACATTCAGTTCTAAGAAAAAATAGAGAGGGATCCCTTGCATCCGTCGTTTCCCCTAATAGGAACATCCTGTCTAACAAGAAAACGTTGTCACAATCCCAAAATTGGCATTGATTTAACCCGCTAATATTCTCATTTCACCAGTTTTACATGTACTCATTTGCGTTCGAACAATTATTGTGTCAAACCATATTTTAGGTCAGGTGCAGTGGCTAACACCTGTAATCCCAGCACTTTGGGAGGCCAAGGCGGGTGGATCACCTGAGGCCAGGAGTCCAAGACCAGCCTGGCCAACATGGTGAAACTCTGTCTCTACTAAAAATACAAAAATTAGCCAGGCATGGTGGTGGACGCCTGTACTCCCGGCTACTCAGGAGGCTGAGGCAGGAGAATCGCTTGAACCCGAGAGGCGGAGGTTGCAGTGAGCTGACCTGGTGCCACTGCACTCCAGCCTGGGCAAGAGTGAGACTCCATCGCAAAAACAAAACAAAACAAAACTGTATTTAAATGTTCTAAAGCAGCTGATTAAAGGATTATACTTTGGTTTCCTCAGTAATTAATTTAAAATATATCCTTAATTGATATGTTTTATGAAATAAATCTGCTTTTTTATATATTGGATTTTCTAAAGGCATAGCTATAAGGATGCATGAAGAAGCTTCACTAATATATTTGCAGAATAAGGTGGTAGGCATCTTATACCTTTTTTCAGCTAATAGTGATTTAATGCAGTTATTTACAAAAACTCAAGTTTACGTCCATTTGGCTTGCAGACAGCAAACAGTCTCATGTGGATTCTCTACAATTTATCCCGTAATCCAAAAGTGCAACAAAAGCTGTTTAAGGAAATTCAAAGTGTATTACCTGAGAATCAGGTGCCACGGGCAGAAGATTTGAGGAATATGCCATATTTAAAAGCCTGTCTGAAAGAATCTATGAGGTAAGAGCCTATCTCTGAGCCAATATAAATGTGTTAGAACACTGTTCTCTTAATTACAAAGCAAGGGGTCCCCTACTCATGGACAGCTTCCCCTAGCTAATTAGAAACAATTATCACACCGCAAAAAAATCTTTGGAGCCATATTTCTTTTCTGGCACTCATTTCCTAAATCATTTGGGCAAATTCTATTAAATCTTGGAAAGTCAGTGCCCTCCCCTTTAATTCGATAATCTTGCTACTCTAATGAACACGGTAAGCACTAATTAAGATAGGGGCATGATTGAAGGCTATGAGATGGAAGCTCACAAAAGAGCTATATTGTTATGTAATAGGACGTACAGACAGCTTTGTTTTTGAGCCTCCGGTATAAAACATTTTTTGGAAATTCTTTTTACATCCTTTTGGGAAAATAAAACTCAACATTTTAGGATGAGAAGGATACTGTCAACTTTGTCAAGAGTACATAGGAGAAACATAGAACAAACATCGCGCTTCAAGAGCTAGCATAGAAACATACAAATTGAAGTCTGGAGTGAAGTACAGAGAAAACCAATGTTAACAGTTTACTAAACACCCTTGCACTGGGGTTTTAACTAACTCAAGAAGATAAGAGGAACAAGAAATACAATTATTGAGAAGAGAAAGACAACTTCTTTAGGAAGATCTGTGATTATGCTGCCTTTCTGAGTATGCACTTGGGCTGCACTTATTTAATCCAATCTGCATTCCCACTGACACTTCAGAGAGAACTTAGACGGTGCTCGTGCTCACCTTGACATCTTTGATTTTACGTTTTCAGGCTTACGCCGAGTGTGCCATTTACAACTCGGACTCTTGACAAGGCAACAGTTCTGGGTGAATATGCTTTACCCAAAGGAGTAAGTCGAATTTGTATATTCTACACCTTACAAAACCTTGGAAGATACACTTTGCAAATATTCGTCAGATCTCCCTAGACTTTGCACTGGAAAATATTCATTTTGGAAATACAGAGATGGTAGTGAATGTTGCATAGTATAGAATTAGAACTAATGGCTATGGAGACAGAGACCTGGATTCAGTCTCACCTTTATCTGTGTTGTCTTGAGTGAGTTACATAATCTCTGTGAGCCTCAACTTCAACTGTAAAAGGGGTTTAATAACAGAATCTGCCGCACGGGATTGCTGTGAGTATTGTGCACAATTTTAAAGCCCTTTACCTGTTTATTACCTGGCACATTTTAAGCCTCCGTGCATATTGGCAATCATCATTATTATACATTTGTGGATTTGGCTTTTGATTTGTAAGGTGACAACTTTTGTAAATGTTGTCATTCAAAGGTGTCTTCTGGTTATTTTAAATACTATGTGTTTCTGTGTGTTTTTAGACAGTGCTGATGCTAAATACCCAGGTGCTGGGATCCGATGAAGACAATTTTGAAGATTCAAGTCAGTTTAGACCTGAACGTTGGCTTCAGGAGAAGGAAAAAATTAATCCCTTTGCGCATCTTCCATTTGGCATTGGAAAAAGAATGTGCATTGGTCGCCGATTAGCCGAGCTTCAACTGCATTTGGCTCTTTGTTGGGTAAAACCTTTACTGGTTTCTGCAATTATGTTCTGTGCTATTTCACAAGGCAGAAGAAGAGAGGGGTAATTCTGTTTTTGTGTGCATGCGCATTGCAGATTGTCCGCAAATATGACATCCAGGCCACAGACAACGAGCCTGTTGAGATGCTACACTCAGGCACCCTGGTGCCCAGCCGGGAGCTCCCCGTCGTGTTTTTCCAGCGATAAGATGCCTCAGGTGAGCATCTAGGCGATTCCTTATCCTCTGCAAGGTAGGGAGAATGACGAGGGATGAGCTATGCTGGGAAGTCAGCCAGGCTGGGGTTTGAATCCCAGCTCACCTCTAATTTGCTGGGTGACCTTGAGCAGTTCCCTAAACTCTCTGCTTCCTTTTTTTTTTTTTTAATTTGTAAAATGATGACCCAAAGAGTGTGTATCACAAAAATTTAATGTGAATACCAAATACTTATTCCTGAGCCTGGCATCAATTCCGTGTTCAGTAAATGCTAGCAGCTGTTCATGGTTTTTGCATGTGAATAGTAAGGCTTGGCAAACTTTTTCTGTGAAGGGCCAGTTGGCAAATACTTTAGGTTTTGTGGACCAAACAGTCTTTGTCACATCCTCTTAATACTACCTTGGAGCATGAAAGCAGCCACAGACAATTTGTAAACTAATGAGTGGGCTGATGTTCTAGCTTTCTATTGCTCCCACCGCAAATTACTAAAATTTAGTGAGTTAAACGACACAGATCTATTATCTTACAGTTCTATAGATCAGAAGTCTGATGAGGCTCTTCCAGGCTAAAAGTATCGTGTCGTCGGGGCTCTTTCTGGAGGTTCTAGAGGAGGATCTATTCTCTTGCTAGTTTGGGTTGTTGGCAGAATTTAATTCTTCATGGTTACAGGACTGACGTCTTTATTTTTTTTTTTTTGCTGCTGTCAGCTGAAGGCTATACTCAACTTTGAGAAATTTCCCATATTCCTTGGTTCATGAAACCTTCCCCATCTGAAGCCAGTAGCAATGGTCGGTTGAGTCCCTCTCATGCTTTGAATCTCTCTTTCTTCTTATATGGCTTCTGTCTGACAAGATATTATCCAGGATCATGTCTCCCACCTCAAAGTTCATAAATTTAATTTCATCTGGAAAGCCCTTTTTTTTCATATAAAGTAGGATATTCACATGTTCCAGGGATTAGAGCAGTCACATTTTAGGAGGACCGTTATTCTGCCTACAAAGGCTGTGTTCTGATAAATTTTACAAAACACGAGCGGTAGACTTTATTTAGCCCTAGGGTCTAGGTTTGTGTTATGAAATGACTTGTACGATAAGTGTATGTATTTATCAGCCTGTATTGAACACAATAGAATATTTTTTCTGCAGTATGCCATTCAATGCTTTTTCGGACAGTAGAGGAGTTCTCATGTTCCCTCCACAACTTTTGCCATATCCATATACCAACCAACTGCTATTTATTTCAATACTTACTGAGTTATTTCCTTTAAATTAACATAAGCTTAATACTATATGTTGGCCTTGTGCTGAGTAATAATTTCCTTAATGAAATTAAAAGTTAGTAAGTCTAGTTATGTTCTCCTAATAGGCATTAAAATGAATTCAAAACTATTGAAGTGACCAAAAGTTAGCCTAAGAAAGCTCTTTTTTTTTTTTTTTTTTTTTTTTTTTTTTTTTTTTTGAGATGGAGTCTCACACTGTCCCCCAGGCTGGAGTGCAGTGGTGCAATCTTGGCTCACTGCAACCTCCGCCTCCCAGGTTCACACCATTCTGCCTCAGCCTCCCGAGTAGCTGGGATTACAGGCGCCCACCACCATGCCCGGCTAACTTTTTGTATTTTTAGTAGAGATGGGGTTTCATTATGTTGGCCAGACTGGTCTCGAATCCTGACCTCGTGATCCACCCGCCTTGGCCTCCCAAAGTGCTGGGATTACAAGCGTGAGCCACCACCCCCGGTGGTGGAACGAAGACATTTGTAACATATGGCTTTAGAGAGTGACATGTCAGCATTTAAACCCAGATTCTATCATTTTGTTCTGTTAGCAGCACCTCCTGGGATTTGCCTGGAGAGAAAATACTGTTTGCGAGTGGCAAGTTCAGGAGCATTTGCTAATTGGTAGATTATTTAGAGAAACATGCAATTACAGATAAAATTTCTGAACAAGGCCCAAATGAATACATTATTATTCCTCTACCAAGTGTCTGATGCTGTTATGAAATTTGTCCAATTCTGAGCATCCCAGCCAACAGAACTGAATCAAGTAGGGTAAGGAAAGTGTTCTAGCTTAGTGGTGAGACCCCAGTCTTCAGCCAAGACAGCGTGCATGTTTATCACAGTAAGCCGCACCTTTGGTAAAAGCCCATGGCAATTTAAGTTTTAGCATTTTTTTTTTTTTTTTGGCTAATAATTTGTCTTGTTTAAATACATTTTTTTGATATATAATTACGGTGTACCTTTTTTTTTTCAGATTTTTTTTTTAACCAAGACCAAAACAGCCATTTCGACTTTTCTGCAAAAATGGTGCTTACGGCTTCTGCATTACCGGAACGCAAACTTCAAAAGCCCACATCGTACAATAGCTTATAAAGAATATTTAGGCCCAGGTGTTGATATTTTTTCTTCTGCAAAATTGTTCCAGAAGCTATACTGTCTTTCTAGACCGTGGTATTTGTTAACGTCATATCCAACTCAGGGAAGCGGACTGAGTGCTGGGATTCAAGGCATTCTACAGGGTTCACTGCTGGTTTACACTTCACCTGCGTCAGCGCTGTCTTCAGGTGCTTAGAATGGCCTGGGAGCCTGTTCTCTCTCGCATCTTCCATGACATGAAAGGGAGGCTGGCACTTGTCAGTCAGGTAGAGGTTACGAACCATTTCAGCCCCTGGCTACCACATTCACTGTCTGAATCTTTAATTCCCAAGAATAAGTTTACATATCACAATGAAAGACCTACAACAGCTAAATTTTCTGGGGCTGGGAGTAATACTGACAATCCATTTACTGTAGCTCTGCTTTAATGTACTACTTAGGGAAATGCCTGCTTAATAATGTAAGCCAAGCTAAATGATTGTTAAAGTGATCAGGCCTCCCATGAAATTGCGTTCTTCCTGAATTGAAATAGAAACATTATTGGGAAACTAGAGAACACCTCTATTTTTAAAAGGACTTTAATGAAGTCAGACATCTTATAAGACTAGTGATTCACTGGGGCATCATTTTGTTAGAGGACCTTAAAATTCTTTATTTTTTTAATGTGATTCCTTTATGGCATTAGGGTAAGGATGAAGCAACAATTTTTAAATTGTGTATGTGCATATGAAGCACAGACGTGCGTGTGTGTGTGTCTGTGTGTGTGTCTGTGTATGTGTGTGTGTTCTAATGGTAATTTGCCTCAGTCATTTTTTTTAATATTTGCAGTACTTGATTTAGGATCTGTGGTGGAGGGCAGTGTTTCAAAGTTTAGTCACAGCTTTAAAATATTCAGTGTGACTTTAATATTATAAAATGATTTCCCATGCCATAATTTTTCTATTAAATAGGACAATTATAAAGCATGCAAAAGTTAGAGATCCGCTATATAACATTTGTTTTGTGATTTGAACTCCTAGGAAAAATATGATTTCATAAATGTAAAATGCATAGAAATGCATGTAATACCTGTAAGACTTAAAAATTGTGTTTACAGATGGTTTATTTGTGCATATTTTTACTACTGCTTTTCCTAAATGCATACTGTATATAATTCTGTATATTTGATAAATATTTCTTCCTACATTATGTTTTTAGAATGTTTCAGAAATATACATTTATGTCTTTATATTGTAATAAATGTGTACATATCTAGGTATACGCTTTCTCTCTGCTGTGAAATTATTTTTAGAATTATAAATTCACATGTCTTGTCAGATTTCATCTGTATACCTTCAAATTCTCTGACAGTAAAAATAAAAGTTTTTAAATATTTGAGAGACTTCCTCTCTTTATTGCCTTTGTTACAGCAAAATAAAAACAAATTCAAACTTTATTTTACTGGTAAAAAATTTTCTTATGTGGCCTATAAGCCCTATATCACAAAATTTACCCTTAGATAAATCTAGACTTTAATAGCGGTTTTACTGAAAGTGTATTCTTGGAACTGCAAAATAACTTGCCATTTTTTTGCTGCTTAAATATTTCTCAAGTCCAGTTACTTCTATTTCTACCCCCTTTCCAATCACACACTCAACCACACTCTGGTTATGTGATTGGAAGCGGGGTAGAATGGCCTGGGAGCCTGTTCTCTCTCGCATCTTCCATGACATGAAAGGGAGGCTGGCACTTGTTAGTCAGGTAGAGGTTACGAACCGTTTCAGCCCCTGCCTACCACATTCAGTGTTTGAATCTTTAATTCCCAAGAATAAGTTTGCATTTCACAATGAAAGACCTACAACAGGCAAATCTTCCGTGGCTGGGAATAATACTGACAATTTCTTGCCTGGACCACTAATATCTCTAGCCTCTGCAGGAGCTCCCAGCTGATCTCAGTCCTCTCTTGCTTCCTTCCCGTCTGTTCTTTGCACACTTGCCTTATTCGTCTTTTCAAAACCCAAACCCGATCATGTCTCATCCTGCCTCTGGGGCTTCCCCAATTCCTCTTACGTAAAGATCCGATTCTGCAATCCGCACTTCCAGGCCCTGTCAACTGAGGTCCCACTGATCCCCCAGGCCTCAGCCCCCATCATCCACCCCCAGAGGCCTCTGGACCCAGGCCACAGTGGCTTCTGCCAGTTTCTGCTGTTCCTTAAATGCTGGCAAGAGGGTTCCTCCCGCCGCCACCTTCCGCACACGCTCTTTCTCTGCCTGTTCTTCTCCTACACACCATCTAGGTCCATCCAGCTTTCACTTCCTGAAGGAAATCTTCCTTGATGACTCAGATCCCACAGGGGCTGTCCCCGGCACCGAGATTCATTAGGGTTGTGATTCCCGAGGAGACCTGTGCGACGGTGGGGACAGCAGGATGGGGAAGGGAAAGAAGCCAAACAAGCGTGTGGTTTTGAATGAAGTTCCAGCCCCAGCCTGATCCCTGGGGAGCTCTGGAGTGTACACTGCAGCTCAGTTTGTTCTCCTTGTGCCCAGGGAGCGGGGCTTCCACACTCCTTCAAATCAGGCTGCACCTTGGGGTATAAACTGCCAGATACTTCTAGACTTTACATACGCAGGCAAAATGGCTGTAGTGGCCAGAAGGTAGTCTTTAAAGAAGGCTGCAGGCTCCATGAGGAGCAAACCATGAAAAACCTGGGCGAAGGGCACAAAGACTGGCAAAAGGGTGTGAGGAGCACAGGGTGGAGCAAGGACCATGTCTGCTACCCCTCACCTCCCTGAGCAGGTTGCCTAGAACTGACACTGACATGGACACTGACATGGCCAATGTGGCCATGATGATAATAATATTTATTGACTGCTCTTGCTGCCTCAGTCTCTCTTCTAAGCACTCGCTACATATGAATTCACAAATCCTTGTCACTGCCCTGTAAGTAGATGTGATCATTCTTCCTATTTCACACCTGGGGAAACTGAGGCACAGAGGTGCTCAGTAATCCCCTTAGAATCACAATTGGTACATAGGGAAGTCAAGATTCCAAGATAGATTGGTTCCCGGCCCTGTGGGATGCACATCATGTACCGCTCCTACATAGCTCACCACAATAGCAAGTTTATATGCATTTCTGTGATTATTTGATTGACATTTCCTCCCCTTGTTCTTCCCCAGCCCATGTACTAGGATATAGACAGCATAAGAGCAGGGATATGTTTATTTCAGTTTGCCCCTGTATCCATGATGCTTGGCTTACAGATCTTAATAGGCACTCATTAAATATTTCCTTTTACCTGGTTGTCCTAGTTGTAATGTTTACAACCGCCATTTGTGGTAACCAATAAAGCTAGGCAAATTTCCCAGGACTCATGCATGCCAAGTTGTAAAACCTCCTCTCCAAGGTCTTCTAGATTACCATGTCATACAGTGCCTGTCCCTCGGTAAATGCTTAGTGACTCAGGGCCGTTGTGATCGTCATCAGTAACACAGCTGCTCAGTGCTCATAGCTTATTATGACACCTTTCCAGTCCCTATTCTGTCTCCCTCAAGGCTGGCTCCATATTTTAGCTTTGACAAAATTTCCAGGGATATTTGTGGGAAACCAGTATATAATGATACATATGGAATTCAGTCCAATTGGGCTTTTGTGATGTTCAAATAATTTTTGAGAGAGAGAGGAAGGGAAAAATAAAAAGAGAGAAAGGAAAAAAAATGAAGGAGGAAATGGAGAGAGCAAAGGAATTCCTCAACGTTTGTAGCAGGGATTCTGCAGACCAAGTACTGCTGCCCTGGGGAGTAGGAATTATTTGTGGGGAAACTACTTACGCAGGGGATGGAGTGAGGTTGCATCACATGCACACTCAACCCAGGCACATCCAACCATCCATGCTTGGAGTGGAAAGATGACTATGGAAGGATGTAGCCCAGGTGATTCCAACATCCTCGCTCAATGAGAACAGCACGATGGGAAATGAGATCCACCTCTTGCCTTATTTCTCATGTGCATCTCAAAATGTGAGCTCCTGATGCCATTGGTGTGGTTCCAGTATCTGAGGACGTGCTTTTTTCACTTGACATGGCCCCTAGACATAAGCCAACTACTTCAGGTTGTTTTCACCCACTAGAGCAGAAAACTGTTCCAACACTGGAAGGAATTCTATGTGGATTAAAACTCATTTATGCCTAGTGTTCCATTAGTGGAACTCTAAGCTTGTGGGAGTTATTGATATCCTACTGCTCAAGGTCATCGCCAAGGTCTGATTTTTCACACACAAAAAATTTGCAACTTCTGGCATAAATGGGTTAATAAGAGATGAAACTCTGTGTTTATGGTGTACTTTACAGATAATTGAAGGGATGTAAAGTTGACTGTAACTCTAAGAAATTTTTACTCTGCTTGCTTAACTTTCAAACCTAAATCCCCAATGCATTGTCTTGCCAATGAAACACCTGTGAGTTCCACACCCTTCAACTTCATGCTGATATAGGAGGAAAATCCTAGGTTTTATTTTATTTTATTTTTTGAGATGGAATTTCACTCTTTCACCCAGGCTGAAGTGAAGCAGCGTGATCTCAGCTCACTGCAAACTCCACCCCCCAGGTTCAAGCAATTCTCCTGCCTCAGCCTCCCAAGTAGTGGGATTATAAGCATCTGCCACCATGCCCAGATAATTTTAGTATTTTTAGTAGAGATGGGTTTTTGCCATGTTGGCCACGCTGGTCTCGAACTCTTGACCTCAGGTAATCCACCTGCCTCGGCCTCGCAAAGTGCTGGAATTACAGGCATGAGCCACCGTGCCCGACCCAGAAAAACCTAGGTTTTAAAGTTGTTAACCTCACCAGGTTTTAATTCTAGAGGAGCCATTTCCCAGCTGTGTGACATGGAGAGTTTACTTAACCTCTCTGAGCCTTAGCTATTCAATGGACGCTAACATACCCGATGCACAAGTGTTCTCATGGAGATTAGAAAATTTGAAATGTACCTAAGTCAGTGCTGAGCACAGAGCAGGGATGGTGTCAGAACCCTTATCTCTCGATCAAAGAGGCAAAAGTCAAACAGCTCCCTTTACGGGGCAGAACCTGTCAAAAGAAATGTTCTGGGCCCAAATGGGAAAAATGGGAGACAATTACACCATCATGGAAATACAAACACAATCAGTTTTACCTATTTGTGGAGCAGACCCTAAGAGACTTATGGGAAATTATAGTTTTTTAAGTGAAAGCAAGTTTATTAGAAAAGTAAAGGAATAAAGAATAGTCACTCCACAGGGAGAACAATGGAGTGGCATGGGCTGCTTGATTAAGTATACTTATAGTTATTTCTTGATTATATGCTAAACAAGGGGTGGACTATTCATGAGTTTTCCAGGAAAGGGGTGGGTAATTCCCAGAACTGAGAGTTCCTCCCCCTTTTAGATCATATAGGGTAACTTCCTGATGTTGCCATGGCATTTGTAAACTGTCATGGCACTGGTGGGAGTGTCTTTTAGCATGCTAATACAGGAAATTAATTTTCTTTTCTGTTTAGAGTCTTCTTGGGACTGATGGAGAATTACCAGGATAATTAAAAAATACAGTTAACTCCATCAACCCAGTGGTCTCATCATAGGAGATTTTACACTAAATACTGGAAACTACAAATCCACAGATAAAATTTGATGCATTTGGTTTGGTTCAAATCTAGTTGCCAAATGTGAGTTTTCTAATCCCATCAATTTTGTGTACTTTTATTTAATTTATTTTTTTGAGTCGGAGTCTTGCTCTGTCACCAGGCTGGAATGCAGTGGCACAATCTCAGCTCACTGCAACCTCCACCTCCCGGGTTCGAGCCATTCTCCTGCCTCAGCCTCCCAAGTAGCTGGGACTATAGGCACGTGCCACCACACCCAGCTAATTTTTTGTATTTTTAGTAAAAATGAAGTTTCACCATGTTGGCCAGGATGGTCTCGATCTCTTGACCTTGTGATCTGCCCACCTCGGCCTCCCAAAGTGCTGAGATTACAGGCGTGCTGTCAGGAAGAATTTATTCTTTATAATTTATGCCTATTTATGTAGTGCGAGCTTGCAGATTTCTTACGTTTTTGAATGGGTTATAATTTTTACACTGTCATTATTTGTTTGGATGTTCAGATTGTCCCAGATTTGACTAATGGGAGCCTCTTTCAATAGGTTCCTGTGCATTGTTGTTGGTTTTTTTTGTTTTTTTGTTTGTTTTTGATGTGGTTATTTGTTAGCACTTCCTTGCTTTCTGGAACACCCTAAGATATTCCAGGCTGATCTTGTACTTCACCTGTCCCACCCTGGAATCATCTATTTCTTCAAGAAGTTCTAGTTTATTTTAGTAGAAAAGAGCATTTAGAAATCAAGATTTTGGCTCCTGGTACTCGTTGCTACTGGGATGTTACTGCTTCTAGGCAAGCTCAGCATTGAGTTAGGACGTGTGTGTGTGTGTGTGTGTGTGTGTGTGTGTGTGTGTGTGTGTGTGTGTGTGTGTGTATGTGTAGAGAGAGAGAGAGAGAGAGAAAGACAAAACCAAAGTAGTAAAATGCAAACACTTGAAGAATCTGGGTAAATGGTATATGGGAATTCTTTGTACCGCTCATATAACGTTTCTGAAATTATGTCAAAATAATTTGACACAGTGGCTCATACCTGAAATCCCAGCAACTTGGGAGGTCAAAGCGGATGGATCACCTGAGGTCAGGAGTTCGGGACCAGCCTGGCCAACATGGTGAAACCCTGTCTCCACTAAAATTACAAAAAAAATTAGCTGGGCATGGTGGCGTGTGCCTGTAATCCCAGCTACTCGGGAGGCTGAGGCAGGAGAATTGCTTGAACCCAGGAGGCAGAGGTTGCAGTGAGCCAAGATCCTTCCATTGCACTCCAGCCTGGCAACAAGAGTGAAAACTCTGCCTCAAAAAAAAAAAAAAAAAAAAAAAAGAACTGAGTGCTGGAAGCAGATAGATTGGGTTTAAATCCCAGCTCCTCCACTGTGTGGCTTTGGGGAAGTGATTCTGACCTCTCTGTGCTTGAGTTTTCTCATTTATGAAACAGAAATAATGATCAAAACATATTTCATACAGTTGTTGAGAGAATAAATGGAAACAATGCACTAAAACTCTTAGAAGCTGTCTGGTACATGATGAATTCTCAGTAAATAGCAGGTATTTAAAGAAGTACTAACATTTAACAGTTGTGGGATGAGATGCACCATCTCATATTTCTGGCTTCCGTGAAAAAACAGAGGTCCTGGTCTGTGTGGCCCCTGAGCCCACAAAGCCATCAGCTGGAGGCAGGGCCTGAGCTGGGGCAGGGCCTGAGCTTCAGTCTGGGGCAGGGCCTGAGCTTCAGTCTCCAACACTGAGTCCTGACTCAGCGTCTGCTCTTGATAGCACCTGCCACATCTCATTTTCACGGTCTCTTTTGCACATTCTAGAAATCTATGCATTTTTTTCCTTTGGTTTTTAGGCCACCTCACTGCATTTCTCTAAAAAGCTGAAGTGCACAAATATCTGATTAGGGCCACTAATATATTTTTAGTGTGTTTTAGCTCCTTTTCTATAATCGTCCCAACAGTTTCTCCCATGGCCTTGCCAAATCGCTGGGAATCTTCTCATTTTTCAATTAGGCTTAGAGAAGTTAAGTATCTTACTCAGGGAAATGCAGCAAGCAGGCTTGGACTGAACCCCCAGTCTGTCTGACTTCATAGTTCTCGCTCATTTCCCTGCACTTCTTGGTGTTCAAAGAACCTAAATGGGTCAGTCAATGAATCTATCAGCAAGTATTTAGGAGAAAGCTGTTGGTTGAAAGCCAAGGTGCTATTTTATGATTCAGATTAATTTGTTGTGCTTTTCCTAATCTCCTGGGTTGGACATTGACCTAATAAGTGATTAATATCACTTATGCTTCTCCATGACTGTTTTGTCCTGTAGAATCTCCTTTATCAGCAATAAAATATTTGTAGAACCCTTAGTCATCAGGATGCCTTGCACCTGGGCTTTTCAAGTAGCATCAACTGGTATTAGAATTAGAAGTGCTTTAGAATTAGAAGATTTGCACAGAGGAAACTTCTTCCTCCCGAATCTGTTGTGCTTTCATAAAAATGAGTGTGCAATATATTTTGCACACATTGAGCAGAAAGGTAAGGTGATGAGGATGTCCCACATTGTGGGAGAAAAGAGATCAGGAAGACAAAAGAAATATGAAGCGGAGAGTTGATGACATACTTGAAAAAGAAATGCTTTGCTTTTTCATTTGCATTTGTTTTCTTTTTAATAAACCGATTTTCCCCCTTCATTTCATGTATTGTTAATGCTTTTCTTCAGTTATGATTGGCCCAGATCTCTCTACACCAGGTGAAATCTATTGGAGGCCAGTAGCTGTCTTCTGGATTGTGCCAACACCAATTGATTGGTGACAACTGCCTGAAACACAGTATCGAGAAACATTCTAAAGTTGAGTCCAAGCATGGCAGGTGAGTCCAAGCATGGCAGGAAAGAAGATCATGATCAATAGGCCAAGGGTGCTGGAAAAGAGATATTCAGCCTGTGTTTCATCCGATATACAATATATTCTGGAGACCAAACTTGTAGTAGGATGGTGCAAAAGTAATGGCAAAAACCGTAATCACTTTTGCACCAACCTAATAGATCTGTAATAAGAATAGCTTACATTGATTAAGGGCTGACTGTGTGCTTGGCACTATATTAAGTGTATTACATTGATTTTTTTCAGCATTTTATTAAGGATGCTTATGTACAATCACAAGTTGTATACAGGATGAATTTTCAAGGTACATACACAAGTAATTTGTATTACTGGTAATATGTATGTTTACAATTATCTTCTGGTAATACTAATTCTTTTTAAAGTTCTGGTGCTACTACAAAATTTACTTATAAATCAATTGATTCAAGTTTTAAAGATGATGCCTAAGTAAAATAACAACAGAATGATATTTTATGAGGCAAACAAAGCTTTGTGTAAATCCCTCCCTTTAAGTGTGGTGGAGCCTGTGGCTTGATTCTAACCAACAGAATATGTCGAAGGTAATGAGATGTCACTTGGTGATTACATGAGAAAAGATTGTAATAGTCATCTGTTTTGATGAAGCAGGCGACTGTACTGGGGAGGCCCTCGCGGCAAGAAACAGAGGGCAGCCTCTTTTTTTTTTTTTTTTTTTTTTTTTTGAGACAGAGTCTGGCTGTATTACTCAGGCTGGAGTGCAGTGGCATGATCTTGGCTCATTGCAACCTCCGCCTCCCAGGTTCAAGAGATTCTCCTGCCTCAGCCTCCCAAGTAGCTGGGATTACAGGTGCTTGCCACCACACCCAGCTAATTTTTGTATTTTTAATAGAGATGGGGTTTCGTTATGTTACACAGACTGGTCTCCAACTCCTGACTTCAAATGATTGCCCGCCTTATAGAGAAACAATGTAGCTAGATCAGAAATATAGAAACAGAACAAAACAAGTATGCCTCCACTATATTCTTTTTTTTTTTTTTTTTTTTTTTTTTTTTTTTTTTTTTGAGACGGAGTCTCGCTCTGTAGCCCAGGCTGGAGTGCAGTGGCCGGATCTCAGCTCACTGCAAGCTCCGCCTCCCGGGTTCACGCCATTCTCCGGCCTCAGCCTCCCGAGTAGCTGGGACTACAGGCGCCCGCCACCTCGCCCGGCTATTTTTTGTATTTCTTAGTAGAGACGGGGTTTCACCGTGTTAGCCAGGATGGTCTCGATCTCCTGACCTCGTGATCCGCCCATCTCGGCCTCCCAAAGTGCTGGGATTACAGGCTTGAGCCACCGCGCCCGGCCGCTTCCACTATATTCTTAATAAGATTTCCAACACTAATTCCATCTTTTAAAAAAAAAAAAAAAAAAACTTAGAGCTTCCGGAAAAAGTAGCTGAGTCTGACTTTGGACAAACATTAAGTCAATTTGCCAAATCTTTCCAAGGTTCACTGCAAGTGACCTGGAAAAAAATTCATATTAAGACTTTAAGAGAGTAGAAATGCCGGAAGAGCTTAAAATAGTTAACTCATCAACTAACCTAGAATGAGTTTAGGATAAGCTATGCTAGCATACTTCTTGTTGGAAACAGAAAAAAACAAAAAAGTTAGAAAACAACTTCATTTGAAGAGAGAACAATTCAACTGTAAAGGTCAATATCAAACTTCTTCAGTAATAAATGATTATGGCAGTTATTCAAATGATTTGGCAGATCCAATGAAATAACATTTTATCTCCAAATTTCTAAATGACTTTCATCAAGAGATCTTGGAATTGTTACAATGATCTAAATTGAACTGGGTAACTTGCCTTCTTTTCCTATTTTCAAAAGTTTTAGATTATCAGTACTGTAAAATTAGTTGTAAAACTCACCTATAAAAGTATACTAGTATGAACAGGACCGGCCACATCATTTGTGGGGCCAAGTACAAAATTAAAAGGAGGGTTTCTTATTAATATATACTATAATTAATTATAGTATATATTGATATATTATAGTTAATAATATAGTACTATATTTTAATAATATAATTAACATAGTTGATAATATAACATATATTATAATTTATATATGATAATATGACATGTTAACAATTTTAAGGCCAGGTGTGGTGGCTCACACTTCTAATCTCGGCGCTTTGGGAGGCCAAGGCTGGAGGATCACCTGAGCCCAGGAATTCCAGACCACCCTGGGCAACATGGCAAGAACTTATCTCTACAAAAACGTGTTCAAAAAATTAGCCAACTGTGATGGTGCACACCTGTGGTCCCAGCTACAAGGGCGACTGAGGTGGGAGGATCACTTGAGCCCAGGAGTTTGAGGCTACAGTGAGCTGTGATCTCTAACCTGGGGGACAGAGTGAGAACTCGTCTTAAAAAAAAAGAAAAGAAAGAAAGAGAGACAGAGAGAGAGAAAGAGAGAGAGAAAAGGAAAAGAATAAGAATTTTAAGAAAGCAGCAGCAAAGAATTAAACCCAGAGCAAGGTACTTCTAAGCACGGGGCCACCCTGTGACTGCCCAGCTCAGGTCCCCACCCATGGAGCCAGCTCTGGCACAGGCTTGCAGACATTTGACCACTACTTCAGTTCCTTCATAGTTACTGGTTAATTTAGATTTTCTTCTACTTTCTGTGTCAGTTTAAGTAATTTATCTTTTTTTCTAGAAAATCGTCAATCTCATTTAGACTTATAAATTTATTGGCACATAGTTGCTAACTGTATTCACTTATGATTTTCAAAACATCTACTATAATTGTAGAAATTTTTGTTTTATGCTTAGGATTATTTTTATGCTCTCTGTATCTCAACAAAAGCCTGTTTTAGTTTTTTTCAAAGAACTAAAGTTTGGTTCTTCTTTTTCCATTTCATTAGTTGATGCTTTCATCTTTTTTTTTTTTAACTTCTCTTTTTGTTTATTCTTCTTTTTAATCCTGGATTTCTATCACCTTAGAATTAAAAGTAGGGCTTGGATGATGGGTGCACCAAAATCTCACAAATCACCATTAGTGGACTTACTCATGTAACAAAATACCACCTGTTCCCCAGAAACATATGGAAATAAAAAATAATCGATAAATAATAAATTAAAATATAAATAGGGCTTGGAATCTTTCTCTTTAAATATTACTAGTTTAAAAGACATATTTTTAGTTCCAAAATTATGGATGCAAATCATATGAATTAGGAAGAATCAAGAGCCTGGCAATGAGAAAAGACATTAACAGTTCCAACCACAGCTGTTCAAAATAAGCTGTCCGCAACATGTTGCCACAGCTTCCAAATTCATACAGACCCATTCCAGGGTATAAGCGCCATTAACTTCACAATGGCTTGCACACATAAATATTGCTTAGGGGCAAAAATTTCCCTGTAAATATAAACGAAAAATAAATTTAAGAAAATAATCATCTTAAAAAGCTTGATGTGAATTATTGAATTCACAGCTGTGAGTGGTGAACGTCCAATAAAATTTCAGTTACAAAAACAGGTGGCTAGCAATCATTTGCTAATTTGATTTTTTAAATATTATATAAAAATATTTACCCTAACAGTACTGAGTTTTTTGGCAGTCTGCTAAATTTTTTCACCCAGAACGAGTGCCTCGCTGACTCTGCTGAGACACGTGAGCTGCACAGGCAGCTGGGAGTTCACTGAGTTCCACCAAACACCACCTTGCAACTTAAATGATTCTAATCCCAACCTCAGCAAAATACCACAAGATCATAAATCATGGGCTTTGAGACTCATTCCCAAACCTTTAAATGGCAAAGATGTGAAACAGAAAACCAGAGTGATTTGAGTTGAAAAAAAAAAATTTCACTCATGTAATCACAACATCTATTTCTTCAACGAACATTTGTAGAGCGTTTACCACCAGCCACTCATTGTGCTAAGCACATTATATTGTTATCTCTTGTAATTTCCACAGGAACCTTATCAAACAGGTGCTCCTGTTATTCCCATGTTTTAAAAATCAATGCTTGGGGATGTTAGTTGACTAGAAAGTGGCAGATCTGGGCTTCAAAGTCAAGTCTTCCTTAGGCTATACTCTCAACAGGTGCTTCATCAAATGGCTTGTGACTCTATTAACTAAGCAAGATACTTTATTCTGCAAGTCTTCATTTCTCTGCAAAATCAAAAAGCATATCCTTCACCATTCTTCTTGTACTCACTGGAATACAGGGAGAGAAAATGAAGCCATTTGGTGTAGATACAACATAAGGTACTTAATATTAGTTTTGCTGCTACATAAGGAACTACTAACGACTTAATGACTTAGAGGAATGTGTCATATACAATAGGGGTCACCAACCCCCAGGACACAGACCGGTACCAGTCTGTGGCCTGTAAGGAACTGGCCACACGGCAGGAGATGAGCTACAGACAAGTGAGCATCACCACCTGAGCTCCGCCTCCTGTCAGATCAGGGGTGGCATTAGATTCTCATAGAAGCATGAACCCTATTGTGAACTCCACACATGAGGGATCTAGGTTGTCGCTCCTCGTGAGAATCTAACTAATGCCTGATGATCCGAGGTGAGCAGTTTCCTTCTAAAACCATCCCCCACCACCCCACCATTTGTGGAAAAATTGTCTTCCATGAAACGAGTCCCTGGTGCCAAAAAGGTTGGGGACCACTGGTCTACAACTTCTGAGGGTCAGGAATTTGGGTATGGCTTAGCTGGCTAGTTCTGGCTGGGAATCTCTCATGAGGTTGCCATCTAGGTGTCTGCTTGAGCTGCTTTCATCTGAAAGCTCAACCGAGGCTGGAAAATGCCTTTGCGAGACAGTTCATTTAGGTGACAGACAAGTTGCTGACTGCTGTTTGGGGAGGCTTCATTCCTCACCACGTGGACCTCTCCATGGGGCTGCTGGAGCTTACTTGAAACACAGCTGACTTCCCCAGATGAAAGAAAGAGAAGCATTCCTCCAGATCAGGGTGTCTTAACCTCAGCACTAGTGACATTTAGGGCCAGATAATATTTCATCATAGGGGAGCTGTCCTGTGCACTGTAGAATATTTCACAGAATCCCTGGACTCTACCTACCAGATTCCAATAGCGCCCTCTTTCAGATGTGACTACCGAAGATGTCACCAACCATTGTCAGGTGTCCCCTGGGGGATGATGTCACCCTCAGTTAGAAACTACTATTCTAGATTCTTCTCTCACTAAATTTTTTCTCTGCTGGGCTATGTTAAAGTATACTGCAAACTCCACTTACTGAAATGGGAATTTTAAAAGCATATATTCATTCCACAAATATTTATTGTCTCTTTGGAGACCTATATACACAACATAAAAATTGCCTACCGTGGCAGTCGTGAACTTTCCAAGATATGTGGGAATGGGTTACTAATTGTTGGAGATTAAAATCTGCACTATGGGTTAGCAATGGAACAAAGAATTGGCTTGCTGGGCCAGATTATGAACGATGGGAGCAATTGGGTTCATTGTAACCAAAGAGTGCAGTTTATAGAATGCATTCCATTTACCCAATTCAGAAGGAATTTTACCTGTCTTTGAAGCAAAGCTTAAGGAATGTATAAATTTCCATGCCAGTGTTGAAATTGCCTTGGGGATCGACTCATTACTAAAATATTTGCCTTGCAATTCAGACAGTTCCCATGTATCTTGTATCACCAGTCAGAATGTCAATTGAGAAAAATGACTTGTGGTCATAATATTACTGCTCAGACCGTGTCGTTGGTAATTCAGTTTTAATAATGGCTTTGGGAAACACGTTTGCCTCAATAAGTTAATGTGTTTTATTTTTTATTAAATAACAGGCAATCTTTTGATTAATGGGGTGTGTGTGTTAGGGGAGAAAAAATAGGATCTTTCCTCTGCCCACCACTAGAGCAATTCATCTGAATACATTGATGGAAATCATTCAAATTTCTAGCAGTTTCTGACAACTTAGAGAAAGTTAAAGTACCAAGCTGCATAATAAGGGCTACACACTCAGTATAGATGTTGACATATATTTTGAACACTGTGAGAACTGGTGCTCACATAGTCTTGTTCTCAGCTACTTGGCTAGAAGTTAGCCTAACGCCCGGTACATGGTAGATGCCCAAAAATCTTAGCTGAATAAAGAATGTTCTTTAAAAGACCATTCATCCCATTTCCTAGAAGACGCACAAGAAATTAAATTCTGGAGTAGATTTTATATCCTGTTTCTTACCCTCCACCATGTTCCAAATAGTCTCTTCACACCTTTTGCTATAAATACCTGAATCATCAGCTCATTCTTTGACTGTGAGAATTGATTAGATTTTTGTGCTGTGATTGAACTTCGATGCTTCTGCTGAGCTGGCCCAGCGCTTGACTCACGCAGCTCATGGAAGGATGAATGGTGAGCCTGCCAAATTTTACCAAGCTCAAGGGAAATTTTTTATTACAGTTCTAAGCATCTGGCATCCTAGTTATGCATGACCAGGGCTCAGCAAGACCACCAAGTTCACTGTTCCTCCAACCTAAGCCAATTGTATGCTTGACCTCTCAGGAGTGTTAAGAGTGTCACCAAACTTTATGAAACACTTCAAGGAGTAGCTGTGCTGTGTATTAATAATAAAAGAAGTAATAGCAAAGGGAGTCATTGATAATATATACTGAGAATTTTTATGCTACCCATTATGGCTAAGTTTTTTATAAGCAGCATCTCACTTTAATCTTCACATTAATCAAAGCTGTGAGGTATGATTATCTCCATTTTTCAGATGAGGAGACAGAGGCTTAGAGAGATTAAGAAACGTGGCCGGGCGCAGTGGCTCACACCTGTAATCCCAGCACTTTGGGAGGCCAAGGCAGGCAGATCATGAGGTCAGGAGATCGAGACCATCCTGGCTAACAGGGTGAAACCCCGTCTCTACCAAAAATACAAAAAAATTATCCGGGCATGGTGGTGGGCGCCTGTAGTCCCAGCTACTCGGGAGGCTGAGGCAGGAGAATGGTTTGAACCCGGGAGGCAGAGGTTGTGGTGAACCGAGATGGCGCCACTGCACTCCAGCCTGGGTGACAGAGCTAGACTCCGTCTCAGAAGAAAAAAGAAAAGAAATTGTGTCACAGGTCACAGAGGTAATAAGAGGCAGATCTGGTCTTTGAACCCATTATTCTTGTTGACTCTGGAGCACGGGCTTCCAACTATAATGATTTATGTCCCTAAATGAGTATCTGAAAACAAACAAATAAACAAACATCAAAATAGCAGACATCAGGTAAGTTTGAGTTCAAAGTTCAAAGGTATGGAAACACAAGCTGTCCTGATTTACTAATACAAGCAATCCTCACTTTAAATAGTGCTGCATTAACTAAAACCCCTGCATACAGGAACCACTCTCTCACTTAGCACGGCTTTATGGCGCTGTGGTCTCAATGTTGGTGTTCCCCCAAAATTCATACGTTGAAACCTAATACCCAATGTGATAGTGTTAATAGATGGGACTTTCGGGAAGTGATTCAGCCATGAGTCCTAACCCCTCATGAATGGGATTAGTGCCCTTATGGAAGGAAGCTCGAGGGGGCTCCCTTGCCCCCGTCACCGTGTGAGGGCATCTTTGAAGCGGGGAATAAGCTCTCACCAGACACTGGATTTGTTGGTGCCTTGATCTTGGACTTCCCAGACTCCTAAGCTATAAACAATAAATCTTGGTTATTTACAAATGACCCAATCTAAGATATTTTGTTACAGCCGCACAAATGAACTAAGACGCACGGTGAAGGGGTCAGGTGTCAGTCACCACACAGCTGTTCACAGTGCGTTCCAGTCTGCATGGCTCTCAGGTATGCACAAAGCAAGAACCATGTATAAGAAACAGGGGGAAACCTGGGTGCAGTCCACCCAGGGGTATCCTCATTATCTCACCACCGAGTGGAAGGGGTGGTATAACCAGCTAACAAAACGTTCTCACATCTGAGATGGTTTGGCTCTCTGGAAGCTGATTCTGGTTTTGATTCGATTTCTCCTTTTAACTTTTATTATTTGCAGAAAATACCCTAAAAATGATTGTACCCAAGGATATGTCTACCTACAACCAACTCTGTGATTTATCCCATTATATTTTGTACATGGTTCTTATGTTTCCAGAGAGCCACAGTACATCACTGCATAATAGTTGACTATTATTTTGAAGACACACACACACACATACACATACATACACACTCAACTTTGTGTACTCACTTGCCGACTTATTTTTCATAGAAGTATGATTTTCCCTACTCTAATATTTGTTTTGTAACTTTGATTCCATGCACTTCCTCCCACAGTTATCTACTAGGAATATAAGGACTAGCAGCTACCAGTTTATTATAATAGTAGTCACATTACCTAAGTCAGAGGTCAAAAAACGACCAGCTCAATTTGTACTGCACCCATATTTGTTTTGACTTTCATAGTATTCCCTTTCCACAAAGCACGTGTCTCCAGTTTGTCGCAGGCCCCTAAACTGCAGACATTTTTTTTGTTACTCTGAGCCTACTTGATTGCCTTTCTTGCCCACATCTGTAGACATTTGATTTTCCAAACAAGGCCCAAGCATCATTAAGAAGTAAGTTTGTTGAACAAATCCCAAAATATTAACCAAAGAAAAACATTAAAGAGAAAGAGAATTTAAAAAAAGGAGAAGTCAAAAGTGCAGAGGAAAAGTAAGATATTTTCTTTCTTTACTAAGAAGTTTATTATGAAATGTTTTAGCCAAGTGGCATAAATAATATACAGAAAGGCAAGCTACTTTCTGTCATAGGCATGGGTAAATTTTTGGAGCCCCTCTTTTATGTTAGCTTATTCGAAAAGTCACAGTATCTTAGAAACTCAGGTTAAAACAATGCAGGGATGGATTAATCAAGTTATTCCTTTTTGCAATTAGCCGTAAAATTTCAGCTGCTTTTTATTTTGAAAATTAACCACTCAAAGTATGGGTGGTTCTGATCTTTATAATGATATTCATAACAATTTTAAGGATTACATTGAGTCTTCTCCTTTTTGAAGGTCTTTGAATCAATCTGTTTTTCTAATATTAATCTGAAAATGAAGCAAAAATGAAGATGGAAGTGCAATGTGGAGAAAAAGAAAGAGAAAAAGTGAAAATGGATAGGAAGGAAGAGAATGAAAATGGAAGGGAAGGAAGGAAAAACACGGAGTTATCACATTAACTGACTAAGAAATATTTGCTCAACACTTACTATGTGCTGTATACTACACTAGGAGCTAAGGAAGGGTTCATCAGTAAACAAAGTCATGGCTCTCGTGAAGTTTATACTTTAAAGGGGTAAGAGAAATAAACAAATAAATATAAAATGTTCCTAGCCATGATAAGCGTTATGAAGAAATAGAAAGTGGATAAGGAAATAGAGAATATTGGTGGACAGGGATTGCTATTTTAGCTAGAGTGGGCAGAAAAGTCCTCTCTGACAAGGAGACATTTGGGCAGAATCCTGGATGAAATGAGGGAGCAAACCATGTGGATACCTAGGAGAAGGGCATTCCTGATTAAAGGAACAGCGAATGCAAAGGCCATGAGGCAGAAAGCACAGTTGGCATGATTAAAAAAAGGATCCAGGGTGCTCATGTAGCTGGAGTGGAGGGAATAAAGGAATAAGTGGTAGAGGATTCTGTCAGAGGTGGCCAAGAATGCACTTGTGGGGAGCTTTGAAGGCCAACAAAATGAGCTGGCATTTTATGCTTATCAAGAAGGGAAGCTATTGGTGGGTTTTGAGTTACATGTTCTGGTTGCTGGGTCCAGAATGCACTAGAGGTGGGCAAGAATAGAGATAGGGAAACTAACTGGGGGATGATTATAATAGTCCAGGCAAAGGTGAATCAAGGCTTGCTCCAGATTGACAATGATGAAGATGGTGACAGATGCTTGAATTTGGGATGTATTGGCGAAGTAGAGCAAAGAGGATTCATTGATACTTGTGAGACATGAGAAAAAGAGACAGATAATGAAGGATGATGCCAAGGGTTTAGCTTAAGCAACCGGGATCATGAATTTGCCATTTTCTGAGATGGGGAAGACAAGAAAAGAACTAGAATGTGCATGAAGGATCATCACGAGGTCAGTTCAGGGCATAAAATACTGAGAAGTCTATCAGGCTTTTGAGTAGAGAGGAAGAATTAACAAATATACAAGCCTGGCATTAAAGAAAGAGGTCAGGAATTGTTAGTGTATGTAGATATGGATGGTATACAGCCGCAAGGCTGGGTGACATCACTCAAGGCATGAAGCATCTAGAGATGAGTTTCAAAGACTAAACCCTGAGAAGCAATGGCCAGTGAGATGGGAGATGAAGCAAAAGAGAGTGCTGTCCTCAAATTAAGTGAAGAAAAGCGTTCAAAAAGGAAGGAGTGATCTACTGTGTCAAATAACACAGTTGACAGGTCAAGTAAGACAAGACTTGAGAGCTGCCCATTGAGTTTGGTAATACATAGAGTGCTTTTGGCCATAACCAAAGAGATGTTGATGGCATGGTAGGTTAAAGACTTATTGAAGTGAGCTTCCGAGAAACCAAAGAGGAAAGAGTAGAGCCGTAGAGTAAAGACAATTCTTTTGAGTTCTATGAATAAGATAAGTGGGATCAGCAAGTTTTTTGTTTGATTGGTTGGTTGGTTAGCTTTCATGATGGGGGTTATTAGAGTCTGCTTCTATAAGATGGGAATGATCAATAGAAAGGGGAAAATAGATAACGCAGGGGGAAAGAGAGTACAGTTGCTGAAAGATCCATTTGGCTGGTGGAAGGGAATGGGATTCAGCATACAAATGGAGAAATTAGTCTAAGATTTTAGGTTAAATTTTGTCCCCCACCTACCTCCCCATTACAAAAAATGTTGAGGTCTTAACCTCCATTCCCACAGAATGTGACCTGATCTGGAAATAGAGTCTTTACAGATGTAATCAAGTTAAAAGGCGGTCATTGTGGTAAGTCCTAATCCAATACAATCAGTGTCCTTATAAAAGGAGAAATCTGGACACTGGGACAGACACACATAGAGGGAAAACTATGGGATGAGCACAGGGAGAAGGTGGCCATCTGCAAGACAGTTAATGCCCTAAGCCACTGAAAACCAGAAAAAAGACCTGAACAGATCCTGCCCTAGCGTGTTTAGAGGGAGTATAGCCCTGCTGACACCTTGATTTTAGACTTGTAGCCTCCAGAACTGGGATACAGTACATTTATGTGATCTAAGACATCCAGTTTGTGGTATTTAGTTGTGGCAGCTCCATGAAAGTAATTGATACGATTTGGCTGTGTCCCCACCCAAATCTCATCTTAAATTGTAACGCCCACAATTCCTCCACGTTGTGGGAGGAAACCAGTGCGAAGTAATTGAATTATGGGGGCAGGTCTTTCTCGTGCTGTTCTTGCAATAGTGAATAAGTCTCATGAGATCTGATGGTTTTAAAAACAGGAGTTTCCCTGCAGAAGCTCTCTCTCTTTGGTGCTGCCATCCACGTAAGGTGTGACTTGCTCCTCATTGCCTTCCACCATGATTGTGAGACCTCCCCAACCATGTGGAACTGTAACTCCATTAAACCTCTTTTTCTTCCCAGTCTCGGATATGTCTTAATCAGCAGTGTGAAAATGGACTAATACACTAAAACACGTATAGAAACAAAAGCTGACCATCTGTAGTGACAGGTGACAAGGTAGAGTATATGGGTATAGCTGGGTGGGTAATTCATTGGTGGAAGTATGTAGAATTGTTCTTCTGATAGCTTCTATTTTATCAGAAGCAAGGACTTTGGGCAAAATGAAGAATGAAACCAGGTATAAAAGAGATGAAGATATGGAAAAGAATAAATTGGCTAGGGGCATGTAGACGGAGAGTCAGACAGCACTAAGATTTCATTTGATGTTTGTGATCGTGAACATAAAATGAGTTCACTCAGCATGTTGGTATGCTTTTCAATGGGTGAGATGTTAGTGCAATGCTTTAGATTTCTCAGGGCTGAGGTTTTGCAAGATTTGAACAAAGGAGGTGATAGGGTGTGTTAGCAAGCCTCTGAGACACCCTGCCATGGTCCTTGTCTTCTGGTATTCATGCCCTTGTGTGATCTTCTCCTCTCCCACACTGAGTATGGATGGCCTTTATGACTGATTAGATATTATGAAGACTATGAAATATGACTTCCAAAACTAGATCCCTAAAAGACATAGTGACTTTCACCTTCCATTTTCTTGGCTCACTGTCTCTGGGCAAAGTCAGCCACCATACCATGAGGACACTTCAGAAGTCCTATAGGAAGACCCACATGACAAGGAACTAAGGCCCCATGCCAACAACTAGGACTAACTCTCCAGGCATGTGAGTGAGTCAATCTGGAAGTGAACCCCCCAGCCCCAGTATGATCTTTAGATAACTATACTCCTGGCTAATGCTTGACTGCAACCTCATAAGATACCTACAGGCAGAACCACCCAACTAAGCCAGCCTGGTTTCTGGATCTACAAATGCTGTGTGAGATAACAAATTCTTCTTATTTTAAACTGCTAAATTTTTTGTTTAATTTGTTACACAGCAATAGATAACTAATACCAAAGGACAGGATATTTTCAAGGGAATGATTTTAATGATAAACCGTGAATAAGCAGGGAAGAGAGGAAGTATAGCGAGTGAAAAAACAGTTGGGTGGATTATGATTGAACAAAATCCCAACTTCTCGCCATGGCCCACATAACCAGCTCCCATTGCTCTCTGACATAGTCCCCTACCCCCCACTCTCTTTCTCATGGAGCAGAGTCACACAGATTCTGTTGATGTTACTGTTGTTTCTTTAATACACCAAGCCCTTCCCTGCCTGAGGACTTCCTCCAATTGTGAGTCCTTTACCCAGAACACTCTTCCTCTAGATCATTCCATTGCTGACTCCTTCTTATTCTTTAGATCTCAGGATAAAATCACACACTCAGAGAGAACCACCTCATCTAATGTGGCCATCACTCACCTCCCCCAAATTATGTTACACCATCACCCATTTTTAGCCCTTTCATATCTTATAGCACTGTCTAAAATTATTTTATTAGTTTGTTCATTTGTCTACTTATCTAGCTCCTCAACAAGAATAGAATAGAACAGGGACCTCGTTTATCTTGCTCACTTTGGTGTTTTCAGGCATCTCAAATAGTGCCTTCATCATAGAAGGATCATCATAAACAGTGACGTGCGTGAGTGGACAAATAAGAAGAACCAAATACAATAACTTGAATCTGCTTTACACAACAGCATAGAGTACTGACAAGGAAATGCCAGTTAGACTGTAACTGAGCACAGTGAGAGAGCAGCCTCGAGTGGCTGAACAAGATACCTTTAACCTTGGAGGATTCCAAACTGCCATTCATGACTCAGCTCTGGGAAGGAAGACAAACACAGCTAAACCAGATCCTGGCTTCTGGATGGAAATGTCACTTTAGCCACAGTAACATGTATTCCGATATGACAGGAAGGAGGTGGGAAGAAATCCTGGATGTGACCAACTCTCTATCCCCACACTTTAACCAATCCTATTTAGGGAGCTTCGGAAGCACCTACTTTAGTTTATCAGGACTTCTTCAGCCCTCTGCATATGGCCATAAGGTGAAGTCAGTGTTATCTGCGCAGCTATTCCTCCAGTTTTGTGAAGCTTCAAAGAAAATTCCACTGAAACATGAGTGATCTCGTATTCATTCGCTGCCATGCATTGCTTTATGTTCCATCCTAATTGGGCACTCTGAATCCAACATTAACACATTATTGGCAACTAAACCCACAGCAGCCTTGCCCCAATTAGGAATTTATAAGCTTTTGACACACCGCATGAGGCATGTTTAACCATTAAAGACAAACCTAGGAACAGTTGGCTATTATGCTCAGCTGCATGTTGCTCCATGACTGCAATTGGGCAACTCTAGACTTCAAAGGATGTGAAACCCCACTCCATCTCTTCGTGAATCACTATCCTTTCAGAGTAGATCCCAGCACATTGCAGAACCATTAAGACACATGTTTTATGTCTCAACCAGAGAAACAAATTCCCGTGTTGAAAATGAAACCATTTTCCCTCTTCCTGATGGACGGTATGAGATCTTGTTTTGAAAACTGTTGCAGAGCAATCACAAATTCATCATCATATTTGGGAACTGGAAATGATTCATAACCAGTCATTCTTAATCAGTGGCAGATTTAAGTAGCTCACAGTCAATTGTATAACAATTGGAAAGGCTTCATTTCATCCAACCTGAAACACAGCTGTCAGGATGGGCCCCAAGAGTCACTTGAGTGGTGAAAGTAACACCTAGCATTGGACACTAGGCACAAATGTGCAAATGATGGTAAAGGAAGTGAAGAAATACACTATTTATAATGTTTATCATTTTTTTCTCTTACTGTATGTTGTAAGTGGTAAACATTTACCTGAAAGAACCCTACCAAAAATCTTGTTTTCTTTTGATAAAAGACCAATGCTCATCTCCTGAAGAGGAAGTCCTGAGCAATTTTTCAAGTTTCAAAATTAAACCTGTCCTACCTGAATCTGACTGTTATTCACTGAAAAATAAAAAAGGACAGAAAAGAGCTCTCCATGATTCCAGTGGAAGTTTAGGGCCCTTATTAGACTGTGAAAGGCTTCAAGAATCAGAGAGATACTGAGCAGAAGAGAAAGAAGAAGAGAGAAGACAAAGAAGAGAAAAGCAGGAGACAGGAAAATGAGGAGAAGGAGAAGTGCTGAGCAGGAGAATAAAAGACAGACCAAGCAGAAGCAAACCAAAGCCAAAGGAGTTCCTTTGCTGGCTGCGGGTGGATTCACTGACTCTGAGAGGCCACGTGGCTCTGCCTGGGATCGAGGCTCTTGAGAAAGAATGCCCTAGGTGGAGGGGCCTGCCTGGGGTCACATCAGCCCATCCATCTGTTTGTCGTCCCAACTACATCTGTCTCTGCTCTCCTCTAGCCCCGAGAGGCTGCCTTCCACATGGGCATCACTGGGCTCCAGCTCCTTCACCAGTGCCTACATTGAGGGTCAGCCAATGGAAGCAGGCACCAGATGGATATCACAGGCTGGGAAGTGAGAGAGATCAGAGCACTGCCTCTATTGCCTCTCTGGCCACGTGTCTCACGCTGGCTTCCTTCCTCTAGGCTACAGCTCCTCCCAAAGGCCCCTCCTTCACTGCCTCAATTTCACTTAGCATCTGCAACGATCATTTCATCTTCTTGGCCCTTCAGGCTAAGCTTTCCTTATGACTTCTCACGGTGGTTAGTCCTAGGTGTCTCATCCTCCCTTGCTAGTTTTCTTAACCTACCCATGCCTTTAGAAATAGTAACTGTAAAAAAAATCTCTGGTTATCCCCAAGGATCTAGAACCAGAAATACCATTTTACCCAGCAATTCCATTACTGGGTATATACCCAAAGGATTATACATCATTCTAGTATAAGGACACATGCACACGTATGTTCATTGCAGCACTATTCACAATAGCAAAAACTTGGAAACAACCCAAATGCCCATCAATGATAGACTGGATAAAGGAAATGTGTCACATATACACCATGGAATACTACGCAGTCATAGGAAAAGGATGAGTTCATGTCCTTTGCAGTGACATGGATGAAGCTAGAAACCATCATTCTCAGCAAATGAAAACAGGAACAGAAAACCAAACACCGCATGTTCTCACTCATAAGTGGGGGTTGAACAATGAGAACACATGGACACAGGGAGGGAAACATCACACACTGTGGCCTGTCGGCAGGGTGAGGGGTTAGGGGAAGGATAGCATTAGGAGAAATACCTAATGTAGATGGCAGGTTGATGAGTGCTGCAACCACCATGCACGCGTATACCTATGTAACTAACCTGCATGTTCCACACATGTATCCCAGAACTTAAAGTATAATAAAAAAAAAAAAGAAAGAAAAAAAAATCTCTGGTCAAACATCTGAATGGAATTCTGTTTTCTGCTGGGACTCTGAGCAGTACAGGAAGCAAGGACATACCATCTGGTGCCCTCCTGGTAGCAGCTGCTCCAACTTTGGCAGATGTGGAGAACTTGAGACTTTCCACTTACCATCACCATCATCATCACCACCCTGATCCAGATGTGGAGGATATGTGTGTGTCTCTTCTAGGGAGGTTTGTGGGCTTGTTTATTTTTACTTGGCACAGCCTCTCCTCTTTCCAAATATCTTGGACCTCTCTGGTCTAAGAAGAAAAGGGAGAGAATTCGTGTTTCTTTTAGCACAAATAAACATACAAGAAAATGTGTATCTGGTAGGCATGATAAGTGTCTCCCAATAGCCACTGCCCACTCCCTTTTTTCTTCTTACCAGTGGAATCCTAACTTCAGGTTAGGTATCAGGTTCTCATAGTAAGCACAGACCATCCGCATCCTTAGAGTTCGTGTCTTGCTGAAAGCCTTGGCCATCCCTGATAATTTTATTCCCCTTCATTCAATTGGAGGCATATGAGTTGATTCTTGCCAATGAATTATGAGGGAAAGTGTTCTTGGGGCTCCGGGGTTCTCCTGGTTTTTAAAACGAAGACACCAAGTGACCTTCTGGCCTCAATGATATCAAAATGGAAAAAGAGGACGGAACTTTCCTGAATCTTTAGTGATGTTGTTTTGCTGCTAAATTAACCATCCTCAGGGCCATCCTTCCTCTGCATTTCTAATTCTATAGGATGATAAATCTCCTTTTGGTGTAAGTCATTATGAGTCAATTTAGTAGTTGTTATAGCTCAATTCATTCTGACACAGAGGCTCTCATTAGATGGTGCGCTGAAGCCAGGTGTTACTAGTCACATCACAGTTTTCACATTAAAATAAAGATATAAACTGTGCATAATGCTGCGTTTGGGTTAGAAAAGATCATAGTGGACACTGTTCTATGCTGGCAGACCCCCTGGGTTACTAAATTCTTTCAATCTCCCTGCCTTCTGTTGGCACAATGTGTACAGGGCATACACTACTTACTCTTAACCTGTCATGTAAGTGGCAGTGCTCTTGCCTGTGATTGTTTTAGGAAGGGGTAGGAAACTGTATCCTACCCCAATGTGATGTGTGAGGAGGACTTCTAAGGAGCAGAGAGTAAAAGGGGGTTTGCCAGGGACTCCAGGGAGAGGAAAACAGGGAGCTACTATTGAGTAGGAATAAAGTTTCAGTTATGCAAGATGAGTTCCAGAGAGCTGCCACTGTTCAACATAGTATCCATAGACAACAATGTATTGTACACTTAAAAATCTGTTAAAATCTAGACTGGGTAAAGAAAATGTGGTACGCATACATCATGGAATACTATGCAGCCACGAAAAAGAGCAAGATCCTGTCTTTTGCAGGAACACGGGTGGAGCTGGAGGCCATTATCCTTAAACTAACACAGGAACAGAATACCAAATACTGCATGTTTCCCTTATAAGTGGGAGCTAAATTATGAGAACTCACGGATACAAAGAGGGGAACAACAGATACTGGGGCCTACCTGAGGGTGGAGGGTGGGAGGAAAGAGAGAATCAGGAAAAATAACTAATGGGTACTAAGCTTAATACCCGGGTGACTAAATAGTCTGTGAAATTAACCCCCCATAATGTGAGTTTACCTGTATAGCAAACCTGCATATGTACCCCTGAACCCAAAATAAAAGTTAAAAAAAAATTGTTAAAAATAATAGATCTGATGTTAAATGTTCTTACTAATAAAATCAAGATAAATTAGAGAGAGAAATACCTCAAGCAAAATTAAATAATTTAAAAATAGGTAGGACAAATTAGGCAAAGGGAAACATTAAGATAGAGAAGAAGAACTGTAAGAACAGTAAAGGCAGTTTCTTTTATGAAGCATAGACTATGTGCCAGACACTCTTAAACAGCTGTATGCTAACAAGGAACGCTCTATCGGTTACCTTGGATTTTCCTGATGGTCTGCCCTGGAGGTGGGGACTGTTATCCCATCTTTCAGATAAGAAAACTGAGACTCTGAGTTGTATAACTCAAGGTTACAAAATAAATAAACATAACATATGTATAAATACTTTGAAAAATGTAATTAAAGTTCTCTTTCCTGGACTTTGAACTTGCAATTCCTTCTCTCTGGGGTGTTCTCTCCTATCAGAAGTGCCTGTGTCTCCCACCCCCTCTTTACCTGTCCCTCTCCTGCTTGCCCCTCCGATCTCCCCTTAGCTGTCACTCCCTCCCTGAGGCCTCCCTGAGGCCCAAGGCTGGGCAAGGCCTCCTTCTTTAGCATTTATCTTTCTGCATTTTCCTGCGTGCTCATCTGTGCCCCCACCACCACTAGACGAAGGGCTTCTGTAGAACAGCAGCCTTGTCTGTTATAATTTCTCCCATAACCCTAGTCCTTTGCACAGGTCATGTTTCAGAAAAGATCTTCCAAGTAAATGAAAAGATGCATCTGCTTAAGATAACCAGGGAGAATACATCCTATCATATACTTCAACATGAACTCATTACCCTCTGGGAAAAAAAAAAAAAAAAGGAATGAATGCCTATTACCCATAGAGACAAATAAATGATGTCATCATTACACACTAATTCCAAGTTAGCAAGCTAGTTCCTCTTTTAAAAAAAGACAAAGCATTCGACCAGACAACAGAACTGTAAGCCTTAATGCAATCTCTACAAATGACCTCTAAGAAGAAAGAATAATTTTTATAAAACAAAAAAAAAACACTTAAAAATAAAGCAAAGCAGTCAAATAGGCTCCAAATCTAAAGGTGTGAACCCCACGAAGCCTAAGCGAAATCTTAGACTCTTTCTCTGAATCTCCTACACAAACCCACATACTAACCCATTCCTCAAGCCAAGAAAGAAGAAACCTAGAAACAGAAACCAAAAGATGGTGTTGAACTCCCCTGCTGAGGATTTTATTGCCAAAGCACATAAACCAAAGGGCTTCAACAATACTAGTGAGATATTTTCTCCCACGTAGCCCAGTTGCAAACCTCCTGAAATCAATTATGGCCCAGGACTCACCATTCCCAATAAAGGTTGTGATAAAATTACTAAGGACTTTGTGTCCAGATGGGGAAAAAAAGAAAAAAAGTCAAAATGAGGAAAACAATGTCCTCCTGTGAATGGGGCCAAAATTCCTTCTTAGGAGCATTTTATCACAAGACATATTACCTACTTTCCCATCAACCACACCCTCCAGTGATACTGCATTTGAACTCTGGGATTTACAGCATCACGCATTTGGGAATAGTTTATTTTTCCATGCTGATAATTTTAAGGAAGACAAAAAAAAAAAAAAAAAAACCTTAAAAAAAAATCCAATTGGCCGACAGTAAGTGGTGGAGAAAACAGAGGAGAAATTTGATGGGAAATAAAGTAACTACTTGGAGAAACAATTCCATACAAACCAAATACTATGCCTCGCTGGGTAGAAGACTTTTATGTGTTAGGCAGAATAGCATCAAAAGGCTTCAAAAGGTTCGGACTGGACAACAATAATATTTCTCTTGAAAAGGGCTAATGAGCTACTGCTACACACAGGAATCTTGGAGGCCTATGTCCCAAAGCTAGTATCGTGTGCAGTGACCTGAGAGATTGTTAGATAATGTCATAGTGTCTTGTGCTATTTCTTAAATGTGGATTGGGATAATTAACTACTGAATATTGTGGGGAACGTCTTGATACACCTAAAGTAGGGAATAAGCTGCGCGCATAGCCAACTCCTCCAAGGAAACCCATATAAGGGCAACATTCCTGGCCTCGAGAACATCAAAATTTCTTTACCGTCTCCTCTCTGTCCACCTGGGCCAACTCTGTAATATTCTGTATGGGGTGAGGAGTTCATTCCTGACCTAAAGATGATCAGCTCTTGAGATGAAATGTGCCAGACGGACATCCCTACATTACCTCATCTTCCTTAGCTAACAGCTTTGCAAACCCCAAGGGATGATGTAGCCCTTGGTGAAATGCACCCCAGGGCACTACTTCCATGACCTTTTCTAGGCTGCTTTCAGTTACAGACCACTTTAAACACGTGTTTTTCTTTTATTTTTTTCCCTGAGTGTTCTTCTTCAACCTTCAGACACATATTGGCAACCATTAAAACACACTCATCAATACTTTTTGGGGGCAGAGAAATCAGAAGGTGCCAGTTTAAACTCAAGTCTCTTCCTTCACGTCCTTTCCTCAAATGTTATCATCTTTCCAAAGTTCCATGCTGCTAAAGATATGACCAAGATACGGTTTCACATAAAAAAAATAAAATGTGGGCCAGGCATGGTGGCTCGCACCTGTAATCCCAACACTTTGGGAGGCCAAGGAGGGCGAATCACCTGAGGTCAGTAGTTCGAGACCAGCCTGACCAACATGGAGAAACCCCATCTCTACTAAAAATACAAAATTAACCAGGCGTGGTGGCACGTGCCTATAATCCCAGCTACTTGGGAGGCTGAGGCAGGAGAATTCCTTGAACCCAGGAGGCGGAGGCTGCAGTGAGCCAAGATCATGCCATTGCACTCCAGCCTGGGCAATAAGAGCAAAACTCCATCTCAAAGTAAAATTAAATTAAATTAAATTAAATTAAATTAAATTAAAATGTGACTTGTTTCCTCAAACTAAAGATGTGCAGGTCACAGATAGTAAAAGCTTAGCTTGACACATCTTACCAGCAATTTAAAAAAATTATACACACACACACTCCTTTTCCTTGATCCAAATGTCTGCACTATTTGTTAAGAAGAAAATAACGGGCCGGGTGCGGTGACTCACGCCTGTAATTCCAGCACTTTGGGAGGCCAAGATGGGTGGATCACGGGGTCAGAAGATCAAGACCATCCTGGCTAACATGGTAAAACCCTGTCTATACTAAAAATACAAAAATTAGCCAGGTATGGTGGCGGGCGCCTGTAGTCCCAGCTACACGGGAGGTTGAGGCAGGAGAATGGCATGAACCCGGGAGGCAGAGCTTGCAGTGAGTGGAGATCACGCCACTGCACTCCAGCCTGGGCGACAGAGCGAGACTCCGTCTCAAAAAAAAAAAAAAAAGAAGAAGAAGAAGAAGAAGAAGAAAATAACCAAAATTATTATAAATACATATATACATTTTAACTCCAAAAATATGAAGAGTGTAATGCATTACAAATAATTAGAATCATCAAGTCCACATGGATCTAAACAGTATTATATGTTCAGAAAACTGGTAAATGCATGTAAAGGAAGTGTAACCATCCACTGAAGTAGGTACTTTCATTATCAGCCTTTTACAGATGAGAAACCAAAGCAGAGGCAGAAGTAACCTACCCAAAGATACACAGTAGGTAAGTGGCAGAGCTAGGGCTCAGACCCCAGAAGTTGGGCTCCGAAGCCACACGTGTAATGACTATATTATAATGCTTTACTCCAGACAAGTGGTAAATAAAAGGATTTATTGAGCACCTACTATGTGCTGTGCACTGTGCTTGTTGTGGGGAGTGTAATATGGGACAGAAAAGTAGACACAGTTCCTGCCTCAGGAGAATCCTAGTCTTCCAACATTACCCAATCAGGAGTCCTACAAGGAGCTGTCAGAGCCTTTAGTGGGGTTTTTGTTCCAATTAGGAATGAAAGTCTTTGCTCTTTTTCTTTGAGACAAGGTCTTGCTCTGCTGCCCAGGCTGGAGTGCAGCAGTGCAATTATGGCTCACTATAGCCTCGATCTCCCGGGCTCAAGGGATCCTCTTGCCTCAGCCTCCTAAGGTAGCTGGGACACAGGTACACTCCACCACACCCTGCTAATTTTTAAGTTTTGTGTAGAGATGGGGTCTCACTATGTTGCCCATGCTAGCCTTGAACTCCTGGGCTCAAGAGATCCTCCCACCTCAGCCTCAAGTGCAGGGATTACAGGCAGGAGCTACCACACTGGCTGTTTGCTTTTTAGGGCTGCTCATACAGAGACCCATGAACGGGATGCCCTTCTTTGAGGATGACATTTTAAGGAGCATCTCACTGGCCCTAATTTGCACACTATTTGAAGTACACGCTCCTCTCAGTTCAAAATTGCCCTTTCGGGATCTCAGTGCACATATAGGACCTCCTCTCCATTTCTCCTGCGGTGCTTAGAAAATGAAAGCTACATTCCTCCTTTCAACAGCCCCAAACAGTACAGTATCCACTTAACCAGTTACAGGATGGAACCACCTCAGTGTATCAAGTCGATAACCTCAAGTAGATAAATTCTGAAAACCTTGGGAGTGATTAGCCTTAGAAGAATGTCAAGAATAAATTCATTTATTGATGAGGCCATAAAAATAATATACTCCATTAAAGGTTATTCATTTCTACAATGTTAGGACTATTTAATTCAGGATCAGAATTTCACAGGGCCTACAAAAACGGTTAAGACCTGGCTGGGCGGGGTGGCTCATGCCTGTAATCCTAGCACTTTGGGAGGCCGAGGTGGGCGGATCACTTGAGGTCAGGAGTTCGAAACCAGCCTGGCCAACATGGTGAAACTCCATCTCTAATAAAAATACAAAAAAATTAGCGGAGTGGGCACCTGTAATACTGGCTACTTGGGAGACTGAGGCAGGAGAATTGCCTGAACCCAGAAGGCAGAGGTTGCTGTGAACCGAGATCACACCACTGCACTCCAGCCTGGGCAACAGAGCGAGACTCCGTTTCAAAAAAACAAAAAATGTTTCAGACCTGAAAACAAAATATTTCTAATGTGTGAAAAGGAAATATCAATATCACACATAATAGATGTTTAATAAAGTATCTACAAAGCAGAAAACTATGTTCATAATCAACTGTATACATATACATATGTGTATATGTATGTGTGTGTGTGTGTAAATATGATTTTGTGTGGGATGTGGTTGAAATCAAATCTATTATAGTATGTAGTAGAACATTCAGATATAAGAGCAACACGAGTTTGAAGAAAAGAAATTTGTGAAGAATAGTGAGGAAGTCTAAAATTTAACTGTATGTTGGATTAGGCTTCCGAAGAGCAACCCAAAGCAATTATTTTAACTTTCCTGCTCTTGGAATTTTTAAATGTTTCTTTTAATTAATTGTCTGAAGTGAGTGGCCCATTTTGCAGGGTAGTGTTCCCTTGAATTCATGCCCCAGGTATTTACTGAGTGCCTACACTGGTGAATGACGGTCACATTCCTCGTCAAGGCTTACGCCTTATCAACATCTTCAAAGCCCTGCTGGGTCTGCTCTGGCACCAGGAGGCAGAGACAAAATCAACAGTGTCTCCTTACCTGACTGTCTTTGGCAAGAGGCAACATGACTTTGCCTTCCCCAGGGAGGAATGTTGCCTGCGCCCAAGAGCGAATCCAGCCGGGTGAACCTGCTCACCTCTCAGCGCCCTCCCTCTGGTCTGAGTGATTCAGAGGGAGACCTGCCACATTAGTGCTCCTGACTGGGTTGGGTGAGCCTGAGAAACAGGCAGCTTGCCCTTTGATGTGTCTAGACACAGCGATGATTCAGAGGTCCCTCTCCGGAGTGCCCGTGAGGAGTGCTGGAAATGTCAGGAGGAAGAAGCCTGCCTTCCTGAGGTTCCTGCTGAGCAAAGCAGGCCCCAGGCTGGACATCAGTTCTCTCTAGCTACTCCCTCTCTTCCCCTGAAGGAACCAGATGATGAATCACCCGCTGGAAAGATCCAGTTCTTTCCTTCCTAATAAACAAAATACAACTTGCAAGCCTCATTGAAAAAGTAACCAGGCCTAGTGCCCTCTAACAACACCTGTTTACCTATTTATTTTGCCATGGCTCAGAAAAGATGCATGGTGTCCTGAGGAGGACTAAAGTGGTTTTCATATGTAACTCACCTCCCCAGGTTCCTTTAGGTGTTTTCTAGAGTAGAGGACCTGAGCCTGGGGAGTAAGGGAGGCAGAGAAGGTCTATGCATCCCTGAAAGGCGGTCAAAGCGTGCATGAACGTTCATCAGGGCAGGGATTTCAGCTGGGGATTCAAAGATCTGCTAGCTCTCCAGACTAACTGAGCTCAAAGTCTTGAATTTGTATGCAGGGCCAGGCAATGTTCTATACATTCATGTAATCCTCCTAACCAAGTTACAAATTGACACTACTATTTCCTCATCCCCGTCTTACCAACTCCACAGTAAGCTACCAGTAACCGTGGCATAGCCAGGAATCTGACCCAGGCACGCTGGCTTTAGCATTCATGCACCCAACCACTGTACTGCTTAAATAAAACACAGATAAAGTGACTTACTTATCTACATTTTAGTTATACCTAGTCTGAGTGAGAAGTCAGGAAGAAAAAGTAGCTTCGACCAAGAAGAAATGCAGAATTACCTGGGCTGTTTGTTGATCAATCCACTAGGACATTTGGCAAATTTTCCCGTGCTTACTATCTCGTGTCTTGGAGATGTCTATGTATATGTGTGTGTAGGGATGTGTGTGTGTGTGTGTGTGTGTGTGTGTATAATTTGTGACCCAAATTTTAGTAGGTGAAAAATCAGTTAGATTCTGATCCTCGATTATTTTATTATAATTTAGTTTCCTGTTCTAAATAATTTGAAACATGATAACTATTTTAGTAATTTTGGGGAAGACAATGTCTGTTCAAGGACTTTTTTGATTAGCATTTTAAAGTAAACATGTTTGTTCACTAAATAGGGAAACCCATTGTCTGGAGAACTGGCTTTGTCGTAAATGATGGTCTTCACCAGAAACCGAAGTTCATGAGTTTGCGAGTCATCTCTGACTTGTTCTTCAGGTTTGCATTAAAATTCGGGAGAAAAGGTTTATAATCTAGCTGGGTGTTTTGCTGCTGTTTTTCTTGTTGTTTTGCATTAAAGATGCTCAAAATGAATTGAGAAATAAAATCAGCCGTGCATAAAACATGGGCTTAGCCTCCTGGTCAGTGTCATGGGCAGAGGCAGAAATGGTTCCGGTGGCTGACTTAGTTAGGGAAAGGAGTAGTACTTGGGCATTAAAGATTTACCAAATTGTATTTTTGCAATTCTATTTTTGGGGGTCTGCCGAGCAAAAAAAAAAAGAAAAAAGAAAAAAAAAAAGTCCTGCAGCTCATGAACCTGGACTCTGAACATCCTCTCTTTAGTTTACTATAAAGAGAAAATTCTTTAATGAAAAACAGTGAACAGTGCTGGTATGAAAGTTTAAGGTCTTTTAGTTAACAGCTTTCCTGTGGTTCCTGAATTTCTGGCTGAACAAGCATAAACTGGTGAATAATGAAGGCAACCAAAGTAAAATATAGGAAACCGAAGTAAAATACTAAAATATTGACTTCACTGAAGGTCCTTCTTGAGGACGAAGAGTTAAGAAAATGATCACACTAAGGGTTCCTTACTTAAGTAAACACTTGACAGGAAGTGAGGTGAGAAATACCTTGTCAGAAAATGTGTGGGATGCTGGAAGATTCTTTAATGCAAGTCACAGACTGGCAGGTTCCCAGCCAAATGTGGACCTCACATGTGCTTTTTTGGCTTGCATGATGTGCTTTAAACTTTTGAATTTGTTGACAGCTTTTAAAAATTGAGGGATTGCATTCTCAAAGTTGATATTTTTCTCTTGCCTCCAAAAGTTAGATCTGTTGCCAGCCGGGTGCAATGGCTCATGCCTGTAATCCCAGCACTTTGGGAGGCCAAGGTGGATGGATCACCTGAAGTCCGGAGTTCGAGACCAGCCTGGCCAATATGGTGAAACCCCGTTTCTACTAAAAATACAAAAATTAGCTGGGCATGGTGGTGCACACTTGTATTCTCAGCTACTTAGGAGACTGAGGCAGGAAAACCGTTTGAACCTACTAGATGGAGATAGAAGTAGCCAAGATAACATCAGTGCACTCCAGCCTGGGTGTCAGAGTGAGACTCTATCTCAAAAAAAAAAAAAGTTAGATCTGTCTATGGTGGGCCCACTTTCTGCTAAGAACAGTTGGCTACAGCTGGGTAACAAAGCCCCCTTTAAGCAGGCCAGACCTTGGCTGGTTTGCCTGTTTCCACCATTCTGTAGAACCTCTCACCTGGTCTATCTCACTCAAGCAAAGCTCTGGCTTTACGTCATACGCATTTAGAATTTTCACAAGTGCCGTGGCCATGGACCACTCATTTCTTCACTGCAGGCCTTATTTTATTCACTTCAAAAAAATTTTTTTTAAGTTGAAAACTAAAGATCTCTTTAGTTCTGTTCAGCTGTAAAATTCTCTAAGAGAAGCACTTTCCTACCCTTATGAAAAATCTTACTGGAAAAGGTGGAAAAAGAAGCTAACATTATTTTCCTCATGATTTCTGGGCCTAGAAATTTCTCTAGAGTACTATGATTTGCATGTCTGAATCTTTTGTTCTTTTATTTCATCCTCTTTTATTCTTTTCCATTAAAAAAAAAAAAATCAATCTGTTCCCTGCTCCATCCCTCACACATCTTTGTCCTTTCTTCCTGGTGACATCTTCAGTTTCCAGACTGACATTGCCAGTCATGATTTCCAGGACCCAACTGATTAAAAAATTCTTATTTTCTTATATGAGCTATATCACTAAATTAATATTCCAACCTGATCTGTAAGAACGTAGCCGCTATTGGACTGCAGATATATCTACAGATGCCACCAGGGCACCTACAAGACAGGAAGACACTGTCTGGACACTCGCCTTCTGTTCAGGGCAGGCCATGAACTGGTGACCACCTGGGCCTTGTCCAGTTTACAGGCATGTATCATTCAGCCCATTTTGTATTTTCAAAAATAGGAATCTATTACTAAGATTAAAAACATAAACGAGACATTTCACAAACAATCCAGATTCCTAACCACTATTTAAAATGGGAGATGTGTCTGACATGGGCCACATCCCCAGATGGCAAGAATTAGCCAAGCAGCTTCCCCTTGAGATGGGTCTGAGCTCTGCAGTCTGCCACAGGCCCCACCTGGCTTGTTTGCCCATATATACCATTTTTCTAGCTCCAGAAAGCACTGGAATCTGATCTGCAAGTTCCTGTTTGGGTTTGAAATGCCACTGTACTTAAACAATGAGATGCAAATCTAATTCACATTCAATACCCACATCCCGGTGGAAAAAGTGCGTTCTAGTACTATTCCCATTTTACAGATGATAAAATGAGATTTAGAGAAATGAAATCTGTTGCCCAAGGTACATGCCTAGCAAGTAGACCAGCCAAGGCATATCTGACCCCAAAGCCCATTTCCTTTACCAAATGTGGTGCTTTGTCCTTCTTCTCCCTCTCTTCCTCCCTTTTTTGTTACTTCTTTACTTACTTCCTTCCTTCCTGCCTGCCTCTTTCCTTCCTTCCCTCCCCCCTCTTCTCTTCTCTTCTCTTCTTTTCTCCCTTCCCTTCCCTTCCCTTCTCTTCCCCTCCCTTCCCTTCTCTTCCCCTCCCCTCCCCTTCCCTCCCCTCTTCTTTCTTTCCCCTCCTTCCTTCTTTCCTTCCTCCCTCCCTCCCTCCCTTCTTCCTTCCTTTCCTTTCTTTCTTTCTTTTTTCCTTTCTTTCTTTCTTTCTTTCATATAGTGCTTGTAGAAACCAAATTGACTGAAAAGAATGTTTGGATTTGAATTCTTGGCTTCTTGTCTAAAATTGGAACATTTGCCGGTTCGTCAATACTAAGCGCTCATTCTCTGACCTCCCTCCACTTCTTAGTAGTGGGCTGGAGCTGAACAACTGCTGTCCCCAGAGCACGGGCACAGCTTCCCAGGCTGCTAAAACTCCCATCATTTTCACACCTGACTCTCTTCAATCCCTCACGCTCCTGACAGCACCCACTGCCACCAAAGTTGACTTCTCCATTAGGAATAGTGTCGGGCCCCAGGACACTTTTAGGGGTCCACAAAAATGTTTTTATTTCAATTTATTTTAAAATCAGACGGAAAAAGAAATATAATAATGGTAATGAATATGTCATCATGAATCCAACCTGTATTTTTCTTTATGCCAATGCAGTCATTACAAATAATTTCTTATTTGTTTTAATTGGAGGAAGTTTCAACGATGGAGTATGTCAATTACTTTTCACATTGAGGTTGAGAACACAGACCCTAGAGCCAGACTGCCTGGGTTGGAAACCAGGCTCTGCATCCCCAACCGATGTGACCTTGGATAAGTTACTTAATCTCCTCATCTGTAAAATGAGGATAAAGTCATTGTCTCCTTTTAGACTTGTTCAAGGATTAGATGAGTTCATATACATGTAAAGCACTTAGAAGAGTAAATGCGACATACATGTTTAATCTTGTTAGCTACATTTTTATGGAATGAATGATTGTGTTACCACCTCCCCCACAATGTATATGTTGAAGCCCCAACCCTCAACGTGGTGGTATTTGAAGACGTGGCCGTTAGGAGGTAATTAGGGTTAGATGAAATTGTTAGGGTGAGGTCCTCGTGATGACATTAGTGCCCTGGTAAGAAAAGACACTATGTTCCCTTTTGCTCGCTTGCTCTCTCTCTCCCTGCCACATAGCGAGAAGACAGTCATCTGCCAGCCAGGAAGTTATCCCTCACCAGACCCCAACCATGCTGGTATCCTGGTCTCACATTTCCAGTTTCCAGAACGGTGATAAAAATAAATGCCGATTGTTTCAGCCGCCCAATGGGCAGTATCTTGTTATGGCAACCCTAGCTAAGACACATGTCCAAACACAAAAAATGTTTTCTTCAGCTGTTAACATTTGATGACAACTGCCTAACACCTTTCTAACTCAGGGCTTTTCAGCCTTGACACTATAATATTATGGATCAGATTTTTGCTATTGTTGTGGGAGGCTGTCCTATGCATTGTGGAGTGTTTATCAGCCTCCCTGAACCCTGTCCACTAGATGACAGTAGCATTTCTCAATGTGACACCAAAAAGGTCTCCAAACACTGACACACATCTTTTGCTGGGGTTGGAGGTGGAACTGTCCTTGTGGAGAAGCACTGAGCTAATGCATGTCAGTCCTGAACTATGGGGCCTCAGCAATCAACAGAGCTCAGTGCCTCTAGCATCTACTTACCTTTCACTTGCCAGGAGTCCAAAGAGGAAATTCACTCTGTACATTAGATTTTGTTTTGGGTTCCCACCTATTGGCAACAAGCATCTTCGCTAATATATATTTTCGTTGCGACGTCTATGGAGAAGCTTCCTGACTTTTTATACTGTCATTCTTCATTATTGAAAGCAAGTCTTCATTAAGGTCTTGCTTTGGAATTACACAAGGGTCAGGTTTTGTGTTTTCCCCTTGAGAAGCCCCTCCGAATTCCCACTGTCAGCAGAGTAACAGAACTGAGGGGATCGGGAAGATGAGTCAGAGTCCCCCCACACCCACCCACCCACCCACCATTCCTCCCATCATCACTTGCAACACAAAGAGATCGCCCTAATCCTTCTTTCCTTCCTTTTCCAGCTATATTGTGGTGTGATTGACAAATAGGAATATTGAAGGTGTGCCCCGTGCTGTTTTAACATATGTATGTGTTGAGAATGATTACCACAATCAATCTAATTCACACACTCATCACTTCACATAGTTACCCGTGTGTCGGGGGTGGGGGGGCCTTTCAAATGTGTCCTAAAAGATGACACCCAATGGCAAGGCAGGCATTCAAACCCCAGGCTGCCCTGTGTGTATCAAACCCTTGAGTGAGAGAAGCAGTAGTCCCAGAGGAAGTGGGCTGATTCATTCATTCAACCCTCAGGAGGTACTCTTAGAAAAAATAACCTCTATAAAAATTAGCCGGCCGTCGTGGTGCGCACCGGTAATCCCAGCTACTCAGGAGGCTGAGGCAGGAGAATGGCTTGAACCCAGGAGGCAGAGGTTGCAGTGAGCTGAGATCACGCCACTGCACTCCAGCCTGGGCAACAGAGCAAGACTCTGTCTTAAAAAATAAATAAATAAATAACCTAGAAGCAGTAGGTAGAGTGGTTAGAAGTTCAGCTCCCCAGTCAGAGAGATGAACATGACACCTACTACCAATCTTCCAGTGGCTTCTCCATAAAATGGGAATGGTGTCATCTTTACCCAGAAGAATGGTTGTATGAGTTAAAGACAATTAGGCATGCAATGCCCTTTGCTCAGATCTTTGAATTTGGTTCATTATCATGATAAGAACAGCAATATTAATAAACGATATTTACTGAGCACTTTCTATGCACTAGACTCTGCTAACTGCTTTGCCTACATGCTGGCATTTAACTCTTACAACAGCCCCATGGTAACTGTTATTACCAGACTCATTTTATGTGGGTCAGAAACTGAGATTCAGAAATGTTAAGTAATTTTCTCCAGGTCACACAGCAATTAAGTGTTGGAGCCAGGATTTGAATCTAGTGTTTCATCCTAACCACACTATTTATTTACTTAATGTTAATGAAAACTTTATCAAGTGGATACTATTAGTGGGCCCCATTTTACGGATGAGGAAACTGAGGCACAGAAAAGTTATTTAACAGGTCACCTAGCAAGGTCAAAGTCAGGCATCCCTTGTCTGCTGCGCTGGGCACCAGATGCTATGCCAAGTCCTTGGTGTACAGTCCTATTTGACCTTTGCAAACATGGAGAAAGTGATTATCACCCACATTCTAAATCACGACATCAAGACTTGAAGATGCACCATCAATTGCTCCTGGTTACACAGCATAATTGAGATTCAAATCCAGCTTTGGCTGGTCACAGAGCTTGTGCTTTAGCTGTTACAAAACCCAGGGGCCTCCCGCCCTGTTCCAGCGGTCAGGATCTCAAGCAGCCACTTCTCTCATTGTATTGTATTGTATTATTGTATTGTGTTGTATTGTACTGTATTGTACTGTATTTTTGAGACAGAGTCTTGCTCTGTCACCCAGGCTGGAGTGTAGTGGTGCCATCTTGGCTCCCTGCAACCTCTCCCTCCTCAGTTCAAGTGATTCTCCTGCCGCAGCCTCCCGAGTAGCTGGGATTACAGGCATGTGCCACCACAAATGGCTAATTTTTGTATTTTTAGCAGAGACACGGTTTCACCATGTTGGCTGGGCTGGTCTCCAACTTCTGGACTCAAGCAATTCTTCCCAAACTTTCGTCTCCCAAAGTGCTGGGATTACAGGCATGAGCCACCACGCCCGGCCTCTCCTTCTTTCATGTCTCCTTCCCCCATATATCCAAAAACTTAAGGTCTTTTAGGTCTAGCCTCAAACTAGGACTAAACTTTAATCTCAGGAACTCAGTTAAAGGTCACAGCTCTCAAGCAGGGGAACTGTGTGTGTGTGGTGGGCGGGGGCGGGGTCTGCCAATGATTGCCAGCTGAACTTCATCACCTCCACGACTCACTGCTAAGTCATTTCATACACATGTTGCAAAATCGAACCCAGACATTTCTTATATCCCTCTTAGGCAAACAATCTAAACAATTAAAAAAAAAAAACTTGCTTTCTTACCAAACATCTATAAAACTCGAAGAAAGAAATACCCATTTGAAAACAATTCCGTATGTTTAGGTGAGAATCACTGGTATTAGAATAGCTGAGTTGATCAGTTATTTTGATAAACTTGCCTTTAAAATTAATATTCTTACTTACCATTTGCAATAGCAAAGCCCAAGAAGCTCCAAGGTTGAGAAATACTTAAATCCAGTCTAATCCTCAGAATTTGTTCAGGGAAGCAGAACCAGGATGAGTGAGTTTGAAGAGGTTTTTTTGAGATTAGATTGTGTATGACTGTGGGAGCCGTTCCTGAAGTCAGCAGAACCGGCTGTTGAGAAGATGGGCTTGAAGTAGGAAGGCTAAAGAACAGCATGAAAGCTCTGTGATACACTGCAGCTGTGACTTTTCTCGTGGTCTCTGATCTCAACCACGCACGTGACCTGCATGAGCGGTGGAGCCTCCTCGCTACGCAGTTACACATCTGCCTGGACCAAGATTTGAAGACCAGAAGGAGTTGGTCAGCAGGGGCTTCAGGAGCCAGGAACGGAGCCACTGCCCAGCACCAAGGAGATGAGCCTGCTGAACCCCACAGCCTGCGGCAGCTGCGAACATGTTGGTTCCCTGCTGACCCCCAGATGCTTCAAACTGCCTGCTCCTCACTTCCCTCTTCTAAGTCACGTGCACATTTCTCTTGCTGGCAACTCCCAGCAGGGGATATAGAAGAACACAAATTCCGGGAAATGTAGTCCCACTTTAGCTAAATTGGCGTGGTGCAAATTCTCCCTCAGGAGATGGGTTTCCGTACTTGAACATTAATAATAATGGAAGCTAATGTATTGCATCATTCGTTCAGCCATCCATCCATCTATTTATTTGTTGAGCATCCCTTGTTGGGCATTGGAGAGGCACAGGGGAACAGAACAAGGTCACAGTTCCCATGGAGCCCCCTTCGTTTTTCTTCCAGATACTGGGTTTTCTGCTTTGAGATTCAGATGAGGCTTTGGCTGACCACAGAAACTGCGCCCTCCTCTGAGACAGAGCCTACTGGCCTCTCCCTGGTCCCGTGTTCTGGATCTCAAGAGGCCACTGCTCTCCCTCTCCCATGTCTCTTTTTCCCACACATCCCAAAACTTAGGATTTCAAATGGAATTAGATGCCTGACTTTGACCTTGGACCCAATCTTTCCCACCTCATCAATTTCTCTACAAAGTGGCCAAGCTGATACTTTTAAAACATGCATGATGCCTCTCCCTGCCCTCAATGCGCCAGTGGTTTCCCAAACTCCATACAAATATAAAAGCCAATGTCATTACCATTGAAAAAGGTCTGAAAAGCCTCCAGGGTCTGGCCCTGGCCCCACCTTGGTTCCCCCACTCCAACCCACTCTCCACTCCAACCCACTCTCCACTCCCCACTCCAGCCCACTCTCCACTCCAACCCACTCTCCACTCCCCACTCCTGCCCACTCCCCACTCCAACCCACTCTCCACTCCCCACTCCAGCCCACTCTCCACTCCCCACTCCAGCCCACTCTCCACTCCCCACTCCAGCCCACTCTCCACTCCAACCCACTCTCCACTCCCCACTCCAGCCCACTCCCCACTCCAGCCCACTCTCCACTCCAACCCACTCTCCACTCCCCACTCCAGCCCACTCCCCACTCCAACCCACTCTCCACTCCCCACTCCAGCCCACTCTCCACTCCCCACTCCAACCCACTCTCCACTCCCCACTCCAGCCCACTCTCCACTCCAACCCACTCTCCACTCCCCACTCCAGCCCACTCTCCACTCCAACCCACTCTCCACTCCCCACTCCAGCCCACTCTCCACTCCAACCCACTCTCCACTCCCCACTCCAGCCCACTCTCCACTCCAACCCACTCTCCACTCCCCACTCCAGCCCACTCTCCACTCCAACCCACTCTTCACTCCCCACTCCAACCCACTCTCCACTTCCCACTCCAACCCACTCTCCACTCCCCACTCCAACCCACTCTCCACTCTCCACTCCAGCCCACTCTCCACTCCCCACTCCTGCCCACTCTCCACTCTCCACTCCTGCCCACTCTCCACTCTCCACTCCTGCCCACTCTCCACTCCCCATTCCTCACTCCAGCCCACTATCCACTCCCCATTCCTCACTCCAGCCCACTCTCCACTCCCCACTCCAACCCACTCTCCACTCCCCACTCCTGCCCACTCTCCACTCCCCACTCCAGCCCACTCTCTACTCCCCATTCCTCACTCCAGCCCACTCTCCACTCCCCACTCCAGCCCACTCTCCACTCCCCACTCCAACCCACTCTCCACTCCCCACTCCAGCCCACTCTCCACTCCCCACTCCTGCCCACTCTCCACTCCCCACTCCTGCCCACTCTCCACTCCCCACTCCAGCCCACTCTCCACTCCCCACTCCAGCCGACTCTCCACTCCCCACTCCTGCCCACTCTCCACTCCCCACTCCAGCCCACTCTCCACTCCCCACTCCTGCCCACTCCTCACTCCAGGCCACTCCCCACACCAGCCCAGCCTCTTGCTTTTCCTTCACTGCACTAAGAGCTGCTGCCCCCAACTCTGTGCCCACCAGGTGCCTCTGCCTGCAGCACTCTCCCACAAGAGTGTCACAGGGCTTATCCTTGCTTGCTTTCTCCACTCAACTGTCATTTCCTGAACGAGGTTTTCTCTGTCCCCTCTGTAGAATCCTTTAGGACATTCCTACTCAAGGCACTCAGAACTACTTGACTTGCTATATATTTGTTTGTTATCCTTGGTGCCCCCTATTGCAACGGGTACCCCAGGAGGGCAGAAACTTGGTTTTATGGATGGCAACTTTTCCCTACCTACCCCTGTCCCATTCCTTTGTATTATTTCCTTCACAGCACTTATCATAATCTGGAATTGACTCATTTATTCTGATCATTTACATTTACATGTTTCCTCCCTGTCTCTCCTCACTAGAACACAGGCTCTTGGAAATGGGAGAAGTTACCTGACCAATTCATCATGTGTCCTAAGGCAGAGCTGGCAGAGACCCGCCCTCTTAGAAAGGAGTAAAGAAGGGCGTTCCCAGAGAAAGACATACTCTAAGGCAACCCTTGTACCCAAGGAAACAATCACGGCAATAAACTTATTCCTGGGACTTGCATCTTGAAAGTTGCAAAGCCCCACCTAACCAAGCAACCAAAATACATATTGCCAATAAAGGGACTCACTGACACTATGCACCCCGGAATATGATGCCCCAAGAACACAACACTATTCCGGTAGTTTTTCTGTCCAAATATTTAACCTGAATCTAATCAGGAGGAAAGAACCAGAAAAACAAACACAAACGGGGGTCATCCTACGGAATGGCTGGCCTGCGCTCTTCAAAATTGTCAGTATCAGAAAAAACAAAGGAGGGCTAAGACACCATTCTAGAATAAAGAAGACTGAAGAGAACTAATACCATCTGTGACCCTGGATCCTAGATCAGATAATTAACTCCTTAAAATAGCATTTTGGGGGCAATTGAGCAATCGAATCCAATTAGAATATGGACTCTACTGATGATAGCATTGTAGCAGTGTTAAATGTTTTTAATGTGATCAGCGCATGTGCTTATGTAAGAGAATACCCTTGCCCTTAGAAGATACATGCTGAAGTTTTTAGGAGTAAATGGGCATAATATCTGCCATTGATTCTCAAATGATTTAGCAGAAAAAAATTATGTATATATTATATCATTATATATTACATATATTACATAATACACAGTACCTGTTATAAAGAGAGAAAGTCAATGTGGCAAAATGATAACAATTCGAAGGGTCTAGGTGAAAAGTAAAAAGGTATTTATATTGTTATTCTGCTAACTTTTATAGTTTGAAATTTTTAAATAAAAAGTTGAATTTTTTTTTCAAAGCATCATGCTATCTAGAAAACACTAAGAGCATTTGTTTTAAAATGAGATGCATGAGGCCTGAGTCCCAAGCTAGAACCAGGGCTCACCTACCAACAGAAATAGACGGGTGGGTGTGAATGAGACTGAGGGCCAGAGGAGGCACAAACCCTCACAAGCACCGCCTCAGAGAGGAGGGGCCGTCGTGGGAGAAGCCCCTGGAAGAATAAAGCAAACTACTGGATAAACAGTAAATCCTTTAGGTGAATTCATAATCTTGCTACTTCCCCAACTCTTATGTGGCTTTGAAAATAGACTGCAGGTAACAGGGAAACCCAGCTACACAGGAGGGTTATAATGAATTTCTAAACACAAGGGCCTGGTGCCTAAAAACATCGATTCAGTTCACTCAGTGGATTTCCATAGCCACTTGCACAAGGTCTAAATTTCTCAGTCAGGTGGCAACCTGCCCCCTTTACTTTCTGTTCCAGGTTACAGCCTACTACTTCCATCTCATAGTCTAGGCCCCCACATCACACTAAACCTCTTCCAGTCCCTCCAAATCAGCTGTCCTCTTGTACCTCTGTCTAGAACAATATTCCCCAAACTGTCCTTGGGGAAGAACAAGCATTGGGACTTTTTGTTGGACTTAACTTCCAATCCATCCTGTACATGCATGTGATCTTGATACAGGACAAGGGTGCGGTTTGTGTCACATGTGATACCCTCATGAATTTAACATCACCCAACCAGGTCTACACCAAGTTCAGACAGTATAGATGTATCCACTGATGAATCCACTCATCACATGCCGGGGTGTCTTTACAATGTCAAATTGCCACATACAGTTTAAACACTGAAATTCTGTTTCTGAAACACTAAGAGTGTTTGTTTTAAAATGAGATGCAGGAGGCCTGAGTCCCAAGCTAGAGCCAGGGCTCACCTACCAACAGGAATAGACAGGTGGGTGCGAATGAGACTCGGGGCCAGAGGAAACACAAACCCTCACAAGCACAGCAAAGCACAGCCTTAGAGAGGACGGCTGTCCTCTGTAGACCCTGTAGAGATGAGGTTTCACCATGTTGGCCAGGCTGGTCTTGAACTTCTGATCTCAGGTAATCTGCCCACCTCAGCATCCCAAAGTGCTGGGATTACAGGCGTGAGCCACCGCAGCCGGCCCACCTTTCTTTACTTACCTTTAGTCCGGTACTTCTCAGAGTGAGGTCTACAGAATAGCCTGCACCAGAATCCCTTGGGGTGCTTAGTGAAAACGTAGCTTCTGGGCCCCAGCATAAACACACTTTATCCAAATCCTGGGGAGTGCAGCCCAGTCATCTGAATTTTAATAACCTTTCCAAGGAATACTAAGACACACTGAGGTTTGATAACCCCTGCCCTATATGCTTAAGGCCTCCTCTATTTACCCACCACGACATCTGCCAGCCTTTTTTTTTTTTTTTTTTTTGTAGTTACTACATGACTTTATAGCTCCCCTGCTGCACCATAAACTCCACAGGGCCAGGGACTGTATCATCTTTTCTTCTGTGTCTCTGGAGCCTAGAGAACAGTGTTTTGCATTCCCACCAAGGGCATACGAATGTTTTTTTGATGACTGCTATCCCAACAGGTGTGAGGTGGATACCTCCTGGGTTTGATTTGAATTTCCCTGATGATTAGTGATGAATATCTTTCCACATACCTGTTGGCCATTTGCATATCTTCTTTGGAGAAATATTTATTGAAGTATTAGCTCGTCTCTTAATCAGGTAATTCTTTTCTGGTATAAAGTTGTAGAAGTTATATATTTGGAAATTAACTCTTACTGGATATGTAACTTGCAAATCTTTTCTCCCATTCTGTAGGTTGCCTTTCACTCTATTATTCTTTCCTTTACTGTGCAGAAGATTTTTAGTTTGACCGAGTCCCACTTGTCTAATTTTGCTTCATAATAAAACGCAGCAATCCCACTTATGAGTATTTACCAAAAAGAATTAAATTCAGGATCTTGAAGAGGTATGTGCACTACTGTGTTCACAGCAACGTTATTCACAATTGCCAAGATGTGGAAACAACCTGAATATCCATCAAAGGATAAATGGATCAAGTAAATGTGATATATCTATATATTCCATTGTATGTGCTTACAGGTATAATTATATTCCATATACATAACACACACACAATGGAATATAATTCAGCCTTTAAAAAGAAGGAAATCCTGAAATATGTGACAACATGAATAAACCTTGAGAACATTATGTCAAGTGAAACAAGTCGGTCACAGAAGGACAAACACTGCATGTTTCCACTTATATGAGGTAGCTGAACAGTCAAACTCATAGAAATGAAGAATGAAATGGAGGTTAACAGGGTCTGGAAGGAGGAGGAAATGGGAGTTGTTAACCAACAAATATAAAATTTCAGTTATGCAAGTTAAGTAAGTCCTAGAGACCCATGTACAACACTGTGCCATAGAAAACAACACTATACTGTACACTTACAAGTCTGTTAAGAGGGTAGATCTCGGCGGGGCACGGTGGCTCACGCCTGTAATCCCAGCACTTTGGGGGGCCAAGGCGGGAGGATCACGAGGTCAGGAGATCGAGACCATCCTGGCTAATATGGTGAAACCCCGTCTCTACTAAAAATACCAAAAAATTAGCCGGGCGTGGTGGCGGCACCTGTAGTCCCAGCTACTCGGGAGGCTGAGGCAGGAGAATGGCGTGAACCCGGGAGGCGGAGCTTGCAGTGAGCTGAGATCACGCCACTGCACTCCAGCCTGGGCGACAGAGGGAGACTCCGTCTCAAAAAAAAAAAAAAAAAAAAAGGAGGGTAGATCTCATATTACATGTTCTTATCAAAATAAAATAGAATAAAATAAAATAAACCAACCCAACACGAACCCATCTGGGAGGAAGGATTGTTTTATGTCTCCACCTGGCTTTTTGGGAATGTAAGTTCTTTAAGGAATACAAAAGCCCTTCCTGTCAAGTCATTTCACTGTTTAATTATCATGGTTAGACATTTCATGGTGTGCTGAGTTGGGAACTTGTAAGACATTATATGCAAAGTTAGGTACTTCAGATTTAATGCGTCTATTTCATGACACGCTTTGTGATATTCACATACACGCACCTGCACGGAGTCACCCTGCCGGATTTGCACCCGTTGACACTGATCTCATCTATGAACTGGATGCCTCACCCGCCCTCCTGGTCTGCCTTGGTTGAAGTCACACTTTAACCGGAAGGTCACAAACTCCCCAGCCTCTCTGAACCTTCCCTCAATAGGTCAGTCATAGCTCCACCGGCACCGGACTTAAATTTCCTCTTTAAGTCCTATCTATGCTGTTGATTACTTGAGCAAGCAGCAGAAACACTGATAAACAGCAGGGAGGGATGCCGTTTTGTTCTCGCCAACCATCTCACCTCCTGGCCCTTCTCAACCCTCTCCGGGCCAGGGAGTGTGAATGAGTTGGCCATCATGAGAGCTCGTGGAGTTTACACAGACCAAGTGGAAGTCTGATTAAATAATTAACTCAACTCGGGCCCCAGCTTGCACCGTTTGACCTCTCATCTGAACCCAGCAGAAAACAAGGTGTAACACTCGGAACTGGAATCCCTAAGTCCAAAACCTCTTACAGAAAGTTTGTAGCAGAAAAAATGGTTGTTACCCCAAAAGGTACACTTAGACATAAGGTGCTAAGTGTGCTGAAACTATGAAACAGATGAAGACAAAAAGAGGAGAGAAGGCAACACAAGTAATGAAATGGGATTTCTTTATAATTATGAAACATTTCAAGCATACAAAAGCAGCCACCATCCAGCTTTGTCAAATCTTGACATTGGTCATTCATACCTTGACACTTTCAGAACAAATCGCATCCCAGATGCAGTTGAATTGCACAGCCTTCTTTTCAGCAAACCCATCTTCATTCCTCCTTATCCAGAAACAACAGCCACCCTGAATTCAAGAAATAATTATTCATTATTTTAAGCTTGTATGATATTCTTGCAATAGATGAATATATTCGTGATCCATTTGTGATATTGTTTGTAGATTTTATTCTGCATATATTTTCCTGTAATTTCCTTTTAACTCAATATTTTACTTTTATGATATTACCTTGCCAATACTTAGAGCTCTCATTCATTTTTTTAATCTAGTTGCTGAACCTTCGGTTTGTTTCCATTTTTCACTATCTCAAATCCTTCTGCCATAAACATTCCTGCCCAAGTCTCCTTGCATACATGTGTGAGTTCCTCCAGGATATTAATTACTAGGTTACAGGCATGCACAGCCTCCTCCTTACTAGACCTTGCCAATTGATTCTCTCTCCACGGTTTTTGCAACTTTAAATGCCCACCAGTACTCTATAAGAGTTCCCACTGTGGTACAATTCAGTATGATTTCATTCCAAATTTTTGGTTCACACGAAGTTCTTAATGTACAGCTTTATTTCATTGGGGAAAGAAAAACATAAAAGCTCTAGGTATTAACTTATGACTACATAATGTACATACTTTAAAAAGGCATAACAGTGAATAGCTTAACATTTATACCTATCCCATATATACACAATTGCATTTATATTTTATATGAAAAGCACTTACCTCTGAGACAGAATAACAGCTTCCTAACACACGTCAATATAGTAGTAATAACAATAATTTTAAAATAATAGCTAGCAGATTTTGAGTATTGACTCTCTGCAGGCCACACTCTGCATTCCATAAATATAATAGCTTGTTTCATCCTCACAACAACCTTGTTATTTAGAAACTATTATTATTATTATTCATTATTATTCCAACTTTGTAGAAGAGCTAATAAAGCTTAAAGCAAATACGCCAGTTGGCCAGAGCCACATGGCCAGGAATTGATGAAGGCAGGATTTGGACCATTCTCCCCTAAGCTGTGTAACTTCAGAAAATCTGCTTTGTCTGCCTGTTTCCTTGCCTGGCTAATGGAGGAAATAGGACCTGTCTCATAGGGATGAAACTGAGGCTATAATGCAAGAAGAGCAGTTAGAACAGCAACAGCACATGGTAAGCACTTTAATAATTAGTGGCTTTCACTATTTTTCAGTTTAGTAATTCCATTGTTTAAAAATAATTTAAATAAAGATAATATTAAGATGAAAAGCAAAAATTGGAGACCTTTGCTGTCACAACTGTTTCGTGCCAAACGCTTCAAATATTTCTGGCTGCCATCTTGTCTCAACGTTTCCTAATCAGTGCAAGACTGTGCTTGCTTTGAGGCTGGCTTGTAACTGGCTTCACTAGTGACTCAGAACACCATGATCACTTTCCCCTTGATTCAAAATTAAATGCAATCCTTTCAAATCCAGAGACAAATGATCCAACTGAGTATGTATACCCAGTTCAAAGGCAAGAGAAATAACTGAATGACTGCGTATGTCTCCAGAGGTAACAGGTAAGTAGAATTTGCCTTATCAAAAATCCTAATTCAAAACAAGTAAAATGTTGTTACTGTCCTCCAAAGAACCAGCCATTCTACATTACCTAGATATTAGAATCATAGAATTTCAGGTCAAGGGGAGCTTTTGAGATGATGGAAATAAAATGTTTCTAATGTGTCTTTCAAATTAGATCGGGAAACTCTACCATGCCCATTCCAGGAGAGCTAGCACATACATTGGCACACTAAAGGCTCTGAGAAGTCTAAGGATAATAACAATAATCTGTTTAATTTGCTTTGCAGTTATTTCCCTAATTGGATCACAGCATGCTTTAATTATTAATCCCCTACACCCATCCTTTGGAACCAATACCCCGCAGACCTCACCTTATCTAAAAAAGCCTCATTTTAACACATTAGCAGACTGAGGCCCAAAGGCCAGTGGGAAGATGGTGAGCAGAGTTCTTGGGTACGGAGTTTAGTACTTTCTTCATCATCCCACACATTTCCCTTTCTGGAAGAGAGCAGCTACCCACCCCCACTGCTCCACTGCCCAAAAAAATCAAGTCACATTTCTCACACAGCTCAGCATCCACGGTTACAGTCCATTGCTTTTTCCTCTTCTGTGCCACACCAGTGCAGCCGTGGCTGTACACCATAGCCATGGCTATATATTCATTATAGCCATGAATACCTGCTAAGCACTGTACTTAAATCATTCATTTGATTCGTACAATCTGGTGGATATTATCCCCATTTTATACATGCGCTAACTGAACACTAACATACAAACCAGCAGAGCTGGCAACTGTCTCTTCCAAAACCGGCTCCTTCTGTGCATGGCAGGAAACTGACTTAGCCTGCTGATTAGGAAGGGTCAGGACGGCTTATGATAGCTCTCTACAAAAATCAAAAAAACTTCACAATTGCTTATTAGTTATTTTGCCAAGCAAAGAGAGTATCATCTCAATGTATAGGTGTGACACGTGTCCAGAAACAGTAACTCAATTCCAAAGCTTGACAAAAGTGAAAGGCAAGCTTAGCTCTTGCTGAGAAATACCACTTTTCCAGCATGACAGGGACTATGGAAGCCACTTTATTACCACCTTCTCGGCCAGTTCTTAGCATTACATAATGATTTGATGTGCAACCATTATGTTCCAACTTGAGTTTGGTGTTAGCCTATATTCGTACCCTGGTACCACCATGTCCTAGCTGTGGGATGTTGGATGAGCTATAACACCTCCAAGACTCAGTTTTCTCAAAAAGAGCACTTGGCACAATGCTTGGCACATAACTGGCCTTCAATAAATGGTAGTTGTTTCTCCTTTGATGCACCTGGTGATCCTTGCTTCATCGTATTATCCTTTTGGTTTTGTTCTCAGTGCCCCTGCCAGCTGGCATTTCCCCCCAGCAGCTGGGCAGTCACAATGAGAATGCTTTTCCATCGTTATCAATCTAGACCAGTTACAGGCTGGAGCATTTCACCTTCTATGCCCCGGTGACCACAGTGACCTGGAGAAAATGATTGCTCGAATATCCTCAGTGACCTTGCTTGGAGATGTGTCACATTCCCCACTGGAACACATGCATTATGGGGAAATCCTAGCAATGAACCTGCAGGAGGAAAACAGACTGTCAACTACTATCCAAAGGTCAAAAGAAAGCTCAGCGGTTGTCAAGTGCTGATCCTGTTTCTTTGGGAGTCTGGCACAGAAAGATAAATCTCATTTTTCATGATCATGAATGCTCCATGTTCTCATTCATTTGTGGAAGCTAAAAAAAAAAAAATGACTTCATAAAAGCAGAGGACTATAATGTTTACCAGAGGCAGGGAACGGTGGGTAGAGTAGGGGCAGGAGGGAAAACCAAGGTGGGTAAACAGCTAGACAGGAGGAACAAGGTCTAATGTTCTATAGCACTATAGGGTAACTGTCATTAACAATTTACTATATCTTTTCAAATGACTAGAAAAGTGGACTCTGAATGTTCCCAGTGCAGAGAAATGATAACTCCTTGAGATGATGGATATGCTAATTATCCTGATTTGATCATTATAGATTGTATACATTTATCAAAATCTAGAACTCTAGCCTATAAATATGTACAATTATTGCGTCAATTAAAAAACTAATAAAAAAGATAAAAAAAGAGAAAGTAAACGTCACATTGTGAATTGTCTGATGAAAGCCACATGGCAAGGAACTGTGGGCGCCCCCTAGCGGTGGAAAGCGGTCTCTGGCGGAGAGTGAGCCGATAAAGGGGATTCTCAGTTCTATTGCTGCAAGGAAATGAATTCTGCCAACAACCAGTGGACTGGAAGGGACACTGAAACTCAGATCAGAGTGCAGTCCAGCCAGAGTGGATTTCAGCCTGGAGACCTTGAGCAGAAAACTCAGTTAACCCATACCCAGACTCCTGACCCACAAAAACTGTGGGATTATAAATGTGTGTTGTTTTAAAGCCGCCATGTTTGTTGTAATTTGTTCCACAGCAATTTACATCTAATGCGAGAGCTGTGGTTCCCTAACCAAATTCCCCTTTTTTTAAGAATACACATTTAATCAATTCATTCTGAAAAAGTTCATCCATTCCTACCCTTCACTGGCAATATTAAAAGGCCTAGGCCTTGTAAAGAATGAACAAAATCTATTTCATGATTCTCATTGCTGCTGCTCCACTCAATCGAGTGTTTTCCAAATTGCTTTCCCTGGAAAACTAGTTCTGCCAGAAAGCCATACGTCTTTTGAAAAGTCTAATGCTCAACAGACATTTTTTTTTAATCAAAAGTAGGTTCAACAAAATTAAGTCTGTTGATTCCAGGATTCCCAGGGCCTTTTATATGCTGGTATGTTCCATGTGAATTTCAAAGAGGAATAGAAAATACACAGTTTTTCACAAGCAGAGAGCAGCCAGGAAGGTACTGACCATTCTTGAAAAAGATGACACAGTTTTACGAAGCACAGTTTTGCGGGTGTATCTGCATTCCAGCACAACCTGATTTTGTGCAAGAAACTTGATTTGCTCCACTGACTCAAGTAAAGGAACCTGCCTGTAAGTAAGACTCCATTAGGAGCTGGAATACAAAGCTGGATGCAGGCAATTCAGTCAAGGGAGAAAGACAGACATGAAGAGGCCACTTTGACTCAGCATGGGAAATGCTACCATGTGGGGTGGGGCAAGTCCCATATGTGTGACTGCAGGGGACAATCAAGCAAGACTTTACCTTATCTGCCCCACCCCCTTCCACCCTGCTGACCTCACCCACTGCATTTTTTTTTCTCCCCCCACTCACTGGTCATCTTGCTCTTTCTGGAACTTACCAAGCCTGCACACTCTCAGATCTTTGCACTCTTCACTGCCTTCTCCTAGAAGATTCTTCCTCTAAATATTCATATCATTTGTTTTCTCAGTTCATCGTGACCTCCAGACAAATGTCACCTCATCAAGGAGGTCTTCCCAGACCACCCCATTCAGTTCCAGATCCACACCTTCTTTCCTGCAGGGCCTTCTTACCCTGTAAGCTTCAGTATTTCCCCTGTACAATGGGGTGATTGGTATGGTTTGGGGATTAAATGATATGAGGTGTGGGAATAGGGCTTGACATACAAAAGCCCCCTTTCCTCTACGTATGCCTTTCCTTCACTCTGCACTTCGATCATATTCTTTCTTAAGCAAAATGACTCGATAAGCTGGGAAAGAGGAGTCCTGATTAACACGAAACCCTCTTCCTCTCCATTTCATCCTTGGCAAGTTCAATGAAAGTAACTGGTTTGAACAAGCTTTGAAAGAGGAATCAGGCTGGGCGCAGTGGCTCATGCCTGTAATCCCAGCACTTTGGGAAGCCGAGGCGAGAGGATCACTTAAGGTCAGGAGTTCGAGACCAGCCTGATCAACATGGGAAAACCCCATTTCTCCTAAAAATACAAAAATTGGCTGGGAATGGTGGTGCATGCCTGTAGTCCCAGCTATTTGGGAGGCTGAGACACGAAAATTGCTTGAATCCAGGAGACAGAGTTTGCAGTGAGCCGAGATTGTGCCACTGTACTCCAGCCTGGGGGACAGAGCAAGACTCCATCTCAGGAAATAAATGAACAAACAAACAAAAGCAGAATGAGATCAGTGATTCAGGGCTAAAGCTTTTTTGACTTTCAGAGCCACTAACAGGGTCAGTGCTGTGCAGCTCAGTCAGAATGCACACGTTGACTTTCTGTCAGTGCTTCTGACTATTAGAGAAATAGGCGCTTAGGATTGAGAGGACAGAGGCAGATGAGGCAGAGTCATGTGCCACATACCATTTCCAAGGACAGACCACACCTATGACTGTGGTCCCGTGAGATTATACTGGAATCAAAATATTCTTATTGCCTTGTGTTTACCATACCATAATTTTTATCATTATTTTAAAGTGTACTCCTTCTATCTATAAAAAACAAAATTTTTTTAACTGGCAAACAGCCTCAGGCAGGTCCTTCAGGAGGAATCCAGAGGAAGGCATAGTTACCATGGGCGATGACAGCTCCATGCGTGGTATTGCCCCTGAAGACTTCCAGTGGGAGCAGATGTGAACGTAGAAGACAGTGCGATATTGATGGTCCTGACCGTGTGTAGGCCTAGGCTAATGTGTGTGTGTCTTCATTTTTAATGAAAAGTCTTAAAAAGTAAAACAACAAAAATTTAATAGAAAAAAGCTTGTGTAATAAATATGTAAAGAAAAAATATTTCATACAGCTGTGCAATGTGTTTGTGTTTTAAGTGTTACTGACAGTAGTTCTCTTTGCATTCCCCTTGTGGCCAAATGTGGCTACAACGTCCAAGAAGTGCATCCTCTCAAAAGCATCCCAAGCAGGCAGGAAGGAGAACCTTCTTCCTATGACAGTCAGGGAAGAAAATGTTTCCAGAAGCATCCAGCAGACTTTCCCATATGTCTCACTGGCCAGATTGGGCCACCTGCTCACCCCTAGACCAATGAACAGGATGTCTTCCTTTTGCCCCCCAAATTCATATTCTGCTCTTTAATACCCTATGTAGACTGGTAAAGCCCACCTGTAAAGATTTTAGGATTCCTGTATACCTGGATGGTCTCAGCCAATGGGGGGTGCCAGCTCAAGGTCTCAGGGAGAGAAGACAGTGATGGGGAGAGGGGAAGGAGCCCCCTGACTTCCTCCTGGCTTGACCTCAGGCTGGCTGAGGACTTTGACATAAGGTCAATGCTCCTGTCAAGGACTGCCCCGACTTGACTCTCTCCTAAATTCTCCTCTCTTGCTCCCTTAGGTCTAGAGTTGAAGGGATCCTTCTCACAGGGAAGGCGGCTGCTCAGCTGTTGTCTGTGGTTACTTCAATCTTCCTTGCATTACCACACATTCACATCCCTATAAACAGCCTATTTTCAGGAAACGCTCCTTAAGTCACCTTATTTTGACTGTGCCATCAGTTGTTTCTTGGGTCCCTGATTTGCCACTACCTATCATTGCGAAGTAGATCGCAAGTTAGACGAATCACGAAGTACAATCGCAATTTCATTCTCCTGGGGCAAGGGAAAGGGCCTACTGTTTCCCAGAACAGTGCTTGCTACTCACCTGAAACTTGGACCCCCATCTGAGTCTGTTACCAAGAAGAATTTGAACCCGTGGCTTGAGGAGGCAATAAACAATTTCCGCCACCATCTACAGCCATGGTTCTCTAGCTGTCATGTGTGTCAGAATCTTCTGGAAGCCTTGTTGAAGTTTCTAATGCAGAAGGTCTGGAGCGAGCCTGAGAATCTGTATTTCTAAGAGTTCCAAAGTGATGCTGCTGCTGGCGACGGACTGCACTCTGAGAACCGCTGACACATACTTTAGACTCTAAGTCATCCTGGTGAGACGGAGTTGTGGGAATAAACTATCCACAGGTGAAAAGAGCCAGAAGACAGGTAAGTAGAAAAAGAACAACAGATGACACGGGGAGAGGAGGATGTGGAGAAAGTGAAGATCTCAACTGGATTTCTCGGTGCTGTTCAAGGCCACCCTCTGTGCAAAGCTCCCAACTCAAAGGGTCCTTCCCTGCTCTTGGCACTCAGGTGGCGGCACAGGTGTCTCACACCATATGTTTAGCTGGCTGTCTCCAGTAGGCTTCAAGTAAGTTTTCTTTCGTTTTCTTTTCTTTTTTTTTTTTTAGACAGGGTCTCACTGTGTCCCAGGCTGGAGTGCAGTGGCACGGTCTCCACTCACTGCAACCTCTGCCTTCCAGGCTCAAACGATCCTCCCACCTCATCCTCCTCAGTAGCTGGGACTACAGGCGCATGACTCTATGCTGGGTCAATCTATGTATTTTTTGTAGAGACGAAGTTACGCCGTGTTTCCCAGTCTGATCTCAAACTCCTGGGCTCAAATGATCTGCCCACCTCTGCCTCCCAAAGTGCTGGGATTACAGGTGAGCAAATTTTCTCAGGCTGGGAAATAGACGAGTCTTCTCCACTTTTCTACCTGAGCAGCCGGCACTGCGAGGGGTATGTACAATTGTCACTGAGAAAGGGAGCAGTGGAGATGGCAAAGGGAAAGAGAGAGGAGAATGAGAAAGGAAGAGAAGGAAAGAAAAAGAGAAAGAGATCATGCAGGAGAATCTCCAGGATCTGGTGACAATGCAAATTTCGATCCAGCCTGTTTGGTGTGTGGCCAGAGACCCTGCATTCTAGCATTCCCCCACAATGATGTGGAACCGCTGGTCCCTGGCCTGCACTGAGGTAGTGACGCTCACCAAACACCCTCTCTTTACCTGCTCACGTTTGCAGACAATACTAAGACCTCTGGCACAGTGGCTCTGTAACGCAAGCGCACCAGAACCACTGGAGAGTTATTGAAGACACAGATGACTGGGTGCATCCTTAGAGTTCCCAATTCCATCCCGTGGGGTGGGACCAGATAGACTGCATTTCTGACAAGTCCCCCCAGGTGACGCAAATGATGCTGACATTTTGAGAACTGGTATACTAAATGGCAGGACCTTTTTCTTGCTATTTCTATAGCGTTAAGTGACAGATATAGCCTCTATTGATTCCAGATGTTAATGGTTTTGGATGTTGATAAAAAAGAAAGCTATTTTTTTTTTCTCCCACAAAACCCCAGGCAAGAGGAACACCGGGCCCTGACCATCTAAAATATAATCCAACTTCACCACCTGCTGGTTACTTGAAGAAGTACATATAGTGGCTGAACATCCTGTTTGAAAACACCTCATTGCAAATTAATCTTGGCAAACATAGTGCGATGCAAGACACAAACCACCACTATTTTCATCTTCATTCCTCTAGGAAATAAATATGATTTGGGTAGTTACAAAATCAGTCCCCTGATTCACGGATAACTAACATTTGGTAATATTTCCAATGTGCCAGACGTCTGCCCTTCAACAATTGATGTACATGAACTCTATGGGAAACTGAAGTGCAGAGAATTTAAGTAACTTGCTTAAAGCCACACAGAAAGAAGCGGTGGTGGCTGGGTGTGGTGGCTTGCACCTGTAATCCTAGCACTTTGGGAGGCTGAAGCAGGCAGATCACGAGGTCAGGAGTTTGAGGCCAGCCTGGCCAACATGGTGAAACCCCATCTCTACTAAAAATACCAAAAAAAAAAAATTACCTGGGCATGGTGGTGGGCACTGTAATCTTAGCTACTCAGGAGGCTGAAGCAAGAGAATTGCTTGAACCCGGGAGTCGGAGGTTGCAGTGAGCCGAGATCTGCACTCCAGTTTGGGTGACAGAGCAGGACTCTATCTCAAAAGGAAAGAAAAAAGTAAAAAGGAAAAGAAGGAAGGAAAGGAAAGAAAGGAAGGAAGGAAGGAAGGAAGGAAGGAAGGAAGGAAGGAAGGAAGGAAGGAAGGCAGGCAGGCAGGCAGGAAGGGAGGGAAAGAAGTGGTGGAGACAAGATTTAAACCAGTTATTCTGCACCCAGAGTCCTACTCTAAATCCCCAGGCTAGGCTACTTCCTCCCAAAATAGCTAGAGGGAATATCCACTTAATAATTTTTGAATTAATTAGCTCATTCCTCCCAGAAACATAGCATTGGAATATACTTTAGATGCAAACTTGTCCACAGATTTATTTTATAAAGAAAAAGTCCGGGGTACAGAGAGGTGAAGTGACTTTCCCAAGGCCACACAGCAAGTTGGCGACAGAACAGCAAAGTCACCCAGACTCCTTTGAACACACCACACTTTCAGCAAAGTTTCCTAAGGGTTTGCAGGGCTCCAGCACTGGGCTGTGCCCTGTGACAAAAGGAGAACTGGGAATGTGCCCCTGCCCCTGGACAATTAGAGGTTCTGAAAATATTTGAGAGACTATGACTCTGGAAACAATGAGTTCACTCACTGAAAAAATATAAAGGCTCCTTCACATTTTCTTTCTTTCTTTTTTTTTTTTTTTTTTAAGACGGGGTTTCACTCTTGTTGCCCAGGCTGGAGTGCAGTGGCACAATCTCAGCTCACTGCAACCTCTGCCTCCTGAGTTCAAGCAATTCTCCTGCCTCAGCCTCCTGAATAACTGAGATTACAGGTGCCCATCACCATGCCTGGCTAATTTTTTGTATTTTTGTAGAGACAGGGTTTCACCATGTTGGCTAGGCTGGTCTTGAACTCCTGACCTCAGGTGATCCACCCACCTCGGCCTCCCAAAGTGCTGGGATTACAGGCGTGAGCCACCGTGCCCAGCCTTCATGCTTTCTATTCCACCATTTAAAAAATATTTTCTAGTCATTCGAATAAGCTATTAAGATTTTTGACATGTACTACCTGGATTATTATTTACTCAATATTTTTTCTGTAACCCATTCATTTTGTTGTTACTAGTTCTTGCCCTAAAGTAATAATATTTGTCCATTGAAGTGTATGACATTACTTGATACATTTGTTGCTTGATTTATTCATTTAAATACATGGAATTCATTTGTGTAATGCCTAAAAGCATCTAGCTCTCCACAAGTGACATCCCCCCAACTTTGGGGAAAAGTGACCAGGTCTTCAGTTGCCCTACGACCTGTCTTCCTATCCTGGCAATGATGTCTGCAGGTTATATGAAGTGAGGAAGTGATAGTAACCCCACTTTTCAGATGGCACAACTGAGCTTACTAAATTTATGCTTAGTGTTCCGTTATTGGAATGCTAAGCGTGTAGAAATTATTTATATCCTGCTTCTCAAGGTCATCATCGAGGTCTGATTTTTCAAAGTTAAAAAATTGCAACCTCAGGCATAAATGGGTTAACCTCACTGAACCCCTGCTTTACTATCTGAAAAGTGGGGTTAATATCACTTCCTATCTGATACACTTATTATTGGGATTGAACAAAATAATCCCGCATCAATATTTGCCAAGATACAGTACGCCAGGCAAGAATCCCATGAGAGCCTGCTATTATAGTGAGCTATTAGGATAACTCCTATGAAGCATTACATTGTATCTTTTTAAAATAAAAGACCATGAATCTCAAGGCTGGTCATCAATGTGGCACTTCATGATTTTCTTTGACAATGTCAGCCTTTCTTCAGAAGATGGGATTTTGTTACCCATTTCACAGCTAGACACACTGAGGCTTACTGGAACATCATCATAGTCCATTCCCTAAGGTGTTTGAGTAGCTCTACAGGAATGTGGCATTTTTAAATCTAATTATTGTAGATTTTCATCCTAATTTATTACCTAAATATGTGGGTGAGATTTATGCTGTTATACATGTGAATTTTTTTCCTATATCAGGAACAAACCACCCATGAATTCTTAATGTTGCTTCCTAAGAAGGAAATGGACTCTACCCAATCGACGATGGCCTCCTTCATCATTCATGAAGGGCAGTTCTCTTTTCCCAAGAATAGATTGTTCATGTGGAGAAAACACTTAGAATTCAGAAATTCTTCCATTTATGCAGGAGGAGGAAATTGAATTTGACTGTATTCTTTGGCTTTTCTATACCATAGATATGAACATAAGGCAGCCCTCTGATTTCACGGAGGACTCAGTGACCCAGGGAGTTGACATAATTATACACAAACAGAAAAACAGGAATTATTAAAGCAGATTCAGATTCAAGCTACAAAGTCGACTCAATGGGAGGATTGTTCTTCTCTCCTCGAGGGAAGGTTGAATGAAAGTGGATGGTACCAGACAAAATCAGAAAAGTGCACTTCATTTTTTCCTCCCTACAGCCGGTTCTGCAGCGGCATTGCATACTTGGGAGCCAGCTGGGGGAAGAGGGAAACAATGCTGCTATTGAAAGGACGCTGTGTTTTGCACACATGCTTGCTTTAATAATATGCCTTGTGTTTCTGCTTGTACATATTATTTAATCTTCCCTGGTTATAAATGTCCCAGCAAATCAGCTAGTTTGCTTTGCAGTCTCAGCCCCCACTGAAACAGAAAGAAGTAATCGCCTGATTAGGCTCTGCCCTATGGGGATTCTTAACCCTGGGTGCGCTCTGAGATCGGATGGGTGGACTTTAAAAAACGCAAAGTACCTGCTGTTCTTTTGTAACTCCTTTTTTGTTTCTATATGATTTAAAAGTTAGATTCATGAAACAATAATTATACATCATTGTTAACGGGCACACATGTACAAAGATACAATCTGTGACAATAACAACAGGGAGGGGGAGTGAATAGAGATGTGTAGGAGCTGACTGTTTTTATACTATGGAAACGAAGTTGGTATTATTCACTAGGGTTTGATAAGGATAAGAAGTTAATTGCAATCCCCAAGATAACCCCTAAGAAAATAAGGAAAACATATACCAAAAAGAAAATGAAAATGATATACTACAAAAACAATCAACTAAATACAAAAATGAGGAACAAACAGCATACAAGATATACAGAAAACAAACAGCTAAATGGCTGAAGTAAGTTCTTCCTTGTCAGTAATTACTTTAAATGTAAATAAATCAAAAGCATAGATTGGCAGAATGGATTTTTTAAAATAGTTCAATATATTGAGACTCATTTTACTTTTATTTATTTATTTAGTTAGTTATTTAGTTATTTAGTTATTTATCAAGACGGAGTCTCGCTCTGTCGCCCGGAGTGGAGTGCAATGGTGCGATCTCGGCTCACTGCATCCTCCACCTCCTGGGTTTAAGCAATTCTCCCACCTCAGCCTCCTGAGTAGCTAGAATTACAGGTGCCTGTCACCACGCCTGGCTAACTTCTGTAATTTTTTTTCTCAGTAGATACCGGGTTTCGCCATGTTAGTTAGACTGTTCTTGAACTCCTGACCTCAAGTCATCTGCCTGCCTCAGCCTCCCAAAGTGCTGGAATTACAGGCGTGAGCCACTGCGCCTGGCCGAGACTCACTTTAGATCTAAAAATAGAAATAGGTTGGAATAAAACAATACAAAGTGCCCCTGCGCAGGCCCCAGTCCAGGTCTGCGCAGTTTTCATCCTCAGGACAGTGGCTCCAATGACTCCAACACGCAGCCAGAATTGAGAACCACTGAGCTCGAGGCAGGTGGATGGGCTTGAATGGTCGATGTAAAGTAATCGGGGAACTAGCTGGGTGTGAAGCACCCATCCTCAGAGGAGCACCGTGAGAGGCAGCAGGGCATCATGGTCAGTGCTCGGACATCAGAGAAGCCATTGGTTCAATTCCAGCTCTTACTCTGACGGGCTGGGCTTCTTCACATCTGTCTATAACCTCCAACTCTTTCCTGTTCTATAAATGGGGAATAACAAGAGCTCAATTGAATAACGATTCATAAAAGCCATATTATGGCTCACAATAAATTGTTTTAAATGGACCAGAATAGAATACAGGAGCATAGAATTGAATAGAATGTGTCACATGGAATAAATATAAGCAACTTTTTCAGATGTGTGTGTGTGTTTCCTATAAACAGGGTTCTCAGCAAAAGTGATTGTCTAAATTGTAACTTTTACCAAAAAGTTTGAAAGCCTCTGTTCTAGCCTGAAGAGTTGTTGTGAGGATTCAATGAGACAATGCTATGGTGCATGTCACAGATGAAGAACTAAATAGGTCAGATAAATAGACAGATAGGTAGATAGACAGACAGATAGATAGATAGATAGATAGATAGATAGATAGACAGACAGATAGACAGACAGACATAGACAGATATAGACATAGATAGACATAGATAGATACATACAGACATAGATGACAGAAATAGATGGTAGACAGACAATCTGTAGCATAACATGTCTAATTCAGCATACAGGGGAGAGAAACATCTGGATGACACTGTGACTGCCTCAGCTATGGTACCATTAGCAGTAGAATTGAAAAGGCTGCACTCCAAAGAGAATGTGATTTTCAAAGGGACTTGGGCCTTCAATTAGTACCTTAATTTAGTGGATAGGACTCTGCTCCCCAATATTGAGATTCAAATGGCGCCACATCTCTTCTTTTTTCTCTATCAAATGAATTTAGCTCCAAGACGTTACCAACTCAATTTCTGAGAATTTCCATCCTCATCTTGGTTGTGGAGTCTCTGCTTTTTCTATAATCGTACAATATCAGAAAAAACTAATATTATAATAGCTATTATTGAGTAGGTTTAGTATTGCTAGGCACTGAACTAAGCACTTTAAACATATTCTATTGTTAATCGTATCTATGAGATAGATACAGTTTTGACCCCCATTTTTGTTGGTTTGTTTCTGTTTTGTTTTCTTGAGACAGGGTCTTGCTCTGTGCCCAGCCTGGAGTGCAGCAGCTCACTCCAACCCCTGCCTCCCAGGCTCAAAGCATCCTCCCACCTCAGCCTCCTGAGTAGCTGAGACAACAGGTGTGCACCATCACGCCCAGCTAATTTTTTTATTTTTTGGTAGAGACAGAGTTTCGCCATGTTGCCCAGGTTGGTCTTGAGCTTCTGGGCTCAAGGGATCCACCCCTCTCAGCCTCCCAAAGTGCTAGGATTACAGGTGTGAGCCACCATGCCCAACCACAGTCCCCATTTTTACAAATAAGAAAACTGAGGGTTCAGAGTCCCCAGGGAGTGACTATACGGTTGCAGTCGCTATTTCTGCCCATTATCTCTGCTCCTGACTGGCTCTTGCACCGTCTGCTGAACTCTGCTGCTTCAAGTCGTCTCAGAGACGCTTTTCACGAATGACCTTTCCCCTGACCGTAGAATGAGAGTCAGAGACTCACATTGCTGCCCCCAGAACCTCTGCACTCAGAAGCCAGATGCCACTACCATCCCACAGCTGCCCCCACCAGGAAGACTGAGGGCAAAGGTGGTGCTGGTATCTGCTACCCACAGAAAACAGCAATTCCCCAAAAGGAGTGTTGTCCTTTTCTTGGTACTAGGCATTGCCATTTGCCTACCAGGTTGGAATCACTTCCCCTTTCTCAATCACCAGCCCATTTCCCTCCCTGACCCTCTATGCACCTCTGTCTCCCAAGAAAAGCCTGAATGTTGTCTTCTAAATGTTCAGAAAACGCTGTCTTTGATCTTGAGACAAAAAAGCTACGTCTCAGGGAAGGACAAATGGTGAACACAGATAGCTTGATGAATTTCTTGAGGTATCTCTCATGGCTTCAAAACTCCTGCATTAAAGGCGTGTATTTCAATACATGTGTTTGCCATGGTAACAAATACATTGCAGCAGACACTGCTGGTTCCCCCATTTCTCTGCAAATAGACCCTGTTTATTTTTCCAGACAGTGATGGATCCATCCCTAGGGGGATAAGCCACACTTGCTTCAAGCCAATTTGTAGCTTCAAGCCAATTTGTAGCAACGTGTTAAAATGTGCCAGTGATTTGTCTGCAGGTGGGCAATTAACCCAATTGGCTCAGGTGTGGCCAATGAGGAAAGGACAACTCTATGAGAGTTTCTTAGAAACGTTTTCCTACATCAGAGAGCCATGCAAGGAAGAGGACCCTTTCCCTTCCCGTTCTGGACCCTGCCATGCCGGGATGTGACATTTAAATTAGTGACAACTGCGAGATTATGAGCCCAGGGACAAAAGCCAGTGCTCTGAAGATAATTCAATGGAAAGACTGATGACATTGTTAAGCTACTGTATCACCTTTGGGCTGCTGAACTGTGGATTTCTTAAGACATAACTAAGTGAACTTACAGTCTAAACCACTGTTTGTTGGGCATTCTGCTACTTGCAGCCAAAAGTATTCCCTACAGATACACAATTCTTTCAGGCAAAGAAAAGAAATAAGTACTAGAAGAAAAAAATGGAACAAACAACGAGGCCATCGTGCGTGACCTGCTCTTTTCTGCTTTCAATTATTTGCTTTTTCAAATCTGATCTTCAACAAGCTTAGTCCTCTGTTACACCAAACCCCTATTGACTCCAATAGGATCGGCTCCAGATTCAAGAGGCGGAAGAGACCCAGAGCCAGCAACTGAGACGTGGGGTTTTGCTGGGGGCTTACGTACCAGGGCGAGTTCAGTGGCAGCAGACTGGACATGAGAACCACGTGATCCAGTGGTGGTGGGCTGAGCAGAAGAACTGCCACAGCTTGCAAAAGACAAGCAGTTTATATAGCGTTTTCATGTAGTATCTTCCCCCTAACAACCTTCACCTGGCAGTCATTCAACCCAACACTCAGGGCCTCAATCCCCTCTGTGGTCCGTGTTCCATGGGATGGCCCAGGGCTCAGATGTTCTTCATAGACAGGGAACAAATCTCTAGGCTGGCCACTTCCATATCCCCTATCTCAGCACACACATTGAGGTTCATCTGCCACACAGGGTCATTCTAAAGGTATGCTTAAGTTATTGCTATCAGGTGTGTTCACCATATCCCCATCCAGACATCCTTTGGGTCTAAAGAGGTTGGATAACATGTTATTACCTATAAATGCAAAATCTTTGGATCCTTTTGTGTCTCTAGCAATACTTTTCAAAAAACTTTTTGGATTATTTTACAAGCATTCACTGTCTGCTTAGAATATTCCAGAGCAATTCCAGGACATTGAAGGGACCAAGATGCATGAGAGCTGTTCCCCGTCCTCAGGGCCTTACTGTCTAGAGGAGAGGCATGCATGGAAAAAAAATTGTTTCAAAGGTAACATGGCAAGTGAGAAAAATTCCACCTGAGCAGAGAGGAGGGACATTCATACTCAAAGCCTTCTCAGTTTCCTCGGGGAATCTTCAGTATACCTCAGGTAAAAAGCACAAATGGTCAGATGTAAAGGGCATGTCCCATTCTTGGTAATATTAAAAGATCAATGAAGAAAGTTTCCAAGGTGTCCCTGGAGCACAAGAGGGAAAGAAGAACAAGCAAAGTCTTTGGATGAAAGGAAAGAGATGTGGAAAATTCCAGAAGATAAGCAAGGCTTAGCTTCCTCTTCTCCATTTTAGCAAATGACCACAGAGAAGAAGCATCTGTCACCCTTGAAAAATCCCCTAAGGGAAGACTGTTAAAAGCCTGTCTACAGGCTTGAATTGGGAACAAGGGAATGACATAGGACTACCAACCATAAATTATAAATAGAATCGTTCTAGATTCTTATGATTCCCCCCACTGAACAATTTCCTTGCTCACAAATACTTTGCAATTCTTTTATAATGGTTGGCCTTTGCTGATTTTATTTCCCCACAGAATGTAACTGAATTTTCACGGAAGCAACAACTCTCTTTATTTTTATCCTTACGGTTTACTGAATTAGGTATGACTTATTTCAGTTGCCATTAACAAGTACTACAGGTATAAGTAAGCATGAGATCAAACACAACTGAGTTACTAGGCCTTAATATCAACAGGCGGACAAAGAGGACCCAAGACCGTGGAATAGCCAACTCCCATTCACTGTCAGGGCTGTGAGCATCCTTGGGATGGAGTGGAGGAAAAGTCGATCCAGTAAACCTGTAAAGTGGAGGTGAATAATATGATCTATTTTCCTTCGGTCAATCATTCTGCTCTCTGGGCTTCACAATGTATTTCCTCACAAAAGATAGTGTTTTTTAGATTGCAATGCAGCATGACACGCTTGCTATTTCAGAAAATTTGCCCAACTTTAACTGGTACTTTGAATTGCTAGCTCAACAGTTGATCAATCGGATTGATCTTAATGGGACTAGCTTCTCCAGTGCCTCTGAATCCACACAGCTCATTGCCCTCACCTCCCCTGCTGCTCTGCTTCTGTGTGCCTCTCCTGGTCCACTTCCCACCCATCTCTGCTCTCTGCTTCCCCAGGCCAACATGTATGGCTGATGGCAACACACAATTGATGTAGTGCTGTGTCCTTGGGCTTCTGGTTGGGTTTGGCTACTGGGGATCCCAGGTAGGAAATTCTAGGAAGGGACGAGAGTGAGGTGACCTCAGATTGGCAGCATCCTTAGACAGAAAATCCCTGTTCTGTTCTTAAAGCAGATAGCGGGCCAGGCACGGTGGCTCACGACTGTAATCCCAGCACTTTGGGAAGCCAAGGTGGATGGATCACGAGGTCAAGAGATCGAGACCATCCTGGCCAACATGGTGAAACCCCATCTCTACTAAAAATACAAAAATTAGCTGGGTGTGGTGGCACGCACCTGTGCTACTCAGAAGGCTGAGGCAGGAGAATGGTGAACCCAGGAAGCAGAGGTTGCAATGAGCCGAGATCACGCCACTGTACTCCAGCCTGGTGACCGAGAGACTTCATCTCAAAAAAAAAAAAAAAAAAGTGGATAGCTCTATCCCATGCTCTATCTTTGGGGTCCACTGTTGCTACCCCTGGGTTCCAGGTTATCCTGTCCTGCTACGCCCCACTCGAAGCTTGGTAATTAATCTGTCAGGCAATGAATCTCAGTAGAATTATCCTCATATTCAAGTGTGTCATCTGCGTCATTTTGACCCTTGCTGATACACTGGATGGCTCTCAAGGATTTCATCTACTGACTTACAATTCCACAGTCATAGAAGTAGAAACTCATGGGGAAGGACCCAGTGCCTGAAACACTTTCTTTTTAGTAATAGATATTGTCGAGGATCCAAAGCCACCCTTCAGAAAACAAACTTGGTGGCCAGGGTGTGGGATTGTTTGAGAAGCTCCCTACAACACATGCTCTCCGAACAGCTGTTCTGTTCTTGGCTTTCAAACAGGGCAGTGTCCTTTTATGAACGTTTACACACTGTAACCCAGACAAGAAAAAAATATATGATTCCCAGGAAATCGGCAGTCATAAATGTATCATCCTAGGGTGAGGTCCTAGCTTTCAAAAATCTTCTCTCCTCTTTTGGAAACCTAGAGTTGCGTCGAGAATGTGCTGATTGATAAGAGCAGTATACATTACAGTAAATTCATGTGCCAGGCATCGATGAAGCACTCACTGTGGGCCAGGCATGACGCTGAATACGTCTCATGTTCTGCCTTACATCATCTTCACCAAAGCCCTGAGAGCAGCCATTGCTGGTCTTCTCGACAGAGGAAGAATTTGAGACTGAAGGGAATGAAGTGACTCACTGTCAATTTCACAGGCAGAAAATATCAAAGCCAGGATTCAAAGCCAGGTCTGTCTGATTCCAGGGCTGCCAGGTGTATACCAAGAGTGGGGCAGGCGACAGGGGCTTAAATGTTGTCTTTGTCACGTAGTGCTTGGGTCATCTTGGGCAGGTCACCAAACATTCAGGGCCCACGTTTATAAAATAAGGCCAATGGAACCTGTGGCCCAGAACCATTGTCAGTAGTAACCAAGGCCCCTTCTCCCGCCTGCAGGGATTCCTATCCCTGAGTGGACGCTGGAGGACATGCAGGAGAAGGGCAGGCCGCTGGGTTTCCCGGGGGACAGGGCTTCGCTTTCCTCTTGCAAATGTGATTTCATAATTCATTCTGGCCAACTCAGACCTTAAGTTGAATAATAATGACATAGAAGCAAAAAACCACCAAATATTTTATGACAGCACCGTGCCAACAGCGTGCTGTGCATTATCTCATTTAAACCCCACGCCATCCTAAGAGGAAGGAACTATCATAGCCTCATTTTCACAGTGACTGGACTGTCAGAGAGGTTAATTAGCTTTCCCAAGGCTACACAGTGAGGAGGTGGCAGAGTTCACCTCAGAACCTAAATCTACCTGGCTCCTGCACCTTTGCTCTGAACCCATTTATGCCCGAGGTTGCAATTTTTTGAAGTGAAAAATCAGACCTTGGCAATGACCTTGAGCAGTAGGATATAAATAACTCCCACATGCTTAGTGTTCCAATAATGGAACACTAGGCATAAATGGATTTCACTACTCTAGACCTCTTTCCTATTTTTAAATTCTATTTAACAAACACTTCTATGCTTACTGTATGCCAGAAACTGTTCTGAACACTTCAAATATTAACTTGTGTAAAAATTCCATGAGGTGGGTATATTATCGTGCCTACTATTACAGGTGGAGAAAACTGAGGCCCAGAGACTCTAAGTTAAGTAACTTGCCCAAAGTCACACAGCCTTTCCAATTCCAAGCACACTTTTTCTTAAGTTTACAAACTAACCCAATGTCAGGCACTACAACATTTTAAGAGTGACAGGTTTGAATTGCCCACTGAATTACTATTCCAAATGATGAGTGCCAACACGCTATAAAGTTTTATCCTATGTAAAAATGTGAAGGAAACAGATATTGGTTTCCAATGTTTAGCGGCACCAGAAAAAGGCTGGGACGTACGATGACCCCATTGAGGATGCTGAGAAGATGCAAAAAAGCAAACTCTGCACTGGTTTAACCTCAGACCTCCAAGAAAGCTTCCATAATATTTGCTGCAAGCAAAATAATTCTGCATTACAAGTCTGCCAGTAGGCAACCTGGGCCAGGAGAAATGAACTGGAGAAAAGCCCAGTCTCTTGTTCAATAGGGGTATGGTGAATATGCTGTGTTGACGACTAAAGGTTAATTGCTCTGAGTAATACTGTGGCATTTAGGCCTGGTACCAAACAATCTGGGACAATATTGACCTAGATTCAGCCAACATCTGAATGCAAACACAAATGAAAATCCAAGTCTGTAGGTAGGGAGAGCCCAGGCAAGGTTCTGAATTCAGGAAGCCCAATCAGGAATGAGACGATCCCTTCAGAACCCAAAATGTAGAGTTTATATATTCCAGCACTGTTCCTTTACAAACACTATGGATGCTCGGCCTTTGCACATGTGGCTCTCTGTGTTGAAATCAACTTTCTCCTCCCTGCCAGACCTCTGGCTTTCATCTGACCAATGCCACCTTTTTATTCAACTCTCAATTTATAAGACGTTTCTTTCAGAAAGTCTTATTCTCCACCTTAGACTGAGATAGTGCGTCTCATTCTTGGCCTCATATTCCCCCTTTATTTCCTGCTATTTGCACATTCTTTTCACTTTATACACACCTCTCTCCCTGTTAGTCTGTAGCCCAGATAGAAAATGTACTCTTTTTATCTTTGTATCCTTTTATAATTTTAGCACTTAATGCAGGGCCTGGCACGTGGTGTGTGCTTAATAAATGTTTGGAGAACAAAAAGAATGGATGGATGGATGGATGGATGGATGGATGGATGGATGGATGGATGATTGGATGGATGGTAAAATAGATGGATGGATGACTGAATGGATAATTGGATGCATGAATGGATAGATGAATGGATAAAATGATGGTAGGTTGGATGGATGGATGATTGGATGAATGGATAGATGGACGAGTAGATGGATGAATGGATGAAAAGATGGTAGGGTGGATAGATGGATGAATGGATGAAAAGATGGTAGGGTGGATAGATGGATGACTGGATGGACGGATGGGTAGATGGATGGGTGGATGGATGGATGGATGGATGGAGAGAGGAATGGATACATGGAGAAAGGGATGGAAGGAGGGTGGAAAGATGGACCAGTGACTTGTTGGGTGAATGGTTAGTTTCATACCTGAATGGATGGGTTAGTAGGTAAGTGAATGAATGGCTGAGTGGATGGTGTAAGGGATCGATAGGTGAATGGCTGGATGCTTCTAGAAGGCAGCTGATAAAGGAGTGACAGGACCTTTCATCTTCTGTAATTCAAAGAAACCTAATCTTTTTCAGCTATAATTGGTCCATAAAATTCTGTACATCTGTCACTGGAGAAGGAGGCCCACACCAAATTTTCCCTTACTCAGAATGAAAGTTGTTTTATTTCTGGACTCTTGCCCTCCTTCAAGATGGTGTAGTTACTAAGTAAATATATTTCCTCTGGATAAAAATTGAGTTCCACGTAAATCACATTTGTGATTGATTCTAAGACTCTGGAACCATATCTCCCCTTGTTCCTAAGGAAAAAATAGCACTTCTCTGGAGTTTTTTATCCATGTTCTCTGACAGGAGAATCATTTGTTTCTTAAGTTGTGGTAGCTTGAGGCTTGACGGGTGAAATCAAATCAACTTTGGTGGTTGATCTGAAGGATAAATAACCTCAAGCTATTAGAAGTAATGTCCGAACTTCATTTGAATTTCAACTGTATCATTTACTAGTTGTGAGGTTTGGCTAAGTTTCTTAACTTCACTAAGTCTTATTTTCATCATCTGTAAAAGGGGAACTAGGATTTATTGAAATGTAGTATAAAAGAATGGTTCGAAAACTTGTGTCAGGATACAAGAAAAATAGCATGGTGTAGTAATTGCTCAATCAATGTGAGGCTGGTATAGTAGCTGGTTGGTGGAGTAACGCAAGTAGTAATAAAAATATTTTCAATGCAGTTAATAAATGAATAACAGTACATGCAGATAGTGTTTCACAAGTTATGAAATGCTTACCAGTGGTGATAGAAAAGTTTGCACTGGGCATGAAATGAACTTTAAATACTATTCAGTCACCAACTGAGAAGGTGAGGAAGTTATTCCATTTGCCATTTTCTTTCAATTATCAGCTAATGCTTCTGGCTGTATGAAAGAGAAAGCCTTAGTTTGATGCTAGAATTTCCTTTTGTTTTTTCTTTTGAGATGGAGTCTCACCCCTGTCACCCAGGCTGGAGTGCAGTGGCGCGATCTCAGCTCACCGCAACCTCCACCTCCCAGATTCAAGGGATTCTCCCGCCTCAGTCTCCCAAGTAGCTGGAATTACAGGCGTGTGCCACCATGCCTGGCTAATTTTTTGTATCTTTAGTAGAGATGAGGTTTCACCATGTTGGCCAGGCTGGTCTCGAACTCCTGACCTCATGATCCACCCACCTTGGCCTCCCAAAGTGCTGGGATTACAGGCATGAGCCACTGCGCCCAGCGATGCTAGAATTCCTTTAACATACATTTAACAGTGTGAGCTGGCCTTGGGTGTGGATCTCAGGCAGGCAACAGAGTCTAGCTAGAAAGTAAGATCTTTCTTTACATTTTTTCAGGTTTATTTTTTAATGTTACATTTTATTTGGGGGACATAATACTAATTTTTCACTTACGGTAGTCATATTCAGTCTCTATTTTAGATACTTTAAATGAAATCGTGAGTCAATTTGAAGAAAATATGTTTTCGTTTATATGGCACGAGGAATGAGAACAAAAAGCTTCGGTGTATAACTAAAGATTGGGAAGCCCTGCAATAGGAGAGAAGAAAACACAGATATGGCAAAACTGATCACGTTTACATCCACCTGTGAAAAACTTGTGTTTTTTTTTTTTTCCTGAGTTTCTGTTTCAGTCCCTCAGAGCAGTGTATGTTATTGCTTCAGAGATGGCTTCTCATTTTCTCAGCTATAGTTCTCCAGAGAAGCGAGGATAACCCAGATGTCTAAACACTATGTGAAGTGAGCTGGAAAATCTCCTTCTCCCAGGGGAAAGACAAACACTTAAGCTCGGCTTCAAACTTCTACCTCAGGCGCAACAGGAAAATCAATGGACACCACTTAGCAGCGTGGTCAGGGCTCACAAACTCACGTGTCTGCAGGGGGCAGGAAGACTCAGGAAGTATGTTTGTTCGAAGTGGGAATTAATCGTATATATATATTTAAACAGAGTCTCGCTTTGTTGCCTAGGCTGGAGTGCAATGGTGCAATCATGGCTCGCTGCAGCCTCGACCTCCCGGGTTCATGCAATCCTCCAGCCTCAGCCTCCCGGGTAGCTGGAACCACAGGCACACACCACCATGCCTGGCTAAATTTTTTTTTCAATATTTAGAGATGGGGGTCTTCCTATGTTGTGTGATATATACCAGGGTGTAAACTCTCCAGCTAAGAGCACAGTATGTATTGGATGAAAAAATTATACTTGTTTTCAACACAGACATACTTTGTATTTTAAGCATATGCAACTATGTTTATATTAAATTTTAAAATTATGTTACATTAAATGCATCAAATATCTACAAAGTATATGTGACTTTTCATTTACAAGGACGCTTTTGCATTCTTATGAAGACATGGGATCTCCTATCGTGTTCTTTTTTCATACTTTTTGTAGAAATAGTTCATGGTTCTTATAAATTTGCTTCAAGAAAAATGGCAGCACGAGGGTGAGGATAAATAGGCAATGGATGTGGGGCCAGCAGGGAGGGAGTGACAGAAACCAAGATAAACTAAGAAACAAGTGTCCCTTTGCAAAGGCTACCAATGCCTAGACCCAGTAATTGTGATGTGACAATATTGCCAAACCTTTTAATTGTTAAAGGAGAGATTAGAACTTTAAATTTATTTATTTATTTATTTGAGATGGGGTCTCGCTCTGTCGCCCAGGCTGGAGTGCAGTGGTGCAATCTCGGTTCACTGCAAGCTCCGCCTCCCAGGTTCACGCCATTCTCCTGCCTCAGCCTCCCAAGTAGCTGGGACTACAGGCGCCCGCCACCACGCCCGGCTAATTTTTTATATTTTTAGTAGAGACGGGGTTTCACCGTGTTAGCCAGGATGGTCTTAATCTCCTGACCTCGTGATCTGCCCACCTCAGCCTCCCAAAGTGCTAGGATTACAGGTATGAGCCACTGCGCCTGGCCAGAACTTTAAATTTTTATATAAAGTTTCCTGATTTTTAAGTGTTGGCAGTTGGCCGGGTATGGTGGCTCATGCCTGTAGTCCCAGCATTTCGGAAGGCATAGGTGGGAGACTCACTGGAGCCCAGGAGTTCAAGATCAGCCTGGGCAACATAGGGGGACCCCATCTCTACAAAAAATGAAAAAAAAAAAAAAATCCAGGTGTAGTGGTGCACACATGCAGTCTCAGCTATCTGGAAGGCTGAAGTGGGAGGATGACTTGAGCCCAGGAGGTCCAGACTGCAGTGAGCCATGATGGTGTGGGTGACAGAGTGAGACCTTATCTTAAAAAAAAAAAAAGTTGGCAATTAATCCTCACTTGGAAAAAACACACTTCCCTCTAGCAACATCATAGAAGACTTGTCACAAAGCTCCTGCCCCCAGCCCCTTTCTTTTATCTCTGACTTGGTGGAGTGGGGAAAACTGATCCGCAAGGAGGCTGAGTGCTAGAAGATGAAAGGAACTGGGTGTCAAGAATCAGTGGCTTTGGCAGTTGACAAGAGATAAAGACAAATGTCCAGTCAACATGAGACCACACTTTTAATGTCACAGACATGAAGGAAATGAAAATTACAACAGCAATCTTAATGAGACACCTTTTTAAAATTGAGCAAATACAAAATAATTTAACTGTTAACACCCAATTTTAACGTGGGTACAAAGAAACCATCCCCTTCGCACGTTTGTTCATCCATTCATCCATCCATTCACCCATCCACGGAAGTGCCAAGTATAATTCTGAGTTATAGAGACCCAGCCTGGCCTCACGGAAGCCCATCCAGTTGAACAGGAATTTGGCCATATGTATCAAATGCCTCTGAAACATGACTACCCTTTGATCCAATACTTTAACATCTGGAAAACGCTTCTAAGGGAACAGTCTAGGAAATCTGTCATGTTTATAATAGCAGAAGGTGTCAAACACTTAAATGCCCAATGTAGCCAGGGAGTTAATTCATCTAAGGTACTTAAAGCCCCCAACCCCTGTTTTAAATTTATTTGTGACATCTATAATGGAAAAAAAGTTTCTGCTTTCAAGACAGTATTTCAGAATGAGTAATATAGGTATGATATTGATATGGAAGGAAAGAAATACCAAAAGAGGGTATTTCTTAGTGACAGGATTATAGATTATTATTTTAAATTTTATCCTCTGTGTGTTTTATAATAAATTTGCGATGAAAAAACAAAAAGCAATTTTCAAATGTTTGTTCTCAGAACACTTTGCACTATTAAAAATTATATAAGATCTCAAAGAATTTTTATGTGGGTTGAGCTATAACTATTTACCACATTAAAAATTAAAATTAAGAATTTTAAAAATTAGTATAATTTCATCTCAAAGAAATAAATCCCTTCTATTTTAACACAAACAACATTTTTATGAAAAATGATTTTTTTCTAAAAATTTTTCAACAGAACTGTTTTGTTCCAAAACACAAGGCAAAAATAATGATAGTTTTACATTTTTGCAACTCTCTTTACTATCTGCCTGAATAGAAGACAGCTGGATTCTCGTGTCTGCTTCTGCATTCAATCTGTTGCCATATGTTGTTTTGGTTAAAGCATACAAAGCAACTCCAGCCTCTTGCAGGTCTGTAGCTGGAAAAGGGAGAAGTATTTGAACAGCCTTTTTGGGTAATTGCAGGCAGTTTCTACACGACCACCAAAACCTGGCGAGTGATAGTTGCTCAAAGTTGGTTGCAGTGTGGAATCTGAAACCTACCATTGAACTTCTTTTTTGTTTTTTTGGTTTTTTGTTTTATTTTAAATGGAGTCTTGCTCAGTCACACAGGCTGGAGTGCAGTGGTGTGGTCTCGACTCACTGCAACCTCCACCTCCCAGGTTCAAGTAATTCTCCTGCCTCAGCCTCCTTGAGATTACAGGCATGAGCCACCACATCCAGCTAATTTTTGTATTTTTAGTAGAAACGGGGTTTCACCATGTTGGCCAGGCTGGTCTCGAACTCCTGACCTCAGGTAATCTGCCCACCTTGGCCTCCCAAAGTGCTGGCATGGCATGAGCCACCGCTCCTGGCCTGAACTTCTTATCTGTGCCTGTGAGAGGATGAGAGTGAAAAAGCTTAGTATTATGATGAAGACGGTTTGACCTCATAAATCCCCTGGAAGATTCAGGGATTCCTGGGCCACCCTTTGAGAAGCACTGTCTCAAAGTGTGTGTCGCTCTCAGAGGCAGCCCTAGGACAGCTGGAGTGATGGCTTCACTTTGCATATGTTTGGATGACCTTTCAAATTGTTGATTTCATTTTTCCACTGCACATTTCAATTAAAAAAAAAAATAAACTTTCCTGAGGCCATTGTCATAGATTGGTTGTGTAGGAAGCAGACTCTGAGATGGAGATTGGCCTATGGAGTTCATATTTCCTGCCTCCTATTCTGTTTACCACAAGAAGAAAAAAACCCACAAGAAGTTACATGATAGGGAAAAATTATTAGCACTTCATAATACTATATTTTCAATTCTATTTGAAGAAATATTTACAGATGCTTCTGATTTAAAACGAGTTTCTGACTAAAGAGTTCCTGCCGTAGAATCCATGGACAACATTGTAATATCTATACAATTTCATTTTACCCTACATTTTTCATAATGATATCTTGAAACAAGGCAGAAAAATGGCAGAAAATATATTCCCTTCCTCAGCCCCCTCCATGAATAGAGAGTTTACCCGGGACTCCTGTAACTCCCCCACCCCTGGCATTGGTGTTCTCTCTCTGTGGATTCTTTTTTTTTTTTTTTTTTTTTTTTTTTTTGAGATGGAGTCTTGCTGTCTCCTGCCTCAGCCTCCCGAGTAGCTGGGACTACAGGCGCCCGCCACCTCGCCCGGCTAGTTTTTTGTATTTTTAGTAGAGACGGGGTTTCACCGTGTTAGCCAGGATGGTCTCGATCTCCTGACCTTGTGATCCACCCGTCTCGGCCTCCCAAAGTGCTGGGATTACAGGCTTGAGCCACCGCGCCCGGCCCTCTCTGTGGATTCTGACTCAGCGTGGGGTTGGGTGAACTTCACCATGAAGCCAGTGCTGGAGCCAGGTCTCACAAAATCAGATGTTAGATTAGGTGACTCTCACCCTGTCTGAGCTCCAATCATTTGGTGTGTCCCCAAATCTAGACTAGGACCCATGAGGTCAAGATCTCCTTCCTCTGTCATTCAGGAGCTCCTGGGTTCCCTTTCTTTCCAAACCCAGAACCGAAAGTGACTGGGATTCTATCTTCAAAAAGTGTTAGAAGCATAAAAGTGAGCCACCTCTAATAAAAAAAAAAAAAAAAAAAAGTCTGGTAACAGCACTTTGGGAGGGTGAGGCAGGTGCATCACAAGATCAGGAGTTTGAGACCAGCCTGGCCAAGATGGTGAAACCCCATCGCTACTAAAAGTACAAAAATTAGCCTGGGGCAATGGTGGGCGCCTGTAATCTCAGCTACTCGGGAGACTGAGGCAGGAGAATCGCTTGAACCCAGGAGGTAGAGGTTGTGGTGAGCCAAGATTGTGCCACTGCACTCTAGCCTGGACGACAGAGCAAGACTCCGTCTCAAAAAAATAAAAAAAAATAAAAAAAAAAAAGACCTGTTAAGACTGTTCTAAGTGTTTTGCATATATTAACTAATTTAATCCTCACAACAATGACACGTGGTAGATTCTATGGTGTTCCCCGTTTTACAGAAAGATTAAGTCTGGCTACATGTTTACCTGGCTGTCCATGGTGGAAATCTCATAAACTGTTCCTCTCTCCCCTGAGCACACCTTATCAGTTCTGCTTCCAAATTATGTCTTTATTGTTTCCTCTGTTCCCCAATTCCTCTTTCTTACTTTCTTCTCCCCTCCTACCAGGGTCACACGTCATTGTAGTTGCCTGTTGACTTGACTGTATCCCTCTCTTTGAGGACATGGACTGTGCCCAGTTACCTACTGAGCCCGGCTAATAGCAGGTGCTCCAGGAACATCTATGGAATGAATTCACTGTAACTCAGTTGCCCATGGAGTAGACACTGTCGGTGGCCATCAGCTATTTCCCATTCCCAGTTATCTGCTAAAAGATAAAACCCTGTTTTTGCTTCTTTGGCAATATGTTCACCCCGGAGAGAAATCATATTTGTTTAAATTAGTGACCTTTAACCCCGACTTACACTTTAGGATTGCCTAAATTATTAAAACTACCTATCCTCCCGCCCCACCTTCAAAGATGAGGATTTAGATTTCTTAAAGCTCCCTGATTGATATTAACATACAACCAGTGCTGAAAGCCATGGGTCTAAGCCTGAGGTAGCAAATGATGACCCATAGGCCAGATACAATTGCCACCTGTTTTTGTAAATGAAGTTTTATTGGAACATAGCTACACCCATTTGTTTATGCACGGTCTATGGATGTTATTGCTCTACAATGGCAGTGTTAAATAGTTGAAATGAAGATCATATATCCCACAAAACCTAAAATATTTATTATCTATTTCTACTTAAGTTTTATATATGGTGCAAGCTATTAGTCAAAGTTCTTTTTATTTTCTTTTTCTTTTTTACAAATGGATGACCAGCTGCTCCACTACCTTGTGCTGAAAGACAATCTTTTCTCCATTGGGTTACCTTTGTAACGTGGTCAAAAATAAATTGACGGTGTATGTGTAGGTCTGTTTCTCTCTATTCCAGGGATTGGCAACTATAGCTTTTGGACAAAACCTGGACCACTACCTGCTTGCTTGTTTGTGTGGGTGTTTTGTTTTTTTTTTAATTTAACGTGTTTATTTTATTTTTTAAATAATGTTTAAACTATTTTAAAGATTACTACATATTAGAAAAAACTAAAACTACAAAATTTGCATGCAAAAAGTTCAAACTAGATGAAAGAGTACACAGGAAAATTCTCCCTCCCATCCCCACCCAGTTCATCCAGTTCTCCTCCCTGTAAGCAACCAACTATTACCAGTCTCCTTGATGACTGTCTAAGTCGCTACAGGAATATAAGCCTTTAAAAACTTTTTATTCAACCATGATATCCACATAGAATTTTTTAAAACTGTGTGTGTTGAGAAACACATAACATTAAATTTACCATCTTAACCATTTAAGTGTACAGTCCAGTAGTGTTAGGTACATTCACATTGTTGTACAACCATCACCACCATCCATCTCTAGAATTCTTTCTTTCTTGCAAAACTGAAGCTCTATCCCGATTAAACGACTCCCCATTCTCCCCTCCCCCCAGCTCCTGGCAACCACCATTCTACTTCCTGTCTCTATGAGTCTGAATACTCCAGTTACCTCATATAAGTGGAATTATACAGTACTTGTCTTTTTGTGATTGATTGGTTTATGTCACTTAGAATAATGTTCCCAAGGTTAATCCATGTCATAGCATGTGTCAGAATGGTCTTCCTTTTTAAGACTAAATAATATTCTGTTGTATGGAGAGGCCACATTTTGCTTCTCTCTCCATCTGTGACGAGCACTTGGGTTGTTTCTAACTTTAGGCTATTGTGAATATTCCTTCTTTCAATTCTTTTGAGTGCATGCCCCAAAATGAAATTGCTAGGTCATATGGTAATTCTAGTTTTAATTTTTGTGGGGAACCTCTATACTATTTTCCATAGAGTCTGCACCATTTTATATGTCCCAGTAGTCCACAAGGGTTCCAGTATCTCCACATCCTCACCAACACTTTTCTGGTTGTGGTCGTTTGTGTGTTTTGGTTTTTTGCTAGTAGATAACCTTAGTGGGTAGGAGGTGATATACAGAATGTATTTTAATTACAAAAATTAAATCATGTTTACATATTTAAAACTTCAAACAACACCAAAGTTTATAAAATTGAAATAGCAGGTCCCCTCCCCTCTCTTCCGCACCTGATACACCCTCAGTCTCTCCCCAGATGGAAGCACTGTTAATAGTTAGAGATTTTGAAATTGTATTGTCATTCTTTTTTTTTTTTTTTTTTTTTTTCCTTGAGACAGAGACTCACTCTGCTGGCCAGGCTGGAGTGCAGTGGCATGATCTCGGCTCACTGCAACCTCTGCCTCCCGGGCTCAAGCAATTCTCTTGCCTCAGCCTTCTGAGTAGCTGGGATTACAGGCATGTGCCACTACACCTGGCTAATTTGTATATTTTTAGTAGAGACAGGGTTTCACCATATTGGCCAGGCTGGTCTCGAACTCTTGACCTCAGGTAATCTGCCCACCTCTGCTGGGATTACAGGTGTGAGCCACCGTGCTCTGCCTGTGTTGTTATTCTTGAGCTCAGAAAACTCAGATTATTGTTGCACTCCTTCTACTCTTCCCTCCTTACACTCACTTCCATTGCCTACTTCCCTGACAAGAACCTTAGTAGGTAAATATTATTATCCCCATTTTGCAGCTGAAGAATTTGAGGCTCAGTGAGAAGTAGGTTACTTAAGGACACAAGGCAAAGCCAAGAGTTCAAATCCAGGTGAGTGGGGCTGACTCCAAGTTCAATGTTCTTTCCACAGCTTTCTCCCTCTGGCTTCTGTCCAGACTCTTAGAGTTTAGTTGTTATGTCACCACCTGTATTTTTTTAAATAAAGTTTTATTGAAACACAGCTGCATCCATTTAAACTTTTCCTTTGACTGCTTTCACCTACAATGACAGAATTGTAGTGTGAAACAGAGACCATGTGGCCCACAAAGCCTAAAATATTTGCTATCTGGATCTTTCCAGAAAACGTTTGTTGACTCCTGACCTAAGTCTATTACAGCAATCCTACTACCCTTTGCAGGGACTGTTTAGCAGATGGGAGTGGTGAGATCCAGTTCTGACAAGTGAGGCATGAAGAGAAGTCGATTACTCTGTCTGAGGCCTTCTCAAAAGCTTTTTCTCCCAAAAGGAAAAAAAAATATTCTATTTTTTCTTTCCTTTCCTTTTTTTTTTTTTTTTTTTTCAACAACATCTGGGAAGGAAAGGTGTTTTGTGTCTATCCCTGCTCCATACAGCTGAAGTTAGGGGGAGACTGGTGTCTAGAGCTGAGGTGGTCTTCTTGATTTGATGAGATGAATACCTGAGTCTGGCAGAGGAGAAAATCAGAAAGAACCTGAGTTGCAAAGACACTGTTGAGCAGCTGCACCAGCTCCGGAAGCACCTTCCTGTGGATTTCCTGTTAATGAAACCGGAAATGCTCTTTTGGTCTAAGCTGCTGTCCGTCATGTTTCCTGCTACTTGTGGCTAAATGCATCCTCTCTGGCTTGCCTGCCACCATGCCCTTCCCTCTATCCCATCCTCAGCAATGTCCCCAACTTAGGGATGCCAGATTTAGCAAACACAAATACAGCACATCCAGTTAAATTTGAATTTCAAGAGTATTTGAATTTCAACAATAATGAATAATTGTTTTTGTATAAGTATGTCCAATATTGTACAGGAAACATACTTATGCTATGTTTATGCAGTATTTGAGACATACTTAGAGTAAAAAAATTATTGTTGTATCTGAAATTCAAATGTAACTGGACTTCTTGTATTTTTTATTGTGATAGAATATAAGGAACATAAAATTTATCTTTTGAACCATTTTGAATATACATTTTAGTGATATTAGGCACATTCTAAATACTGTGCAACTATCACTATTATCCATTTCCAGAACTTTTTCATCTTCCCAAACTAAACTCTGTACCCATTAAACAATAAGTTCCCATTCCCCTTCTGTCAGCCCCTGACAACCAATTCTATTTTCTTTCTCTATGAACTTAACTCTTCTCATTTAAGTGGAATTATACAATATTTTTCTTTTTCTGTCTGACTCCTTTCACTTAGCATAGTGTCTTCAGGGTTCATCCACGCTATAGCTGTGTCATAATTTCATTATTTTATCAAGCAACACTACCCCAAATTCCTCACAGTGTCAGTATATTTAGTGACCCTTCAGGATAAAGCCCAGACCCCTAGCATGATAACCAAGCTCTTTCCCTGGCCACATTCATAGCCTTATTCTCAATAAAAATAATGCTAAGTATTGCAATAATATCCTATAGTCCAGCCACTGGGCACCTGCTGATCCCAGAGTTTATGATGTATTTCCCTGCCTCTTTTCTCTCTCTCTGGAATTTCTGTCATCCACAATCCACGTCTCTTTTCCTTGCCAATTTTCAGCTTTCCAGAGGCAGTACACTCCCTACAAAGTGGCTACCAAACTTTCACCCATCCTTCTACCCCAGTGGTTCTCAACAGGGGAGGTTTTGCCCCCTAGGAGTCATTTGGCAATGTCCACAGACATCTTTTCTTATGGCAACTGGAGACATGCTCCTGGGACCTACGGGTAGAGACCAGGGATGCTCCAAACACCCTACGATGCACAGGACAGCCCCTACAGCACTGAAAATCCAGCCCCACACGGCAGTAGTGCAGAGGTGGGGAGACCTTGGTCTGCCTCCACCACCACCCTTGGCTTCTTCCTTTCTATATTAATTTTTTTATACTTCAATAATACTAATAATGATGAAAAACAGCAGCTACCTTTTGCTGCTGTACATCACAAGTTAGGTACCAGGCTGTGTGCTAGACATTTCCCATATATTAAATGTCCCATCCCTCTTTGGCAGTGAGAAAACGGTTCCAGGGAGTTTAAGGAATTTGCCCACATTCACATGTGGCATAGCTGAAGCAGAACTGAGATCTAAACCTAGACTGATATGGCAGATACCATATTGTATTCAACATGCCATGAGCCTTTGAGGCAACATTGACGTTGTGCTGGCATTCAGGTAGGCACTTAGGCTACAAATATAAATAAGACACAATTTTTGCAATCAAAGAAGGGTGCCCCGAGGTCAAGAGATCAAGACCATCTTGGCCAATATGATGCAACCCCGTCTCTACTAAAAATACAAAAATCAGCTGGGCGTGGTGGTATATGCCTGTAATCCCAGCTGCTCGGGAGGCTGAGGCAGGAGAATTGCTTGAACCCGGGAGGTAGAGGTTACAGTGAGCCAAGATCACGCCACTGCACTCCAGCCTGGTGGCAGAGCGAGACTCCATCTCAAAAAAAAAGAGGAGTGCCCTACAGTGGTGACAAAAGTTAATCTCTCTGAGTATATGGCTGCATCATGGTCGTACACATCTCTGTAGACTCAACGATAGCCAATTACAGTAATAACAGGTATTTCTGGTTGAGCCCTTAGTGTTTGTCAGCATCTGGGCTTGGTGTTTTCATTCCTCATTCCATTTTATCTTCAAAACAATCCTCAGGAGAGATGTAATTGTTTCTATTTTAGAGTAAGGAGATTTTGCACAACTTGATTTTGCACATGCTTGATTTTGCACAACACAGAAATATGAGCCAGAGTTCAAACTGGGGTGTAATTCCAAGGCCCTGCCCTTAACCACTCTGCTCATCACTGGTCCACTCACAGAGGTCAGTAAACAGCATATCATGATGGAGAACATGGTTTGAATTAGGAGAAATGGCAGGTGTGGTCTTTGCTGATGACAGCAGTAAATCCCCACTCTATATCCAGGGGCAGGGATAGAGGTGAATACAAAACTGTGTTCTGTGTATTGCATGATATTCTCATACTTCAACAAGATTAGGAGGATTAGACTCTGTCCATGCACTACACGGGATGCATTCTCCATAAGAAAGCATCCAATGTAGTTCTCAAAGTGTTGCGTAAGTTTTAAAATATGACCTAAAGAATCAGAGATTTCAAACAGAGAAGCATAGTCAAGTAATCTGCATTCAATGCAGTTTGCATGTGGTTTCTAGATTATTTGTGAGTTTTGTTACGATTTTTTATTTCCCTTTAATTATATTGATATGTTTATGCATGTGTGTGCATATATATTACATATGCATGTGTTAATTTAGTTGTTAAGAGTGCAGGTCCTGAGGTCAGATGCTATATGTTTAAATCGCAACCCTATCCTTAGTGACTGTGTCATTTTATTAAGCACACTGTGTGTCAGGCACTGTGCTAAACATTTTCTGTGAATTATCTCATTTAATTCCTACACCAACTCTATAACTTTGGTGCTGCCAATAGAACCATTTTTAGATCATAAAACCAAAGCACAGAAAGGGCAAACACCTCCCCAAGGTTACACAGTGAATCAACTGTGAAACCAAAATTCCTTCTCAGGCTGAGTGATACCAGACCCTGGGTTCCTAACCAAAACTGACCCTGAGTTCAGCCTTGAGAGATCTGCCCCCATGGCTTAGTTTAGCGTAAGACATTGGTCTTCACCGAACCTGTTTCCTCCTCACGCAAATAGATACTTCTTATGTCACAGGATTATGGTGAGGAGCATATCAGATAAAGCACAAGAAAGCGATCTGAAAAATGCCAAGTGATGGGTGGCATACAAAAAGACAAAGGTGCGTGTCAGATTTCCTGTCTCAGCTGGAGCAGGGTGGGCATCCCAACTGGCAGGAGACCAGCTGCCACTGACATGTCACGGGTACATGACCACACTATAACGTCTGGGTCATGCCTTCCTCTGGTTCAGTGATCAAAAACCCAGTGAACACGGCTTAGCATGAGTGAGAAGCCTGTGTGGAGGACAGAATATAGGCAGGGAGGCAGGGGCAGGTCTGGAAAGGGTCCTGGGGAGTTTTCCGATTTCAGTTTTCCAATGACTCTTTTCGATTCAACAACCAGCTCCATCCTGATTTTCAGAAAAGCAGTTTGATAACAGGAGATGACAGCCACGTGTGCTTGTCAATATTTGAAGAGGGGTGGAGATCGTAAAGAGAGAAGATTAAGAGGCAAACCAAGTCGGGGGTGTGATGGTGAGCACCACCTGAAGTCTGTGTAGCAAGGAGAAACTTTACCCTTAGTGAACTCCCTACTTTGTCGACACCGGGAAGTAAATTCTTCCACCAAGAAGTCTGCACTTTTGAAGACTTGTTGCTACCTCCACCCAGGATCCTCAGCTTGGTTTATTGCTCTGTGGTTGCCATCTTGAAAATCTTAACACAGCTGACCCTTGAACATCACGGGGATTAGGGGCGTCAATCCTGTGCAGTTGAAAATACAAGTATAACTTTTGACTTTGCAGAAACTTAACTACTCATAGACTACTGTTGACCAGAATCCTTACAAATAACATAAACATGTTTTCTACGTTATATGTATTAACACATGTTTTCTATGTTATATGTGTTACATTTGCATACTGTATTCTTACAATAAAGTAAGCTAGAGAAAAGAAAATGTTATTAAGAACATTAAATTCTAAGATTAGAAGCTCACACCTATAATCCCAGCACTTTGGGAGACTGAGGCGGGCGGATCACTTGAGGTCAGGAGTTCCAGACCAGCCTGGTCAACATGGAGAAACCCCACCTCTACCAAAAATGCAAAAATTAACGAGGCAAGGTGGTGCACGCCTGTAGTCCCAGCTACTTGGGAGGCTGAGGCAAGAGAATTGCTTGAACCCAGGAGGCAGAGGTTGCAGTGAGCTGAGATAGCACCACTGCACTCCAGTCTGGGTGACAGAGCAAGACTCCATCTCAAACAAACAAAAAAAAAAGAGTAAGTCCAATCAGCCAGGAGTTGCAGAGTACCTACTCTATCATAGAGGGATTCCCTTCCTCGTTTTGCAGGGTGCTAGGAGTTGGAGATACAAGAATAGATGCAAAATAATCACAAAGGAACACACAGCCGAGGGGGCTGACAGAGACTTATGGAAGCACAGTAGCTTGCTCGTAATCCCACAGCAGATCAGTAAGAATCAAGATCTGAGCCCTTGTTTGTCTCAACCCAAGGCCAGAGCCCAAGCTCCTAAGCCTCCAGGCTTGAGTCAGTACTTAGTGTGTGCATGGCAGCTGCTTAATAATTGGGTTTACTATATTCCAGATTGACATGTACAGTGCTGAGCTGGAATTGAGTTTACAGCCCTAATTATGGTGTGCCTGGTTGTGTATTCAGCATTTATTTAAATAGTATTTTTTTTTTTTTCTTAAATGGTGATTTCTGAAAGAGGCCTTTCCCAGCTTTATTTCTCTCTCTTAGCTGCCTTGGCTTTTCTTTTATAATAAGGATCACACCCTGTAATTCTATGTTTATATTTACAGGATTGTATGTTCAATGACATGGAGCGCAAGAAGGGTAGAGACCCACCATCTTTTACTCACCTCTCTAAACTCAGGCTTACATATAGCCTGATGCTCGACAAGTATTCGTGATAGGGGTTAAGCTGAGTATATTGTTGAATAGAACCACAATAATTATTGCTTTGCAATTCTCTTGAATGTCTTTTCCAGAGCACCAAGTAGTGTAACTTATCATATTTCCTTTCTTGCATTGGCTGTTAGGAAGCTCAAAGTCATATCTGCAAACCCTTCATAGCAAGTCTGTAAATCAACATGCGCATTTATATTCAATCCTGTTCTCATTTGATGTTCCAAATTTTGTTCTTCTATTTTCTTTTGTTACATGCTATTTCATGCTCTCATAATCTATTGTATATGTCCTTGTAAGACACTCTAAACTTGAATTAAATAAATTGCATAGTCTGTCGAATTTCTGGCCTGCAAAGAAAAAGCATGCCCTTTCCAACACCATGGTATGTCTCCAGAGCAGTAAACCACCCTGAGGTTACCTGATTTCTGGTGTCCAAACCCCTTTGGGAGTAAGGTTTACACGACTAGGGGTAGTCGAGTGGATGAGAAGCTATTTCCTTCCAATTAGGTGGTTAGGTGGTGGTGGAGGTGGTGTTCTGAAGTAAATGAAGGTAAAAGGCAGACAGAACTGCAAAATCTCACAGAACGTGTTTTCCCTGCTCTGACCATGACCTACGGTTACTGGGGAAGGAAACTGCCTAACCAGGTCCACCCGGCAGCCTCAGTGGGTGAGGGGCACTGGGTAGAATACTTGGGGTGCCAGGGAGGCATTAATGCCAGAGGAGTCAGGTGCTCAGTTTTTATTGGAGTTGGGAGGGCAGCCCCACATCAGGAAGAGAACCTGTTTCTGCAGGACGGTCGGCGGAGAAGGGAGGACTCCACCCAGGCTTGTGTTTGCCCTGCTCTGTGTATTCAGCCAGCAGGCTCTGCACAAGGAAGCAAAGTGCAAGGAGCCGGGCTCCACCAACAGCTCGGCACTGGACAGCACGCACTGGAGACCCAGGACCCTGTGCAGGAGCAGCTCCAGGGGACACCAGGGGACTGAAGATACTCCCACAGGGGCTCAGCAGGTAACTGCTTTCAGATCCTTTAGGCATGGCTGGAGAGTTTGCTGTTAGTGGTAGACGGTGTCATATAGAGGCCAGGGGTCAGAGAGGGTCAAGTTTGATCCCAGCTCTGCCTTCTGTTCACTGTGTGGCCTTGGATGTGTGTAAGCCTCAGTTTCGCTATCTGTGTAATGAACCCAAAGATGGCACTCATCTCAAAGTTCTTAGCTTTACAAGGAGCAAATGACAATGTGGTCAGTGTCAGGCACATAGCCACATAAATGCTCCTATTTGGTGGAACCATTATTGAAGGTCTTTTCAAGCACAGGACTTGGGGAGAAGTCAGTGGATGGAGGGATAGGCTGTGTGATTTGGGGATCCATCAGGGCAAGAATCCCCCACAGCTGAGTGGAATCTGAGCCTTCACCTTAGGCATTGCCTAAATAAGTAGGGAGATAGGAAAAAGGACTTGTGGACTGCCTTTTGTGAATCTTATTTCACTCTCAAGACCACCCTGTGAGACAGCTGCTGATTCAAATCCCGGCTGCAGGACCTCTGATGTTTACCTGTCCCTCTGAACCAGTTTCCTGCCTGGAAGAGTCATTGCGATTAGAATGCGGGTGCGCTGGAGCCACACGGCCAGATACCAGCCCCAGCTCCACCCCGGGCTGGCTGGGTGCCCTGGAGCAGGTTCCCTCAGCCCTCTGGGCCTCAGTTTCCTCATCTGTAAAATGAACCTAATAACAGTACTGAGATCAAAGGGCTGAGAGGACTACTGCACGTAAATACCTATGCAGTTAGTAACTCTTAGCTGTGGTTCTTGTTTTTGCTGTTACCATCATCTCCATTTTACAACTAGGAACATGAGGCTGGGTGAAGAGGGACCTGGACCTGGTTCCAAGGTCTCATGAAAAGGACGCTGTGGAACTGGAGTCCAGTCGGGCCTGGGATGAGGGTGCAGCCAGTGAGACTGTCACCTTGGGCAGGAAATTTAAGGGATGCCCAAAAACTCTGTCATGGAGATAAATGGTATGTTAACACAATGTTTTTTGTGTTTTTTTGTTTAGTTTTGTTTTGTTTTTTTTGAGACGGAGTCTCGCTCTGTCGCCCAGGCTGGAGTGCAGCAGCGCGATCTCTGCTCACTGCAAGCTCCGCCGCCTCCTGGGTTCACGCCATTCTCCTGCCTCAGCCTCCCTAGAAGCTGGGACTACAGGCGCCCGCCACCACGCCTGGCTAATTTTTTTTGTATTTTCAGTAGAGACGGGGCTTCACCATGTTGGCCAGAATGGTCTCGATCTCCTGACCTCGTGATCCACCCGCCTCGGCCTCCCAAAGTGCTGGGATTATAGGCGTGAGCCACCGCGCCCGGCCCACACAACATTTTTAGAAGTCAGAATTAGTGGCAAGACACCCATGATGAACAAACTACCAACATGTTAGGGAAAGATAAGATCAGGAACAGCGTTAATTTTGATTTTCATAAATTTCATGTTAAAATACTATTCATCTCCATGACTGAGCTTTTCGGCGTCCCTTACATTGCTCCCCCCAAATCCAGGGTCTGATCCACCTCAGCCTTGTGGGGATCCTGAGCCGATCGCAGCGGCTTCAGGTCCTGGGTGTATATACTCAGGGTCTGCAGAGGGCGCTTCCTCCTGAATAAAGACGACAGACGGGGCGGGGCATGCTAAAGTAGCTTTTCATTTAAGCCAGGGTCGGGGAACAAACCAATGTCCCAAATCATAGAAGATTCTTTTTTTCCAAAGAGTTCTGGAACGTAGAAGGGTTTTGATTTTAGGAAAAAGGCATGGACTTTGGGAAAAGCAACGGGCCCGTTAAAGCCCGTGGGTTCTGCCTGCTTTACCATGACCAGAGACGTGGAGGGAGAGGAACTGAAAAAGGCTTCGGGTTGGGGGCAGGAGGACCTTTGCACCATGCAGGCCCATCTGTCCTGCTCGAGTATTAGATGTGAGTTGATTGTCTCTGTGTCTGCAGCTTCTCTTCAAGCCAAGTGCCCTGCCATGAAGCAGTTCAAGATTTAAGTGCCTGAGTCACGTAGACCCAGGTTCAAACCCCAGGTGTGCCTCTCTGTAGCTTTCTGACTGCTATTCTTGGGCAGGTAGGACTAGCAAGGTGCCTACTCTCGTGGAGGTGCCATTCGTGAGAGGAGGGGATGCATTGCTCAGCCTTGGTTTCTTTGTCTGTGCAATCAGGGAATAATGGGATTTATTCTGCCAGTAAGCACCTGGGAGATAAAATGCAGGGAGGCGCTCACTCTCTGCTGTCGATTCTGCACTGGAGATGGTTGCCCTCCTGCATTTTGTGCCCTGCTATGCTCACCCTGGTGCTGCCTGGCACATAGTAAGCCTCCAATTAACATTACCTGCGATTATCATGCATTTAAAAATGTTTGGTGGCCGGGCGCAGTGGCTCATGCCTGTAATCCCAGCACTTTGGGAGGCCGAGGCAGGCGGATCACAAGGTCAGGAGATCGAGACCATCCTGGCTAACACGGTGAAACCCTGTCTTTACTAAAAACACAAAAAATTAGCCGGGCGCAGTGGCGGGCGCCTGTAGTCCCAGCTACTCAGGAGGCTGAGGCAGGAGAATGGCATGATCCCGGGAGGCGGAGCTTGCAGTGAGCCGAGATGGCACCACTGCACTCCAGCCAGGGGGACAGAGCGAGACTCCGTCTCAAAAAAAAAAAAAAAAAATTGTTTGGTGCAATAATAAGACTATGAGAGTGAGCTCTAAGATTTTTGGGATTACCACCCATTTGTGCAAACATAATTAAGTACTCCAAGAGCAAAACATCAATCACCAAGCAGCCCTAAACACCCAAGGTAATTTCGATAAAGGCACCGCTGCCCCCGGACCCACAAAGTCCCATACCAGGAATCAGGGCTTGAGCAGTACAGTGAGGACTGGATTTCAGTCGCCTGTGTCCCCTTGTGCAGGAGGCAACCTGTAGCACTGTACATGGCACTCCTGATAATAGCTACCGTGTTCCTAGCACCGTGCGGGCACACACAAGGAGCTGCAGGACTGTGGGGCAGGCAAAGCGGGTCTGTTCTTTCCTCCTGCAAGGTCTTTACTGACCTTGGGGGCAGAGGGCTGGTTCTGCTGGGTGTGCCAGCCTCGCCATGTCGGCATCACCTTCAGCTGAGCGATGAGGAGGGCCCCTGGGTTACCTACATTCCATTGCATTGATCGAAGGTGTTGCTTGTTTACTTGGTGACTAATTCTGTCACCATTCCACCCTTCAAAACCACCTCCCCTTCCATTTAACAGTCATCTAGCTGCCTGCTGGCGATGACATTTCAGAAGTGCTTTCTCCAGGCCAGCTTTCATGGGGTTTGGCGTTTGGCCTGTTTCCAGGAGGAGGGCCTACTGTTAATCTGTAACTACAAGGAGGCGACATGGAACATCTATCACTGCGTAGAAGAGGAGGGATTCGAGGGCAGCCTCCGTGAGGCCAATTCACTCATGGATCAGAACACAGAGCTAACTCAATTATAACAATAATAAGCTAAATGAATAACATTAGCAATAACTAACATTTACTTACCTGAGTACTGCCAAGCCCTGGTGCTATATCCTTACAGTGATTATCAATGACTCTTCAATTATTCAATCCTCACTTTATTTTATTTATTTATTTATTGAGACAGAGTCTTGTTCTGTCGCTCAGGCTGGAATGCAGTGGTGCGATCTCAGCTCACTGCAACCTCCGCCTCCCGGGTTCAAGCGATTCTCCTGCCTCAGTCTCCCGAATAGCTGGGATTACAGGCATTATGCCTCCACATCTGGCTAATTTTTGTATTTTTAGCAGAGACAGAGTTGCGCCATGTTGGCCAGGATTGTCTCGAACTCCTGACCTCAAGTGATCCACCCACCTCAGCCTCCCAAAGTGCTGGGATTACAGGCATGAGCCACAGCGCCCAGCCTAATCCTCACTTTAGATTGTACCATATATATTCCTTGCCTAGTTATAATTTTCTCATTTCAAGAATGAATATACAAGAAATATTTTATATTCCATGTTCTATTGTATTACATATAAATAGTTCATAAAATTATAACATCACTTATACAGCAGAAGAGATAGTATAAAGTATAGAAAGTAAAAAGTTAAGAGTCTAAACTCTCGACTTGAGTTTGCGAGGTTTAAGTCCTGATTCTCCCACTTACTAGAAGATGCTCTGTATTAGTCAGCTTGGGCTGCGGTAACCAAAATACCATAGACTAGGTGGCTTAAACAACAGTCATTTGTTTTCTTATAGTTCTGGAGGTTGGAAGTCCAAGATCAAGGTTCTGGCTGATGCATTCTTGGTGAGACCATTCTTCCTGGCTAGCCAACAGCTGCCTTCTTGCTGTGTCCTCACACCGTTGAGAGAGAGAGAAAGTGCTCTTTGATGTCTCTTTTTATAATGACACTAATTCTATCAGATGAAGGTCCACCCTTCTGATTTCATTTAGCCTTGATTCCTTAGAGGCCATATGTCCAAGTGCAGTCATATTGCACGTTAGGGTTTCAACACGAATCCAACACGAATCCATAGCATGATCTTAAGTGAGGAGCTTGAGTACCCTGGGCTCAGGTTCTGCATCTGTAAGATGGGGACAATAAAGATGCCTGCCTCATAGGGCTCTGATGAGGATGTAGAGTTAACATAGAGACGCGTTCAGAGCAATGCCTGGCATAAGGTAGGCACTACAGAAATGTTAGCTATTATTACTGCTAATGTATGGCCCATTTTATTTACTGCTTATACGAACAGCTTATCTCTATTCCTCAACTGCTGAGCACCAGCCACCCAGTTTTACAACACATGGGCCACACCCTTCTAATCTTCACAGGAGCTCCATGCAAGGAATCTATTATGGTCCTTCCTCCCACCCCTCCCTTCTCAGACAAGGAGCCCGGGCTTACGCACATGGCCAGTGTGAGCCAGAGGGGAGCCCACGCAGAGGGCTTGTGCTATTTCACCACCACGGATGAATTTGCTCACGTGCTTTTCATAAATGCAGATCCCTAGGTGACACCTGGCTATCAACATGAGGAGAAAATCCCCAAGTCCGGGTGCTAGACCAGGGTCTCTCAATACCAGCACAAGCGACCCTCAGCAAAGCAGGCAATTCTTCACTGGGGGAAGGGGGCGGTCCTGGGCATTGCAGCACCATCCCCAGCCTCTACCCACCGGATGCCAGTGCACGCCCCCCAAAGCTGAACCGTGACAATCAAAACTGCATGCAGGCATTTCCAAATGCCCCTTGGGGGCAGAAATCGCTCCTGGCTCCAGAAACACTGTGCTCCACTTACTGTGAGGGAGAAACAAAGAACAGCACATTTCCAAAGAGAAAGCGTTTAGCAAAGCAATGGAAGTCATCAAGGAATAGGACAAGAGCCAAAATACGAAATATAGATATACAGTCCTGGAAAATTGGGACCAAAATAAAATACCCTAGACATTGTAAATATGGCATCTATTTCTATAGTGTGTGTGTGTGAGAGATAGATAAATTAGATGATAGATAGATAGATAGATAGATAGATAGATAGATAGATAGATAAATAGATAGATAGATACTTATCATAAAGTTGAAATACTGTCAGTCGAACCATCATGAGTTGAGTTTGGGACATGTATATCACTAACACCTACTAGGTGCGTGCCCTGCCAGGCACTTTCCCATCACCTTGACCCCTCCCCACGGTACCATGATGTATCAGGACGTGCCTCAACCTCTGTGCTCCGGTTTCTCATCAGACAACTGGGAAAATAAAAGTACCTAACCCGGAGGGTTGCTGGGAGGACCAAGAGAAGCAAATATATGCAAATCAGAACTGCTCAGCACAGAGAAAACACTCCAGATTGTGTTTATTATTGTCACCATTATGAATACTGTCATTTTCCACCAGAAAGATACGTTCAGAGGGGTCAAGTGCTTTGCCCAAAGCCCCATGATGGTGGGATTTTACAGAGGCCTGTCTCACTGCAGAGCTCTTGTTCTCAAGAGGAGAGAGGGGAGCCCCAGAGATGCAGGAGGGCATGACCGCTCGACTCGGGCAGCCTCTGCGGGGCATGCGGGCTTGCTTCTGAACAACCAGCTGCAAAGCCTGCCCCCCCCGCCAGTTCTGGAGGAAGGGAAGATGGAGACCCAGGACAGTTCTCTTGATTTGCAAGCGGACAAAACAGTGCGCCAGCAAAGCAGTGCCCCTAGAAAGGTTGTGAGTGTATTCAGATGCCTGGGTGACGGTGTTCTGTGGACCCCAAAGCCTGAGCTGTTCCTCAGTCTGAGAATCCCTGGGCCTGGTTGTCTAGGTCAGGGTAGGCAGCAGCCAGGAGAGTTCTGACCCCAGGAGACACTCATTCTCTCACCCCAGAAATATCCAGAACAGGGGCTGTCAGCCATGGAAACCACCTAGAGATCTCGAAAGTACCCCGATGCCCGGCCCCACCCCAGAGAATCTGCTGTCCTCGGTCTGGCTGGGGCCTGGGCATGGAGATCTCAGAACTCTGCAGGAGGTTCTCACGTGCAGCCCTGTCTGGGAACTCTGGGGACGGGCCCCCAGGACACAGGCAGGAGGCGGGGAAGTGGAGGGGCTTTCTCATCTGATCCCCCACAATCAACCCCCAGTGGCAAAGTGCCAAACCCTCAAACACAAGTCTAATTTCAAAAGCAACACCCCTCCACCCACCAGAGCTTAGTATGTTTAATGTCGAATAAAGTCATAAAGACAAAACACTCATATAATCAGTTCATGAAAGAAAGGGCATTTTAACACCCCATTCAAACTTTTTCTTTTTCAAAAATGAAAGCTAGCTCTTTCGCTTGTATGTTTATCGTGAAAAACTCTATCTGATTTATTTTTCTCTTTTTGGGAAATGGGAGAAAACTATTACAGACAAAAATTACTGTCTGAACTGCCTTGAGCCTCAGTTTTCCCATCTATTAAATGGGGATTTTAAAAAAAGTCTCCATGTAAGTCATTCTGGTTTGCCCAGGATTTTCCAGTTTTAACATAAAGAGTCCCGTGTCCTAGAACATCCTCATTCCTGGAAAAGCCTTGAAGATGGTTTTACCATCACAGTGTTTTTCATACTGTGAGAATCACTGGGGCATTTGCTAAAAATACAAATTCCAGGGCCCCAACTTGACTTTTTGGTGAGAGGATCACGGGAATCAGAAATGTTGCCGGATTCCTCAATAGAGTCTCACTACCAGGCACCTGTGGGAGAAACGGGCTTCAAAGAGCAAAGATCATATCGGGGAGAGTCCTATTCATGCTAACACTTGCACAATGCTCGTTATGTGCCAGACCCTGTTCAGGGCACTTTGCTTCTATTCACTGGTTTGATTCTCATACCAGCCCCTTGAGATGGAGGCTATAATTATCCCGATTTTTACAGATAAGGAAACTGAGGCCCAGCAAGGCTCAGTAATGCTCGGAGATTCCAAACTCCAGAGCCCACATTCCCATCCTGTGTGCTGCACTGGTGTCTACACAGAGCTTCAGCGCTGGGTTGGCACACCGCAAGCTCTGCATACAAGTCATATATGGTATCATTATTACAAGTTCCAGGACCTTTGGGGCACTGGCACTGAAAGAGTTGCCATCTTCTTGCCAACTGTTAACAGAAGACTTCATTGCAAAACATCAAAATGCTTCTTTCAGTCCTCCCAGTTGTTTGGACCTAGTCCTGTAGTCTGAATAAATTCACTTCTGCTAATATTGACGTCAGCCAACAGATGGCAGTAACCTTTTGCTTTTGTCCCACCCAGATAAATCCTGTTCCTTAAAAGGTTGACGGACAGGCAGGAGCAATTTAGCAACACATGCATTATAACTGCTAGTGGAAAGTGACAATATCTGAATCCAGGTTATCACTGAAAAAGACATGCGATTAGATTTTCCTTCCTTCAGTCCCCTTCACCTTGAAGTGGCCGAGAGGCTACTTAGGATGTGCAATGATCAGAATAATGTAACCCCAACTCTGTGAGAAGAAAAAGCTTCTCTCCTACTTCCACACACCATGCATCTTCCAGCTCCAAGATTTTTCATAACCTCCAGCGTTGATTCAAAGTAGCTCTGTTAGGATTGAATTTACATTAAATAGGAAGAGCTTTAAAATAAAGCTTGTAAACCTACTGTCAAAATAATTTTAAAACTTGTTAAAAGCTGAATTTAGATAGATACTTTGTGTATATATATTCTCGCATGTGCATTTATGACCATGTTTTTGTGTATCCTTGACCAAGATATTTAACCTGCATGCCTCAGTTTCTACACCAGCAAAATTGAAATAATAACAATACTTCTGCCTTGTTGAATTGCTGCAAAGAGCAAATTAGTTTTACTGCAAATAAAGCTCCTAGAACAGTTTCTCAACAGATGGTAAGCGCTCACCAAATGTTGTTATTGTTATTACTCTATCATTTCTATGATTTTTTAGAGCTGTCGTCATTGTTTTTATACATAGTAGGTTCAAATCCCGGTAAACTTTCTGTAAAGAGTCAGATAGTAAATATTTTAGGCTTTGCAGGCCATAGGTCTCTGTTGCAAGTACTCAGCCCCATCATTATAGCATGAAACCCATCACAGACAATATATAAATAAAAGGGCATGGCTATCTTCCAGCAAAACTTTATTTATGGATGCTGAGATTTGACTTTCATATAATTTTCATGTGTCACATTCTATGATTCTTCTTTTTTTTCCAACCATTTATAAATTTAAAACTCATTTTTAGCTCACTGGCCTACTGAAACAGGCAGTGAGCTGAATCTGGCCTCTGCTGTTCTTTGCCAACCCTGGTCTTGAGGATTCAATGTTATTGTCCCATTAACAGACAGAAGTGATGATCTGATGCAAGTGTTTGAGTCATGGATCTTTATAAATAGAAAAGAGTACAAAACAACAAGTGTCCTATATGTTTTAGCAGTGCTCAGCTTTATCATGTGGTATGATCAGAAGATATACAAAATCCCCAGATTTGGTTATGTATTAAATTCCTGCAAGAGAACACATGGTGAGATCCACGACCTTTTGTTTGGCCTCCTCAATATCCAATTGCTCAACGCATCTACTACCAGGGAGTATAAACTCACACCAAAGGCGAGAGATCCACAAGAATCCTGGTGATTCATTGGCTCCTTTCAGCCAGAAATCAAAAGTCCTAATTTTTATTCCAAGAGCCACTGGAGCAGATAAGCCAGAAGCTAGGTCTTTGGAGATGGGCTACATTGGAATTATGTGTGCAAGAGAACTTTAGGTGGCAAGACAGCAGGTCTTCGGAGGGGCTGCAAGGGTTCTCGTGTAGGGATCGGATATATTAGGAGTCAGTTCCTCACTGGATGTTTGTCCTTGGTGAGTCTTGGAGGCTCCATTCCACCTTTTTAAGGAAAGCTAGTAATATGCAGAACATTCCGGTGGTTAGGAGCACAGCCAGACTGTGTTTGAAACTTGCTCATTAACTGGGTGACCTTTGGAAAATAATTTAAGCCCCTTGAGTTTCGGCTTCCTCATATGAAGAATGAAATCAGGATGCCTCTATCACACAGGAACGCTATAGGACTACATGAGACAATACAGGTGAAGCACTCAGAAATTAGAGCTTGGAATTGAGAACATGCTGAGTAATGATTTCCTGTTATCATCATCATTATAACAAAGCTCTTCAGAGGTTTGGTGATGATGTGGTCGTGTACCTAGGTCTGTGCCTCCTATGTGAGAGATGTTATCCATGGTTATTCCCTCCATTGACTAATAATAATTGAGCTCCCAATAAATGCAAACACACTGCTAAGATTAGGAGATACAAAACTGGGTGAAGGTAGACACTGCCTTTGACCTCAGGGTGCTTACCATTTCTTTTGGAAGGGAGACATAAATACTCAGCTTTGCCCTTCACCTATGGGACCATAACCACATTAATGGTCATTTCAGAACTATCCTACCCAGCATTGCCACAACCTGCCATCTCCCATATGATCCCATCTCACGTGATGTTATTAATTACTTTTATTCGACGGGGCGCAGTGGCTCACGCCTGTAATCCCAGCACTTTGGGAGGCCAAGGCGGGTGGATCACATGAGGTCAGGCATTCGAGACCAGCCCAGCCAACATGGTGAAACCCCGTCTCTACTAAAAATACAAAAAAAAATTGCCGGGTGTTGTGCCACGCACCTGTTATCCCAGCTACTCAGGAGGCTGAGGCAGGAGAATCGTTGAAACCCAGGAGGCAGAGGTTGCAGTGAGCTGAGATTGAACCACTGCACTCCAGCCTGTGCGACAGAGAGAGACTCCATCTCAAAAAAAAATTACTTTTATTCACAACTTAGAACCCTATGCGTTTTTGTTTAATAAGCACATATATTTTGCTTAACATGAGCTAGACATTGTTCTAACCAGGTCACAAGCATTAACTCATCGGGTCCTTATAGCAGTCTTATGAGGCACAGTGAGGCTAATTAACTCTCCCAAGCACACACAGCCACAAGGGGCAGAGAGAGGATTCATGCCCAGACAGTTTTGCTCTAGAGTCTGTGCTCATAACCACTGTGCCATGCTGCCTTGAACTATCAGAAATGACCTCATTTGTGGATTTATTGTTCATATGTTAACTCTCTCCCTGTGTACCATATTTCAGCTCTGTGAAGTCAGAGGGCCTTGCGTGTTTAATTCACAGCTGTAACCCTAGTGCCTCGCATAGCTGTGCTCAATAGACAAGTCATACGCTGCATAATGATACCTTAGTCAATAATGGACCACATACACTTAGTGGTCGCATGAGATTATAGTATTACGTATTTACTGTACTTTTTCTGTTTCAATATGTTTAGGTGCACAAATACTTCCCAGTGTGTCACAGTTTCCCCAAGTGTTCAATGTAGTCACACACTGTGCAGGTTAGTGGCCTAGGAACAATAGGCTATACCATACAGCCTAGGTGTGTAGTAGGCTATACCATCTATGATGTTCACACAACCATCATATCGTCTAACGATGCATTTCTCAGAACATTTCCTCCCCCTTGAGTGACACATGACCATATGTGTTAAATCAATGAAAGCATGACGATATACCCAAGTAAGTATATAATTACAAACCCTGCTAAATGCTATGAAAAAAAAAAAAAAAGGCAGTAGTGTAAAAGGTTTTAATAGGGGAATTAATTTAGTTTGAGAATCAGAAAAAGCTAAAAATTATTATTTCAATTACCCTCATTCTAAAATCTTAATAGCTGTGACTCTAGCTAAGAGAGAAAAAAATGCTATCTACACTGAATACACTTTTCATAATGATAAATATTTTCCCCTATCAGTGAAATGCAACTGAAAATTATGACTGCATTTAACTTTAATTCTTTTGAATAGATGAGTCCAAAATCTCATTTCTATTCCCCAAAATAAATATAAGCAATGATACAGTTGAGCTGTGTCTCTACGCAAACTCTTTTTTTTTTTTTTTTTTTTTTTTTGAGACAGAGTCTCTGCCGCCTGGGCTGGAGTGCAGTGGCCGGATCTCAGCTCACTGCAAGCTCCGCCTCCCGGGTTCACGCCATTCTCCTGCCTCAGCCTCCCGAGTAGCTGGGACTACAGGCGCCCGCCACCTCGCCCGGCTAGTTTTTTTGTATTTTTTAGTAGAGACGGGGTTTCACCGTGTTAGCCAGGATGGTCTCGATCTCCTGACCTCGTGATCCGCCCGTCTCGGCCTCCCAAAGTGCTGGGATTACAGGCTTGAGCCATCTACGCAAACTCTTATCTTGAATTGTAATCCTCATAATCCCCACGTCAAGGGTGGAACCAGGTGGAGATAACTGGATCATTGGGGCAGTTCCCTCCATGCTGTTCTCGTGATACTGAGTGAGTCTCACGAGATCTGATGATTTTATAAGCATCTGGCATTTCCCCAGCTCGCACGCATTCTCCTGGTACCCTGTGAAGAGGTGGCCTCTGCCATGATTGTAAGTTTCCTGAGGCCTCCCCAGCCATGCAGAACCATGAGTCAATTCAACCTCTTTTCTTTTTTTTTTTTTTTTTGAGACGGAGTCTCGCTCTGCCGCCCAGGCTGGAGTGCAGTGGCCGGATCTCAGCTCACTGCAAGCTCCGCCTCCCGGGTTCCCGCCATTCTCCTGCCTCAGCCTCCCCAGTAGCTGGGACTACAGGCGCCGCCACCTCGCCCGGCTAGTTTTTTGTATTTTTTTTAGTAGAGATGGGGTTTCACCATGTTAGCCAGGATGGTCTCGATCTCCCGACCTCGTGATCCGCCCGTCTCGGCCTCCCAAAGTGCTGGGATTACAGGCTTGAGCCACCGCGCCCGGCCTCAACCTCTTTTCTTTATAAATTACCCAGTCTCGTGTATTTCTTCATAGCAGTGTGAGAACGGACTAATACAAGCAATTTGTTCTGATCTCAGCTGATGATAATACAGCCATGGGCAACTTGCCAGGCCTCTGCACCTTCGTATCGCATGTAGTTTCGTTTGGTTTTGATTTCTTTCTCTCTTCCTCTCCATTATAGGAGCAATGGGTAACCAAATGAGCGTTCCCCAAAGAGTTGAAGACCAAGAGAATGAACCAGAAGCAGAGATTTACAAGGTAGTGTAGTAACCATTAAAGGGGCATCAGCAGAAAAAAAAAAAAAAAAAAAGAACTTCCTGTATTTGACAAGTGTGTTGACTAAAAAGTCCTGGCTGCTGATTGATTGTGTCTGTGTGTGCAAGACAGTGGAGTGAGGATAACCTAAAAGGTGTCAGAATCCGCATATTAAACTCGTGCTCCACCCCTGACTTGACAAGTGTCCATTTGAGCCTGGGGTGCCCTCCGTGCGAGGGGTCAGAGCTTCCTGTGAGGGTGGGATAACCTGAGCTGAGGCACCATTGTGTGCTCTCATAATAACTGGAGTCCACTCTTGGAGTGAGTTATTTTGGTTCTCCGAGGTGTGATAGAAAGCTGGGGAGCTTCTAGAAACACAGCCTTTAAGTTAAGTTTAATTTTTGTGAGACATCCTTGTATCTTCGAGGTTCTTCCTTGAGTTCTGATTTTGCCCCCCAAGATTTGTCTCACAATGTCACGTGGTCTGTTTCAGGACAACGCGTCTGCTCAGAACGGGGTTCCGGTGGTGATGTCGACCCACACAGTTCAGCACTTCGAGGAAGGTCGGTGGGAAGGGCACTCTGGGAAGGGCAGCTATCCTCTCATGGGGAAGGAGGGTCTGCAGGTGCTGTTTATGGTGGAAAAAAAAAAAATGAGAGGGTTGAAGCCGCAGGTTCACTTTGAAAACACTTGCATTTGTTCCTTGGGCTACCATGCACGGGTGGCTTACACAACAGAAATGTGTTGTCTCACAGTGCTGAAGGCCAAAAGTTCAAAATAAAGTTCTCAGCAGCAGTGGTTCCTTCTGAGGATCATCAGGGAGAACATGTTTCATGCCACTCTCATCGGCTTGTGGATGGCCATCTTCTCCCTGCATCTTCATGCCATCTTCCCTCTATGCACATCTAAATTTCCCCTTCATCATATGAAAACAGTCATGCTGGATTAGGGCCCACTCTAATAACCTCATCTTAACTTGATCATCTGCAAAGATTCTGTTTCCAAATAAGGCCACATTCACAGGGGGTTAGGACTTCAGCAACTTTTGGGGCGATATGATTCAGCCATAACAATGGATCTCTTCTGAGCTTCTGACAGCTGGGGGAGACTGAGGAGTTACAGCAGATAAGATAAAAGCAATAGAGTGAAAACATGAAGATTGGCAGGCCTAGGTTGCAATCCCTGCCCTGCAGATGACTGGCCGTGTGACCTGGCACAAGACATCCGCTTTTCTCAGCCTCAGTTTTCTCATCTGTAAAATGAGGATAAAAGTACCTACCTCAGAGAATTGCTATGAGGATTAAAGGAGGTTGTTTATTAAACATTTAACATGGTCCCCAGCAATATTTCATATATTCCTTTCCCCAAAATGTGCACAGCCTCTGCCATTATCAGCACTTATGAATTCCTCTGAAACTGGTAAATTATACAAGACAGCAGAGTTTTGTCCACATGAGGGCAGTGTTAAAACTGAGGCATATATTTATCTATTTGAGTTTATCCTGGAGTATAAGACTGTATATTCAATGCTTTCAGAGTGGTCAGGTTCTACTATGTGACAGATACATATAAATTATATAAGAAGAGCTAGTACAGCCCAGTAGTTGAGGGTAAGAACTCTGCAATCAGACTGCTGGCTTTGCCACCTACTAGCTGTGTGACCTTGAGCAAGTTACATAACCTCTCTGAACCTCTGGCTCCTCATCCATACAGCAGAAGTAATAACAGTACCTATAGCATAAGCATCTGATATAACAAAAGCACATTCTACAGTGCCTGACAGATAATAAGTGCTTCTATCATTATCATATTATGGTTATGGGTGTTTTCATTCACATATAAGATTGTGCGCTTCGGTTTCCTTTCCTGAGTAATGAAGGAGGTATATTATAGCATTGGTTCCAAAGGTTTTAGAATTTCCTGGGGGAATGTATTAAAATTTCCGTGCCCTAGTCTCATCCCATAGCTGCTATTCAGAACACTCTAAGGTTGGGGACTGAGAATCTGAACTATTAGGGGCTCTGTAGAAGGTTCTTTTTAAAAAAATTTCATAGCTTTAGGGTAAAAGTGGTTTTTGGTTACATGGATGTGATTATATAGTGGCAAAGTCTGGGCTTTTAATGTACCTGTTACCCCAGTAGTGTACATTGTACCCAATAGGTAATTTTCAACCCTCATTCTACTCCCACCCTCCCTTCTTTGGAGTCTCCAATGTCCATTATACTACCCTATGACCCTGTATACACATAGCTTAGCTCCCACTTGTAAGTGAGAACATGCAGCATTTGGTTTCTGTTCTTAAGTTGCTTCACTTAGAATAATGGCCTCCATTTCCATCCAAGTTGCTTCAAAAGACATTATTTTGTTATTTTTATGGCTGAGTAGTATTCCATGAGGGGTGTGTGTGTATATTTTATATATATATAATATATATATAACTTATATATATATATATATATATATATATATATATATATAAAATCAACACATCCCTCACCATACATAGCTACTTTTTTGTTTTTGTTGTAGGGTGTGGTGAGGACCCTTACGATATACTCTTAGCAAATTTCAAGTGAGCAAAACAGTATTATTAACTTATATTTACCATGCAACTTATTCATCTTATGAGTGAAAGTATGTACCCTTTGACCAAAATTTTCCCTGGACCTCAGCCCCTGGTAATCACCATTTACTCTCTGCTTCTATGAATTCAACTTTTTTAGATTCCACATGTAAGTGAGATCATATAGTATTTGCCTTTCTGTGTCTAGCTCCTTTCACTTATCATAAAGTCCTCCAGGTTCAAGTTGCAAATGCCAATATTTCCTTCTTTTGTATGACTGAATATTCCATTGTGTGTGTGTATATTTATACACATGTATATGTGTGTGTCCATATATATATTTATCCATTCATCCACTGATGGACACAGAGGTCGTTCCCATATCTTGGCTATTGTGAATAATGCTGCAATGAACTTGGGACTACAGCTACCCTGCCTTCATTTTTTTAGATATATACCCAGAGGTGGATTGCTGAATCATATGGTAGTTGATATGGTTTTGCTCTGTGTCCCCACCCAAATCTCATTTTTAATTGCACTCCCATAATTCCTATGTGTTGTGGGAGGGACCCAGTGGGAGATAATTTGAATCATGGGGGAGTTTCCCCCATACTGTTCTCATGGTAGTGAATAAGTCTCATGAGATCGGATGGTTTTATCAGGGGCTTCCACTTTTGCATCTTCCTCATTTTCTCTTGCCACCGCCATGTAAGAAGTGCCTTTCACCTCCCACCATGATTCTGAGGCCTCCCCAGTCATGTGGATCTGTAAGTCCAATTCAACCTGTTTTTCTTCCCAGTCTCGGATATGTCTTTATCAGCAGTGTGAAAACAGACTGATATAGTAGTTTTATTTTTTAACTTTCTTAGGAACATCCATACTATTTCCCATAATGACTATGCCAGTTTACATTCTCATTTTGGCCCAATTTTTAATCGGGTTGTTTTCAATTATCCTCTTATATTTAATATGGAGTGCCAGGGCAGGGAATGAATAGGGAAAAATTGTTGGGATTGAGAAAGCCTGTCTCTCTACCCTTCTGTCTATCCTCCATCTCACTCTCTCTTTTCTTTCCTCTCTCACCTGTAATAAATTTATGTTTTATATATGTGTGTATATATATGCATGTGTATTAACATATATGAGCTATACGTATGCATAGGTATAGCTCATATATGTGTATATCTCACATATGTATATGCACATATTTGAGATATACATATATGTATGCATATTTCATATATACGTATGTATATCACAAAGATGTTCCCGAAAGGAGGGACACAGGTAAGAGAAACCGAGGACAACAGTCTGAAATAGCAGTTGCTGTGTGAACACCTACACATGACAAGGGAAAAGAAACACACATTTACGAGTCATGGGTTATTTGTACCTCGCCCTCATACCTGGCAGTCTTGCTTTCAACATCCTCAGCTACCACTGGAGAATTTGTAAAGAGTCCCAGTTAATCCCAAGGTAGCAATTTTGCCTGTTATTCATTTACATCTTCAACCTGTGCAACTTGCTTTAGAGTGATTACCCCTTTTAAGCTTATTATTGTCCTCATGCTGTTTTCCTAAGATTATTAGCTAAGTTATAATTTTCAGTGTAGTTTTAAGGAGTATAAAAGTAGAATTCTGAGTGATCTTTTTTTTATCTTTCAGAGAGAATTCTTTGACCATGTCTTTTGATGCACATTTCTATTGATCTCTGTTGGTGTATACATATATGTATATAGATATAGAAAAGTCATTGGAAAAATATGTAAATAGAAATCTAGGTGACTGTTGGGTTTCTTTTTATCTATACTTTTCCTATTTAAAAAAATTGCAATTAAAACAGTCCATTGGTGATACAGTTTGGTTGTGTCCCCACCCAAATCTCATCTTGAACTGTAGCTCCCATAATCCCCACGTGTCATGGGAGGGACACAGTGGGAGGTAATTGAATCATAGGGGCGTGTTTTTCCCATGCTGTTCTCATGATAGTGAATAAGTCTCACAAGATTTGATGGTTTTATAAATGGGAGTTCTTCTGCTTATGCTCCCTTGCCTGCTGCCATGTAAGATATCCCTTTGCTCTTCCTTTGTCATCTGCCATGATTGTGAGATCTCCCCAGCCATATGGAGCTGTGAGTCCACTAAACCTCTTTCCTTTATAAATCTTGGGTATGTCTTCATTAATAGCATGAGAACAGACTAATACAATTGGCATCCAATAATATTTGCTATGAAGGCTTATTTAGAAGCAGCAATGGTACAGTGGCTAACCAAACAGCCAAAGAGGCTGGGATGCTACATTTGAATCATGGCTCCAATAAGTGAACTTGGGCAGGTTTCTGAACTTCTTTGTTCTGTCATCTGTAAAATGGGAATTATAATAATGATAAGAGCAAGCTTCTAAGTTGTTGTATGGTTTAAATAAGTTGATACTCTTAAACTCTCAGAACAGTGTCTGGCATGTGGTAAATACATTAGGAAAGTTATTCTGTCTTAGATTTAATGTCAATTGACTTAAAGACTGCCATTGCTGTTTGAAGTTAACTGTATTATTTCTGCCTAACATATCTTTTGGAACTTTAAAATCAAAAGTTAAAACTAGTCTTTCCGATATCCCTTATGCTTTGTAAGTCTTTTATTTGTCTTTAGATACAATGTGAGAGATATCAATCAGGGAAAATACCTCTTTTAAACTAAAACATGAAATTACATTCTGTACCCTCCTAGAAAGAAATGTATCGTGTAGAGTGCTTTTTCTTAGTAAGAGCAAGCCATCATGGGAATTTGATATCAAACATTAAGTAATACAATCCACGTGGATTAGAGATCTTTCTTGAAAGCTTGGGATTATTGTTCATCTTAAGTAATGATATATTGAAAAATCAAAATGTCTCAGTTTTTGCTTATGTTCTATTTCTAGCTTAACTCACCAATTTTAGATGTTATTTGAGTGTCCCGTTTTGAAGTAGGTTGTCAACGATGTTAAAGCAGCATACCATGTGATTTACCTGCAATGCCACTAAGACCAACATATTTGCTTGCAAACTTTGGGTGAGAGGCTTATGTGCTTGTTCTGCCAAAATACAATTGTTTAAATTAGTATCTTCAATTTGTCTCTATCCTTTTCAAATAGTTTTTTTGTTTGAATCCAAAAATATCTGGATAATTATTTGTATTAGAGCAAAATATCTATCATTAGAAAAACGGTTAATCCAATCAGGGTATATCCATACAATGGTCTCGTGATCTGTTTGTGCTGCTATAACAAAATACCATAGACCGGGTAATTTATAAAGAGTAGAAATTTATTTCTCTTAGTTCTAAAGGCTGGGAAGTCCAAGATCAAAGCACCAGCAGGTTCAGTGTCTGGTGAGGGCCCTGTTCTATACTTCCAATATGGCACCTTGTTGCTGTGCCCACCAGAGTGGAGGAATGCTGTGTCCTCATATAGCAGAAGCAACAGAAGGGCATGAAAGGGACTAGCTAGTTCCCTCAGGTCCTTTTATAAAGTCTATAATTCCATTTATGTGGTCTTTGCCCTCTAAACTTAATCACCTCCTTAAGGTCCCACCTCTTAATATGATCACATGGTAATTAAGTTTCAACATATGAATTTTGGGGGACACATTCAGGCTATAGCAGATGGTATACTCCTTAGCAATAAATAAGAAGGAACTACCGATCAATGCAACAGCATGGATGAATCTCAAAATTATTATACTGAGAAAAAGAAGCCAGACACAAAAGGCAACATACTATATGATTCCATGTATATAACATTCTAGAAAGGGCACAAATGTAGTGATAGAAAGTAGATCAGTGGTTGCCAGGGGCTGGGGCTGGTTGAGGCAGTCACTGAAGAGGGACATCAGGAAACTTTGGAATGATGGAGAAGCTTTATATCTTCATCATGATGGAGGTTACATGACTGCATATTTTGTCAAAATGCACTGAATTGTGCTATTAAAGTTGGTGGATTTTATTGTATGTAAATTATACTTCAATCAGATAAATCTGATTTTTGTAAATGCTGTTAAGGTACAATGAAGTTTTTTAAAAATCAGCATAGTTGGCCAAGCGCAGTGGGTCACGCCTGTAATCCCAGCACTTTGGGAGGCCAAGACGGGTGGATCACCTGAGGTCGGGAGTTCGAGACCAGCCTGGTCAACATGGGGAAACCCCATCTCTACTAAAAATGCAAAAATTAGCTGGGCGTGGTGACACACGTCTGTAATCCCAGATACTCAGGGGGCTGAGGAAGGAGAATCTTTCTTGAACCTGGGGAGGCGGATGTTGCAGTGAGCTGAGATCGTGCCACTACACTCCAGAGTAAAAGACAGAGAGAGAATCCATCTCAACAACAACAACAAAAAAATCAGCATAGTCAAAAGCAGCTCACATCAACTAAAGAAAAAAAATAAATTCAATAAAGAATGGGGGAAAAGATCACTTGCTATGTTAAAAGGGTGTCTTCTGCTCAACCAGTTCCTTTACTTCCTCTGAATTCATCACTGGGGGCAGGAGGAGTCTGCACAAAAGAAAGTAATGTGATGGGGAGGTGTTTTGTGAAGAGATGACACCTCTTAGCTATTCTGTCAGCCCATTCCTCCCATATACTGCCCAGGAGAGGGAGACCTCAGGAGACTGTCACCTGATACCTATTGACCTCCCCCTAGTAAGTGTGGTATGTGAATTTATTGCATCTCATTGAATCAGACAACTTCAAGTAGGACCACACCTCGCAGTTGAGCACATCACCTTCCTGTGGCGTGCAGAGATCCCCGGTTTTGTTCACATGCAAACTTTGGTGGATTGTGAAGGAGAAACTCAATCTCCCATGTCTCAGAGATCAGGCAGTTAGAAAGGACAGAACATTTAGTCCCACACGCCACTGTCAGGCCGGACCAAATTAATCATCCTAGAAAGAGAATACTCTGTTCCATTTAGTGAAACTTTACCACGGACGGGCCACAACCCCTATTAATATGCAACAATCACTTTCCCACCAGTAAGAAAGGAGAATGACGGCTGCTCCTTACCTTTTTCACTCAAAAGCTAAAAAGAGAAGAGAAAGCCTAAGCCTAGAGATTCTGGGAAGGAAATACCTAAAAAGGCTTTTTACCACCTTAAGAATATAGTTGTTTTCTATTTGTTTCTTTGCAAAAGACCCCCCTGAAGAGACAGATGGCCAGTATTAGCATAAAACCAAGCTCTGTGAGAGCACAGCTAATGCTGCTGTGATATAATTAACGTTTTGTTCTTCAATAACAAAAACATAGTTTTTAAAGGCACATATGTTTTCAAGGGGGATCCCAGAGTCATCTTCTCACTCAAGCAGAGCTGAGGTGTTGGGGAGGGATGCAAGAGGAGGCAGAGTGTGGACGGCCAGGGCAAAGAAGGCAAGTGGGCAAGTGGGGATGACACGCTGGCCTCACAGGTGACATCCAGGACTAGACAAGGTAATGCATTAAGAGCTAAGTGAATCCTATTCATGAAATTGTAATATCACTGACATGTATCTGTGTATCTGTGTACTATATCTGTGCTCTGTACATAAAAGGAATCAGTTTTGTTCATCCTCCCCCACAGAACCAATTTTCGCCCCCTCGGGATAAATACCATCCCCACTGAGACTGCATACACTAGGGAGAGCAACTTATGAGATTTCTTCGTATATGAGACCACAGAGTATCATAGCTAAGAGGCCAGCACACGGCACGGTGCCCCTCCTCCCATCAAATGCTCACGTCTAGTCTTCAGCACCTATGAGTATGTGACCTTACATGGCAAAAGGACTTTGCAGATGTGACTAAGGAATGTGAGATGATGATATTATCCTGGATTATCCAGGTGGACTCAATGTGATCATAAGGGTCTTCATAAGAGGGAGGTAGAAGGGTTGGAGTAGGAAAAGGTGTGATTATGGGAGCAGATGTCACAGACAGAGAGAGACTTAAAGATGCTACACTGCTGGCCTGGAAGCTGGAGGATGCAGCCACAAGCCAAGGAATGTAGGTGACCTCTGGATACTAGAGAAGAGAAGGAAATAGATTCTCCCCTACAGCCTCTAGACGCTGACCCATTTTTGACCTACAACCTTCAGAAGCATAATATATTTGTGCTGGGGCATTTGGGGTAATTTGTTACAGCAATCGGAAATGGAACTATATCCTCTCAAGCATAGGACTCTAACAGACCCGGGCATAGGTTTTGGCTCTGCCACTCACTAGCTGTACAACCTTGGCAAGGAAGTTGTATTCTGAGTCTTATCTGTAAAATTGGAATAATAGTATGAACTTTGTAGGGGAGCTCTAAAAACAGCAGCTGGCACAAGATAAATGTGCTGAAATAAAGGATTCTGGGCAAAACCAAAAGTAGAGGCTATTGGGGTGGGTGCAGTGGTTCCAGCCTAAAATCCCAGCACTTTGGGAGGCTGAAGTGGGAGGATTGCTTGAGTCCAAGACTTTGAGTTCAGCCTGGGCAACAGAGAGACCCCATCTCTATTTAAAAAAAAAAAAAAAAAAGTAGAGGCTATTCTCATACTTATTCTTTACCGTTGGCTTTCCCTGACATATCACCTGATCAGATTTTCCCACCTGCATGTTATTTTTGCCTAAAACTTCATAGATCTTTGGAGAAATAAAAATGCTGATTTTTGCCCTTCTTTGATTCCTTTCTAGCAAATTTGTGACATTAGTTCTCAGACTTCACTGCTGATGTATGTCAGAGACTAAGACATGCCTTCTCTGCCAGGACACATCATTTTCCAGAAACAGAAGGAATGTTTGACCTGGATAAGAGGTTTCTAAAATTAGTATCTTCCTTTTTGCTCCTAGTCATTGTTCCTAAAAAGAATTGACTAATTTTGCTTTAAAAAAAAAAAAGGTGTTAAGTGGAATCATTTTATTGGATTGAAAATTCTAACTTGAGCAAAGTGCTCCTGCCAATAACATAATGAGTGAGAAGAGAAGCATTTGCCAATATCAATGCCTGGGCAAAGTGCAATGGGAGACCCAATGCCAAAAAGCATAGCTCCCTGATGTAGTAAAAAATACAGGCAACAGCACTTGTCTGGAAGGGAGCAAATACATGTGTTCTCCTAGTGTCCACTATTTCCCTCCAATTGGTCTTATTTTTTATCTGTTTCTAAACTCAGGTAAAAGTCCCTGAGAGCAGGGTGCTTGCCATCCTTTTTTGTTATGAGGGTCCCAGAGCTCAGCACAAGGCCTGAGATACACTAAAGACTTAGAAATGGTTGATGAATGAACAGTGGCATATTAAGCCAGTGGAAGCAGAGGAACAAAATAATAAGGCCGAAGGGCAAGTTCCCAGACTCTGCTGCACTCAGCTTCAAGGAATGCAACGCTGGCTAAGTAAATATCACTTTTAATTTGAGCAAGAAGTCTGGAGGTGGCAGTTCTAAATTTGGTGCAGCAGTCTGACAGCCTCATCAAAACACCAAGTACATGAGCCAATTGTGTCACTCCTTCTCACAAGATGGCTGTCGCAGAACCAAACATCACATCTCTACATCATGGGATCCAAAAGCAGGAGAGGAAAGGCCAAACTTTGCCACCATTTTTTTTTCTCCTTGTATTATGAGAGGAAGGAGGATCTTTCCGCGAAGCCTCTGCCCCCATGTAGGCATCCTCTTATTGGCCAGAGCTATATCACGTGGCCCATACCAGCTGCATGGGATGCAGGGAATCAAGCATCTCCCTGAGATGCAGGCGAATAATAATAATAATACATGGTTGGGGCTGGAGAGGATTGGCTATTGGGCAGGCCACAAGCAGTGTCTGCCAGAGGTGATTCCAAAGAATTATTAGAATTGAGCAAAGGAATGTAGTTCATATCCTTACTCTGGCCTTTCAAAAGACGTTAAGGAGATCTAACTCACGTCCTAAACACCACTTTTCTCTCTCCTCCTACCACATTGCTATGTGTCTCTCACTCAAAAGGCTCCCTATCCTCAACTCTCCACCTTGAATCTCTGCAAGACACCCCATCCTCATGAGGCAGGGGAATAGGGTCTGGAGGCAGGGAAGCTAAGGACTTCCTAGAACTAAGTCATGCAGAAAACCCTCAACTTTCTATGCCCGACTGTGGGCGTAACTCCACTTCAGCTGTGGCAGGAAATATCCTCTTCATTTGCATAGGGTGTACACCAAGTAAATAACTTTGTAACTTTACTTCATCCTCTTCATTTACATAGAGCATACACCAAGTAACCAATGGGAAACTGCTAGAGGGTATTTAAACTCCAGAAAATTCTGTAACCAGCACTCTTAAGCCACTTGCTCGAACCTGCTCCCACTCTGTGGAGTGTACTTTCATTTCTATAAATCTGTGCTTTCATTGCTTTGTGCATTTTGTCCAATTTTTTTTGTTCAAAACACCAAGAACCTGGACGACTCTCCACTGATAACACTCACAGGCACTCTCCTCTCTTCTTTCCCTCCATTGCACTGTATCACCACTCAGTCTAAAGTAATAACAGAGAGTTCTGAACACTGGCTCTCCCCGATGGCCCAACAGCTCTTTGTGCCTCTGTCTTCCTTGGGAGTGAGCAAGAGCCCTGGGGAAATCTCATCCTTCCCAAACTCAGTGCTTTTTCTCACCAAAAAGCCTAGTGGAGAATTCCTGTTAGATAAAATTGTCTTCCCTATTGCATTATTGTGGTTGATAGTCTCCAAAGATGCACACACACACACAACCCACCACCCAATAAGCCATGCTTCCTGGTATTCACACCCCTGTGTAGTTCCCTCTGGGCTGGTCCTATATAACCAACAGTATGTAGTAGAAGGTATGACACAGGACTTTCAAGAAGCCTTTTAAGAAGACTTGGAGTTTCTGCCTTGTCTCTTGCAACACTAGCTCTGGGAAAGGCTAGACACAATGTCAGAAGTTCTACCCTGAGATTGCCACACTGTGAGATAGCCCAAGCTAGTCACATGAAGAAGCCATGAGGCAAGAGAGAGGTGCCCAGCCAGTCCTCAAATATTCCAGCCATCCCAGTCCAGGAACAAGACCTGTGGGTAAAGAAAACATCACGGGCATTTCAGCTAATAGATGCCGTATGAGGAAGGACCATGGAAACCAGCCCATAGCCGGAACTAAAGCTCCAGACATATGTCCGTGTGTGAGCCGTCCTAGCCATCTTCATCCTTTCAAGGCACCCCAGCTGTGGCTCCATCATAGAGCAAAGATAAGCTGATCCTATCGTCTCTGCCTGAATTCTTTTTTTTTTTTTTGAGACAGAATCTCACTCTGTCACCCTGGCTGGAGTAGAGTGGCACGATCTTGGCTTGCTGCAATGTCCATCTCCCAGATTCAAGTGGTTCTCCTGCCTCAGTCTCTCGAGTAGCTGGGATTACAAGCACGTACCACTATGCCTGGCTAATTTTTGTATTTTTAGTAGAGACAGGTTTTCACCATGTTGGCCAGGCTGCTCTGGAACTACTTAACTTCAGGTGATCTGCCCACCTCAGCCTCCCAAAGTGCTGGAACTACAGGTGTGAGCCACTGCACCTGGTGTCTGCCTGAATTCTTTTTTGTTTTGTTTTTTTGTTTTTTGGAGATGGAGTCTCACACTGTCCACTGGGCTGGAGTGCAGTGGCATGATCTTAGCTCACTGCAACTTCCACCTACCGGCTTCAAGTGATTCTCCTGCCTCAGCCTCCCAAGTAGCTGGGATTACAGGCACCTGCCACCATGCCCAGCTAATTTTTTGTATTTTTAGTAGAGACAGGGTTCCACTATGTTGGCCAGGCTGGTCTCAAACTCCTGACCTCATGATCCACCCACCTCAGTCTCCCGAAGGGCTAGGATTATAGACATGAGCCACCACGCCTGGCCCTGAATTCTTAATGCATGGAATCATGAGCTAATAAAATGGTGGTTAAGTCATTCATTTTGGGGATGCTTGTTACACAGCCATAGATAACTGAAATAACTATTAGTATGCATTTTAATTCTTTGTATTTTATTTTTACATGCATATATACTTACATAAATACTAATTAACATATATGAATAAATGCAATAATATTTTCTGTTATATTGTTTTGGTGAAACCTTTCTTTCTCTTTTTCTTATTGGCTCCTTCCTCATCTCGCATCTTCCCTACCCCCTCCAAGGACACCCAAGCTAACAACCTAATATTTCTTCTTTCATATTTTTCTCTTTGTTCTATACTTTGTAAAAGACAAATCTGAGACACAATAAAATTTCGAAGAGTTTATCTGAATAGAGGCAATTCATTAATTTGAGAAAACAAAACCAAAAGGGTTTAGTGTTTTGATGACAAAGCATCACATGCAAGAATGTAGGGAAAATCCCGAAGTATAATATAACATTTTTTTGATTTGTTACAGTTACACAGTTGCCTTGTTTGATCATCTCATTGGAAAGTGCCCAGTTATATAATTTTAAATTTGTTGACTGTTTCTGATTGGTTGAGCTCAAGTTCTGTTTTTCTTTAGCATAGGCATTTACAAGAAACAGTTCGAGTTGTTTTGCTTAGGTTTGCAAATCAAGCAAGGTTTAGATCACTTATATGGTCTAATAGGCTTTGTCTGCTCAGGGATTCTTCAGGTCTGGTCTTTATTTTAATTTACTTTAACAATCCCCATACAGACATTTCCCAGCACATCCATTAATAGTGTTATTTTTTCACTGTAATAATCTTCCCCATCTCACTTAACAATATTTGGAAATCCCTCCAGATTCAACTGGTATAACTTTAATCCATTTTTTTTAAAGCTACAATGTACTTCAAGGTATAGACATACTATAATTCATTCAGCCATTATGCTAATGTTGGGCATTCAGTTTTTTTCTTATTTTTCTCTGACAATTTTTACCTGGGCGTGAATTTTTTTTGTTTTGTTTGTTTGTTTGTTTGTTTTTGTTTTTGTTTTAGATGAGGTCTTGCTCTGTCACCCAGCTGGAGTGCAGTGGCATGATGATGGCTCACTGCAGCCTTGACCTCCAGGGCTCAAGGAATCCTCTTGCCTCAGCCTCCTGTGTAACTGGGATCACAGGCACACACCACCACACCTGGATAATTTTTTAATTTTTTTGTAAATTATTTTCTGTAAATTATTTTTCTGTTATCCAGGCTGGTCTCAAACTCCTGGGCTCAAGTGACCCTCCCTCTTTGGCCTCCCACATTGCTGGGATTAGAGGCGTGAGTCACAGCACTCCGCTGGCATAAGTATTTTTAAACTCCTAATGTTTATCCAATATTAAAAGTTATTTGGAATACGCTTAGAAAATTTCTTGTTTTCTTTTTTTTTTTTTGAGACAGAGTCTCCTTCTGCCGCCCAAGCTGGAGTGCAGTGGCGCAATCTCAGCTCACTGCAACCTCCACCTTCCGGGTTCAAGCGATTCTCATGCCTCAGCCTCCCTGGTAGCTGAGATTACAGGCGCGCGCCACCGCGTCTGGCTAATTTTTGTATTTTTAGTAGAGATAGGGTTTCACTATGTTGGCCAGGCTGGTCTCAAACTCCTGACCTCAGGTAATCCACCAACACTGGCCTTCCAAAGTGCTGGGATTATAGGCATGAGCCACCACGCCCAGGCGGAAAATTTCTTATTCGCATTTTTCAGAAATAAAACATTGACATTTCTGTTTTAAATTTTTAAGGATTTTTTTGTACTTCCCGTGACTGATACTCTGGACACAACTTACTGTTTCATGGCTCATACAGTCTGATTTTGTTAACTGCCATGCAACTGCTGCTTGAGTAATACACAACTTTCTCTTTGCCTCTTCGGACCGAGAAGAAGACGAGGCAGCACACTTGGGCTCGAAAGGTAAAAACATTGGCAACGTTTCAGGATCACTTGTCTCTGTCTTGGAGAATAGACCAAGAGAGAGAGGAGAGACCAAGAGACAACATGGAAAAAAAAACATGAAAAGAGAAACAGCATTGACAAATAACAGCTGCACTCAGTTCTCTTCCTCAAGGTGCATTTTAACCAGATCTTGAAATCGAATAAACACACCTACAATTCTAATCCTAGAGTGGACATTTTTTTTAAAATCTGCTTTTCGTATCCTTTTACCACACCAAAAAGAACTTAACGAACAATATTCATTTAACAAAAATAAAAATAATCAGCGAGACCAAAGAAATGGTAAGGTGCCCTCCAAGTTTCTGGACGCTTATCAATGAAAGCACATACTGTATCAGTGGGTAGGATCTGTTACATGCAAAGCGTACCTCAAAGAGCAAATGTTTCTGGGAACAAGAACTGAAAAATGTAAGCAGAGCCTGCCTCCATGTGTGGGTAAAATAGCAGAGCCCAATAGCAGTGATTCTCGGAGTTGTCCCTGGGCCAGCAGCATCACATCACCTGGGAACGTGCTAGATGTGCAGTTTCTGCAGCTGGAGCCCAGACCTCCTGAGTTAGAAACATCCCGTCCCCGGGGGGTGGGGCCCAGCTATCTGTTCCCACAACCACTCCTGGGTATTCTTCCGCTGGCTCAAGTCTGAGGACCATGTAAGAACCGGCTCAAGCCTCTGAGTGAAACGGAGTTTGCAGGGAACTGGAAAGTCTCCTTGTTTACCGGGCTCCACGCAGCTTCGAGGATGGCTGCCCTGGGAAACCCTTAGCCAGTAATAAGATATTTCTCTGACAGCCTGATTTTAGGACTTTCAAATGAAATTTCCCAATTCAAAAAAATATAAACACTGTGTTGGCCAATCAGCAGACCTCATAGTTGGCAACCTCCGATAGTGTGAAGTTTATTTTTTTCCCTACTTCAAATCCCTCAAAAAAGATGGCTATAAAAAAATCATCATCATCATCAAGCTATATCAATCGGTTACATTGAAATCCTGTAACCGATTTCAGCTGTGCTTGCAGATTTCTGGGCTCACCAGGCACCCTGCCCATCACAAGGTGCTTCCCGCGTGTATTTTCCACAGAGAGGGACAGTGGTAGGATGTTGCCAGTGGCTGGTCCTCTTTGCAGCTTTCTGTCACGTAGTCTTAAGCCAGTAAGTTGGCTACGTGGTTAATTCATGAGTCCTCTTAAAAATTCCTTCTGAGAGTTACATCAACTCCAGGTGCTGTAAAAGGAAAAGCTGGATTTTCTGAATTTGCCAAGCAGAGGCTCAGACTCTGCAATATGGAGATGTCCCCAAGGCCATGATACTCGCTCAGCAAGCAGGGCCCACCCCGCCTATCAACCCCTCCAGTCAAAGCTGATGCTCATTAGTGAGAAGCCGCCTCGCTGCTGGGCCAGCCCCAGGCAAATCGGGAAATAGGTCAAATGTTCAGTCCACTTTGAATCCCACCTCTCATAGTTCCCTGCTTTCATTTTTTCTTTTCATTATTTCTTCATTTCTTAATGGCACGGATGGGGTAGATGCATATACATAGTAAACATTCTGAGTGACATACATAATAAGATAAGGCAGAGAAAAAATCCCCACCCTAACTCTGATGGCTCCCCAAACCCCATCCCAAATTTCCTTCCTTAGAGGTAAATACTCTACAGTTTCTTGTATCCAGAGGTATCCCAAGCATGTCTATTTATACATTCTCTCCTCAACCTCTTGACACCATTTTTTAAAAATGGAAACATACTGTACATGCTTTTGGATACAGTTTTTTTTTTTTCTTACTAAAATTCCTTGGGGAGTATTTTATTGTAGGGACATGTGATTATTTATTTTTTTTAACTTTTATTTAGGTTCAGAGTACATGTGCAGGTTTGTTATATAGGTAAACTTGCATCATGGGGGTTTGTTGTACAGATTATTATGTCACCCAGGTGCTAAGCCTAGTACCCAATAGTTATTTTTCTGATCGACTTCCTCCTCCACCCTCAAGTAGGCTCTGTGTCGGTCGTTCCCCTCTTTGTGTCCATGTGTCCTCAAGGACACATGATAATTTATTGAACTGGGTTTCTACTAATAAGTGTTTGGGTCATTTCCAGTTTTTTTTTTTTTTTTTTTTTTTTTTTTGAGACGGAGTTTCGCTCTGTTGCCCAGGCTGGAGTGCAGTGGCCGGATCTCAGTTCACTGCAAGCTCCGCCTCCCGGGTTTATGCCATCTACTGCCTCAGCCTCCCGAGTAGCTGGGACTTCAGGCGCCCACCACCTCGCCCAGCTAGTTTTTTGTATTTTTTTTATTTTTTTTTATTTTTTTATTTATTTTTTTTTTGAGACGGGGTTTCACCATGTTAGCCAGGATGGTCTCAATCGCCTGACCTCGTGATCCGCCCGTCTCGGCCTCCCAAAGTGCTGAGATTACAAGCTTGAGCCACCGCGCCCGGCCCATTTCCAGTTTTTTGCTGCAACTACAGTAGTCCAGCAAATAGTTCCATACATAAGCCTTTTTACCCCTATGCAATTATATTTCTAGGATAACATTCTAGAAGTGGAAGTTAGACTCACAGTGTTTGTGAAATTTTGAGTATTAATAGATATTACTGAGCTATTTCCCAAAGAGGTGGCCAAATTACACTCCCACCGACGATCTATACAGCAGCTTTTTTTTTTTTTTTGAGACAGTCTGACTCTGCTGCCCAGGATGGAGTGCAGTGGCCTAATCTCGGCTCACTGCAACCTCTGCCTCCCAGGTTCAGGTGATTCTCCTGCCACAGCCTCCCAAGTAGCTGGGATTACAGGCACCCACCACTACGCCCAGCTAATTTTTTGGTTTTTTGTTGTTTTGCTTTTTAGTAGAGACGGGGTTTCACCATGTTGGCGAGGCTGGTCTTGAACTCCTGACCTTGTGATTTGCCCACCTCGGCCTCCCAAAATGCTGGGATTACAGGCGTAAGCCACCGCACCCGGCCGCAGCTGCTCTTTTTTTATGCTCTTTCCATTGGGGCCCTCAAATGTCTCCTTTTTAACCAGTTTGGCAGGGGGAAAGCCAAGTGTCATAATTTTACTACTTATGAGGCCAAACATCTTTTCTTCTGCTGAAAAGCTGGCTGCACGTCTTTTCCTGTGAACTCTTCACTCATTTTTGTTGTCTATTTCCTACCCCCACCCCTTGGTGCTGTGTTGCTGTTTATTTATCTAATTCTTCTTTTTACAAACGGAGGTACAATTCACCTACCGTAAACTTCACCTTTTAGGGTGACAATTCAGTGATTTTAAGGATATTTGCACCATGCGTGCAACCGTTCCACGTCTCATTCCAGAACATCGTCATCACTCCAAAAGGAAACTCCCTACCCTTTAGAGATTAGTTTTTTCCCTATTCCCAACCACTGGCAACCACTAGTCTGTTTTCTGCCTCGATGGATTTGCCTCTTCTAGACACTTTATAAAAGTGGACTCATACAATATTTTGCTTTTTGTGTCTGGCGTCTTTCACTTAGCATCATGCTTCCAAGTATAAAGCATGATATAACATGGATCAGTGCTTTGTTTCTTCTTATGGTTGGTTAATACTCTATTGTATGCAAATGCTAGATTTCCTTTTTCCAATCGATGGATATTTGGGTTGTTTCCACTTTTCAGCTGTTATGAAAATGCTGCTATGGACATTTGTGTACAAGTTTTTGTGTGGACATATGTTTTCATTTTCTTGCTTACCTAGGAATGGAATTGCTGGGTCTTAGGGTAACTCCATGTTTAACTTTTCCAGGAACTGTTAAACTGGTTTCCAAAGCAGCTGTACCATGTCACATTCCCGCCAGCAATGCGTGAGCGTTCCGATGTTTCCACATCTTCCCTAACGCTGGTTATTGTCTGTCTGATTATGGCCATCCTCGTGGGTGTGAAGACGGATCAGGCTGTGGCTTCGACTGCACTTCCCTAATGAGATGATGCTAGGCATCTTTTTACGAGTTCCTTGGCCATTTGTGTATCTGCTCCGAAGAAAGCAGTATTGTCCTGATTTGGCTACTTTGCTGCACCCTGAGCCTCTTGTCTCTGTTTCCTGTGTAATTTTTCCAGAGTCTCAAAGTAATAATAGTCACCCTTTGGCAATCTTCTGTGTCCTGAACTCAACCTGCCCCTCAACCCCATCTCCACAGCTGACCCGTGGTGTCCTAACAACGGAAGCCACTGATGGAATAATAGACCACATCCCCTGGTAAGCTGCTTACCACTTAAAAGGTGCTTGAGACACTCGTTGCTGCTGGAAATGTGAACCTCTAGAGCCTTTTTGAGAAAAGAATATGGCAGTGTCTGTTTTTAAAAATTAATTGCATATTGATTTGTGTGTAACACTTCTACATCTGTGCCTCTATTCTATAGAAATATAGCACCAGTTTAGGATTTTTGGACATGAAAATTTATTCCAGCCATAGTGGAAATGGAAAAAATGATGTGGAAACTACCAGGATATTCATTGATTAGGCAATGGTTTGAATATCTTTTGGTATATCCATACTAAGGAATATTATGCACCTACTTTAGAAGATAAGATGGATTTGGAGCTATTGACTATGAGGACCAAGTATAATGTACAAAAGTAATCAGAAAATATGTCTATTGTGATCAATTTCTATAAAAACAACAATGACAGATACAGTTCCTGTTTATGTGTATCTGGGATGCTTACACATGTTTGCGTGAGTATAAACAAAGTTCAGTATGCTACATCAGGTTGCAGATGTTATTTATCTGGCAATGAGGGTGGAGGATAGAGACAGGAAAAACAAAGGGTTCAGAGAGATTAATTATTTTGGTTGTAAACACAGATTAAATGTACATTATTATCAGATTTACAAAAAAAAAAAAAAAAAAAAAAAAGACCAAATGAAACATCTGATGTGTCTTTAAATGAAAATATTGGCTCGTGTTGGAGCAAAGGCTGGTTTTGCATTTGAGTGAACTTTGCGTATTCCAGAGTGTGTAGCACAGGAATGACAGGAAATACATGACCAAAGAAAAGAGTGGAAATGGTGAGTGTCACCCTCAGTCTTGCCCCACAGTATCCGATCATCACTGCCGCTTTTAGAGGATGCTTTCTGAAGAGCACGGGGGTAGCAGTACCTTTGCCTGCATTCCATTTGAATCCAGCATTTCTATCACTAAATGTCCAGACATGTTGTATAAAGCTGATAGTTAAGAATTCTACCACGATGTTCCAAAATCCCATCCTTTTATTTATGCTAGAATTTCTTGGCAAAGACATTCTGGCTTTTTAATGTACGGATGAAAAGCATGAAATGCGATCATTCAGTGAAAGTTTCAAATCTAACATCTTCCTCCAAGCCATAAGTATCTGCCACATGTACCCTGACTTTAAGACCTTTAAAACAACAAATGCATTTGCACAACATAGAAAGCCACAGCTGTTTGAAGTGTGATTTGACTCTTGCAGTATGACCATTAAAGGGTCATTTTTGCATCAGTTTTTGAGGTCTTCATGAAGTTTTGAGTTTTCCCAAAGGCCTACCATAGTCCTTTGATATTCTAATGCAACTCTCTTTTGAAGAACTTACTGTATTGTGTTGTCCACTTTTCCGTCTTCGGTGATCTGTTTTAACTTTGCCAGATGCTTGTCCAACCACAGTCATGTGTGTGATCTGAGCAGCTCACCAGTGTTACAAGACTCTATAAACCCCTGCATTTTTTGCAAGATTTGCAATTTCCCTTTGCAATCAGTGTGTGTATGTCCACTTTATCCTGAATCCTGACAGATCAGGCTATTGATGCATAGGACGGTGTTGCTTGCATAGGAAGAGATGATTGGGTGGTGAATAATGTTCATACATGGACACTTTGTAAATAAAATTGTAATGTCAGTTTCTGCTTTCCTCTTTAAGCTGAAGGCTTGGAGGATTTGGATAATGTATTGTCAGAGAAAAGGAATTCCATCCAGCACAACATCAGTCTCTTCTCGGAGCCTCAGTTTCCCGACCTGTTCACTGGCATGCCCTACTACGGTTACAATCATGGTCCTTTGCGGAGTGTTTTCTAGGCTGTGCCTCAAGCTCTGTGCTTGCTGCTTCACCCACGTTACCTGGCTTAATCCTATTGTCTAGCACTATGGGAGACACTGGAATGCAGCTGTAAGCAGAGAAGACCAAGTCCGGGTCCACCTGGGGCTTCAGGTAGTGGAGAGGAAACAAGTGAAGAAGAAATTAATGGGATTATTTCAGAGAGTGATGAATCCTCTGTGGAGTCTAGAGAATAAACGGTGTGAGCAGGAGGTGTTACTTCAGATGGAGAAGTCAGGGAAGGCCTGACATGACCTAAGCTTGAATGATAAGAAGGTAACCATAGGAAGATCTTAGTGAAAATATTTCCAGCTTGAAAGACTAACTAGTGGTGAGGGCTGCAGGTGGAAACATGCTGGTATGTTGAGAGGTGTGAGGAAAAACAGCACAAGCTAGAGTTCTGGAGGGTGTGGCCCATGGTAGAGAGTTTGGATTTTTGTTTTAATTTTGTGAGGCCCTTCTTTGGATGATTTTATGCAGATGAATGACATAATCTAATTTTTATTTAAAACCCACAATATATAGATATCAATGTTTCCCAGATGTGGTAAAACAGGGGTTTTTTTCCCCCTCTTGTGCATAATTTTTTCTTGGGTATCCACTAATTCTATTAACTAAACTTTGTCTACTTTGTTCATCTTCCCTTCCTTCTGTTTCTTCTTTCTCTTCTGTTCTTGCTTTGGATACCACATGTTGTTGGGAGTTTGAACTTTGGAATCAGGCAAACGTGGGTTCAAATACTAAATCTACCAGTCATTAGCTGGACAAGGTTAGAAAACTGACTTGAGTTTTCAGAGCCTCAGTTTCCCGACCTGTAAAATGGGAGTGATGATAGTACCTAACTTGTAGATTTGCTGTTATACTTAAATAAAATGTTTCTTGTTATAGACATTTATCCAAAAAAATAAATAAATAATAAATAAAATGTTATACATAAATACAATGCCTCTTGTTACATACATTTATCCTAATGCTGGGAAACAATCCATGAATGTTAGCTATTGTTTTTACAGCTTGATATCATCAGGCTTTGTGTCCCACCCAAATCTCATCTTGAATTTAATCCCCATAATCCCCACATGTCAAGGGAGAGACCAGGTGGAGGTGATAGGATCATGGGAGCAGTTTCCTCCATGCTGTTCTCATGAAAGTGAGTGAGTTCTCACAAGATCTGATGGTTTCATAAGGCGCTCTTCCCCCTTCATTTGGCACTTCTTCTTGCTGCCTTGTGAAGAAAGTTCCTTGCCCCCCTTTGACTTCCACCATGATTGTAAGTTTCCTGAGGCCTCCCCAGCCATGCTAAACTGTGAGTCAATTAAACCTCTTCCTTTATACATTACCCAGTCTTGGGCAGTTCTTTATAACAGGATGGAAATAGACTAGTACACAGCTGTAGCAAGTGAAAGTTTTAGCTTTGGCACATGAAAAAAAAAGATAATTCTTCCTAAGAAGTTTTGACTATTGTAATACAAACGTGTGTATGCATGTATGTTTAAATATATAACTAGAACTCTGATGAAGCAGCTTGTTTTGACTAGAATATTTGGTACTTTGAAAATTATAAACATTTCTGAAACTTGCTTGGCCCGGATACTTATGCTTCTTACAATAAATTGATTTATATCACTACTGTTTTTAAAAGTCTTTCTAGAAAAATCAAGTTTGTAAATTAAACTATTGGAATAATTCCTTTCCTTATGGCTTACATTTAAAAATACAAAATAGTAATTATATTAGTAATATATTAGTATAACAAAAATGACTACTGTTTACCAAACTCCTATCATCTACCAGTCCGCAGTAAGCACTGTCTGGGCAATATTTCATTTAATCCTCAGAATCACCCTCTGAAGAAGGCACTGTTATTTTCATGCCCATTTGTAAGAAAACTGAGGCACAGAGACAGGAGACAACTTTCCTGGGTTATCCATTTAAAGAGTGAGCAGTTTAGAGCCAAAGCCAGGTTCCTCTGATCCACAATCCAAGTTCTTAACAATTATACAAGGATGGCACTGGAAGTAAGTTTTTAATCACATATACAGATAAAATGACTGTCTTTTAAAAAACATGCAGCACAAAATATTTTTCTACACTAAGAAAATCAAAAATTTCAACTCTACCTTCTAAATATTTTGGAGCTGCTATTGTCATTCTTACTTGATTTCTTTTAAATTTTCCTTAAATTCTTTGATGTTTTTAAAAATGAAAAGTAACATCTCTTTGGTATGTCATCTTTTTGCATTTTTTTAACTTTTAAGTTCAGGGGTACACGGGCAGGTTTGTTATATAGGTAAATTTGTGTCATGGGGGTTTGTTATACAGATTATTTCATCACCCAGGTATCAAGCCTGGGTGATGAAATAGGTATTATTAATACCTGGGTGATGAAATAATATCTATTAGTTATTTATTTTTTCTGATCCTCTCCCTCCTCCCACCCACCACCCTCCGATGGACCCCAGTGTGTGTTTCTCCCCCTGTGTGGCCATATGTTCTTATCTTTTAGCTCCCATTTATAAGTGAGAACATGCAGTATTTGATTTTCTTTTTCTGCATTACTTTGCTAAGGATAATGGCCTCCAGCTCCATTCATGTTCCTGCAAAGGACATGATCTTGTTCTTTTTTATGGCTACATAGTATTCCATGGTGTACATGTACCACATTTTCTTCAACCAGGTTATCATTGGTGGGTATTTAGGTTGATTCCATGTCTTTGCTATTGTAAATAGTGCTGCAATGAACATATGCATGCATGTATCTTTATAAAAGAATGATTTCTATTTTTTGGGTATGTACCCAGTAATGGAATTGCTGGGTGGAATGGTATTTCTATCTTTAGGTCTTTGAGGAATTGCCACACTGTCTTCCACAATGGTTGAACTAATTTACACTCCCATCAACAGTGTATAAGCATTCCTTTCTCTCCACTACCTCACCAGCATCTTATTTTTTGACTTTTTAATAGTATCATTCTGACTGGTATTAGATGGTATCTCATTGTGGTTTTTGATTTGCATTTCTCTGATGATTAGTAATATTGAGCTTTTTTTCATATGCTTGTTGATTACCTGTATGCCTTCTTTTAAAAAATGTCTGTTCATGTCCTTTGCCCACTTTTTTATAGGGTTGTTTAGTTTTTCCTTGTAAATTTAAGTTACTTATAGATGCTGGATATTAGACCTTTATCGGATGCCTAGTTTGCAAACATTTTCTTCCATTCTGTAGGTTGCCTGTATACTCGGTTGATAGTTTCTTTTGCTGTGCAGAAGGTCTTTCATTTAATTAGGTCCCATTTGCCAATAATTGCTTTTGTTGCAATTGTTTTTGATGTCTTTGTCATGAACTCTTTGTCCATGCCTATGTCCTCAATGGTATTGTCCAGGTTGTCTTCCAGGGTTTTTATAGTTCTGGGTTTTACAGTCAAGTCTTTAATTCATCTTGAGTTGATTTTTGTATATGTTGTAAGAAAGGGGTCCAGTTTTAATCTGTGTACGGCTAGCCGGTTATCCCAGCACTTTTTATTGAATAGGAAATCTTTTCCCCATTGCATGTTTTTGTCAGGTTTGTTGAAGATTAGATAGTTGTAGGTGTGTGGTCTTATTTCTGGGTTCTCTATTCTGTTCCATTGGTCTATGTGTCTGTTTTTGTACCAGTATTATGTTGTTTTGGTTACCGTATCCTTGTAGTATAGTTTGAAGTCAGGTAGCATGATGCCTTCAGCTTTATCCTTTTTGTTTAGGATTGCCTTGGTAGTAATTCAGGCTCTTTTTTGGGTTCCATATGAATTTTAAAATAGTTTTCTCTGGTTCCGTGAAGAATCTCAACAGTAGTTTAATAGGGATAGCATTGAATCTATAAATTGCTTTGGGCAATATGGCCATTTTAATGATACTGATTTTTCCTATCAATGAGCATGGAATGTTTTTCCATTTGTTTGTGTCATCTCTAATTAGCAGTGGTTCATTATTCTCCTTGTAGAGATCTTTCAGCTCCCTAGTTAGCTATATTCCTAGGTATTTTATTTTTTTTGTGGTGATTGTGAATGGGAGTTCATTCCTGATTTGGCTCCTGGCTTGACGGTTGTTGATGCATGGGAATGCCAGCAATTTTTGCACATTGATTTTGTATCCTGAGACTTTGCTGAAGTTGTTTATCAGCTTAAGAAGCTTTGGGGCTGAGACTATGGGGTTTTCTAGATATAGGATCATGTAGTCTGCAAACAACAATAGTTTGACGTCCTCTCTTCCCATTTGGATGCCCTTTATTTATTTCTCTTGCCTGATTGCCCTGGCCCAGACTTCCAATACTATGTTGAATAGGAGTGGTGAGAGAGGTCATCCTTGTCTTGTGCCAGTCTTCAAAGAAAATGCTTCCAGCTTTTGCCCATTCAGTATGATGTTAGCTGTGGGTTTGTCATACATGGCTCTTATTATTTTGAGGTATGTTCCTTCAATACCTAGTTGATTGAGAGTTTCTAACGTAAATGGATGCCTAATTTTATTGAAAATCTTTTCTACATCTGTTGAGATAATCATATAGTTGTTGTCTTTAGTTCTGTTTCTGTGATGAATCACATTTATTGATTTGCATATGTTAAACCAACCTTGCATCCCAGGGATAAAGCCTACTTGATTATGGTGGATAAGCTTTTTGGTGTGCTGCTGGATTCAGTTTGCCAGTATTTTGTTGAGGATTTTTGCATTGAAGTTCATCAAGGATACTGGCCTGAAGCTTTTGTTGTTATATCTCTGCCAGGTTTTGATATCAGGATGATGCTGGCCTCATCAAATGAGTTAGGAATGTCTCCTTCCTACTCAATTTTTTGGAATAATTTCAGTAGGAATTGTACCAGCTCTTCTTTGTACAACTGGTAGAATTTACCTGTGACTCCATCTGGTACTGGATTTTTTTATGGTTGGTAGTCTATTCCAGATACCTGGATGTAAGGAATTTATTCTTTTTCAAAGCAACATATTGGTACTTTAAAATAAAAAAGGCTGTCCATGGAAAGTACTTTGTGTTTTTCAAAGACTTTTTCTCTGACTATAACACTCTTACTTACCACTAACTCCTTTGCTTTCCAGCCAGTGGGTAAGGAAGAGAGGAATTAAAAGGAAGGAAATAAGTTGGTGCTCTTGGCAGTTTGAAAAGCCCTTCCCTGTTTTGAATCTTAGCATTTCCCTTTTTGTCAACCATTCTCTCTTCCCCTGGCATGGACCATTCCCACAATTCATTTATACCCACTCTGACACTTCAGCCTTACTTGCTAACTTTATACCCTGATGCATCCACCTATCACTTACTTATTCTCCCTCTTTTTTTCTTCTTTAGTATAGTATTTGCCATCATTACGAATTCCTGAATCACAGAAAAAAAGGTTAAGAAGAGCTAGAAGATCAATGTGCTGACAGGGTGATTTCCTTCAGGTTCAGGTTTATGAGAAACCCCTAACATTCATCCCTGGGCTTGCCCCAGACGATTTCTTCCCTGTCCCTCAATGCTTAATCCAGCTCACTCTTCCCCCTTTTTTATTTGTTCTTTAGTCTAGACACTGCGAGACACTAGAGTTTGGCAAAAATAATTGCTAATGGAGGCACGTGTGTGTGTGTGTATGTATTTCTCACTACATATTAATGAGCAATATGAATAGATCAAAGAAATCTCAATTCTTCCCTTTCTTTTTCTGTCTTCCTGCAAACAGATATTGAAAAGTGTCTGACTACAGATGTATCAAGCAAAATGCAACGTTGTCAAAGTCTGTCAATTATAAAGCACCTATTACGGAAAAGGCATTGTGCCAGATCCTTTGCATGACTTTTCTTCTTTAAGCATTACAACAGCCTTGCAGGAGACTATCAATATTCCCATTTTACAAATGAAGAGATTCAAAGATTTTTGGTGATTTACCCATTATCACACAGCCTATCAGTAGAGAATCTTCATCTTTAACTGGGATCCCAACATTCTTGGTGTTCTTTCTTTCCTGAATATTACATTCATTTATAATAGGGTCCTAGAAAAGAAGGACCCTTTTATCGTTAATTTAGGTCAAGGCAGAGGTCAAAGGAGAAAGGGTGGATGTTGGAAACAGTGCCCTTCCCTGGAAGGGTTGGCGCCTATACCCACAGACACAGTCTTGGCCAGATAACGCTACCCCTTTAATTCCACACTAGCCTGATGTCTAATTTGCCTTCTTGTGTAGACATCTGCTCTTCCAGCCTTTCAAAGAGAAACCTTCTGAGTACTGTATTTTAAAAATATTCCCATATTCTTAACAGTCTATGCTAAAACAAGTCCTTGGTAAGACAGAGAGAGCATGAACTTAGAAGTCAGATTTCTGCCTGAAGCCAGACTCTGCTGCTTACTAGCTTACTGGGCAGCCAGGGGAGGGTATACTAACCTCTCTGACTGTCAGTTTTCTCACTCATGAATAATGATAATAACTAATGTTTGTGATATTTATTAAGCACTTAATATATTCCAGACACTGTTGTACTTGCTTTAAGACTATTAACTCATGTAATCTTTGTACAAAATTACGAGGTAGATTCATTATCCGTCTCCATTTACCAGAAAGCTGAGGTACAGAAAGTTAGATAACCTGGATTCAAACAGACATTTCGGCTCAGTGCTTCTGAAATGTGATTTTGTCCTCCAGGGGACGTTTAGCAATGCCTAGAGATATTTTTGGTTGTCATGATTGGGACATGTGACTGGCATCTAGTGGGCAGAGGCCAGGGACGCTGCTAATCAGCCTATGATGCACAGGACGAACCTTCATATCAAAGAATAATCTGGTTTCAAATGTGAGTAGCGGTGAGGTTGAGAAACCTTGTTCTAGCTCCAGAACCCAAGCTCCTAATTGCTGTACTGCCTCCCGGTTGACATCGTGACAATATGCTGCTCACAGAGTTCTTACGAAGATAAAAGAAGATTAATTAACATTAACTGTCACTCATTCCACACCTGGCAGCTAGTGACTTTCCATTAAGTAGCTTTCCCTCCTCACCAACCTTGCCTTCTCCTCTCCCAAGAAAAGCAGGGTCCAGGGAGATCTGGAGAGCTAACTTCTACCTTTCAGAATGACCAGAAAACAACACAGTTCCAGTTTGCAGTATGGCTTTTGTATAAAAAATGTCTGGAGTCCGTTATCAGTGCCTGAATTTCCCAGCTTGGCTGAATAACCGCTGTTTATGTTTATGTTTACAGTCGACTTGGGAATAAGTGTCAAGACGGATAATGTGGCCACTTCTTCCCGCGAGACAATGGAGATAAGTGCTGTTGCGGATGCCAACGGAAAGAATCTTGGGAAAGAGGCCAAACCCGAGGCACCAGCTGCCAAATCTCGTTTTTTCTTGATGCTCTCTCGGCCTGTACCAGGACGTACCGGAGACCAAGCCACAGATTCATCCCTTGGATCAGTGAAGCTTGATGTCAGCTCCAATAAAGCTCCAGCAAACAAAGACCCAAGTGAGAGCTGGACACTTCCGGTGGCAGCTGGACCAGGGCAGGACACAGATAAAACCCCAGGGCACGCCCCGGCCCAAGACAAGGTCCTCTCTGCCGCCGGGGATCCCACACTTCTCCCACCTGAGGCAGGGAGAGCAGGAGGAGAAGCTCCCTCCAAGCCCAAGGACTCCAGCTTTTTTGAGAAATTCTTCAAGCTGGACAAGGGACAGGAAAACGTGCCAGGTGACAGCCAGCAGGAAGCCAAGAGGGCAGAGCATCAAGACAAGGTGGACGAGGTTCCTGGATTATCAAGGCAGTCCGATGATGTCCCTGCAGGGAAGGTAAGTGTGCCAAGGTGTATCCACTTGGTTCTGAACACATGCTCGGGGGCACTGATGGGATAAGACCACTGCACATATGCAGTCAGTCACCCTGGGCCTAGGCAAGGTAGCAAGCTGTTGACCCCTCTAGAACAAATAGCACATTGTAGCAGAGTGTCACCCCGATGTTTCTCTGGGTAGAAACATCTGTATGAAGAACAATAACAGCTGTGGCATCTGTTTTATGTAAAAGAAAAGAGGAGGTGAGTTACATGCAGATGAATTTGTCCATCCATTTTTCAAAGGCGGAAGTAGACAGGTTGCATTTACGATCAATAGATTCTGGACGGAAAGGCATTAGTGGAATAAAAATGGTTCCTAAAAGATGCTACCTAGTCTCTGTAGTCTGTTGACATGCAGACTTTTGTTGGAACACATTTCCTTTCTTACTCTTAATGGCCTGAATTGATATTAACTATCTTTTGCACTGTGGTATGTGTTTGAATAAAGAGATTTTACAGCTCTGGGCAGACTCTTTAATGTACTAATTCTTTTCCAACAAAGAGGAGCATAATACCTTTGTAAAAATTAGGGGGATTTTTTGTTTGTTTGTTTTGGAGTTTTTGTTTGTTTGTTTGGTTTGGTTTTCAAAGAAGGTATGTCACTTTTTTCCCTGAGCAAACAAAGGCAAGCTCTTTTTGACACTAAAAAGAGCATTTGCTTTTAACCTTGAGAGAGCTTGTTTGTATTCAAGGCAGGAAAAGAACTCCTTAAAACAAGAAGGAAGTAAAATTTGATACATTATAGGTTTAGGGCGTGCATTTCCTTGGTTAACAGACTTTTAAAATAACAATTTTTTCAAAACTTGGGAATAAAGTTAAGTGCCACTAGCAGACTTTAGAGCCAGGAAAAAATTGGACAAACTCCAAATATGTTTGTCTTAATAACAATGCAACTTTGCACTTCCGAAGTGCTAATAATTACACTTGCTGTCATTTATCGAAAATGTTCAATGTGCCAGGCTCTACTCTAAGCACTGTATGTAAATTATTTTATCGAAAATATTCAATGTGCCAGGCTCTACTCTAAGCACTGTATGTAAATTATTTTCCTTAATGAAGATGAGTATCATGTTAATCTGTGGTTTTAATGCATCCAGGGTGCTGTGAAGAATTACATTATGAAGACTGGGCACCACTGAACACTCTGGAGGGTTAGAATTGGGAAAAGATAGTCGGGATCATGTGTTTTAGGCTCTTACTGTCAGCATTCTTATGGTTTCTATACATTTTGACTCAGAGCTTATTTCCAACATGTCTTTCAGAGTTTAAAAATTTTCCCTTCAAACACGCACTTTCCAGTTCGAAAAGCCAGTTGAATAGCTTGCCATATAATTTAAAGTGAGTCTCCAAATGCATCCAGGCATCTGCTCCTTACTGAGTGTGACACTGCGCCAGGCACAGGTGAGGCAGAGGGATCACAGTGGAGAGCGAGACACAGAGTCTCCGCCCTGGTGGAGTTCACTGTTCAGTGAGAGAAGTGAATAAAGAAACCTGCAATTGCAATGCAAGATGCCAAGTGCTGTGCTGTTGGAGCAGAGAGTGGGGGAAATGCCAGACGCCAGGAGAACTGGGCTCCATGGCGCAGGGAACATTCCATCAAATGCATGAACCGGGACCTGAAAGTTACGTGTACAGAGGCGGTAAACTGGTCATCAATATTCCTGCATAAGGGGAAAAACTGCTTATTACTTGTGCCTGAGTGGGGAAACCATTCTCATTATTGGTCATAGACTTCTAAAGCCATTTGAGGTTGTGATTTTTTAACAGTCATGTGTTTCTTTTGCTTGGGCATCCAAAGCCTATCCATTGGCTGAGTTAGGAGAAGATTGAGTTATTTATGGAAAGACAATGAAGGAATGTGTTTTACTCATCTTTGCACAGGTGTCCAGTGATTCATCCAAATCCCCATCTTAATTAAGTAAACCAGTTCAGCATAGGATAGCCAGCCCTCCAATGTACTCAGCCATAAAACCTCAACACACTCAATCTATTTCTAGTCTAAGAAAAGCGAGGAAAAGTTTTGGAGTTGTGATTTATTAACTCAGCTTTCTTTATTGAAAAAGAACTCTTAGGGACAGAACCTCAATTTGAGTGGAATGTGTTCCAAAATGAGATTTGAGTCAGAAAATGGGAGCTTGTGTTGGGAACATGGCAGGTATCTAATATAGCAAAGCCCTTGTGTAATATTTTCAAGTTACAATGATCTCTCAGAAGACCCAAGAATTGTAACTGTCTTCCTTTCTGAATAAGTGAATTCGCTCCCTCAGATTCACCAATGAAGTCTGAATCTGATTTTGTTACATTACAAATTTCCATTTTTTTCAGTGATATTGAAATTTGAAACACTGAGTGCCCACTTTGTACCATGTACATATGAAACACAGAAAAGTTATGAAATAGCCATTTCTCCCTCAGCCTGTGAACTTGTGGATATCCAGATGCATATGCCTGCAAAGATTTTTAACAACAACAACAAAACAGCCTTCTGATTGTCAAGGTTTCTTATCTGACTCCCGGCTGCATAGTTCTGTATTTAGCGGGAAAAAAAGCAATTGTTCTATAAATGTAATGAGACAATCCAACCCTCAGAAAGTAACATGAATAAAAGTTCTCAATCAGTGGCTTTCTTGGTGGGAGTACCACATTGTGCATGGATGGACGTCAGTGTATTGATTCAGAATTCTTAGGGTGAATTATGCCTTGGGCTCAGCCGCGTCCACTGCCCCCCTCCAGGAGCCCTTCCCCCCACTCTTATGGCTTGCTCCCTGCTGGATTGGAATTCCAACCACAAACCCACAGAGCTGTGAATTAGGAGAAAGATGCCACCATTTCATCCTGGGGGAAACACACAAATCTTCTGTGTTTTCAGAACGACAATCTTATTTTTGTGCCTTATAAAACTACATTCAGGGCATAGCATAATTAAAACAAGGCAAGAATTCATGAACAAATGAAGCATTTACTACATAGGCCAAAGAAAAGATAAATTATATGCCTGAAAGGTTTCACTGAGCTGTGATTCACACAAACCAATGTGTTGGCAAGGATGAGGTTTTTTTTCCCTCTCCCCACAACAACTGAACCAGAGCTGTAAGATATGCATTTAAAAGATTCATCACACACAAAAAATAATCACATAATGCAAACTTGACTTTTATTGGTTAAAAATAAAACCCACCAAATTTCTGTTATCAACACAGTACTTCCAGAGTTGTATTTGTGTTGAGTGGGGGTGTGGGGTGCTTAAAGTGTTGCCAGGCAGAGTTTCATAAGATTGAAGAATATCTTTTTTCTTTTAAAAAATGTAATTAAATCCTACAGGCATTACTTTAGCACCAGCCTTGTGCAAGGCATTTGAAAAATAAATCATGTTTCTAGAGTTTCAAGGAGTGTATAATCTAGTAAGAGACATAATATTTTAAGAGACATTGTGATAAGTGCATCAGTCCTCAGGTTGGCTCAGGCTACTAATAATAAGAACAATATTCTGTGCTTTCACTTCCCTTCTTTTTTCTCTTGAACACACTCCATTCAGGCTCTTGTCACAGCCGCCATGATGTTGCAAATTCCCCACCATCACCCTGGTTGCCAAATCCTATAGATCTCTGTCTTTGTCCTAGTAGATCTGACCTGCAAGTTGAATCTGACACAGTGAGTGGGTGGGGCCACACCTCACTGCTTGAAACAGCATCCTTCCACCTCCCTAGCTACTTTTCCTTCATCTCCTTTGCAGGATCTCACCCTGTAAATGTTGGACTTCTCCAGGGTTCACTTCTTGGATATCTCTAACTACGCTTATTTCCTTGAAGGTTTCCCTCAGTCCCAAAGGTTTAAATACTGCTATGGGTTGGCAAGTTCCACATTTACATCTCTAGCCTGGATCCATCCCTGAAGTCCAGACATGAGTCTCAGCTGCCTCCTCTTCCATGTGTCTGCTTGAATTTCTACATCCCCACTTGGCTGCTCACTGAGTATCTAAACTCTAATGTGTCCAAAATGGAACTCTTCATTCATCACCTAACAACAATAAAAACAAAACGCCCACCGGTTTCATTCACAGGGTTGTCCCTCTCAGGGCATGACCACTTCCTCCTGCCTCTACTGTTTAGTGGTAGAATTGGAATTCAAGAACCAAGGTCTCCAGAGTCCTTTTCTACATGGTATTTAGTGTGAATTAAACGTAAGCATCATAGTCAGGTAGCCTAGGTTTCCTCTCTACCTCTGTCACCTACTGGCTGTTTGACCTGGAGCAAGCTACTTCACCTCCTGAGCCTCAGTTTCCTCATCTGTAAAATGGGGATAATAATAGTATCTAGCACATTTTCACATTGTTCATGCTTTTAGAGATTAAATGAAATAGGCCATATAAAGTACTTAGCACAAATTGCATTTTGAAAAAAAAAAGAGTAATTAGCTATTACTAGTATTGTGGGTTTTCTCCCTACTACCTCATATTTTATTTTTGTATTTTGCCTTTCCCTTCCATAGTCCTCAACCCAAACTCACAGAGATAGCACAGTTGACTCTAATTTAAGAGTTGTATAACCAAAGGCACAAATCCTAACTTGGGTGAGAAGAGTATAAAAGTTAAAAAATTATTTTTGAAACAATAGAAATGTTAGTGTCCATGCCCATAAGCCTCGGTTTCTTTGTCTGACATTTAAGGCTCTCCACAATCTTTCCTCTGCCTATTTTCCAACTGCATTTTCCACCCTTCCCTTAAATTTCTCTAGTCAATATGGCCAACACCTGACCTGTGCAAACGCCATTTTCTCCACCTTTGTCTCTTTCTCTCTCTGTTTATCAAACATTGACTTGATATTCAGCGCCAGGTTCTCCATGAAGCTAACCAGATATCTCCACTCTTGGATGATTTCGGACAGCATGAATCCCTCTCGCATTTTACGTCAAATTCTGTGATTAAATCATTTTGAAGAAATCAGCTCATTAAGCCATCAAACCTGACCAGGGAATTCCTGTATTTTCAACCGTTTTACAGACAAAGAAGTCAACAGTTCAGAGAAACCGAATCACTCCTGGCGCACAGCTAAAAATTGGCACAGCCAAAATTGTCCATCTCCAAAGCCCATAGTCTTAGATAGTCAACGTTTCTATTTCTGCCAATTATTGAAACTTGTTCAATGAAGTTGCAACTTGAAGCAATGAAATTCAAAGATACTAGCATATGCAAAGTTGTAAATACCTAAAATCCCAAGTGAAAAATAAAAACAAAAAGAATTACCCAATTTCAACATTAGAAGGCCAAGTGAATTATTAATTGTTTCTTATTTTGTGTTGTTTCTGCCTTATGTCCACAAGGCCATGCCTTTTCAACTGGTAAAGAGAACTAGCCACCCAAAAGACTTTGTCAGTGCAAAGGGAAAATCCATCTGACATTATGCAAGTTTTGGAGTAAACAAGGTCCTCAGCTATACCACTGGGATTTTGATGCATTTAGCAGTAAGAAATGCTTAATATGAGATGTTTGCTGTGGCAGAGATGATGTGGAAGTGTTAGGAGCCTGGGTGACCTGGGTATGAGTCCAGACTCTACGACTTAATAGCTGTGTGGTTGCGCTAAATGACAATAATTGCCCCATTTTTAAGTAATTCATTATTTCTAGGCTGTGTAGTAAGCATTTTGCATACATTTTCTGCTTTTATTCTTAAAACAACCCAACAAAGTAGGTATTTCTATTGCCATTGAACAGAGGAGAGAACTTGGGGAGAACTTAAGTTACCTGTGTAAGGTCACAAAGCTAATTAGTGGGAGAAGTGGAACAAAGAGCCATCTGTCACCTAAGCCTGTTATACTCAATCATTTCAAAACCTGTGTTTTCATCCACAAAAGGAAGCTACTACCTGCCCTAGGGATTTTTGTAAAGTTAGAAGATAATATAGGCCATCAGCAGTAGTAATGCTAAATAAAACGGTATATTTTCTAAATTGTTAGAAACTTAGAAATGAATAATTATGAAATAGATCAAATGGCTTTTCAGAGTGATGGAGTTTGAATAGTGTATCATTTAGGGGTTGGTAATATATCATTTTTACTTTGGCTGCAGGAAACACACACACACACAACACTCAATTAATTAGTGGTTCACTTAACAAGGAGAATGTACTATTTCTTGCATGTAATAAGAACCCTAGAGGTAGGGGAGTACAGGTTGCTTCAACATCTTTGCAGCCCCCACTAAACCGCCTCAGTCTTACTCTGCTGGTATCCTCCATTATTGCTTAGTCCCTAGGCTTAGTCCCTTGTGGTTTTAACATGATTCCAAGTATGCAGAAATACCTCTCTTTATTGTGCTTCATAGATGCTGCATTTTTACAAATTAAAGGTTTGTGACAAGCCTGCATCAAGCAAGTCTATCAGCACCATTTTTCCAATGGCCTGTGTTCACTTTGTGTCTTTGTGTCAGCATTTTAGAAATAAAGTTTTTGTTTTAATTTTTATTTTAAGTTCTGGGGTACACATGCAGGGCATACAGGAGCCCCTAGGTGACCTGCATGTGTACCCCAGAATTTAAAATAAATGTGTGCTGTGGTGGTTTGCTGCACCTATCAACTCACCACCTAGGTATTAAGCCCAGCATGCATTAGCTATTTATCCCATAACCCCCTGACAGGCCCCAGTGTGTGTTGTTCCCCTTCCTGTGTCCATCTGTTCTCATTGTTCAGCTCCTGCTTATAAGTGAGAACATGCGGCGTTTGGTTTTCTGTTCCTGCGTTAGTTTGCCAAGGATAATGACTTTCAGCTCCATCCACATCCCTGCAAAGGACATGATTTTGTTCCTTTTTATGGATGCATAGTATTCCATTGCAGTACTACTCACAATAGCAAAAACATGGAATCAATCCAAATGCCCATCAACAATAGACTGGATAAAGAAAATGTGGTACATATACACCATGAGATAAGGCATTTTTAAATTAAAGTATGTACATTGTTTTTTTAGACATAATGCTATTGCACACTTAATAGACTCCTGCATAGTGGAGAACTTTTATGTGCACCAGGAAACCGAAAAATGTGTGTGACTCTATTGTGATAGTCACTCTATTGCAGTGACCTGGAATTGGACCTGTAATATTTTTCGATGTATGTGTCATAATGTCCTATAAATAAGAAAGGAGTTTCCTAAAATTTATCCTTAGATCCCTTTGGTGAAATTGAGTCACGTGTCTGTGTTGAAGTGCAAATAGCTATCAGCTAGCATTTTCAGTTTTTTCAGTAGAAAGAAGGTTCTTCCAGCAAAGATAACATGCCACAGATAGAAACCAGATTTATCTTCTTTACCTAACATTGTCTGGAAATCATTAAGTGAATGGAGCAAGTAGAAGCTGCTACAGTATCCACCTATGGTAATTCATCTGAGTGTTTTCATTACATTAGTTTTGCAATTTAACTGTGACCCCATAGTAAGAACTAGACTTTACAACTTGAGCTGATATACATGCGCATACGTGAAACAAAGAATTCATGAAGTAATACTATTCCTGCAGCCAGTAACCCCTGCAGGGATTTTGTATTGTTTTCTATTCTGTTTGATTTGTTTACTGCTGGTTTTGACCCACTAAATTATTTTCCAATCTACTAATGATCACAGTCTGAAATTTGGAGAACGCTGTTCTGCTATCTGACTGCTTTGACACATTGAGACAATTATCTTAAGGTACATGGCCGTTTTTTATGCAACTGAGTATTCCCAATGCCTGGCATAATGACTGGCACATGTTGGCATCCAATAATGTGTGTTAAATGAACCTGACAAGAATAAGGGTGGTACACGTCATGTGTCAACTTTTCAAAGAGTGTTAGGATGTATTATTGCAATGTCATTATCTGGTCTGCCTAAACAACTTGAAACAGTCGTTTCAAAATATACACGGTGTATATGATTTCACTTAAACTTTAGAATCATAGTACAATAGATTTGTACTATTTACTTCATATTTTAAATTTGGTCTTTAACATATCATGGCGTTAATCAGTGGAAATATCTAGTAAATTTTTTTTGCAATTAATTTGTAAAACAAGTTTTGAGTTACCATTCCCTCTGGTGTCGTCCCATCCGATTCGCTCCCTCAAAAATTATAACGGCTATAACTTATCAAGTTTACTAAGTCACGGAAAGGTAAAGTAACTTGTGCAAAATCATAGTGCTAGAAAGTGGCAGGTTGGAAATTGGTCACCATTGCCCACACACGTAACCACTGTGCCTACAGGTTCAAAGAGATGGAACACTTTAAAACTTTGGAAACATCTTATATCTTTCAAAATTTCTAAAACTAGTATTAGTCAGGGTTCTCCAAAGGGACAGAACTAACAGGATAGAGGTATATATTAAAGGGAGTTTATTAAGGAGAATTGCCTCACATTATTACAAGGTAAAATCACACTGTAGGCCGTCTGCAAGCTGAGGAAGGTAGGAAGCCAGTAGTGGCTGAAGTCCAAAAGCCTCGAAAGTAGGTAGGCCGACAGTGCAGCCGTCAGTCTGTGGCCAAAGGCCCAAGAGCCCCTGGCAAACCACTGGTGTAAGTCCAAAAGTCCAAAGGCCGAAGAACCTGGAGTCTAATATCCAAGAGCAAGAATCATCCAGCACAGGAGAAAGATGAAGGCTGGAAGACTCAGCAGACCAGCTTAGCCCACCTTCTTCCATCTGCTTTGTTCTAGCCATGCTGCCAGCCGATTGGAAGTTGCCCACCCACATCAAGGGTGGGTCTTCTCCCAGTCCGCTGACTCAAATGTTAATCTCCTCTGGCAACACCCTCATAGACACACCCAGAAACAATACTTTACCAGCCCTCTAGGCATCCTTCAATCCAATCAAGTTGACACCTAATGTTAACCAGCACACTAGTACTTCCCAAGTTGGTCTGTGGAACATTAGTCCAATAAGATGGGCCTATAAATAGGGCTCCGCTATGGAATAATTTCAGAAAATATATTTGCTTTATAGTCTCTACTGAAGATTCGCAATGGACATCAGCCTTCTAAAGGCTCTGAGAAGTCCTGCAGCAAGCATGCCTGTTTCACTTTGTTTAACCAAGTGTTTCTCAAACTTAATCATCCATGTAACTGTTGGGCCTCTAACAAGGTGGCTCAATTTTCCAAGGAACGATTCTTCTAGAGAGTGTTGAGCTAGGCATTTAGACCAGAAGTTGTATGATGTTGGCTGTGGGTTTGAAGAAGTAAAATAAAATAAAAAACATAAACCAGAAATTGAAAACTAGCCACCTGTAGAATGCCTCTAGCCACAGATACGTCTTACTTGGCCTATATAGTGTTTTAAATAATATTTTAATTCATTAATTATATTTTTGAACTGACAAAGTTGATGATATTTTAAAGCAATGATATGTCAATACAATTCTATATTTCAGACTTCCCCACGATGGGTAGTTTTGCCCTATATTTGCAGACAGAATGTGAGTTGTGACTGTCCCTTAAGATGGGGCATGGCATCCACTCTCCAGTTTACCAAATGATTCCCAACAGCACAGCCATGTAGGTTGTCCTTCGTCATAACACTTGCTTTGGTATTTTTCTTGGGTACAGTTGAGAATCAAGTAAATACACCCATCATGGACCACTTTACTTCCTTCATCCTTCATAGCACTTATAATTTGAAGCTACTTAGATGACCATCTGTCATTCCAGCCTGAGAGTCAATCAGGCAGCCAATGTTGGGCAATATATAAAAGGGTTGGATACTTTCATTGATTCATGCAACAAATATGAGTATTTTCTTTGTGCCAGGGATGATTTTAGGTTCCACAGCAGGTAGAACAGTGTACTTCATGGGAGCTTTCCTTCTAGTGGAGAGACCAGCAATTTAAAAAAGGAAGAAAATTAACAAGCAAACACTTCCAGAGTTTAGAAAGAACTCTGAGTGAAATAAACAGAGTTTTGAGATAGAAAGTGGAGAGAAGAGTGAAAATTACAACTGGGTGAGGAACAGAAACAGAGAAGTGTTTAAACAGTCAGTGAATAGGACGCGCCTTTTTCTTTCTTTCTTTGCACAGGCCAAACAATTCTTAGAAAGTCTGCAGCCTAATTCTGGCGCATTCAAAACTGTTTTCTCGCTTCGGGGAAGTGTTTGTTAAACAGATGACGAATGTGTTCTAGGCTGTGGATTATGAGTTTTTTGTATTTCAAGGCAGGTTTTCTGGTGTGGTTTTTTGTTTGTTTGTTTGTTTTGTTTGTTTCCATAACATTGGGTACTTTTCCTTTAGTAAACATGAAATGCTGTTACCAGTCTGGAAGGTTGTGCGTGTTAGGAACTAATCATGGAACAAAAGAATCTTCCACAAATCCCTTTTGCCCAATGTGGCTTACCTTCACTCACTCTGCCTGCAGCAGTATTTTCCCATTTTAAGTCATACATATTGTCCAGGCGTGGTGGCTCATGCCTATAATCCCAGCACTTTGGGAGGCTGAGGCAGGAGGATCGCTTGAGACCAGGAGTTCAAGACCAGCCTGGCCAACATAGTGAAACTCCATCTCTACTAAAAATACAAAAATTAGCCAGGCATGGTGGTACACGCCTATAATCTCAGCTACTCAGGAAGCTGAGACATGAGAATCCCTTGAACCTGGGAGATGGAGGTTGCAGTGAGCCGAGATCGCACCACTGCACTCCAGCCTGGGCAACAGAGCGAGACTCCATCTCAAAAAAATAAGAAAAAGAAATCACACATAAGTAGACTCCACTTAAGAGTGTGCCAACTCATGTGTCCTTAGGAATATCCCCAAAGCAAAACCTACTGCCCAAAGGGAAACAAGAGAAGAACATTTTATTGCTTAATTCTCTACCCGCATTTTACTTGCCATTGGAACTCACGTTGACAGATTCACTTACCCCTCCAGCAGAGGAGTTGCTGAGGGAGAAAACAGAAAATGCTCACTAGCTTTATATGGGAAGCAAGTGTGTGTTGCTCTCTTAGATAGATTTCTTTCCACCCTCCACCTATGTCAGCAACAGACAATGGTTTATTTAATCTTACAAATGTATAACTATGGATTAATGATGATATACCATGCTAAGGCCCTGGGCTACACTTCTGCTGCCCCCATGTGAGATGAGCCTTAAATATCCTGAGGTTATGTCCACAGGGTAGTAAAACAGGTAGTGATGTTTTGATTTACAGTAAAGAGTATCACACTGGATAATTGGTCCAACCTAGCTTGGTTCAATTAGTATAAGCAGCTAAAATTAACATTGCCTCTCTCTTCCCCAAAAGAGGAAGAAAAATGGCTAAGTGGAACATTTTTATATCTGTGTTATCCAGACTAAATTCCCATCTCAGAAAAGATGCCAGAGGACAATGGAAATCTAGATTTCTTGGTTTTATATTTTCATGTTATTTTATTTCCCTCTGAACTCTTAGATAATTTCTTGATCAACTACCTGGACCACTAAAAAGCTTGTTTCCACCATGGCACTTTGGCATATGCAATTTTAAAGTCTTCAAACACACATGCTTTCTAAATTAGCAAATCTGCGTTTAATAATTTATTGATTGATAGATCAGTAGGGTGACTATAGTTTATTGTACATTTCAAACTAGCTAAAATCGAATAAGTCAAATGCTTTTAGCATAAAGAGAAGACAAATATTTGAAGTGATGAATTCAAGTACACTAATTTGATCTTTACAAATTATATGAATGTATTAAATTATCACACATACCCCAAAATTATGTACATCCATTATGCATCAATAAAAAATGTTTTAAAAGAATGTATTGAGAACACAATCAATATTTTATTCATGGGGCTATAAAATTTTTCCAGTATTGTGTATAAGAAAAAAAGCTGAAATGAATCAATAGGTCTTCTATATTGATTGTGATACACCCTTACACTAGACACCATAAACAAGGGTGACATAAAAATAGAATTGGTCAGGTGAAGAAAGCCGTAATATAATGTTAAATGAGAAAAGCAGATTTTGAAATAGCACATAGAAGAATCTCCTTTGGGTAAAAATGATCTCTGCCTGCTTGTGCCATAGATCTGTCATTCCCCCCAAAGAGTAGCGTGGAATAAATCATTGCAAATTGTTGGCAGCAGTTGACTTTCGGTAATAGAATAATTGATGCATTTTGTTTTATTCTTTGTTCATCTGTATTTTCTCTTTTTGATAAAAGGAGCACTGTAGTGAACCACCAATCTAAGTAAAAGTAAGAAAATATCACTGTCTAGGTAATTTCTTGATTTCTCCCCTAGGCTGCATTAAGAGGCTGACGATTCCTGAGCTGTGTTAGTTAGAAATTGCCACAGGCTGCTAGCAACAGTTCAACAAGAGGTTATTTTCGTCTAACAATAATTTCCAAACTATGCCACCCAGAGCTTATGTGACAATTGATTGTTCAGAAAGAATAACAACTTTTTAAATATACTTATAGCTAATGTGTAATAATCTCCAGTAGGAAATCAGGGAGAGAAATTTTGTCCTAACTGGGCAGATTTGAAGCCCTTTCGTAACTGGATTTCCTGTGGTTGTGCCGTCTGTGTTCTTTCCCTGTTTTTGCCATGGGCTTGAAAGATGTGAATGCATTATTTAAAAAACTACTCAATGAATTTTTATCAGTTGATGTAAATTGGGTAGGAGTAGTGGAAAAAATAAAAGTACAGAATTACCTGCATTAATATATATTTATATACAGTGTAGGTATAATGTATATACCTACATTTATATATATACACATATATACACACACATACACACACACACACACACACAGTGACTTTGAGCGCTGTAGTAAAACAAACTTTAAAAAAAAAAGTTTGGGCATCTTGGCTCATGCCTGTAATCCCAACACTTTGGGAGGCCAAGGTGGGTGGATCACCTGAGGTCAGGAGTTTGAGACCAACCTGGCCAACATGGTGAAACCCCGTCTCTGCTAAAAATACAAAAATTAGCCGGGCGTGGTGGCACATGCTGTAATCCCAGCTACTCAGGAGGCTGAAGCAGGAGCATCACTTGAACCTGGGAGGCTGAGGTTGCAGTGAGATGAGATTGCACCATTGCACTCCAGCCTCGGCAACATCTCAAAAAAAAAAAAAATCATAGTCTGCTTAGGAAATTCTGAGATTCTGCAAAATATCTTTAGTATTGGTCTTCACATTCCTTCCTGCTTGCATATTAATTTGCTTTCCTTTCTAGGCAAACTGGGGGACAAATTCTATCTTCAAAAATTAATCAAACCCTATTTTTCTTCCTGAATCTGACAATGGCTACATGCAGGTGTTTTCAGAAGAAGAAAAATGGCTCCATGACGGTCCAGAGACCACTATTGCCCAGCAAATCGAACCCTCTGTGCTTCTGTGATGTTCTCTGGGGAGAGGAAGCAGAGCCTTCCCTTTTATCCCAGGCAGCACGGGGCTCAAATTGCTAACAGATGGAACGGAGTGGAGTCACGAGTTTCTGTACTGTTCAACATTTTTCAGACAATTTTTTTTGTGTTCACCTGTACTTTCGGTACTGATTCGTAGTATTAAGACTCGGAGTAAAATCGGTGCTGCCCAGTGAGGAAATCTAGATGGAGCAGAGGCATCACAAATCATTCCAGACAAGGCTTTTTAAGCCTTACCTTATATTTTCACTTTAACAATGTAGATCTTGCTTAAAGGAGTCAGAAGTCCAGCTGACAATACACAGTTGAAAGAAAGTGCCAGAAGTTCCATATGGGCCTTATTATAGACAATCAAATTATGACAAGGCGGCATTATTCTTCAACATGACAAATTGTAATCACTTTAGTAGTGTTCCTGTCTGTTTGCTCTTTGAAGCCAACAAAAAAGAAAATATATATAAACTTCTCACACAGAGGTGAAAAACAAGCCAACACCACGGACACCTGTTTGCTTAAAGACAGTTTCCAGGTATTTCCTGGAGAATGTCTCTGTTTCCATATAATGTTGTTTGCTGAGAATGATTTGGAGGCCTGGTGAGAATGGCAGCAGCACCTACAAATGACACGTTTAAAGCACAGGCCACACGCTGGTGGCCTGAAGGCTGGACTCTCATCCCAGCTGGGCTTAGTTTGGCTCTTTTGATGTTTCCAAATTTTTTTAGTTATTCATGCGTATTTTGCTTTAGTCTTCATTTTAAAATGTAACATGTTCACTCTGTTCAAAACAAAAAAATTATAAAATGCCACCCAGTAGATAATTACTGTTTGTATTTTTTAACGTATCTTTCTAGGGTTTCTTTGAGCATGTATAAGCAATAAAAAGTGTATCTTTTTAGGGTGTCTTTGAGCATATATAAGAAATAAAACATAAATTCTTATTCTCTTTTTTACACAAACAGTAACATAATATGCACTCCATTCTATTCTACTCTTGTTTTCAGTTAACAATACTTTCTGTATCCGTAGGGAGCTTCCTCACTTGTAACGCCTGCAGAGTATTCTGTTGAATGGTTGTACCATGAGTTATTTAACCAGGACCCCATTAATGCCCTTTGGCTGGCTTCCAGACTTTCGCTATTAACCTCACTGCAATGAATAACCTTGTACATTTGCTATTTCACACATGTGAGTTTAGGTTTATCCTCTACATCAACTCTTAGAGATGGAAATACTGGGTAAAAGAATATATTCTTTTTTTTTTTTTTTTTTTTTTTCTGGAGACGGAGTCTCGCTCTGCCGCCCAGGCTGGAGTGCAGTGGCCGGATCTCAGCTCACTGCAAGCTCCGCCTCCCGGGTTTACGCCATTCTCCTGCCTCAGCCTCCCGAGTAGCTGGGACTACAGGCGCCCGCCACCTCGCCCGGCTAGCTTTTTGTATTTTTTAGTAGAGACGGGGTTTCACCCTGTTAGCCGGGATGGTCTCGATCTCCTGACATCGTGATCCGCCTGTCTCGGCCTCCCAAAGTGCTGGGATTACAGGCTTGAGCCACCGCGCCCGGCCAAGAATATATTTTTTACAGTTTTGGTACATAATGCCACATTGCCCTCCATCAGGATTGAATTAGTTTATACTTGTAATAGCAACACATGACTGCCTTCTTCACGCAAGCTTCCAATGAATGTTTTTGTAAACATTTGGATTTTTTACTTTTCAATCTTTCTTTTCATGACTTCTGGATTTCTAGTCATACACACAAAAGCCTTCTCAATCCAAAATGAAAAGATGTTCTCCATGTTTCCTTGTAGTATTTTTAATCTATTTGGATTTTATCCTGGCAGAGGGTTGAGTTGTGACACCAAGTTAATTTTTTTCCAGATGGGTGCTCTGTTTTTCCTACATCTTTTATTTAAAAGTTCTTCACTTCAATAGACTTTAGGTATCATGTTTAGCATATACTGAATTCCTCTATGTATTTGGAATTTTACCACCTTGTTATCATCAGCCATACAATATATGTATGTAAGCCTGATGCTAACATATGTTGTATGGTTGATGGTAACATATGTTGTATGGCTGATGGTTACAAAGTAGAAAAATATACAGCAGAGAAAAGGAATAAAGTGGCAGGAACTTAAAATAGGAAAGGCCTTGGTGAGAAGATAATATTTGAGTAAACATCTGAAGGAAAGGAGATAGAATCAGTGCAGCATGGCACTGAAAAGCCTTTGGCCTCTGAAATCAGCTGGGCCTGGGGTCAAATCCTAACTCTACTTTATGACCTTAGGCAAGTTATTTATTCTTTCTGTGCATTAATTTATTCATCTATATAATTGGAATTACAAATAGTGCATACTTCATGGGATCATTGTAAAAATTAAATGGGATCTTTTTAACAAACTTAGCACTTGGCCTGACACATAAAGGCTGATCATTTTTATTGTTGTCATGGCCACTTTTTTTCTCATTACACACTCCTTAATTCATGGCTGCAAAATATTTCATCACATTGTTACAGGTGAATTTCACATGTTAAAACCACGTGCTAATTTATTTAACTGCAGATCCCAAAAGTTCGACTTTTTAAGTGGTTCTTCATTGTTACTCTTCCAGAACTATCCTATAAAGCTTTTTTTTTAACTTGGAAATTATTGCGGATTCACATGCAGTTGTAAGAAATAGAACAGTTATCCCTTTATCCAGTGTCACTGAACGGTAACATCTTCAGACCTATAGTGCACTATCACAACCAGGATATTGACAATGATGCAGTCAAATAGAGAACATTTTCATCCCCACAAGGATACTGCGCACTGACTGTTACAGGCGCATCCACTTCCCTCTCACCCCCATCCCTTTCTTAACTCCTGGCAACCACTAGTCTGTTCTCCATTCCTGTAGCTTTATTATTTCAAGAATCCTATCTAAATAGTATCATACAGTGGGTACCGTTTTTCAGATAGGATTTTTTTCCCCTTCAGCGTAAATCCCTGGAAATTAATCCAGATCACTGAGTGTCTTGGTAGATATTGGTCCTTTTCTTCCTTTTTGACTGCCAAGTAGTATCCCCTGCTGTGGATGTACCAGTTTGATGTGTGGTTGTTCCAACTTTGAGGCTATTGTAAATAACTTGGCTATAAACATTAATGTATAGGTTTTTGTGTGAATGTAATTATTCATTTCTCTAGGAGAAATGACCAGAAGTGCAATCACTATAGTTGCATGTTTCATTGATTGATTGATTGATTGATTGATTGATTGAGATTGGATCTTGCTCTGTTGCCCAGGCAAGTGCAGTGGTGCCATCTTGGCTCAACAACCCAGGCTCAAGTGATCCTCCCGTCTCAGCCCCCAGAGTAGCTGGGATTACAGACACTTGCCACCAAGCCCTGCCTGCATGTTTAATTATTTAAGAAACTGTCAAACTGTTTTCTATTCTGCCTGTATCACTTTACATTTCTACCAGCAATGTAAAGTGATTACATTGTAAAGTGAGTAATCGAGTTTCTTGCACCCTTCCCGGCATTTAATAGTCACTATTTTTTTTGCTTTTACCACCCTGATGGGTGCATAGTGATATCTCATTATGGTTTTAATTTGCATTTTTCTAATAGTTAATGAGATTGAACATCTTTCATGTGCTTATTTGCCATCTGTATATCCTCTGCAATGAAATGCCCCCTCACGTCTTTTGCCCATTTTCTAATTGGATTGTTTTATTTGTTTTTAATGTTGAGTTTGAGTTTTTTTCTCTTAAATGTATTCTAAATACTAGTCTCTTGTCAGATATGTGGTTTGCAAATATTTTCTTCCACTCTCTGGTTTCCTTTTTCATCTTTTTAACAGGATCTTTTACAGGGCAAAATTTTTTAATTTTGATGAATTCCAATTTATTATATTTTCTTTTTATGGATTTTGCTTTTGGTCTTTGGTCTTTTATGGATTTTTTAACCACAGGTCTCAGAAATTTTGTCTTATTTTTTTTTCCTAAAGTTTTATATTTGACATTTTATGTTTAAGTCCATGATCTATTTTGAGATAACTTTTATGTAAGATCTGAGACTTAAATTGAGGTTCTTTCTTTTCCTCTATAGATGTCAAATTGCTCTAGCACAATTTGTTGAAAAGACTATCTTTATTCTATAGAATTGCTTTTACACCTTTGTCAAAAGTCATTTGGGCATACTTGTGTGTCTTTTCTGGCTTCTGTATTCTGTTTGTTCTGTATGTCTGTGTCTCCACCAATACCATACCACCTTGCTTACTGGAGCTATATAACAAGGCTTGTTATCAGATAGACTGATTCATCAATTTATTTTTTAAAACTTTAGTTATTCTAATTCCTTTGTCTTTCCATATAAATGTTAGAATAACCTCGTCTGTCTCTACAAAATGTCTTGCTACAAGTGCTAGAATTTTGATAGGAATTGCGTTAAACCTGTATATCAATTTGGAGCAGATTGACGTCTTTACTATGTGAGTCTTCCAATCCATGAACATTGTATGTCTCTCCATTTATTTAGGTCTCCTATGATTTCTTTCATTGGCATTATATAGCTTTCAGCATACAAGTTTTGCACATGTATTGTTAGATATAAACCTTAGGATTTCATTCTTATGTGATTATTATGGTATTGTATATTTAATTTCAGTGCCCATGGGTTCATTCCTAGTATATAGAAATCTAGATCATTTTTGCATGTTTATCTTGTATTCTTCAGCCTTGCTAAACTCAGTTATTAATTCTAGGTGTTATTCTGCTGATTCCTTAGGATTTTCTAATTTTGAAAATAATGAAATTGTCTAATTTTGCCATCTTCTAATGGGGACAGTTTTATTTCTTCCTTTTCAGTGTGTATTCCCTATAATTACTTTCTTGCCTTAATATATTTCCTAGAACTTCCACTACTACATAGAATACAAATAATGAGAGCTGACATCTTTGTCTTGCTCCTAATCTTAGGAGAAATACATTCAGTCTTTCAGATTAATGATAATGTTAGTTCTCAAATTTTATTTTGTTTTGTATTTATTTTTATTTTATTTTGTAGTCTTTATCAAGTTGAGGAAGCACCCTCTGTTACTGTCTTCTTCAGAGTTTTTATCATGAATAGAGGATTGAATTTTGTTGAATACTTTTTCTGCATTCACTGTTGTGATCATATGACCTTTCTTCTTTAGTCTGTCACTATTGTGGAGAACATCAATTAATTTTCAAATATTAATCAAGCTTGCAAACCTATAGTAAATCCCATTTGGTTATGATGTATACTTCTTTTCACATATTTCTGAAATCTACCTGCTAATATTTTGTTAAGAGTGTTTGCATTTATACTCATGAGGTATATTGATCTGTAGGGTATTTTTCCTTTTTTTTGGTACTGTCTTTATCGTTTCTGGTATCAAGTTTTTGGTAACTAGCTTTATAAAATAAATTAGTAAGCATTCCCTCTTCTGTTTTCTAGAAGAGTTCATGTAGAATTGGTGTAATTCTTCTTTAAACATTTTGTAGAATTCTCCAGTGAAATCTTCTGGGCCTGAAGACTTCTTTCCTGGAAGTTTTTAAATTATGAATTCAATTTTCTTAATAGTTATATGGAAATTTAAATCGTTTATATTATATTGGGTCAGTTATAACAGTTTGTGTTTTTTGAGCAAATGTTCCATTTTGCCTGTTATCAAATTTATGTGAGTAGCATTGGTTATAGCATTCTCCTATCCAGTTTCGTACCTGATACTGGGAATTTGGATCCTGACTCTCTTGCTCTCTCTTTTTTGTTGTCTGTTGTCTCTACTAATAGAGGTTTTTGCTGTTGCTTCTCTCTGTCTCTCCCATTATGCTGTTGATTTCACTCCCTGGGCTTTTTGTTTTCATTATTATACCTTTCAATTCTAACATTTCCATTTTAGTCATTTTTATATCTTCTATTTCTTTGCTAGGGCTTTCTAGTTTTTCATTTGTTTCAAGCATTGTTACAATTGTTAATTGAAGCATTTTGTTGTGGCTACTTTAAAATCTTTGTCAGAGGCTGGGCACAGTGGCTTACACCTGTAATCCCAGCACTTTAGGAGGCCAAGGTGGGCAGATCACTTGAGTTTAGGAATTCGAGACCAGCCTGACCAACATAGTAAAACCCCCATCTCTACTAAAAACACAAAAATTAGCTGGGCATGGTGGTGCACACCTGTTATACCAGTTGTTCAGGAGGCTGAGGGAGGAGAGTCACTTGAATCTGGGAGGTGGAGGCTGCCGTGAGCCAAGATTGTGGCACTACACTCCATCCTGGGTGACAGAGCAAGACTTCGCCTCAAAAAAAAAAAAATTATTTGTCAGATAATTCTAGCATCTCTGTCATCTCATCTCCATGTTGACATCTATTGATTGTCTTGTTTTTATTATGTTTGAGGCCTTCTTAGTTCTTGGTATGACAAATTATCTTCGACTGAAATCTGACCATTTTTGTATTATGAGACTGCATCTTGCTTAAACTTTCTATTTTAGCTGGCTGTCCCTGACGCCATTCCAGCAGTACTGGGGCTGCTACCTCATTACTGTCAAGTGGAGGCAAACATCCAGGTTCCTCACCAGCCTCCATTGTGGGGGGGGGCGGGGTGCACTGGGTGGAGGCGGGAGTTCGTTCTGCTCACATGACCTCCATTGACCTCCTCAACCTGTGAGTGGAGCTGGGAGGTGAATATGGAGTCTTTGTCAGGCACTGGGACTTTTATCAACCACTTGATCCTGTTGTGAATGAGACACACACAGTGCCTGTCCTCAGATGCCCAGTTGAGCAGGTGATACTGGCAATTAATCAATTATGATTCAGTATGATGGGTACTGATGAGAGGGGAATTATGAAAACAAATAGCATTAAGAGATAAAGAGCTTAAATTCTTGTTTGCAAAATTACTCAGTTGAATACCAGTCTGTGGGAAAAGAAAGAGAGAGATTGATCATTGACATTCATTCTTCCCTTCATTTATTCATTTATAAATAATGTTCATAATCTTTATCACAAATTAATATAAAAAGATCTGCTACACCCCTAGAACAAGATTTATTATTAATTTTAGGTGACAAAGTTCATATTTCAAATACGCTTATTAATTTCAAACTTAGGGAGCTCACTTCTTTTCGGACCTGATTTGATCCTCATTGCTCTTCACATGCTAATGTAGCTCAAGATTCATGAATCACCAAAAATGACCTCACCTGTAGCCAGCTACAGGGAAGTCAACACTGTCTACTATTAACAGAGTAGAAGCCTTCAACTAAGGGAGAGTTACAGGAACTGGCCTTGCCCTCGTGCCTAAACAGAAGAAAACCTGGACAAAAAACACCAAACAATAATTTTTAAGACTGTTTTAAGATATCAGGCAACAAGGATAGGTGTTCTCTGAGAGACAGGACATAAGAGATGATCCCTATGTCTGCTCCTGCCTGCTGCCTTGAGAGAGTTTCCAGCCCACAGCCTAGGGGGCAGGAACTGAGGCAGAGTGCAGCAGGCTCCTTGAGCACATGGTGGCCAGAGTTCATAGACAAAGCATCAAAGGAGACAGACAGAATGTAGAGCAAACTCCAAGGGTCTGTCAAAGGGCCTCACAGAGTACGAGGCAGAGAGCTGACCAACATGTTCATGTGAGGAAACTAGCAAAGACTGGAGGGGAAAAAAAAACACACCGGAAAGGCATTTCCACAGGGCCAGAGAGAGTGCCTTCTCTCACCAGCCAGGCTAGAATACCTCATTATTAATAAGGCACTGGGTAGAGTAGTCACATGGTCTTTCCTCATTAGCGAGAAAAGATTAGCTTCCTAGACTAGAAACGATTTTGGTCCTGCCTAATGTAACTGCCAAAGGGTTATTTTTGCCCACTGCCCAGACAGAGCCAATTTATCAAGAAAGGGAAATGGCAATGGAGAGAGTTTAATACACTTAGAGCCAACTAAATGTGAGATTAGAGTTTTATTTTTACTCAAATCAACCTCCCCCCGGAATTCAGAGGCTAGAGTTTTTTGTTTGTTTGTTTTTGGTTTTTTATTATTATTATACTTTAAGTTCTAGGGTACATGTGCATAACGTGCAGGTTTGTTACATATGTATACTTGTGCCGTGTTGGTGTGCTGCACCCATCAACTCGTCAGCACCCAAGGCTAGAGTTTTTTTAAAGTCAGTTTGGCAGGCAGAGAGCTAAGGCATGGAGGATGCTGATTAGTTGATTGGGGGCAGAATCTCAGGACATCAGAGGTGTCCTCTTGTACCGAGTCAGTTCCTGGGTGGGGGCCGCAAGTCCAGATGAGCCAGACCAAAATGCAGGGTCTGAAGAATATCTCAAATACCAATCTTAGGTTAAAGCAATAATGTTTTCCGTATGACAATTGGGGAGGTTAAGAATCTTGTGACCTCTGGCTGTATGACTCCTGAGCCATAATTTCTAATGTTGTGTCTAATTTGCTAGTTTTACGAAGGTGGACTGGTCCTCAAGAAAAAAAGGGGCTTGTTTGGGGAAGGGACTGTTATCATCTTTGTTTCAAAGTTAAACTATAACTAAATTCCTCCCAAAGTTAGTGTGGCCTACCCCCAGGGATGAAGAAGGGCAGCTTGGAAGTTAAAGGCAAGATGGTGTTGGTTAGGTGAGATCTCTTTCACAGTCACAATTTTTTCACTCATAGTTTTTGCAAAGTCAGTTTCACGAACGAATCTTAAAAGCCAGAACTAAGAGGATCAAACTGATTTTAAGTATTTTAACTACCTCCAAAAACACAGTTCAAAAATATTTATAGGAACAAATAAATGCCCAGCCACCCAAACAGGTAAGATTCACAATGTCTGACATGCAAACAAAAATTACCAGGAAAGCAAAGAGGCAGGAAAATGTAACTCATGATGTGAAGAGAAATCAATCAAAACCTACCCAGAACTGACACAGGTGTTAGAATTGGCAAAAAAAATAAAAAGCAATAAAAAGAATTAGCATAAACGTGTCTCATATGTTTGGAAAGTTAAGTAGAGATATAGAAGATATATTTTTAAAATCCAAATCAAATTTCTAGAGATAAAAACTACAGTGTGTGAGGTGAAAAATACACTGGATGACATTAACAATGGATTAGACAATGCAGAAAATAAAATTTGTGAGTTTAAATACACAGCAATAGAAACTATCCAAAATGAATCATGGGGCAGTGGGTGAAAAGGAAGAGGGCTTTTTTAAAAAGAAGAAAGAAAAGAACATCAATGACCTACAGGATAACCCCGAGTAGGCTAGTAGGCAGGTAATTGGAGTCCATGAAAGGAGAGAAAAAGAAAGAAGAAAAGATATTTGAAGACATATGGCTAAAAATTGATGATTGATAGTCTCACTTGGATTGAATCATTTGTTCATTCATTCATTAGTAATTATTGAGACTGTACCATGTGCACAAGTGTAGGTGCTGAGGAACCATAAGGGAGAAAAAGAACCTTCTTTGGGTTATATTCCAGTGAGCGGAGAGGAACAAAACACAAAATGAGTAAGTGAGAGTTTTAATATAATTCTCAGTCTTGCCACTGAGAGCCAGATAATTCTTCACCCTGTGCACTGCAGGAATTTTAGCAGCATGCCTGGCATCTATCCTCTAGATACCAGTAGTAGCTCACCCACCCACTACTCGTGACAATCAAAAAAAAATGTCTCCAGATGTTACCAAATGTCCCTGGGGAGAAGAGGAGCCAGTAATATATTAGAAGTGAAATATACTAGTAAAAAAATAAAGCAATTAGCAGCATCAGATATGCTGAGATATATTATAGCAACTTAAAGTAAAGTGGTAAAGAAAGACCTCGATAAAAACATGGCCATTGGCCTGGGCGCCCAGCCCAATGGCCTGTAATTACATGACTGTAATCATAGCACTTTGGGAGGGCAAGGTGGGTGGATTACCTGAGGTCAGGAGTTTGAGACCAGCCTGGCCAACATGGTGAAACCCCATCTCTACTAAAAATACAAAAATTAGACAGGCATGATGGCACACACAGTAATCCCAGCTACTCGAGAGGCTGAGGCAGGAGAATTGCTTGAGCCAGGGAGACGGAGGTTGCAGTGGGCCGAGATCGCACCACTGCACTCCAGCCTGGGTGACAGAGTGAGACTGTCTAAAAAAAAAAAAAAAGTGACAATTGAAAAAAACTTGAAGGAAGTAAGGTCGCATGCTCCAGGCAGGCAGAAGCTCATCCCAGATGTAAAAGTCCTGAGGCAAGAGCCTACCTGACGTGTTCAAAGAAGAGTAAGCAGGTCACTGGGGTTACAAAAGAGTGACCCGGGGGGAAAATAAAACAAAAAAAAAGGGCAGAAAAGCAACGAGAATGGAATGGAAGAGGGGTACTTCTCCAGGAATGAGCAGGAGGGTCCTGTTATTACAAGGAGTAAGGAATGCTGCTTAGGCAGAAACAAGTTAATGCTTACACTTGCCAACCGTGTGGCCTTGGACATGATGTTTAAACCTCTTTGGGCCTCAGTTGTCTCATCTGTAAGATGCCTCGCACAATCTTGGCAAAGATTAGATAAGACAGATTTGTGAAGGCGCCTCATAGCTGTAAAGCTCTACAAGCATAAACAAGCATTGTTGAAGACGTAAGGGTGACATGTTTAAACAAGTTACAAGTGCAGTACTTTTTGGGAGAGTTAAGTTATGAAGGATTTTTATGGGTGGAATTTATGGATTTAGTCTATATTTATATACACTCCCAATGAGGATCTTGGTTCTCCACCACCTGGATTTAATTTATATGATGTCACATTTTACTGCACATACTATATAAGTTTAGCAAAGTTGACACTCATGGCCAAATAATCTATAGCATTTTAAGATGTTCAGTTCTGACAGGTCTGAGTTATAATCCCCAGATTGGCCTCTCTCAAGCTGTGTGACCTTAGACAAGTAACCTAAACTCTCTGAGCCTCATTTCATGGTTTGAAACTGTTAATTGTAATATTTGTCTCAGAAGATTGTTGTAAAGATTAAGTGACATATGTTTAGTACATTTATTTGTACAGTGGTTTGCATGCTGTAATTGTAAAATATTTGACATATTGACATTATATATTATTATATAATAAATAATGATATGCTAAGATTAAGTGACCTTGTTCAAATTATACTAACTTAGGAAAGAGAAACCACTGGTGTACATGTAGTGCTTAATAAATAGTTGATGTAATTTGTACATTTGACCCCACCTAAATCTCATGTTGAACTGCAATCCCCTATGCTGGAGGTTTGGCCTGGTAAAATACCACAGGGGTGGATCCATCATGAATGGCTTGGGCCATCTCCTTGGTGGTAAGTGAGCTCTTGCTCTGAGTTCACATGCGATCCAGTCATTTGAAAGTTTATGGCACCGCCCCCTCCACTCTTTCTCTCTTGCTCCTGCTCTGACCCTGTGCTGTGCCTGCTCCCACTTCTCCTTCTGCCATGATTGTAAGCTTCCTGAGGCCTCCCAGAAGCCAAGCAGATGCCAGCCCCATGCTTTCTGTAAAGGCTGAAGAACTGTGAGCCAATTAAACCTCTTTTCTTTATAAATTACCCAGAATCTTTATAGCAATGCAAAAACGACCTAGTACAATCATCCATTAAAATGAGTTGAATAGTATCTCAGTGGTTGAGATAGTCAACCCATATCAGTTTATACTGCTGGTCCAGACCCTGCCAACCCCAGAGGAGAAAGTATAAAATCCAGGGTCTAAATGCAGTGCTACCACATCCCACTCTACACTACTGGGAGAAGCGGTCAAAATAGAAATAGCAAGTCTTCTGTGGGCTTCTGCCAGCTCACACACTGGGAATGGTTAGAAATTGCTTTTGAGGACACAGAAGTGTCTCCTTCCATTCTCCTGTAAGTAAAGGAACTGGCAGCATGGGGGCAGGGAGATGGTGTGGAGAAGGCGGAACCCACCGCCCGGGGATGAAAGGAAAGACTACATGGGGATGAAAGGGAGAGCAAAGAGTAAAGAGGAAGCTCAACCAGCAGGTGAGGGTCAAGTCCGCCTCCCTCACTCCACCCATCTCCAGACCAAGCTCCCCACTGCCAGGCCACGACCACATGCACCGACCTGCCTGGCCTGGACACGTTTTAGGTCTCACCTGTCCCCACCACCGGTGCACGAAACAGCTTCTCAGACCCACCGAACTACCTGCAGGACCTCTCTGTTGAAATCTTCTTATTTTTGGCAAAAATATTAATCAAGTTTATATAATTTGCATACCTCTTGACCCAAAAATTTCACTTTTGATAATTTACCCAAAGAAAATATAGACACACATGAGTATTTAAAAATAAAAGTGTGAGATGCCTACTTTACTACTGCTTGTAATACTCTAGATGTACAACTATACACACTGTGAATGTCCATCAATAAGGATATTAGACAATAAACAATGTGATAACCAAGCTATGGAATAAATGTCACCTGAGTCGTAAAGAATGATGCAGATTTAGCTGTGTTGCAATGGGAAGTTTCTTTACTACTTTTTCACGTGAGAATTTATGCTGGTACAGATAGCGCTATTCTATGTTTGTAAAATTTTCATAAATGATACATATTTATTGAATGCCTTCTGTGGGCCTCGCTGTCCTTGGTACTTGAGAAAAGCACTGAGTGAAGTAGATATTATCCCTGTCTTTGTCGAGTTGATAGTCTAATGGGAATATAAGAAAAAGCACAAATACTGAGAAGTAAACAGAACTGCTGATACAGCAAAGATTTTTAAAAGGGCAAGGGACTCTGGTGGAGACGATGGTGGTGGGAGGACAGCCTTAGATGAAGGTTTAGGGATGATCTCTCCAAAGAGATGACACTTATGACCTTAAGGATGGATGGAAATTACCTATGGGCAGACAGAGGAGCAGAATGTTTCAAACAGAGAGCCAGAAGTTTGGAAATAGCCTGTGGTATGTTTGAAAAACTCAAAGAAAGCGGGCCAGAAAATGGAGTGAAGGAGCACATGGCACAGAGAGGACAGAGACCAAGGCAGGGGCAGGCCATGTTAGACATTGGAGATCCTGCGTCAGAGTTTGGGTTGACTCCAAGAGCTGTCAGAAGCTACTGGAGTGTGGTAAGGAGTGGGAAGATGGGATCAGTTGAGTAAAGAACGTATTGGGAGGGTCAGGAGCCCAAGCAGAGACAGGGCCGAGGCTGTTGCAGTCATAAGGTGGAGAGGTGTTAGCTTCCTGTCCCGGGGCCCTGAGAGTGGAGATGGTGAAAGGAAGACAGATTCAGAACGCATCCTACCCTCCTGAGAGATGTCAGGGAGAAAATCATTTCCCCTGTCACACCCCTCGCACCAATGAACCTCAGATCTCAAAAGCAAAGTAGTTATTTCAAAACACCAGTACTTTTTCTTTTTTCTTTTTTTTTTTTTAAGTTGATATCACTCACCTCTGTGGAAATTGTGAGAAACCAAATAACACCATCTCTGGGGATAATGTACACATCATTAGATAAGGAGACTACAAAGATGGAAAATATCAATACCTTACACAACTTCTTTGCAGAATTGGAAGAAAAGGTTTTTTGTTTGAAATGCAACATGCACTGCTGTGTTTGTTACCCTTTGGCTCCAAACAATGTCCCTCCGACCAACAGCAAATGCTGAATATGTTAGAAAGAGGGGGAGGGAAGGAAGAGTGACTCTTATAATCTCATGATTGTTCTGTACACCCGTGGGCAGAAGAAGTATGACTGGAATTAGTGGGTAAGAGAGAAAGGGGTGTGAAGCAAATGTATGACTTTGAGAGTTCACATTCATCAAGTGGCAACTGTGAAAACTTTTGCTCCTAGGACATAGTTGACGGCAAGGAAAAAGAAGGACAAGAAGTTGGAACTGTGAATTGCTCTGTTCCTGGGGACCCAGAAGGACTGGAGACTGCAAAGGGTGACTCCCAGACAGCAGCTATAGCAGAGAATAATAATTCCATCATGAGTTTCTTTAAAACTCTGGTAAGCAGTTTTCTCCTCTTTTCCCCTCAACTCTAATGCTCAAAATTTTGTTAATTCTAAGAATAATGCACATTTGAATGTTCCTGTACTGAATGGATTATCATGGTGCAGTTGGAGCACGGGAGGGAACAGGGACAAGATGTGCTTCATAAGGAAGCTGTGTGAAATCAGGCTTTTAGCGAGAGAGCCCCTGAAATTGGGAACCATGGTATAAGCAGTGGATGCCCAAATCATGTAACATGGACTGTGTTGCAATAGAATTCTATTGCAATTGAATGTCTTATGGTCCTTGATCATAAAAATAATTGAAAAATATCTCCCTGTGTCATAGACCTCAAAGCAGTTTTGCCACTCAAATGGCAAATAAAATACTGTAGAAATCACTCAAAGAAAAAAAAAAAAAAAAAAAACTCTGAATGAATGAATGCATAGTGAAGCAGACCATCCCAAATGTGTTTGGGCATTTCCAAATATCAAGACTAACCTCAAAAGAAAAGACAGTGAATGTCAACAGAATGTGCCACAAACACCAGAGGGTTGCACATGTGTTTGGAGTAATGGTAGAATTTATGGAAAGTCTGTGGTCTTCCAGGAGACAGTTTTGAGTGTGGTCAAACTCTTGGTAAACGTATAAGATCAAATGTATCTCATTCTAAGAGATTAATTTTGTTAACTTTTGTATTACCCGGCAGTCCTGAGATTTCTATTGAACTAAAAGTACTTCTCATTTTGTTCTTGACTTGTATGGTGAACTGGACCACCCTAAAGAATTATTTATCTGTGAAATAAAAATCACTCTACAGAGCAATGATTTCTAATATTTGGCTTTCTCAAACTTTTAAGGTTTCACCTAACAAAGCTGAAACAAAAAAGGACCCGGAAGACACGGTAGGTAGTCTGAAGTGTGTATGTATATGTTTGAGTTTGCACATAGAACTGGATTTGAATTTGTGTCTGCTTGCTTGTTTTTTGAATATGTGTGTGTGTATCATATTATATCTATATATGTGACTAGCAATTTAATAGTGCTGTTAGATTGTCTTTAAAATATTTTATTTATGTTAATGGCAGTTTAATTAAAATTTTACTGGAAGGCGTGAAAGATGTGCCAACTCTGGCTAAAGAATATCACAATACCAATTTCTTACATAGCGTAAGAACAGAATACTAGTAATTATATCATCATCTTAGTCTTTTCAGTTGTGTGTAGAGGGACCCAGGGAATATAGTAAAACACAGTCCGTCTAAAGTAGAAGAAAGCTTTTCAGTAGGACATGGACTCTAAAAAAATAAAGTAGAAGAAAGTTACTATATTTTTGTCTTTTAAAAAATATGTTATTTTTCAATGTAATTTGAAAAATAAATCTTTACTGCAAAGGCAGCAGTTTGGTGAAATAAAATAGCTTCCATGGGACACTTGCCAAACGGATGGCCATGCAGAGGCATTAGGACACACTACAGAGCCTAGATTCTTCACTGTCATACAAGAAATTCAGCCAAGTCCCCTCAAAATACATTTGGTTTGAAATAACATCTTCCTAGAGATGTTCTCCCTTTACACTTGACAAGGCCCGTTACCTCTAGTGGAATACACGGTTTAAGTTTCACGGGAACCATGAGGGAAGTTTAACTTGGTGACAGATAAGTGTCTTGGGTCCTTTTTCTGATATTGGAAAGTGCTTTGAAAAACAGTGGGATCAGATACATGGCCTGGTTTGCCCCCTACATCTGCTACCCATATGTGAAGGAGTTGGCTGTGAAAAGAGGATCCTAGATTTTGTCTCGAAAGACCTGCATTTCAGCTCCAGTTCTGCTACTTGATAGTGGTACAGTCTTAATCTATCTGAACCCAAGTTTCCATGTCTATAAAATTGGGACAAAAAAATTCTTTCTCCTGGACCCCAGCATCGAAAGAAGGTGTGGCAGTGCCTTGCAAACTACAGAGCTCTGATTAAATGTAGCAATCCCTATTTCCATGAGCCCAGCCAAGACTGGTTGGATGACATGACTATATTTGTATTGTATTTATTGGTTCCTCGAGAATTTAATTCTTCCATTGAAAAAAAAAATATGTATCTGAAGCATCTACATGCATTTTCCTATAAAATTATTCATTTGCTATGAGGTCATAGGGTCAAGGTCAATGAATGGTTGGGGCAAAATGTATTTCTTTTGGTTCTATGTCTTGCATTGTTTCAAGCCACATAGAGTGAAAGGATTTAAACAGTGGGGTATGGGGGGAGTGTGTGTGTGGCTTCCCACGTGACCTGATGCACTCATTCTCTTTAGCTGGTCATGCACCAAGACTCCTCCCTGACCCAGAATGTGGTCAAAGCTGAATGTACCTACCTGATAAAATCTCACCATCCTGCCCAGGAAGCCGTGGGGTCATGTTAGTGGAGCTGGGTCTCAAAAGAGGGTTTTGTGAACGTAGGTTGTGCATGACACCCACAAACAGATGTGTTTTCTACAAACCTGGTTCTCATACCTTGCAATTTTGATATCTTTTCTACTGAAGTTCTTGGATTCATGCTTTTGAAGTCTGTGTCATTTTCAGCCCACTACCTTCCCTATACAAAAGGCCCTGACATTTGTAACTTGAGTCAGCAATCTTGAGTGGTTGTAGCCAGGCTATTTTGGTTTCAATCTCCCTCTACTTCGCCTCAGTGGATTGGTTCACAGTACACATTTTCTTTGCCTGGGGGATCTACCCAAATAGAATTGAACTGAAATTTTTGCAGGTGCTATTGCTTCCATAAAGTTTCTAAAAGTGAATCAAAGGGGATCGATTTGAGACTAAAAGACGTTCAGTAGCAGTATTTGCTTTGACGCCAGGATGAAAAATAAATATTTTGTCTGCAGGTATTTTTTACTTTACCGTGTAGTAATAGCATTTAGATATCTACAACTATCGAGTAGAGACTGCATCATCTTGTCCTATTATTTGTCTTCAGCAAATGGAGATACAGAGTTTTGTTTTGTTCTGTCTTGCTTTGAGGTGTGTTCATCTGGGTCATTTAAATAGGTCACTGTTGAAAATCATTGTGTATCTAAAATTGACTGTGAATATGGAAGTTTAAAAAAGGTAAACATTTACACGGTGTTTGGATGGTTAGGAAAGGGGATGATGCACCAACAGTTAATTGTCACAGTGTATTAATGCACTTTAAAACAACAGAAAAGAAAAAGAATTTTGTTCAAAAACAAAGCTCTGAGGTTGTGACTGCTGTTGCCCCAAAGGCATCGAAAGCAGAAAGTGTCTGTGATGGACAAGCTGGTCAGAAGACATCTGAGATCCAGGCTAGAGGCGCCAAGAAAAAGCACCTGGATAGCCCCAGGCTAGGACTTGCCTTTAGAAAATTCTTTAGGCATAAGGTCTGTATCTTGTTAAAGTAGGAGGAAAAACAAGAACTCTGGTCTTCACAAGACATGTGCCATTCTGAGCCCACCCAGCTCCTCTCCAGTAAAAACAGAGCCTTGGGTGCTGAGGATCGTTAAAAGCGAATTAAAGATGATATGAATTAAACTTCAGTGATTTTTAAGTCCCCATAGTCAAACATTTCAAACAGGTATCTTCCTAGTGTGGACCAGGGTTCTGGAACTATCCTTCTAACCCAGTATTTCCCAAATGTCAATCACTTGTATACCACCTTCCCCATTTTTGTTAGATGTACTATTATTTGATATTGTTACATTGAAATTGACCTATTTTCTATTTAAATCTATCTTTAAAAGAAACCTTATGTCATATATAGAAAATCAGAATAATTTTTCGTAAAAGGAAGGTAAGCATTAATATGGCTAATTAAAAAGACATTACACTCTAGCTACCTCATTTGTGTTAAGCTCTGAATCTGATGCTCTTTCTAGCTTTATTAAAAGGTGATTCATTGGCCAATGTTAGAAAAATGTTAAAGACGTACCATCACCAGACTGAGACTTTCTCCAGAATGTTAGTATAAGGATTAAATGAGAGTTGGAAAAAGAGAAGTATTTTCACTATTTGAATACTATTTAATATTATATTTCTGCACAATCTATAATATTCTCTGATCCACCAATGGTATGCTTCCTACATTTTGGGAAATACTCTTCTAATCTCAAGTAACAATGTTATCTTTCTGTGGTCTGTTTCATCTAATTCCAATATTAACTAAGCTTACACTGAACCCAAATAAAAGTCCAGGCGGAAAAAAGCAATGAATGAAGGCAGAGCACGTTTTAACTCCATGTCCTTGGGAAGCTGGACAACGCTGAAGTCAGTTTGGGAAGTATTACGCTTCCAGTGTCTAAGAAGACGCCAGTGTTTGTCTGAAACCATCAGTTTAAAGGATCCCTGAATTGGGTTAGCATGCATGAAAATTTGTTTAAAATATCAGCCATTTTCCACCAAGTCGAATGCGTGTATTAAAAAAACATCCCTACCTGGATGTCACACAGTCCCAGGATTGTATATGCAAATAAGCACTCCATAGAAAGTTCTCACAGCTGAATCTGTATTTGCATAAGCAGACTATGTTATGAAGCCACGTTTCAATTTCCATACAGGAGAATTTTGTTCTGTAAAGAGAAAAGAATGGGGAGTGATAAATCTTGCAAGGGGGGAGGGGAGATTAAAATGTGCTCCAACATCACATGGGAAATAACTTAGTAACTGCTGGTGAAACGTGTCATAGATCTCATATGAAAGAATAGTTTGACTCCTACTTGGAGCTTTTGTAAGTAAGGGGCCTTGAAAGTTTAAGAAGTATATGACATTTCCCCACATCTGCATTTCATGATGACATTCACTTCACGCACTACAAAATTTTACATCTGCAGTATCTCTTGCCACCCATAAAGGGACCACCCAAATTCAATGTTATCATTCCTAGGGCTTCCAAAAACCATTGGCCTCCCATCTTGTCACTGAGATAGATAGGGAAAAGACAGGATTCTGGAATAGCGGGAAGATGTAGAGGGAACAGCCTTCTGGGATTCTGTAACACAGACACAAGGACCTCAGGGTTTTGCCTTGAGTGGCATTCAGTGTATTTTTTTATGTAAGTGTAAATCCAAGTAAGGGACACCTCCCAAATGTTCTGAATTCTCATTTTCGCAGCAGTTTGTTAGAGCTCATTGCCTTGTACCTCTGCACCTGAGACAGTTTATTTCTTTTTCTCTTTTGATTATTTCTGTTGTCTCTAAAGATAGGAAAATAGAGCCTTTAAATAACCAGCCAGATTCTCTCAGTGACGTTATCATGATTTTAGGCGGTGTGATACTCTCCATTTCCCCCTGAGTTTGTCACCTGGAACAGAAAATGGGAAATTCAAGCAAATTAAAGGATAAAACCATTTTGCTATTAAAAAAAAAAAAAGTTACCAATTCTGATTAATCCTGGGGGTTTATTTCTCTACATCTCTGTGATCCTTCTTATAAAAAGAATTTTCTCAGTTCAAAAAGTGGGGAAGTCTGAAATCAGTAAATGAAATACATTCAGTGTCAGCTTTTGCTGAATTGGAACCATTTTTCTTGGCCTAATGGCATGTCATGTCTCAGAATCAAGCTTTTTCATGTGGCCACCACTGTTTGGTGACAACTTTAGACACAAAACAGAGCATTGCTTTAGAATGCTTTTGCCAGGCCCCAAAATGCTCCCCTCCCTCCTCAGGTTTTCCCCATGCCTACCCTTTCTGTAAGGCAGCTGAAGTATTCCAAGCAGCATGCGTGATTCATAAGCTCTACCATTCATTCATTGTTTTTGGTTCTTGGTGTAGTGTTTACTAACATCTCCTCTCTCCCACACCCAATGTGGAAACAAGATGAAAATTTATTAAGAAGGTAAGGTCATTTGACATACAATCTCCAAATTGAATCCACTAGAATTTCATAGGTAGGGCCACCAGGTAAAATACAGAGGACTCAGTTAAATTCAAATTGTTGACAAACAAGGAATAACTTTTTAATTTAAATATAAGTATGTCCCATGCAATATTTGGGACATACTTATGCTAGAAAATTATTCTTGCTGATCTGAAATTAATATTTAATGGAGTATTTTATATTCTTATTCTCATGTGCTAAATCTGGCAACCCTACTCATGAGATTGCCTCCGAAAACACAATTAAAATTTTTGTAGTCTCCTCTGTAATGCAAACAAAGAATATCCAGTTGCTTGATGCTGGCAGAACTCCATCTGGGAGGCTTCTTTGGGAAGGGAGGAGAGTGGTAGGCAGCAATGAAAAGACTAATGGTGTTCTGACTGGTACTCTACAACCCAGTGAGGAAGGGGTGGGTGGCTGGAAATATGGCATGGCAGGATCTTGTGTGGGTGTCTCTCTCTGGTCCCTGTCATAGACTGTAATTATTAATTGAATGATTGTCTGTTTCGTGCCAGAAGGTAGGCCTGATGGGAATTCGGGATGTAATCATGGCCAAGACTTTCTTGGTCTTGGAATATGATGATGACCAAGACTCTAGCAAAAGAGATACATATTCAACAAACAGCTACACAAATAAATTAGAATTATATTATTACTATAACTATAGTACGGTCGTGCCCTTGTAATGTTTTCTCAGGGGTTTCTGGATATCCTCCCAATGCAAAAAGAAAACAAATTGGTCATTTCCCTATGAAACTGATCAGAATAGATGTGTTTCCGAATCTTTATCTCAGTATCATCCCCCACCATGATGCTTTCTCGGACTATTTTTTACCCTAATCACCCTTCCCTCCACGAAATTTTAATGTAACGAATATTCTTTATACCTGTTAATGCACTGTAATTCTTTAGGGGAGCCACAGACCATGTTAATATCTAATTTGGCATAACCCTTTTCCCAAGAACAAAGGCAATTATTATTTTTTGTTGTATATTGCCCTTGTCGAGAATGGTGGTATAGATTTCCTTCCCTGATGGGTGGAATAGCCCAGGGAGCAGGAAATCTTGATTCACTGGAAACAATGTCGTATGGAGTCACTATTAATGCTTGGGTTTGGGGATCAGACTCCCTGGATTCAATTGTCAGCTCTGCCCCCTTGTTAGTGTAACCGTGGGCAAGTTACTTAGCCACCAAGCAACTAAATTTCCTTGTCTGTGAAACTGACATAAAAATTAGTGTCTTCCTGTAAGTTGCAGCATTTGATAGTACCATTAGAAAATTATAGTTAACAGTAATTTATTGCATATTTCAAAATAGCTAGAAGAGAAGAATTGTAAGTTTCCAACACAAAGAAAGGATAAAAGTTTGAGGTGATGGAAATTCCAGTTACCCTGGTTTAATCATTGCACTTTGTATACAGGTACCAAAATATCACATGTGACCCCCGAAAATATGTACAACTATTGTTCATCAATTTTAAAATAGAAAAAGTAATAGTTCCTTCCTCATAGGACTTTTGTCAGGACATTCAGGTGCTTAAAACAGTCACTGTTACCTTTTATTCTTGTCATCAAATAAAAGTTTAAAGTTGGAAATTATGTCTTCAAGATGCAACGATGGTAGGCAGAGAGAGAAAGGGTGGTGGCTGAGTGGTGAAAACGGCCAAGTATGCAATGCATTAAGTAAACTGGAGCTGTCGCAGGGAACAGGGAAATTCTGGCACTCCAGGACCTGGAGGCCTTGTTTTTTGTAACCTCTATGTGACTCTGGGTAAGTGGGCTAAATGCACATCAAAGGGAACCCTTGAGCCAGAAAAATAACACAGCATTTAGAAAAGGTACAAAGCCAAGCCACAGAAGTTACACCAAAATAGCATGGGACCATGAAGCCTCCCTTCTAATGACTTTGGCAGGATTGATGATTAGCTTAAAGCAACCAGAGCCCTTTCTTAGAGATGGGGATGAGGTCAGCCCCAACCCCCGGATTCTTCGTCTAAAATGGACCACTGGGCATATGGAGATTCTCCCAGGAAAGCAGAAGGAGAGGTTGTTGTTGGAGAAGTAGCCACGCTTGGCCACTCTTTGCTCCGATACTTGCTGAAGGATCGTAGGGCAGTTGTTCCCTGTGCATGAAAAACTCTCCTCTTCCCTTCTCTGGTTAATTTTCAGTCACCTTTCAGATCAAAGCACAGCCATCCTGTTCTCAGTAAAGCCTTCCCTGATTTTCATGAGTGGATCAAACTCTTTGATTTAGCTTTTTATGGGATTGAGAGGAATAACCTCAAATCCCCTCCCCACTCAGTAGCACTTATTACAGTTGAAATTTTACATTTGTTGGTGGAATTATTTACTGTCATCCTCTCCCTGAAGACATGTAACCCCAACACTTAGAATATATCATGGCTCAGAGAAGACACTCAAAGTGGCTTTTAAATGAATTAATGAATAATACTTTCTCTTATTTTCTAAAATAGAAAACAAGCTACTTAGCATGTGTGTGTTAGGAGGAGGGGTACTTACCCTTTAACCAGTCCCCTTTAATTTAATTACCGTGTAGAGCTAAAATAGCACCAGGTGCTCAAGACCATTTGGGACATTTGTAATGCAGAATTTTATGAGCTCAGCCATTTTGACTTCACTGTCTATGAAAGGCAAAGGTTATTTTAAATTCCAACATTTTGCCATTTTGTATACTTTTAAATGGAACTGGAGCTATTCCAGTATCAACTATCACAAAATTCATTTCCAGACATTAGTTCTTTATCTTAACTTGAACTTAGAATCTGCTCAATGGATGACTCCTTCTTGGTATTAAAAAATTCAGCAAAGAAGATGTTGTGTCTTGCATCAAATAGTAAAGTTCATGTTATTTGCAGACATCCTTTGGGGAAGCAATGCGCTGCCTTGGAAGAGCTCTAGACAGGAGCCAGAAGTTCAGACTTGAGGCCAGGTTGTGCCCTTGTTCAGCATTGGGCAGATCATTGGCCTCAGTTTCTCCATCCATGAAAATTCATGCATTGGACCAGATGGGCTTTAAGACTCTTTCCAGGATCAAAAAATACTATCAAACTTTCTGAATTTGTCCATATTCTTTTTTTTTTTTTTTTTTTTTTTTTTTTTTTTTGAGATGGTGTCTTATTCTGTTGCCTAGGCTGGAGTACAGTGGCACGATCATGGCTCACTGCAGCCTCCTGGGCTCAAGCAATCCTCCTGCCTCGGCCTCCAAGTAGCTGGGACCACAGGTGCAAGCCACCATGCCCAGCTCATTTTTTATTATTTGTAGAGATAGAGTTTCACCATGTTGCCCTGGCTGGTCTTGAACTCCTGACCTCAAGAAATCCTCCCACATCGGCCTCCCAAAGTGCTGGGATTACAAGTGTTGGGCCACCACACCTGGCCCATACCCCATTTTTATTGCAATACATTTTTTCTTTTAGTCAGAAAATTTAGTCAAGGATATTACATCCCTGGGAATTTAAAGGGATTGAGTCACAAGTATCCGGAGCAAAAAAATCATAAAATGAAGATGTTTAGGATCAAGAGGTTAGGTCAGATTAACCTGATGTTAAAATTATGAGTACCAATATTCACTCATGTCAAGATAGATTCTGACTATAATTCTCCCAACTCTTCCTTTATCTCATGACTCAGTGGGTGGCAGAGTGTAGAAATTAACACCCCCTTGCTGAAGAAATCAGGTGTCCTGGAATTGGACTTCAGGGCAGCTGCTCAGAGAGAGACAGAAAGAGAGAAGGGAGACAAGGACAGAGGAAGAGAGAGAAAGACAGAGGGATGGAGGGGGAGGAAGGGAAGAAGGGAAGGAAGAGAGAGGAAGAGAGGAAATAAAGACCGAATGGATAACATTTGAAGAAGTTTTAATTGTGGAGTGTAGGGGCTGCACCTAAAAGTGAAGAAGTAGGTTTTGTGGACACTCTTCCGATTCAAAACCCTTTCACCAAGTTCCAGTCTAGTTGTCTTTTACTAACTTTATAGCCTAACTCAGTCATCCCCAAAGTGGAGTGTGGAGAAAAATTTCAGAAGTTCTATATTTATTTTAACTCTTCTTTAATTTCTAATTTTGATTAGTAAAATGATACATGTTTATAATATATACATAAATAAGTATGCATGTATTGAAGGTGGAAATTCAAAATGTTTTTACTAATGGGAACTTGATTGAAACCATTTGGAGACCAGTGGCCTAAATCAGAACTCCATATTCTAACAGCAAAGGGCGTCTTACCACCACCTTGATTCCTAATGAGTTACTTACATAAACATAATTAATAATGCTTCTATGTTTCTTTTTTGAAAGAAAAAATCTTAACTTTTTCCAAGATTTTAACACAAGTCCACATTCACAGTAAAAAATTTTTAAATACAGAAAAATATAAAGGAGAAAATTAACATTATGTATAACCTCAGTCCGTGTTTATTAAAAAGAGATCTTCCATTTTTAAAATTTTGAGACCATTTTGAATGTTTTCCTTTCATTTTTTTAACTCTTTAGGGTGCTGAAAAGTCACCCACCACTTCAGCTGACCTTAAGTCAGACAAAGCCAACTTTACATCCCAGGAGACCCAAGGGGCAGTTAAGAATCCCAAAGGATGTAACCCATCAGGGCACACACAGTCCACGACAACCCCTGAAACTGCAAAGGAAGGCATCAAGGAGAAATCAGGCCCCACCTCTCTGCCTCTGGGCAAACTGTTTTGGAAAAAGGTAAGTCTAATTTTCAAGCTTTAGAGAGTCGTCAGGGTGGGGATGACTCGAGAAATTCTTTCTGTTGGGCTAACTGTTGTCCTCAACAATGTATGGAAGGTATTTTTTCTTCTTCTTCAAAATGTCTCGACTTGCCATTGAGTTGAAGCCTTCTAATGTGTTCCCAGAAAGAATGAAATGCCTGTCATGTTATAAACATGTGTTTCGTGGGGAAGAAGAGGAAATGAACAAGTAGAATTTTTCATTCTTTGAGTGACTTCATTTCATGACAGAGGGTTGTGGTATTTCATGATTTCATTTTCATTCTGAAATGGTTTAAAATTCTGGCTTCAGCCGGGCACAGTGGCTCACCCCTGTAATTCCAGCACTTTGGGAGGCCAAGGTGGGCGGATCACGAGGTCGGGAGATCGAGACCATCCTGGTTAACCCGGTGAAACCCTGTCTCTACTAAAAATACAAAAAATTAGCCCGGTGTGGTGGCCGGCGCCTGTAGTCCCAGCTGCTTGGGAGGCTGAGGCAGGAGAATGGGGTGAACCTGGGAGGCAGAGGTTGCAGTGAGCCGAGATCGTGCCGCTGCACTCCAGCCTGAGTGACTAAGCGAGACTCCATCTCAAAAAAACAAAAAACAAAAAAACCTGGCTTCTTCGTGGGCTCTTTGAGCACTCTTACTCTGGCAAGATGAGCCACCTAGGGGCTCTCTGTCTTCACTCTTCCCCAGTCAGGCAGAATCATTCATTATCAGCCACTAGGTCTCCACTCTCCTTCTAGAAACCTAGGGGGTGTCCATCAGTTCACCACTAGGCTAGGCACACACTGTGCTCTATGACAGGAAAAGTCAAACCACTGTCCGATTTTGTTCCCGTCTGAGGTCTGAGTGGTGCAAGGACAGGGGGATTAGGGCTGAGTTATTCTAGATCTATTCCTCAATTATCATTGCTGAGCAAGCCTCAGCTGCTACACATGTGCAGAGCTTGTGTCTGTTTTAAATTTGGCCAAAAGATGAGCAAGAAGTTGGAGATGAGGGTGTGGGTGGAATTCGTAGAGTTGGAAAAATCTAACTTTAGAATTTCATCAAAACATCTATTGCACTTGGCACACCACGCAAAGCAGATGATGAATGCAGATGTCACTGTGGTGTCAGCTTTACTCTCTCGTCCAGAATCCAGCTGGATGCAGGGCCTGTTCCCTGTTTGCTTCCTGTCATACAGAAACCTTCCTTCTAGGTTCTTCCCAGAACACAATCTTCAATATTTCATAAAAACTTTGGATGATGTCAGCTGACACATTCTGTTGTAATCGTTTTTCTTCATCACCCACCATTACTTATCTGAAAATATCTTTTACCAGCAATATAATAGAAGAAACAATTTCCAAGTGAGTTATATGTGTATTTGGGAGACAAGAGAGAAGACTTAAGTGGCCCATATTTGAATAATTTTAGTTAAATAATTATCACATATTCATATGCATATTCAAGGTGCCTTAGGAAAAATAGAGTTAGCACATTAAATTTGAGATTAACATATGTTTTGCTCAAGGTTAAATAAGCATATGTTGTTGAAAAAGGAATCTAATAAAAAGGATAGTGTTATATCAATAATCGTTCTGATAGTAGATAAATAATGGTAGATTTGGGTCCTCCAAGACGCAGACACCAAGACAGAATTGACATGCAAGAGATTTATTGGAGGAAGATATCGGTGAAGAAGTAAGAGTGGCAGGGCTAGGTACAGAGAGCCTTCAGACTACAGAGAGTTCTGACCATCTAGGAAGAAAGAGAGAGAAGGAAGGAGGAATGGGTGGAGAAAGCCTCAAACTGAGGGTGGTTCTAAGAAAGTCCTGACCAAGCCAGTGGAGAATCGTAGAGTACAGATTGCGTGTTCTGGGAGGCCCACACTGGACCGGAATGAATGGCTCAGTCAGTACTCTTGTCGTGCCCAGTCATTGGTAAGAGCCCCCAGGGAGAGGAGTGGATGCTAAAGCCTTGACGGGTGGGGCTGTCCTTCTTGCAGGAATCTGAACAGCACGTTTCCATGGCTGCTACAGATGATACGATATGGCAAAAACCACACAGGTGGCGTGCCAGTGGCTGAAGTTTGAGGAACACTGATGTAAGAGCTAAAAGTTTGAAATCAGACAGATCTGATTTTGAGACTCAGTTCGTCTCTATGAGCTTTCGTTTCCTCACTTGTAATATGCAAATGATAACAGTACCTATGTCAAACAAATGAAGTAAGGATTCAGTGAAATAATGATGGTAAAACCTCCAACACTGGACCTAGTACAAAAGTGCCCATTGAACAGTGTTACCTCTCATCTATTTCCTCTGTGCTCGGGAGGGTTGAAGAACTAACCGTGCCGGCCTGTTTATCTTTCTGTACTGTCCGGTTTGAGAAAGCTGCTAAACTGTTGCCTCAAGTGCTTATTTAATGTTTGGAATCTACAAGAGATACAATGGTTCTTCTCTGAAGTTCAAGCTATTCCTTTGAAAAACAATGTCAGGACAACTTGACATTCATCTCCCTAATGATAGAACTTCATGATTTCAGTCTCACTGTCTTTTGCGCCACTATTTAGCTTTATTTATTTAGTATAGCATTAAAAATATGAAGTTAAAAGAAATCAAAAACCAAATCCCCTGTGTCTCTCCTTCTTGCGCCTAATCAGAAGAAAAGGCTCTACAAGGAAGTTTTACTTACTCAACAATATTTTAATTACTTCATTTGTGCTAAGTCGTTTTGTGCTAAATAGTTTGTGCTAAATACTAGGCATTGAAAAAGCAGCAGTAAACAAGTGTCTGTCCTTTCCTAGCTTATATTCTTGTAAGAAAGCGTATATTCTAGTAGAAAACAAAATGAGGACCTTTGTTTCCTTTAAATTACAAAGACTATGATTATAAATTCACCCTTGTAAATTTTTGAAGAGTTTCGAAAAATGCAAAGGGAAATTCTAGGAAATTCTTACATTTTCTTATATTTTCACTGATAACTAACCTAACCTCTCTTTCTTCTCTCATTTTTAGTTGAAAAGCTTTCAAACATATTGATTTTCAAGTTTATAAGCCTGTAGTTATGGACAGCAGAAACGAATTTTTCCCAAAACAGGCTATGGATATGAACGTATAAGTTGTTTTGATTTATAGTCTTTATTGCTAGAGTAGTTATTATTATAAAATTTAAAAAATACCTTTAAGGAAACCAATTTCAAATTATGTTGTATTTTCCAAAAACATGTTTAAAATGCAGTTAACTGGAGTAAATATGCCCTTTATTGTTCTGAGTAAACTGGGTTCTCACTTGCCCTGTGATACAAATAACAGGTTAAATGTGAGATCCAGGCATGGCTCAAAGAACTGACTCAAAGAGGATGCTATAATACATCAGTCATAAGTTATTTACACTATTTGAGTTTCTTTTCCTCATTTGTTGAATAAGAGGATTGGGATACATAATGTTGATAATTCTTGTGTATGACAAGGCTTACATAACAGAATCAGAAAGGTTGAACTATGTATCCTTGGACAAATTGCTTGACCACTCAAAGACCCTCCTTTCTAATCTATAAAATAAGGACTATGTTTTTCTCACAGTATTGTTATAAGAAACCAATAATTGTACATATAAAGCACCTAATATACAGTATGTGCTCAATGAATGATGTCCTCATTTCTTCAAGTATGAACAATCAGTGGTCATGACTAACTACGCACGTGTGGCTTCTGGTGTTAACACCACCCTAAGTACAAAACAAGTATAAAATTCATTTGCTATCATCAAAAGATTTGAAATCCATTTGGAGGACCATGATACACACACACACACGTATTTGTAATTAATAATTGATATATTTGGAATATCTTCAAAATAGCCCTTTTCTGCTTTCCTTTGGGGGAGACAAAGAGTGGGGTGGGAAGAGAATGTGCACTCTGAAGCCACAGAGACATTATCAGGTCTCAGTTCTGACAGTTACTGACTGAATTTTAGCGGAGCACTTAAACTCTTGAGCCTCAGTTTCTTCAGTTGTAAAATTGGCCAATGATACCTATCTTTCATGTTTATTGGGAGGAATGAGAAAGAAAGAAAAGAAAGAAAAGAGAGAGAGAGAAAGAAAGAAAGAAAGAAAGAAAGAAAGAAAGAAAGAAAGAAAGAAAGAAAGAAAGAGAAAGAAAGAGAAAAAAAGAAAGAAAGAAAGAGAAAAAAAGAAAGAAAGAAAGAAGGAAGGAAGGAAGGAAGGAAGGAAAGGAAGGAAGGAAGGAAGGAAGGAAGGAAGGAAGGAAGGAAGGAAGGAAGGAAGGAAGGAAAAGAACACCAAAAGACTGATATTCAGTGAATTATAACCCCATTCTGAAACAATGAAATTTGCAATTTAGTGTTACTCTCTGGAGTACAGGTAACAAATGCTATGGTTGTTTAGAAAAGGGAGTAATCAGTGTACGTCAAAACAGACTTAAGAACTTAAAAAAATGTATCTGAATCTTTTGGGTGATTTGTTTCAAATACAGATTTTAACACCTTCCCATTGGGGATTCTGGTTGAGAAAATGTGGGCATATGTCTGGACAATTATGGAAGCACTTGAAAGATGGGCTGACCAATCTGGGCTTAATAGAAAATGTCTTAGGGCTACTGTGAGCTTAATGAACTCAGAAGAGCTGTCACATGATCAAAATGATGCTTTTAGAAGACTCACTAGGAACAGGGCAAATGCTGGCTTAAGTGTTACCATATGAAAGTCTTTTAAAGAAACCTTAAGAATTGAATTTGCTCTTTAAAGGAGAAGCAACTCTGTTATTCTAGTTTCTATGGATAAGCTATCTGCTGTTTAGCTCCCCTATTCTTAGCAATATAAATGTCCATACAGGAGCCTGTAGATTTCAGACTAGACTTTTTTATGGTCACCTTTAATGAGGCTGGACCTCAACTGTGGATCATCCACCACAACGTACTCATTGGCAGTAGAAAATAATGAACTGAAAAATGATGCTCCTGGTTCCTTAGCTCACAGGCTTCCTGTTATATAGAGAACATACAGAAAGAAGGGAGAAGTTGCCTTCATTTGTCTTTATGTATGAGCATGGAAACAATGCCCAATACAAATACAGGTTAAATGTGAGATCCAGGCTTGGCTCAAAGAGCGAACTCAGAGGATGCTATAATACATCAGTCAGCTTTCAAGGAGAGTAGAGACACACCTCAAGCCCCAAAGGCAGGTGTGATGTTCGAGTAAGAGCAAAGGTTTAATAGATGTTCCAGTAGAGACCTAGAAATTAAAGGAGATTGGTTTCCATTTTGAATACTAGCTTGGAATACACCATAAATCACTGAACCCACTGCCTGACAATAATAGCCTAAGAGTGGCCCTACAATGTGGGTTGTCATCATTATTATCTTTATTAGCATTACTATTTTTTTCAACTCTGTGCAATTGCATCTAATGCATGCTACTAAGCTGGAGGAATGCAAGCCAACAAAGAATATTTATTAAGAAACACAACACATTGCAAGGAGCTGTCTTTGGAAAGGCCTCTGGAATCTGGCCTCGGCCCTGTTTATTCAAAATTTTTATCAGTTAACTTGGACAACGACCAAGTCAAAAGAACATTTATCAAGTTTACAAGCTGGGTGGGTTCACTAATGTAGTCCAAAATATAAACAATATGAATCTCAAAATAATGGCACAATGGGCTGAAGTTAGTATGACCTAGAATATTTGGTTTTCAAAGATCAACATGCCACTATGTTATGGTACTTGGGCCATCAAGATTTTAACTAAGACCCACATTGTCCCCTACTCCATTCCAACTTTGGAACCTAATATAACCTATTAGTTAGCAGTGTTAAAAATGTCTGTTTATAAGGGGTTCAGTAGCAAACATACATCTGGCCCAAGCCGGCTTAAGAACATTTCAAAAGCGATATAGAATTACTCAAGAAAATTCCTAAATAGGTCTAGTAGATCTAGCCAATGTCACTGCTTCCCAGCATTTATAAAAATCGCTACTGTTAATTGAAAATATACCATGTGCAGGTACCGTGCTAAGTGCTTTACATAAACAAAATAAATATCAGCAATTTTCGTAGAATGCTGAGCATAAATGAATCCATGCCCACACAAATCCCATCCAGATAGTTCCAGGGATCCAAGATAGGTGATCATGAATCAGCCTGGGCTGCCATATGTCCCTTCTGGGTGGTCACCCCCAAGCCACACCACTGCCACCACCGCAGCCACCAAGGAGATGATCCGTGCCAATTTATCCCACTCGTCACTGCTGCTGGGACTCCCAAGCCCACCGGAGTTCACCTGTCTCTTGCAAGGCAACAGGCAGAAAACGTTTTCCTTCCATGTTAAGCTCAGCGCTGAAAGGAGAATCCCACTGCAGCTGAAAGGAGAATCCCGCTGCAGCTGCTTGGGCCCCAGAGTGACCCCATTTGGCAAGACCCACCGTCGGCATCCATACAGCCCCTTTTCTCTCCAGTCCACACCCAATTCAAGAGTAGCTGAGCTGGACTGGGTTGTGCTACCAGTCACCAGCACCCTACCCAGAACCACTATTTCCCACAAGCCCTGGAGGTTGCTGATTCTGGAGTTCCCATTGCTCCTGGTAAATTCTCTTTCTAGGGTCCATTTCTTGAAACCTTTATTTTTGCTCTACTTCAATGCATTCTGGCTTATAGAAAAGTCTATAAACCACTGTACCCTAATTCCAGACATGGTTCAAGTTGTTCCTGCCCCTCCCCCATACGCATACCTTCCAGGATCTCCAACTCCCGTGTAAATGAGAGTCTTCATGTAAGTACCAAGAGGAACCATGTGGGTTTGACTCCAGCCACCAGGCTTCAGTGAGTCGCAGCTGTGCTTCAGCCGTGATTTTCCCTCCACAGGCTTTATTTTATTTTTCCTTAAAACAACGCCATGATCGGTAGATAGTCTAACAGTCAGCCTTTGAGTTAAGTGAACTGAGGTGCAGAGAAGTGTGATTAATTTGCCCAAGATTGCATTGCTGAAACACTGAATTTGTACCTGATTCCTTAGTGTATGGTGCTCTAGACTTGGATTCTGAGCAGATTTTCTTTTACATGTATCAAACGCTAAAAGGGGGATCAGAACCTGTCCTCTTATTATCCATTTTTGAATTCTTATATTAACTGGATATTTTGACAACTGCTAACAGAAGGCTACACTTGTAGGCCAGTGTGCAAATGTACAAAAATAGTTCAAAATTATTTAGAATGGCTCTTGGACACAATCTGAGAAGCACTGAATCATTTACATAGTGCATTTATCTCCTGTTTTCATTCTGCTCCAATTCTCCTGGTGACATTAAGAATCTCTTCTTGGCCGGGCGTGGTGGCTCATGCGTGTAATCCCAGCACTTTGAGAGGCCAAGTTGGGCAGATCACAAGGTCAGCAGATCAAGATCATCCTGGCTAACACGGGGAAACCCCGTTTCCACAAATTTAATACAAAAAATTAGCCGGGCATGGTGGCAGGCGCCTGTAGTCCCAGCTACTCGGGAGGCTGAGGCAGGAGAATGGTGTGAACCTGGGAGGCGGAGCTTGCAGTGAGCCAAGATTGTGCCACTGTACTCCAGCCTGGGTGACAGAGCAAGACTCTGTCTCAAAAAAAAAAAAAAAAAGACGTCTCTTCTTGATATTCACAGGCATTTATTACTGTACAAACACCTGCTGATCTCTTTTTTAAAGACTTAAAAACAATTAGAACTTAATGCATGTTTTTTATTTATTGTACTTTTTAATACGTACTACTACTTATAGCAAGGATGTTGATATGACATTTACTGTAATGATAAGGCATTTCTTTTAAAATATATTTAACTTTAAAAAGTAAAATACATTTAAGTAAAAAATATTAAGTAAAAATATATTTAAGTAAAAAGAGGGTCAGTTTAAAGAAAAACATCAACTAAATAGAGGTGGTACATGGTCAGGTCAAGAATTAGAACATGGTATGAAAATCACTGAAGTCTGAGAGATGCTCAACTAAATTAGTTCCCAAAAGTAGTGCTTTGCCAAATAGCCAGACTTTAAAAATATAAAATAGCAATTCCTTTTGAAACAGACAATATTTATAATGCCAGATTTAAAACATCAGAAAGATGTGGAGGTCTGAAACCATAATGAAGATTTTAAAAATCTGTTCAGAAGCAGCCACTTCTATTCCTCACTATCACCTACATTGGTAATGGAATCTATACCAAGTTACCAGTTGCTTCTGAAATATAGTGAGCAATGAACAGCCAGAAACTTTCTAGACACGGGCAATCAAAGATAAAAACTAGTCTTGTTGCAATAAACTGGGACAGGAAAAAGGGTGTGAAAACCTAGAAGTACTGTTCTTAAATAATGGAAGAGTTTTCTCAGTCTAATATAAACAGTATAATGATTCCTGAAACTTTTGTGGGCTGACCTTAGGTCTGGCTTTAAAGATACCATTTGGTTCATTACCTGTTCATAGTATTAACTAGTGTCTGACTAACCTCAGAGAAAAGGGGTGCAGTTTAAAGAAAGTATCTGATTTGGTTTGGCTGTGTCCCCACCCAAATCTCATCTCAAATTGTGATCCCCATAATCCCCAGGTGTCAAAGGAGGGACCTGATAGGAGGTGATTGGATCATGGGGGGAGCTTCCCCCATGCTGTTCTCTTGATAGCGAGTGAATTTTCATAAGATATGATGGCTTAATAAGGGGCTCTTCTCCCTTCACTCTCTCTTGCCTGCCACCATGTAAGATGTGCCTGTTTCCCCTTCCACCATGATTGTAAGTTTCCTGAGGCCTCCCCAGCCATGTGGAACTGTGAATCTATTAAACCTCTTTCCTTTATAAATTACCCAGTCTCAGGTAGTATCTTTATAGCAGTGTAAAAACAGATTAATACAGTAACACTACTGCTAATTTCTTCTGAACACACTGCAATTTCCTGATAATCAGAAGCTTCCAGAAATTCAACAATCTCTTTTAGGAACATTTTTGTGCCCAGAGAAACTTCACTATGGGAAGAAGATAACTAGAAATAAATTATGCAATCTGAAGATCTCATCTAGAGAGACAATAAGTCTGTATGTGAAGAAAGAAGTTCACACAATTGCCAAAAAAATGTGTTTCTGACCCTTGAAGTCATCATAGCAGGGGAAAATTTGGTTTTTAGATGTAAAATAAATGCATTAGAAACATTTCTACCACTTTCTGGTTCTAGTTTAACTGGAACAAGTGGCTTCACCTCTCTGAACCTCTATTTCTTACTCTGTAAGTGATCACAATACTTACCATTTTGGGGTGCTTTGAGTGAGATAATATATAATGCAAGATGCCTAGTGCAGAAGATATATTTGTAAATATTACTTCCTGTCTTCCCCTCCCCTGGATGTCTTAAAGAAAAAAAATAGGACTTAGTAACAAAATGGATATAGACAGAGTTCTTAACTTGTAATCCAAGAGGAGAGACACAGAAGGTCTATGAATCCTGAAATTATTTGCAAAGTATATTGTTTATGTGCATTTCTCTGGGAGGAGAGTCCAGATCTATGAAATGAGTCTCAAAGTGGTCTGTAACATCCACACCCGTCCGTCCAGAAGTTTAAGAACCACCAAAAGAAAGATACAAAAATGAACTCCAAAGTTGGCTGATAGAATAATTGTGACTTTGAACTTTGACAGAATCGGGATAACTCCTATCCCACTTGGGGCAGGACTGCATATGCCAGAATTACTCCAGGGAGTATAATGGTGTTTGAATGTAGATAAGTAGGACTGCAGCAATCTAGCCTTCCACAGACATGTTTTAGTCAAATTGAATTTTGACTTGATGAACTTGGCCTAGACTGAGGCCTGATGAAAGCAGCGGCCCCTGCTGCTGGCCCCTGTGCTATGGTCAGGATAGGGCTTGGACCTTGCCTATTGTATTATAAAGCCTGCTTGCTCAAAAGGGCCACTGAATGAGTTTCTCTGGACTTATTACCAGAATTTTCCTGAGCAGCTTCTTTGTTTTTACCTAACAGTGACTCTGTATTGAATGATTAATTGCATTTCTCTCTTTTCATCAGCTACTAGAAAATATAAAGACAAGTACGTTGCTTACCTACAGCAGTTAGCATTTTCTTGCTTACCTACAGCAGTTAGCATTTTCTGTGACAACACTTCTGCTTGCTCCATTTGTATCATGGCTGCATCCGTGTTTTAATTTTCTCTTGGTTGCATTTTAAAATACATAACTATATATATATACATATATATATACATATATACTGTTTTCATTTTTGTAAGTCTCCTTCAAGTCCTTTTTAGAATGAGGTGTACATAGGCAATTCAGTGTCCCCAAATGCACCACAAGACTGTGAGCCCAACTAACCCTTTGCTTTTATGTAACAATTTTGTTTTTGTAACCTTTTAACTCTCACTTTTGTTTTTATCTTCCTTTAGTCAGTTAAAGAGGACTCAGTCCCCACAGGTGCAGAGGAGAATGTAAGTTACACATTGCACAGCAGAATCATTCCATTCTCATCTTCCGCCATGTTGGACAATTGGGCATTTTCAGCTCTGGGATCCTGTGTTCTTGCATGCTGCCAGTGTGATTTGTTTGTTGTAGACTCTTTCACCCCATATGTGATTAGGGACGCATGGAGGATAACATTGGATGAATTTTTGTAACTCTCATTGAATCAGTGCAAAATAAGTGCAAAATCAGGGCACGAATTTTTATAATTGTTATCAGTAGGGGATGAAAGAGTCTACTACACGTAAGAACAGCTTTGTGCTTCCTTGAGGGATAATGATGCTCCGCCTGCTGCTTCATTCCACCTTGACTGCTCGTTCACTCTTATTTCCATGGTAATCCAGTTTCTTACTAATTCTGGGCGGTACCCAGGACAGGGAGTTGCATCAGGCATGAGAATATCTTGCAGCAATAGACGCTGAGAATGTCAGTCTCAGGTTAAGACAGCTGACTCCACAGGTCTACCTCTGAGATAGAGACGTTGAGCCTCACTGTTTTCCTGGCTTTTAATCTTCTAGAGGAATCGTCAAAATTTTCAAGACAGTACATTCATCCCTGAAAGGGATGGTGCTATGTAAAGCACCACAAAAACGTAGCTTCCAGGGAGATTAACAAATTGACCTCATGAGTTTCAGACCCAAAACAACAGCTGTCTGCCCTGAAAGAAGTACAGTCTTTGGGAAATTTTTATAAGTAGGGATAAGTGAATTCACAGCTCCTTAAGATAGAAACCGGACATTATTGTTTTGCCAAAGCAAAACTGTTCTGGGTGTCCCTTATTTACTTGCCACAAATAGGGAGTGTGTTTTTATTTTTATTTAGTTATGGGAACTGAACAGATGTTGAACATCCAAACACGTTCCTGAAATGTTGTCTGTGATGTGGAATAAAAATTAGAATGGCTATGTTATGATTTTTGTTGGAAGAAAAATCTTGAAATTGTGTCCAGAGTTGGTTCCTTCCATTGGGTTCTTGGTCTCGCTGACTTCAAGAAAGAAGCCACCGACCTTCACAGTGAGTGTTACAGCTCTTAAAGGTGGCACAGACCCAAAGAGTGAGCAGCAGCAAGATTTATTGTGAAGAGCGAAAGAACAAAGCTTCCACAGCATGGAAGGGGACCCAAGTGGGTTGTTGCTACTGGCTAGGGTGGCCAGCTTTTACTTCCTTATTTGACCCCACCCACATCCTGCTGATTGGTTCATTTTACAGACTGCTGATTGGTCCATTTTACAGAGTGCTGATTGGTGTGTTTACAAACCTTTAGCTAGACACAGAACACTGATTGGTGCATTTTTACAGAGTGCTGATTAGTGCATTTACAATCCTTTAGCTAGACACAGAGCACTGATTGGTGCATTTTTACAGAGTGCTGATTAGTGCATTTACAATCCTTTTGCTAGACAGAGTGCTGATTGGTGCATTTACAATCCTTTAGCTAGACACAGAGCACTGATTGGTGCATTTTTACAGAGTGCTGATTGGTGCGTTTACAATCCCCTAGCAAGACAGAAAAGTTCTCCAAGTCCCCACTTGACCCGGGAAGTCCAGCTGGCTTCACCTCTCAAAATCTGTTTGTTAGTTTTGCTGCCCTTCCTTCCTTCCTTCCTTCCTTCCTTCCTTTCTTGAGCCAATCTTAGTAGCTCAGCAAAGCTAAGGTCTCTCATCATTCCAGAAAGTTCTCATGAATTACTATTTTATAGAAAGTCAAAGTTTGTATTCCAGCAACCTACAAGAAGGAACTCCACAAGACTTCTTCCCACGAACTTTAAGTTTAAAAGCTGCCAGTAAAATCTGTAGCATCTGTTAGCTTTGAGGTTCTGACTTTTCTAAAGAAAAACTTTTTGGATATTTGTGTGCAGTTGCTTGTTTAGGGAACCCTGTGTTTCCCACAGCTCAGATGCTACAATGCAGAGTTGATCTCTAACAGGCAAACAGAAGATATTCCATTTTCTAGTGTGAAATTTTAAATAGAAATATAAACAGGAATTAAAAGTTAAATTATTGACACCAAACAATAACACAAAAACTGATGAAGGACATAAAATAAGGCAAAATATTTGTTAAATAAAATAAACAAGCATTATAAAAATTGCCTTAAATGACTTAACACTACAAGTGACATTTTGATTTTTAAGGCTCAATATTTCATCCTCTTTTTTTTGTTTGTGTGTTTGTTTGTTTGTTTGTTTGTTTTCTTGAGACAGAATTTTGCTCTTTTCACCCAGGCTGGAGTGCAGTGGTGCAATCTCAGCTCACTGCAACCTCTGGCCCCCCAGGTTTGAGTGATTCTCCTGCCTCAGCCTCCCAAGTAGCTGGGATTACAGGCAGGTGCCACCACACCTGGCAAATTTTTGTATTTTTAGTAGACACAGGGTTTCACCATCTTGGCCAGGCTGGTCTCAAACTCCTGATCTGAAGTGATCTGCCCATCTTGGCCTCCCAAAGTGCTGGGATTACAGGCGTGAGCCACCACTCCCAGCATCAGTATTTCATCTTTTGACAGCCTATCACTTGGAGGGAATGAGGATGATGGTTGTGACGTTGATCCCATCATCTTCAGGCCATACCACCTCGTGAGCCTCAGTTTACTCCTCTGTTAAATGGCAATAATAATATCACCTACACTTTAGGGTTCTTGTGAAAATTAAATGAGATAATATCTATAGCATGCTTACTTCAGTGCCTGAAATGTAGGAGGAACTCAATAATTTTAGGGATCAGCAAACTATAGCTCATGGGCCAAATACAGCCCACAAGCTAAAAATGATGTTTACATTCTAGAATGGTTGATAAAAATTAAAAGAAGAATATTTTATGATGTGAATTCAAAGTTCAAATTCAGTGTCCAGAAATAAAGTTTTATTAGAACACAGTCATGCTCATTCCTTTACATATCATCTATGGTTGCTTTACTGCTAGGTAGCAGAGTTGAGTAGTTTCAACAGAGACACTGATTGGCAGGGCCTTTGCAGGAAAAGTTTGCCACCTTCTGCAGTAATTGTTAGCAAATTAGCAAATAGGAGACAACATAGTAAGTGAGCATGTCCCAGTAATCAGTGATTTTATTTCCTAGTGAAATTATACAGCTCACAGCTGACTCCGTGTCCATGTGGATTGAAGGAATATGTAAAACAGAGTTAGATTTAATTTCCACCTCCCAAATAAGAGAGAAAGCATTAGTCAAAACAATGTATTGTACTCTACAACTTCACAACAGGACAATTGGATGTGATTAACCATATTACAAGAGTGCTTTAAATAGCGACTTCTGGCTAAAATGTGGTTGAATTTATTCTTTAAAATTTCTCCCACCTACACCTTTCTGGAACTAATCTATCAACTGATGCAAGGCCCACTTGTATTAAAAAAAAAAAAAAGAAAGAAAGAAAAAAAAGACAGAGTGATGTCAACATTTCTCAAAGTTTTTCACAGAAAGAAAAATAAGGATTTTTGAAGCCTATGGAAGTTTAGTGCTTTTCCTAGAATGTGCTTCTGGTCCTATCAGAAATAAATCTTTTTTAACTCTTGAAATGATAGAATCTATCAGTTGTAGTAAAAAAAAAAAAAAAAGAAAAAAAAATGTTTTGCTCATTGGTTGAGTTAATGTTCTAATGAAAAAAAAAATTCTTTCCTTCCAATAACCTGCAAGACCATGGAAACAGGTACTTCTGTTGCTTATCCCTCTTAATAAGTAACCTCTCAGTTGCAAGTGAAAGAAAACCCAGTTCAACCTGGATTAGAAAGAAAGTGGCATTTACTGGCTCTCATCACTAGAAAGTTAAATTGGTTTCAAATAAAGTTTAATTCAGGGCTCTCCCTGGGTTCAGCCTTCTTGGCCTGGCTACATTTTCAGCTTTCCAACATCACATCACTCAGTCCAAAGTAAATGAGCTATTTGTCAAGTAGCAACCCTACATGTCCTGGAAATTTGTTCTGTTTCACTGACTGAAATGCATTCACATGCTGTATTCGTCAGCTTTTGCCAGGTTATGTTGCAGTAACAACCAAGTCCCAAATTTCAGTGCTTCTGAATAGCAAAGAAGTTGTTTGTTTGTTTTTTTTCCTTTTCTCACTCATGCTACAAGCCAGCTAGCAGTTGGCTTTGGCTAACCCATTTGGCCTCTTAATGCTGAGGTCAGTAGGGAAGCAACAGTGCCTTCAAAAAGGAGATGCAGTTCTTGTTGCAGAGAGAAAATGGTGGCATGGGTGAATCACGCAATGGATCCTAAAGCTTCTGCTCAGCCATGGTATATGTCATATCTACCCATGTTCCATTCACTAAAGCAAGTCACACATCAATGGGCACAGGTGTGTAATTCATTTGCAGGAAGATAGGGTAAATAATTAGAGAAATAATACAATTTGCCGCATGCTGTCATTTCTAAACCAACACAGTCAAAGAGCTTGATCATGTTGATTGGTTTAGACCTTTTCAATTGGCTTCATTCAAACTACATAGTCTTGAAGTTAGGAAAGATTGCTCTCCCAAGGCAAAATTACAATGTGTAAGCAGATGAGAGAGAATAGTTACTGAGTAGAAAAAAAAAAATCTGTAGGAGGTCTTTGTAATCAATCACATTAAAAATCCAGTCAAAATAATCTTTAAAATATTCTAAAATAAAAACCTTTAATGTTAATATGATGTTGTGCATGAAGTTTAGATGGAGGAAATCTATTTTGCCATGAATCAGTTTCCAAAAGCCACAGTTCTAGTAAAAACTGTATAACCAAATTTCAAGAGTAAGTGTAGTATAAAATTTGAGGCAGAAAGGGAGACTCTTCACTGAAATGTATATTGTCAATATTAGATGTACCAGCCATCTTCATGCTCTGTCTACCATATCCTCTACAGAAATCAAGCAGGCAGGATTTAATTCTAAAATGTAGCACACATCTGACTTTAATTATGTCCATTCATGATTTCCAAAATTAAAATGTGCAGATGCGGTCATATATTCTAAATAGGAAACAACTTTTTCCAAAGCCCTGGCCTGGGAGAAATTTGGAAAATTATCCAAATAAAAATTGAATTCTTATGTCTGTATATGCAAATCAGATCTGTACTTAGCCAAGATTGTTCTGGATTTCCACACTGGATGTCAGTGGATTTTCCTTGGCTACTAAAAGCCAACTTCTCGGCCTGCCTTCAAAGGTAGTGGAAGTCTCCAGAAGTACTGTATTTTTTTACCTGCTGAAATACTTATGTTCTGGAGAATGGACTTGTGGCCTAGGATTTATGGGTTGATACCTCTCAACATTTGCAAAGGCTCAGCAAGGGAACCACTGGCATCTAAATAGAATTGATTTACAGAGTTATTGCCATACAGTCTGATCATTTTATTTATGAGTAATTTTTCCTCCAGGTCTTTGCACACAAAGAAAGAACTCATTGCCTCAAAGACAGAATACTTCTGAACCCAAACTCCATTCCTTATCTACTTAAGAGCTATTTTCTATTTCTCTACTCTTCTACCCTTAGTTTTAGGCAAAGTTGCCAACTTTATATCCCCAAAGTATTTGATCGTGATTAGTCTAAGTTAGTGATCTCATTTCCTTCACTAATAAGTGGCCTGGGGGTAAGTGGCTTCGCTCTGACCTGTGAAATTTAGGTACCCTGAGGTGGGAGATGAAAATGCAGATGTTTATTTTTTGCAAGTCTTTGGCTGTGACCTTCCTTCCTTCTCAGAACATTGGATTGAGGATGTGATATCTGGAATTGTCACAGCTATTTTTATAACCACGAGGTAACAAATAAAATGATGAAAATCTAGCATGCCAAGAATAGTAGAGCCAAGAACAGAAAGAGTCAAAGTTCTTAGAGATATTGTGGAGCCACCGAAGCAACCCCAGAACTTCTTGTTCCATGTTTTCATTGGTTAAGCCACTATTAGATACATTCAGTTGCCACAGAAAATGCCATCCTCATTGTAATGCCTATTTATCTGTGGTGAGACTTTGGCCAAGTCATTCAATTATTCACTCTTTATCTATAGAATAGGGATAATGTTATATTTCCTAAGCTGTCAAACTACTTCTTGATGCCATTTATAAAAGAATATTAAACACCCTGTACAACACCAGGCATAGTAAGAAGTAGCTATAAATATAATCATCTGTAAATAATGGATATGTGCATGGTGCATAATCCAGATAATTCATGCTCATAGAGTAAATAGCTCTAACATTAACACAAATAACAACCACTAGCATTAACTGAGCACATGGTGCTAAGAACTTGACATGTATTGCCTGATTTAAGATGCAGACAACTTTCTGATGTGTATACGATCCCACTGATAACAGAGAAGACGAAATCACAGAGCTGTTGAGCACTGAGCTTAGATTAGCACACCCATAAGGGGTACAGATGTGATTTAGAGCCCAGCAAGTTGTTCTGGAGCTTGTCCTCTATGACCACGAGTTAGACTGCCTACATTTCAGCCTCACCTGAAGAAGCTTGTGGCTCACACTTATTTTTCAGAAATGCAATTGAATTAGTTCAAAATGTGGAAATCCATGTCCACGCTCTATTACCATTCTCAGTCTCTGATATGGCTCCAGTCTCCACCTCGTTTCCTAAAGATAGATTGGGATCCAAAACCAGCAGCCCCGCAGCAGGCCATTCCTCACAAATAGGTTTTGTTTGGCCAAGCCAGCGTTTTTAATCATTTAACGTCTTTAGATGGGACAGTTTGACTTGACTTTGTCATCATCCCTATCACTCCTTTTTGTCTTATGTCTGGTCCATCAGTGCCGATATTCTCTGCCTTACCTCCTGAGGACTTTTGAGTTTATAACCCCCCAACTTCCATTTTTGTTTACAGAAAAGAAAATACTAGAAATTGTGTCAATAGCTTAAGAAAATTAATTTAGCTTAAGCAATGTGATTTCGTTGCCAAATGCTGGGGTGTTCCGCATGCTGATTTGTTGATGGGCAACTCCCTGAATCAAATGACAATACAGAGACTAAGGGTTCTTCTCGATTTGGAAAATTCGGGTCATTTGCAAACCAATGGTTTGTTCTATATGATGGGAAAGAAAATGGTTCTCAGCAGACCATATTTTTGGAAATAACTGAGTCCCCTTCCCCTACCCCCTGACACCAAGAAAAGGCTCCGAGAAAGCCGGGGGTCTGGCTCAGCAAAGACAAGTGGGAAGATACCTTTGACTCTATGGCACTTTCCAGGGAGCAGCAGGTGAAAACCATGCAGTTTAAAGGGCAGATAGGAAATATTTCAGGCTTCATAGGCCGTTTGCGGTCTCCACCCCACACATTTTATCTTTTAAAATATTTCTTCCAACGCTTTAAATGCGTAAAATCCATCAGGCATGGTCGCGTGTGCTGATAGTCTCAGCTACTTAGGAGGCCGAGGTGGGAGGATCCCTTGAGCCCAGGAGTTGAAAGCCAGCCTGGGCAACGTAGCGCGTCTTCATTTCTTAAATAAATAAATAAAATTAAAAGGCAAAGACCATCCTTAGCCCAGGAGCCATACAGAGGCAGTCACTGAGCTAGATCTGGTAGTATTTTGCCAGCCCCTGCCTCAGGAAACGAAGGAAATAATAAAAGCCTCTCCTGGCCAATTCGCTCTGTCCTGTTGCAGGGAGCAACACAAATGCAGAAACTGTCCCAGATGTGACTGGGGCCCTGTACAAATGGAGTGAGGCACTGCAAAAGAACACAAGTTGAGAGCAGAGTATGGTAGATGGGCCCTTCCATCCAAGCCGCCACAGACACTCAGAGGCAGGGGACATCGAGCTCACTAGGTACCATGGCCAGGGCCGTGAACAACTTAGCCATCATTTTCTTGCCAAGTTCATTTTTCTTCTGAAAGCATAAACTTCAATTAAGTGAAATTGCAAGTGACTGTTCTGGGGAAAAATTAGATGTCACTTAATGAGGAAGCGGATTAAACGGAGTGGTTTTTACACTCTCCTTTCTACAAAGAGGACAGATTCTTCACAGTTGCAGGGGAACTGGAAAGAGAACTGGAAGCTGTCATGGTTACCGTCTCTAAGGTTGGACTCTTAAGAAAATGATTATTCCTGGTTTCTACACAGGCCAAGTGTAATTCACCTCGGTGGCAGATTAAAGAGGTGGGTTTACTAGAATAGAATGGGTATTGGGCATGCTCCAAAGGACAGTCCCCAAAAAGAACCTCCTATCTCTTCTTCCCCTTGGGGAAGGGATTTTGCCACTACCATGTCAATGTGGCAGCTGCTTGGAAATTGGTGCATTGCTTCTCCAAGAGGTGCCTGTGTAGAAATGGTCATAGATTCAAAACTGTAGCTACTACGTGGACAGGGGGGCAACAAGGACCCCACTTTGTAAAACGTGTTTTGGGGGAATGTTTTGTTTTTCATTTTCTTATTACCTGGCAAAATAATCCAGGTGGTGTGTGAATCACCAGTAGAGATTATAAAGTCCAAGGAAGTAGAATCAGCCTTACAAACAGTGGACCTCAACGAAGGAGATGCTACACCCGAACCCACAGAAGCGAAACTCAAAAGAGAAGAAAGCAAACCAAGAACCTCTCTGATGACGTTTCTCAGACAAATGGTAAGCCCCTTACTTCCAGTATAGGAAACCTAAAGTACCTAGAGTGGCTTCTGGGAACAATGGGCTCATGCCACAGGTAGTAGGACACATAATTGTAGACAGTATGTATGGAATATGATTGGAATATGAATTGTGTAGTGAGAAAATTCCCTTTTTTCCTTCTGATTCAATCATACAGAAAGTCTCCGTTTGTTGCTAATATTCTTTAACCCTTTAATGCCTGCTAACTCTTTTTAACAAAAAAAGAGCTGCCCTTGGGTTCGAATTTTTTTTTAATTTCAATAGTTGTGGACATACAAGTGGTTTGGGGTTACATGGATTAGTTCTTTAGTGGTGATTTCTGAGACTTTAGTGCACCTGTCACCCGAGCAGTATGCACTATAGCCAGTATGCAGTCTTTTATCCCTCACCCCTCTCCCAACCTTCTCCCCTGAGTCCCCCAAAGTCCATTATATCATTTTTATGCCTTTGTATCCTCATAGCTTAGCCCCCACTTATAAGTGACAACATACAGTATTCGGTTTTCCATTCCTGAGTTACTTCACTTAGAATAATGGCCTCCAGCTCCATCCAAGTTGCTGCAAAAGACATTATTTCATTCCTTTTTCTGGCTCAGTAGTATTCCATGGTGTACATATGCCACATTTTCTTTATCCACTCATTGGTTGATAGGCACTTAGGTTGGTTCCATATCTTTGCAATTGTGAATTGTGCTGCTATAAACATGTGTGTGCAGGTGTCTTTTTCAGATAATGACTTATTTTCCTTTGGGTAGATACCCAGTAGTGGGATTGCTGGATCGAAGAGTGAATATACGTTTAGTTTTTTAAGGAATCTCCACACTGTTTCCCATAGTGGTTGTGCCAGTTCACATTCCCACCAACACTGTAAAAGTGTTCCCTTTTCACCACATCCACACCAACATCTATTTTTTTTTTCAGCTTTTTAATTGCGGTTGGGTCCAAATTTTGGCATACAATAGCATCTAACTAGAAGTTACTATTATTGCTTACTTTTATTTATTTTTAAAGTTTCCTTCTGTTGGTGGTCAATGATACTGCTTTTCTCATTATGGTAATGATATGAGGTTTTCTTTGAAATGCATTTGTTTACATAAAGAATATCAGGTATTTTAAGGATTATGTATTAAATAGTCCAAGTTATATAAAGATGTGGCAAAAATTCTGAAGGTGACATGTGAGTGACACAAATTTGGACAAAACTAGCTTACAGATAAACTAAATAGGAAATGACAACATAATATTCCAATAGTGAAATATGTAACTTAGTTGATGAATTAGCCATGCTTTTAATTTGTGTAGAATAGAAAGAATGTGATAGATACATTTTACTATTTACAACAAGCCATGCACATTAAATGTCTAAACAGCCAGGAGCTTAAATAATATAATGCAACAAAACCTAAATCAGTTGGAGAACAAAAAACAAAAAATGCATGTAAAAGGTCATTAGTTTAATTCTCTTTTAATGAAAAACAAGAATTTCATTATAGTGTGCCTTTATTTTCAGGAGTATTTGGAGTTTAATCCTTTGAGAAAGCAACTCTCTAATTTCACAGGCTCAACCTGTTAAGGAATTCTTTCTAGCCTACAAAACAAAACAAAACCCTTGCCAATGCGAACTGAGGCATATTAGAAATAATTGTGTTAGAAATTGTTGACAGGAATCATTTTCTTTTCTTGTTATATTCTCATGGAGTAAAAAGTGTAGAATCAGTTGTGGGTGGCCCATATGGCCAAAACCCCATCTATCTCATTGGCCATTTGATCTGAAGTTTGGCAGTGAAAATGGAGATTAAGACCTGAGATTTTTTTAAACCAATTTTTACATGATGCCAGGAAAGAAAAGAACATTTGGTCTGTTTCTGGCAACTCATCTAACTTACAAATGGGATCCCCAAATAACTCATCATAATATTGACAGCGATCAGCTTTTCCATTTCTGGATGGAATTGAGAGATACCGGAAAAAAAAAAAAAGCAAATACAATGAAGGTCTCTTCCAAGTAACCAACACGAAGCTCCTTCATTTAAAACAGGGAAAAGGACAAGAAACTCCAAAGAAAGCGTGAGAAGAAAAAAAAGAAAAAACAAAAAAGACCTCTAAACCACTCACAGCATCCATCTAAAACAAATTGTTAAATTCTAATGAGGTCTTATATTGCTTAAATGTATCCCCCAGAGCTATCTTTTAGATGCTGTTTGGGAAAATTTTGGGGGAGTAGAAAATGTGTAAGTCTAAATTCTGAGGGAAACAAATTGAGAAGAAAAGCGTCCTTTGGAATCAATTCGCCATAGGATAGGGAAGAAGGTAGATGAGGACACTCTTTTCCCCAGCAATCCCCTTTGGATTCTTAGAATTGGGTCTCATGATGTCCATTGTTCTTATTACCAGTTGCCCATGAAAAGGCCTGGGAACATGAACATTATCTTTGCAAAGTTTAAATACTGATTGTTGGAATTTCCTTTAAAATTCCACGTACTCTAAGTATTTTTTTTTCTTTTTCAGTTTTGCTTTCATTAAAACACTATATATTATATTGTGATTAATTCAAATAAACAGATGATGAGTTTTCCAGCTTACTAAAATCCCTACCACTCCCTATTGTCACACCCAGTCTAGCTCACTCATTTATGTTACCGGCTCTTTCCCTGTGGGTATTTGGGTTTGCAACCCCTGACAGAGAACCATCTCATTCTTTAGAACAACTTATTTGAATCATACTGTCTGGATTTATCATACTTAGATTAACTATTGCTCAATGGATGGACATTTGGTATGTTTTCAACTTTTTGCATTTCATTCATTCACTTCTTCAACAAATAATTATTGAGTGTTCATTATATTCAGGCACAAGGGATACAACAGTGAGCGTAAACAGGTGTGGTCTGTTTCCCCATGGAGAAGAAAATAGACATTTATTTTTAACTCTATCCTCATATTCAGTGAGCACACACCAAGTGTCTTACCCACGTTATCTCAATTGCTTCGCAAGCCTGTATGAAGATCCTTATACACCTACTTTTATGCACATGTGTTAACGTCCCCATTGCGGAGATTTCTGGAAGTTGACTCTAGCAATTATTTTTAGGAAATACTTTTTGGTAACATGTCCATGGCTTCCAAACTGATTCAAAGTCTTTGGATTTATGCAGGAAAGAAAAAACCTTCCCACAGTTTGAAAATAGAGACAACATCTGGCCCATCACTAAGGGTTTTTTGAGGTTGCGGGGGGAGGGGTGGGTTGAGCCAAATAAATAAACATTTCAAACAAATTTTGGATATTGTTAGCAAAATATCGGTTTGTTTAAATAATTGTCTTAATGGAAGAGAAAACTCAATAGAATAACCTATGCTTTGTATTCAGTTTCACCATTCACCAAATCATTGATTTTCTACTTTCTATCCTTCGCATTTCTCCCCCTTTTTTTTTTCTTTTTGAAACAGTCTCGCTTTGTCACCCAGGTTGGAGTGCGGTGGCACAGTCTCTGCTCACTGCAACCTCTACCTCCTGAGTTCAAGCAAGTCTCATGTCTCAGCCTCCCGAGTAGCTGGGATTACAAGCGTATGCCAACACACCTGGCTAATTTTGTGTTTTTAGTAGAGACAGGGTTTCACCATATTGGCCAGGCTGGTCTCAAACTCCTGACCTCAGGTGATCCACCCGCCTCGGGCTCCCAAAGTGCTAGTATTACAGGCATGAACCACGGCGCCCAGCTGGAGATCTTTTTCTTTCTAGAAATTTACTGCTCATAAAAATAAAAACAGGAAAAAAAAATCATTTTTAAAATAACTATATTTTAGGGAAAGGAAAACAGAATCATATAAGTCCTAACAGGGTATTCAACACATAGAGACGTAGCACTTCACAAAAATTCTGCGGGCTCCTGCAGGATTTTAAATAATTGCGAGGAATATCGAAGACATCTGTCATGCCCTAAATAGGAAAAGATTCTTATACATATTAATTCAGCTGTATGTCAAGAAATTGAATATTTGAAGTGCTGGTGTATTTTTATAAAGTGAGGGGGTAGAATATTGCATTCATGTGTCCACAAAGCAGGTAGGCAGATGAAACCAGAAAGATGGTAGATAGAAATATCTAGATACAGATTTATACTTCGTCAATATTAATAACACCTTACACATGAGCGTGCTTTCCTCCTCCAAACTATTTTCACCTACATTACTTCATTTACTCCTCCTCATATCTTTCTTTGGACCATTAGATTTGTAAGAAAATCTTTGTTGGAATAATGTTCTCGGGCTTAGAGAAATACTATGAGCTTTAATAATGGGTAAATTAAAAGTCCAAATGAGGAGGCAGCCATAAAATCAGAGGGTTTTATTTTTTTAATTAATTACATTCAATCCAGTAAGTGTAACAAAACCTGTTGAAATGTACTATTGGAGGTGGAAAGAGGGTGGTCTGTGATGGTAGTTACAAAACAGAAAACCAAAAGTCTTCAATCTGAAATTCTTCCCTGAGCTTTAAAACATTAATACTGATTTGCTCTTTAAGGAAAGATTTCTGAAGGAAGCATTAATTTGGCCAATTCCTGTCCCTACAAATGACTTGTATCCCTTTCTACCCTAAAAGGGTCACTGTAGTCATTCAGTACTTTTCAGTTACCGGTAGTAATAACAATGAGAGCTACCGTTTATTTACTGTGTGCTAGGCACTTTGCACACAGTATCTCATTTATTAATAGAGAACTCCAGGAAACAAGCGCTCTGTCTTTCCCATGGTGGACATGAGGATACAGAGACTCGTGAGTATTTACGGGATTTTTCCACGGTCTCAGAGCTGGTAAGCGGGAGAGCCAGAATTCCAACTAGTTTTTTTGTTTTGTTGTCATTTTATTATTCTAAAACTCACCCTTTGACTCATGTGTAATTGCTGCTTCCTGTGCTTCTGCAGCTGATATTCTCAGAAAGGATATGAAGGTAGAACAACCACATGCTCCATTTTTGTGATTTCTTTAGTAGTGCGTTCTGTGGAAATACCATTTTGATGCATTGAGCTGTTGCACTTACCTAAAATGACAATAAGGCAAAGGAGAAGAAGATTAATATATGGCTTACTTAAAGCTTGCACATAGATTTTCTAAATACATTTGTCGCTAAAACAAAATTTACCATGGCTGGGGAGTTTTCCCGACTAGTCCAATTCCATTTCAAGTGAGCATCTTGGTAAAATACTAGACTCAGATCCATTACCTTTGTTGATCCTAGAAATTTCCAGTAGATGCCGTTCCTTGGATTTGTTTTCTGGTAAACAGTATTGCAGATATACTCACCATATATTAAATTTTCAACCCAATTATTTTTCTTTAAAATGTCAATTGCGTTTGAATTATATTGCCATCAAAATACATTAACATTCCTTTCAAAGAAATGTGAACTGACCACCAAACATTTTTGCTAGATTTTTGAATAGCTAAGTGATATACATTGGAGATGGTTCAAACATTCCTCAGAGTATCAAGCTATAGGAATGCATGACACGATGAAAGAAATAAAAAATGATTTCATTAATATACAAGGCGTGGATGCCACAAGTAGCTTCCATCTCAACACTGCAGGCTGAAAGCCCTGAGATGCTTCACCTTTGACTCTCATGAATAAAAATTAACTCCATGAAGAAAGTTGCTCAGTATCACACTGGAAAATCTCTGAAATTACTTCATGGTCTTTAAACTGTTCTTCAAAGTATTAAATAGTCTCTGGAAGAATTTTAGTCTCTTTAAACAGTAACTTTGCTATTTTTGACAGCTGGAAAAAATAAGCTTCTATGTTTATGGTTCCTTCGAATAGAGTTCAACATGAATTATTCTGATTTGTCTCTGCAAAGAAAAAAAGAAAGATGGATAGAAGAAAAGGAGGGAAGTGAGGGAGAGAGGACAGGAGGAAAGGAAGGAAGGAAGGAAGGAAGGAAGGAAGGAAGGAAGGAAACAGTTGTTATTAATAATAACTGCTGCTACAGAAGTGACTTCAGATGGACTTAATAAGATTCTAAGTCTAAACCCAAACTTCAGTCACCTTTGCATACATACAGCTTTATATGCCTCAGAATAAGCAATAAAGAAAAATCGCTGAAAAATTTGAGATACTCTCTCTCTCTTCTTATTTTTTCTTTTTAAGAAGTTGAACTTCATTGCAGTAATCTCCCTGACAGCCTGGAGGTCTGTTTTCATGATGTCAGCTGAGATCAGCTGCTGTCAACACAGCCTTCTGATTCAATCCCAATTCTTCTCCAAGGGCTCTCAAAGAAATGGGGGGAAAGAAAGCAAATTGAAACCTTAAATTGGCAGAGTCCCTAATGAATGCCAAATTGAAACAACTAATGGGAAGTTTAGAATTCCTCTCTCCTAGGGGGCAAGTGAAAGAACTTTATTCTCTAGAAAGTGGTGGAGTGGTCATGCATGACTCTTCACGTCCATTCAGTGTTTGCCTAAAAAGCCATTTTGTGCATTTGTTTGTTTTTTTGCTGCTCAGCATTCCCCAGAGGTTGACAGATGTGATCCAAAGCCATAGTGTAAAGGCCACTTGGGAATGCGCTTGAGTAGGAAGAGCTGTGACGACACAGCCTGAATTTGGAGGCTGAGTTAAATCCCTATGTGTCCAAAGCTTTGGGTGTGATGGGAAGGCTGACAGAGCTGATTGTGAGGAGGGAAGAAATAACCAAGAGTTCATTTCTTTTTCTAAGCCTTCTCAAGCAAGACTGGCCTTTGTAGAACAAGGCACAGGACACGGAGGAAGGAAAAGCCCACTTTCCATGTAGATAGATCTAAATTTTGTGGAGAGGACAGTCCGATGTTTGTTTGCCATTGGGTTGAAAATCTCAGTGAAACCCGCAACAATGATGTTCCTCAGTACACGGAACTTCCAGACACCGCCTCTTTCACACTAAGCAGTATATTAAAAAGAGTACAGCCCTTCTGAAATTCCAGTGCTTTGGGAGGCCAAGGCTGGAGGATCACTTGAGCCCAGGAGCTTGAGGCCAGCCTGGGCAACATAGTGACACTCCATCTCTGCAAAAAAATTTTTAAAAAATAACTGGGCCAGGCACAGTGGCTCATGCCTGTAATCCTAATGTTTTGGGAGGCCAAGGCAGGTGGATCACGTGAGGTCAGGAGTTTGAGACAAGCCTGGCCAACATGGTGAAACCCTGTCTCTACTAAAAATACAAAAATTAGCTGGGCATGGTGGCAGGCGCCTGTAGTCCCAACTATTCAAGAGGCTGAAGCAGGAGAATTACTTGAACCTGGGAGGCAGAGGCTGCAGTGAGCCAAGATCATGCCACTGCACTCCAGCTTGAGCAACAGAGTGAGACTCTCTCAAAAAAAAAAATAATAATAATAGCTGGACATGGTGGTGTACACCTGCAGTCCTATCTATCTGGGAGGCTGAGGCAGGAGGATTGCTTGACCATGGAGGTTAAGGCTGCTGTTAATGGTGATTATGCCGCTGTACTCCAGCCTGGGTGACAGTGGGACCTTGTCTCTTAAAAATAATAATAATAGCAAAAATAAAGAAAAGCACAGTTGACTCCTGATGAGGGGACATCCCATAAACATCCACATTTGAGTTTGGTCATCTTCCGTCTTATCCAAGCTTTTGTCATTTTGTTTAACATTCAGCAATTTCATACAGTGAATGCTCAGTAAATGTTTATTGACTGAGTGGTGCCTCCTGCCTTCTAGGGGCAGTATCAGGAGGTGGTTTAGAGTCTGGAATATAGTCATTGCCTGCTGTCCAATACTGGCACTCAAACCTGCTAGTTCCATGGTGATGCTAGCATCTTTGAGCTTCCATTTCCTTGTCTGAAAAATAAAGTAATTCCTCATCTTAAGGTTCTGACATAATGAATAAATGAAATAATGCAAGTTATTATCTCATTTAGCACAATGCCCAGCACTTAGTAAGCACTCCACTAAAAATTATCCTTCATAAATAACAGTTTGTATTATCTCTAATGTGAACACCATAGCTCAGATAACAAAGATACATAATATTAATCAGTCAGAAAGTATTTGAGTGCCTTCAATGGACAGTCAAGGCCATAAATAACAGTGGAATCTGGAGTCTTCCTCTTTGCCCCACATTGTTGAAACCCTGCTCTCTACACTCCTCCCATAGCTGGGAAGAGGAGACATTAAGCAGTGATCAAATATGTGGGAATTAGACCTGAGTCAATGTTGTTGATAAGAATTGAGCATTTTATTACCAGATTTTTAAGGTATCAAGCACTAAGCAAAGGATATTACTAAATGCACGGTTAAAACCACAGACCTCAGCATGAGTCTGAACTTGTATATGGCCAACTTGCTGAGCGCAGTGGTGCTCAAACTCAAACAATCCTTAGCGCCACCTGGAGAGCTTATTAAAATGCAGATCGTTGAGCCTCCACCCCTGAAAGCTTCTGATTCATTAAGCTCCAGAGTGGGTCTCCAGAATTTGCCTTTCTAGCAAGTTCCCAGGTGATGCTGAAGCTGCTGGTCCTGGAATCACACTTCTAGAACCATTAGCCTAGAGTGTGGAGTTTAAGGAGTCAAGGCCAACCCCATTTATCCCTGTCACTGGTGTTGCTGGCTATAGGGGGTGCTAAAGGGTAGAAAATGAAATACTCAGCCGGGCACGGTGGCTCAAGCCTGTAATCCCAGCACTTTGGGAGGCTGAGACGGGCGGATCACAAGGTCAGGAGATCAAGACCATCCTGGCTAACACGGTGAAACCCCGTCTCTACTAAAAAATACAAAAAACTAGCCGGGCGAGGTGGCGGGCGCCTGTGGTCCCAGCTACTCCGGAGGCTGAGGCAGGAGAATGGCGTAAACCCGGGAGGCGGAGCTTGCAGTGAGCTGAGATCCGGCCACTGCACTCCAGCCTGGGCGACAGAGCCAGACTCAGTCTCAAAAAAAAAAAAAAAAAAAAAAAAAAAAAAGAAAAAAAAGAAAATGAAATACTCAGCAAAACTCTATCAAGAAGAGAAAAAAAACAAAACAATAAAACACCCACAGCCTAAATATTCCCAGTGGAAGGCTACTCATGGGTCAGTTGTTCATTCAGTCTTCATTTAATATGTTCAACTATCTCCTCCTTCCAACACTAATTGGAACCATCATCATTTATCTGAGAATTGCCTAATTCCAGGATTTAGTACTTTTGTTATTTTTGAAGGCCAACACTTGAATTTAATTAGATACGGTTACAAATTGCATGGAAATCTCTATCTGATGAGTAACATGTTTCCAGTTGGTCTTCCATTTGTCTTGATCCCAAACCTCCATGATAAATGACTGAGATCATCCATTTCAGAACCTTCCTGCATTCTCCATGTCACTGTACTTGTGGTGGCTGAAGGCCATTGTCTGTTTGTTATTTTAGTCAGTGAAAGGGGATGGAGGGATCACCCACTCAGAAGAAATAAATGGGAAAGACTCCAGCTGCCAAGTAAGTAACCTCGAACTCAGTTTGGTGGTGGGATTAGCTGGTGTATTCTCACTTCTTCACAGTATACTTTTCAATAACATTCTCAGCCACAGCCGACTCATTTAACATCTCAGGATTAAGCACCTACTATATACCAAGAACGAGACTGGGATCTGCAGACACAAGCGTGAACAAACTACAGTTCCTCAGCTTTATCCTATCAAAAAGTTTTCACACATGCGCTCCCCTCTTTTCTGCATTAAATATCTCTTCTCACCCTTCACTTTTTGCCATAAATGTCACCTCCTCAAAAAGACCTTCCATATCTGCCTCTCATAACTACACCTTGTTCTTTTATTTCATAGCATCATCACAAATTGTAATAATTCATTTATCTCCCCTGCCCCTTCTCATGTCTGCCTGGAATGTCTGTGGAGCAAGAAGTCTCCTTTTATTTCTCTGTCACCTTGCATGGTGTTTGGCAAGTACTCGAATCTATGTCTTGAAGAGAATAAAGACATGGAGCGGGGGGACCACACAGTTTGCTTTCATTACTTTCTTTATTCTAAAGAAATATAGTTATGACATGTTTATAACTACATATGTTCCTTTTTTAAAATGGGATCATGCAACTGTACTCCTTTTTTAATTTAAAAATACACCTCCACAAAAAAAATGGCATCAAATATTCTTCTAGTAGTTTTGACAATATAGAGAAGTGGCTACAAGAATGAGTGGTAGACTCAAACTATCTGGTTCAAATCCTGGCTCAACCTTTTTTTTTTTTTTTTTTTTTTTTCCCTGTGTGACTTAGGCAAATTGCCAAATCTGTCAGTGCCTCAGCTTCCTCATCTATACAAAGAAGCTATGAAAAGTACTTCCTCATAGGGTTGTCATACTTAGATGAATCAATACGTGTAAAACATAACATTTCTGGTACAGAGGGCTCAGTACATGTTAGCTACTGTATTAGTCAGCATGGGCTGCCATAACAAAATGCCATAGGTGGTTGCTTTAAAAGCAGAAATGTATTTTGTTGCAGTTCTTGTGGATGGAAAAGATAGGATTAAGGAGTAAGCAAATCAGCAGGGTTTGGTTCCTGGTGAGGACTGTGTTCCTGGCTTGTAAACAGCCACCTTCTTGCTTGTGTGTCCTTACATGGCAGAGAGAGAAAGAGAATAAGCTCGCCAATGTCTCTTTTTATAAGGACACTAATCCTATTGGGGCAGGGCTCCACCCTATGCCTTTGTTTAACCTTAATTACTTCCTATTCCAAATATAATCACATTGGGAGTTAGGGATTCAACATATGCATTGGGGTGGAGGCACAATTCTACTGTTAACAGTGTCTATTTGTTACTATTACTATTATGCAGCTGATAGGGAATTTCCATCTATAATGTTGCCCATATCACACTCATGAATGGACAGCAATGACTGTAAATAGGTTATAGTATTTTTATTTCCATAATAATTGGTTTATCCTACATTTTTAAAACAGGAAATATATTGCTTTTTACTATACTCATTTTGTTTCTTAAGTTATGACTATACCTGGCCCCCAAACTATGTCCCTGGACAACTTTGGAACCAAAATTCCCAAAGATTATTACCTAAAAACAGGATAAAATCATTTTATTCAAAAAGAAAAGCTTAAATATGATGGTATATTTTGTCTGGAATTTTACAGTGAAGGAATTATGCCAATAACCTTGGTGATTCTAAAATTGGAATGACATCGTACAAATCCAAATAAGCTGGAAACATCATTCTATTTATACGCACCTAGGAGTGTTTTCAGAATCCAGTTGGGAATTTTATTTTCCGGAGCCTTGGATTCAGACTTGAGAACACTGGTGTGTCCTTTCCATTTTTAGCTAATTTAATTCTCACAGCACCATAAGGTGTCATTTCTTTTATTGCTCCCATAGAGATGAGGAAACTAAGAGGTCAGTTTATCCTTGGTCACACAGCAAGGTTATGGTGGAATTAGAAACAAACCAGGTCCTTCTGACTCCAGGCACTGAGCTCTTAGCCACTCACTGCATCTTAAAGTCTTCTACACAACAAAAACAGTTAACAAGGCATTTGAACTGGGATCTCTGGTTTCTGGCCTTTCTGAAGAGCGTGGTGGTGAGAGTTTCTGTTTCATTCTAAGGAGAGTATCTGCTCTGGGCTATCTATCGTACTTGGACATCCATCTCTTAGCATTTGCTGCAACTCTGACAGTTGGGCTCTGCCAGAAGTATTCAAGACATGTATTGCAGAAGAGCTTCTCAAGGTACACTGGATGCCTGTTGCTTCTTTCTCCAAGGACTTCTGGCCTCTGAAGAGCACCGGTGGAGGCCTTCTGGACTGGGGAGTCTCTGCCATTTGACTTCCCGTTTATTTCTGAGGGGGGTGCATGATTCACTGGAGTGAAAGGAAAGCTCTCCTTCAGTTGATGCCTTCTCCATCAAAGCTGCTACCTTGTTATAGAACTTTTTACCTGGGGACAGTACATAACTTCATGAATCACGCTATACACACGTATCCGGTGGGTCAAGTGTGTTTGACAGTTGCCACCGTCAGGGCTTTAAAACTTTTGAAGTCAATATTTAGAAGTTGACATATTTTGCATTTTTAAAAATTTAATTTCAAGGTTCTCTTGAAAAACAGAAGTTCTGACCATACTGGAGCTGCAAGCCTACGTGGTATCTCTTGGCTGGATCAGGGCAACTGTTGCCCTTTGGACAGGGCATATAACGCTCAGTCTCCCCTGCTCTAAATTTTCTCCCCAACATCAAAGCCAGCCTTGCTTGAACTGGTGCTTTCCTTACACTGGAGAAATATTTTTTTGGATGTTTGTTGCTTTTGCAGCCAGAGAAATAAGATATTCACATGGTTATTCTTACCCCAACCTGCATTTACTAGATTTTTGGATTTTACAGCCTCATCTCATAAAATTATTAGAAACATGTGGGATTGTAAACCTTTCATTTTGACAAAAAAAAGGATATACATTCAAAACTAATAAAACAATCATCTCTTTTACCACCATTTCATGAAGCAAAAGGACAATTTCACACCAAAAATTAGGGTAGATGTAATCATGAAGAAAAGAATGGGCATCCCCCAAGAAAACACTCACATGTGGTTGCAAGTGGGAGGAGCCCCCTCAAAGCTGGCTTCAGCATAGAAAGTCTTCAGGAACAGCTAGATCTAGGAGGCACACATGATACCATCAATGCCTGGTCTTTCTCTCTCTGTCTCTCTCCATCTCTCAGCTGTGCTTTTCTCTATGTTGGCTTCCTTTTCGGGAAGATTTTCCCTAGAAATATTGGTGGTTCTGGAAGCTCCAGTCTTACAACTTCACAGCTTCAAATCTAAGAGAAAGGGAACCAGCCTCTCTCTTATTTCAGCAAAGCTGTGAGATTAGCTCCAGTGTTATCTGCATTTGGCTATGCTGAGCCAATCACAGCAGGCCAATCACAGACAGTGCTCTGATTGGTCAGGCCTAAGTCACACGCTCTTGTCTGGAGGTGGAAGTAGTTTGCCTGGACCACATGGAGTAGATGAGGAAGAAGTGTGTTTCCCCAAGAAAAAGCCAAGTTCTGGTACCAGAATAAGGGATAAAGAGTGCTTTCTGGGATAACATAAAATGTATTAATGAATTACTAGATAACTAAATAAATGTCCCCACCATGACTTCATAAGTGCAAATTTTTCTTTTTTTTTTACTTTCATTTCACCTAGGATTCATGAAAATGTAGATACTACCCACCATTTGAACATCTCTGTTTTAACATATTTGTTCCCTTGCTATTGAGAGTTGCCCTGCAGCCACTAAAAATGTACTTTGTTTGAAATTGCTGTAGACATCAGACTCCGCAGAAAAGACTATCACACCACCAGAGCCAGAACCAACAGGAGCGCCCCAGAAGGGCAAAGAGGGCTCCTCGAAGGACAAGAAGTCAGCAGTCGAGATGAACAAACAGAAGAGCAACCAGCAGGAAGCCAAAGAACCAGCCCAGTGCACAGAGCAGGCCACGGTGGGCACGAACTCACTGCAGAATGGGGACAAGCTCCAAAAGAGACCTGAGAAGCGGCAGCAGTCCCTTGGGGGCTTCTTTAAAGGCCTGGTAGGTGGATTTTTTTGTTTGTTTGTTTGTTTGTTTTTGCCTCTTCTTTCTGGGCTCTCTCCTTCCCCAAGACCATCTGTCCCAGTCAGTTTTTCAAATTCTACATGTGGCTCTTCACGCTGGGATCCCAGGTCTATCACTCAGGGTTTTTGAACTGCTATGTGACTTCCAGCAGGTTCAATCCTTCTCCACTTTACAAACTGAGACCTTAAGCAAGTTTTTGCCTCTCTGAACCAGATTTTTTATCTGTGCATAAATAATGGTGCCTAACTCACAGAGTTCATGAAACAGTTAGGTGAGATAATGCATCTAGTGTGTCTTGTGCATAGTAGATGCTCTGGGTAATATTTGTTGAATGAATGAATGGAGAATTAATGCATTATTGGCTTATTTTATTTACATTATATTATGCCAATTAGAAGTGTTTAAAAAAATTAGACAAATCAAGTTAAAACACACTTTATGTTGTGAGCAAAGAACAATTCATGAATTGGGCAGCACTCAAAACCCAAAGAGGTTCAGAGAGCAATGAGCAGTAAGCTTTCACAGGCCAAACATGGAAGCAAAGTAGAAAATTTATCTCATTGGGTACAATGAGGCATTTGCCTTATTTGGTCACAATGTGATGAGGTGTCTGCCTTATTTGGGAATGGTCTGATCAATTGGTTGCCTGTAATTGGCTGAAGTTTAGCTATTTGTGATTGGCTGCAACCTGGCTATTTATTACAAAAAAAAAAAAAAGTATCCTCATAAGGTAGGTTTTGGTTTGTTTACTTACTGAGTGTGGTTGCAGTTTGTTACATAGATACTCAGAGTAAGGAGACTGCCTCAGGCTAAAGGCCTGCTTATTTAATTTAACAAGGGTGTAAATGTACAATTGTGTTACTCCATGGACTATAGAATCAATGGCTGCTAGATGCAGAGGAAATTTTTTTACTGATTGCAATTTTAGGCAGACTGGTGAGGAGGTGTTTTAGATTTGCTTATTTTACTCTCCTTTACAAAATGGAAGCCCATCTTCACCACTAGACTCCATGAGGGTAGGGGCGCCGCCTTTCAGGTTCAAGGCTGTATCTCAAGCACTTGAAATAGGACTGCATAAACAGCAAGTGCTTGACAAACAAAGGAGTGAATGGATGAGATTAAAATAATAGATACCAAAATAGGATATATAAACTTGGAATACATTACTTGAAATTGTTGCGCTTCGATAAAACATTGTACTCCACTTCAAGCACACTTGCAATTTCTACTTGCATGTTTAAAAAATACCCACTTTGTGAATGGAGACACTGAAACTGCATATCCATTAATCATTTAATTTACATATGGAAACCACTGAAATTTCTTCCCTTCCTTCCTTCCTTTTTTCCCTTCTTCCTTCTTTCATTTTTCTTCCAAAAATATTTATTAAGCACTGCATCTAAAGCACATTCACACTCATAGCTTCTCTCTCCTATTCCACAAGATGTAATAGTTCTTTATTAGCTGCTGCTTTCTGGGTGTAGTGCAGTCTTCAAACTAATCATGTAGTCCTTGCAGTGGTTTCATTGATGTGAGGAATGTAGATGTTGATGTAAAGCAAGAATGCCAGTTCGTAGCCCTGAGAGAGACTTCACCCACCTGGGTGAGGCTCTATTGGATTTGCCCACACAAGTCTTCTCAAAATGTACTGTGCACACGAATCACCCAGGGATCTATTAACACACATTCTGATTGAGTAGTTCTGGGGTCCAACCTGGGATACCACAAAGCTCCTGATTGATGCTACAAAAGCTGCTGATCCAGGGACCACACTTTGAGTAGCAAGTTGCTAAAGGACCAGAAAAGAAGATGTTGGGGAAAGCATTTGGGTTTCTTTTAGTTTACTCTTTTTTTTTTTTTTTTTTTTTTTTTTTTGAGATGGAGTTTCGCTCTTGTTGCCCAGGCTGGAGTACAATGGTGCAATGTTGGCTCACCGCAACCTCCGCCTCCCAGGTTCAAGCGATTCTCTTCCTTCAGTCTCCCAAGTAGCTGGGATTACAAGCATGTGCCACTATCCCTGGCTACTTTTGTATTTTTACTTGAGACGGGGTTTCTCCAAGTTGGTCAGGCTGGTCTCGAACTCCCGACCTCGAGTGATCCACCCGCCTTGGCCTCCCAAAGTGCTGAGATAACAGGCATGAGCCACAGCGCCTGGCCTTAGTTTACACTTTTTTTTTTTTTTTTTTTTTTTTTTTGAGACGGAGTCTCACGCTGTTGCCCAGGCTGGAGTGCAGTGGCGCGATCTCGGCTCACTGCAAGCTCCGCCTCCCGGGTTCCCGCCATTCTCCTGCCTCAGCCTCCTGAGTAGCTGGGACTACAGGCGCCCGCCACCACGCCCGGCTAATTTTTTTTTTTTTTTTGTATTTTTAGTAGAGACGGGGTTTCACTGTGGTCTCGATCTCCTGACCTTGTGATCCGCCCGCCTCGGCCTCCCAAAGTGCTGGGATTACAGGCTTGAGCCACCACGCCCGGCCAGTTTACACTTTTTTAACCCATGATTTATTCATTCATTTAAAATGAACACCACCCACAGAATGATTTACATTGTGGCTTCTAATTATTTTAATAGAAGCCAGCCTCTACAATAAGCATGAAGGCTGAAAAAGAAAGATGGTATGGCAAAGTTCAGATGATTTCTAATAATCTGGTCATTCATTTAACAAATATTTGTAGAGTATTTAGAATCCTGGCACTGAGCTAGACCAGAGGTATTAAAAATGCAACCCTTGTTTTTGTAAATAAAGTTTTATTGGAACATTGCCATGTTCATTCATTTACATGTTGTCTGTAGCTGCTTTCACACAAAAACATGAGGGTTGACTAGTTGGGTTGACTAGTCAACTAGACTGCATGGCTCATAAGACTTAAAATATTTGCCATCTGGCCCTTTGCAGAAAACATGTTCCAAGCCTTGAACTAGGCACTGGAGGTACATTCAGCAAACAAAGGGGATGGGGTCCCTGACATCACGGGTTCATATTCTAAGGGGAAGCATGGAGCTAAAAAGTATTAATAGATAAGTTAAAAAACAAAGTTAAACTTATTAAAACTACAAAGTTAAAGTTACAAAATTAAAGGCAAAATTTGCCAACAAAATTGTAGGTCTGGGAGATCACTGAGGGAAATAAACAAGGTCCCGCGATAGAGTTTACCTAAGTATGGATGGGAGGTGTGTGCTACTTTTGCCTGAGTGTGTGTGGGGGGCGGGGTGTGCTACTTTTAATTGGTGGATCCCAAAATTGTCTCTGAGGAGATATGTCTGAGATGAGACAGGAAGGGTTAAAGGTGCCAGACAGGAAGAGAGCAACGTTCATTCTTCCAGGAGGAGGGGACAGCCCTGGCAGAGGCGTGGGGGTGGGAATGAGCTTAGTGAGCTTAGTACATTTCAGGAAGAGAAACGAGGCCCTGGTTGCTGCGGGTGGAGAGGTAGGGTGGGGGAAGAATGGTGGAAGTAAGATTGGAGCCGTGGGCTGGGACCTGCTCGTGCAGGCTGTACAGGCTGTGCACGGAATGGGGACATAATCCTACCTGAGCAGGGAAGCTACTCACAGATATTAAGTAAGAAGTCTTGGCCCCTGTTGATAACATTCAAAGATTTTATTTTGCTGCTGTGCTGGAGAATGGCTGTTGAAGGTCATTAGGAGCTAGTTAATACAGGTCATGTTTCCTGGGAGAGCTGATGGAGATTGGCCTGGTGATTCCTGAGGAAGAGACAAGAAGTGGACAGGTTTGAGACACTAATTACAGTTCTAGACACCGAGTCCCTCCTCTGGGACCACACTCCTTTACAGACCTCATCTCTTTAGGATGGCAGCATCCCTGCAGGGTGGGACTGCTTCTGCCACACCTCCCAGACACATAAGCCAGGCCTCCAAGAAGCTGGTCTTTTCCTGAACATTCCACAAGTTCTCAGAGACAGAGTCAGCATTCAGCTCAGGTGCCCTAGACCCCAAGTCCTGCACTGTCCCAGTGTCACAAGGCCTTCAGCAATGATGGAGGATGGAGGGGGGCTTCCCTGCCACTGTCCAAAGACCAAGCCTCAAAGACTTTCAAGCTGGACACATTCCCCAGGGTTGCCCGACTGCCTTCCTGGGAGGGGAACGCTGGCAGCCAAATCTGTCACCGCCCACAGAACTCTAGTGGTGCCTGTCACCCACAGGAAATGAGACACACCACAGGCCGATCCCTGCGTGATCTTTGTCTCACAGTGACGTCCTCATTAGTCAGGTCCTCTTTTCCTCCTTCTCCATCATGCTGCTTGAGTTCTAACTGAGAGCAACCCACTTGGTTTTCAAAAATCTGGAAAGAACTGGAAGGAAGCCCTTGGAATTCACGAAGTCCAACTGTTTGCAAACATTTTCCTTTCTTTTTGAGCGAAGGGACTTTTTCTGTTTACAAAAGAAAATGTCACAAAACCTCTGTGTGTGTGTGTGTGTGTGTACAGATATATGCATATATGCACACACAGACACATATGATAAAAGTGAAACTATTCTGATTGGTGGAAGACTGGATTTCTCCCTTCCCCTAAGCACCACTTTTTTGATGGCCCCTTTCCCGGCCTTCCCCTTTCCCATTTTCTTGGGCCGCTGAACTGCTAGATTCTGTGCAGTGCAATCTGCAGGCAGGTTTAGCAGATGAACAGAGGGAGGTTTGAAAGGGGAATACGTCTGTCCCCACTGGTGTGGGCTGAACCGAGGCTTGTGACAGTCAGCACAGTCACTCCAAGGAGCCTGAGACCAAGGACTAGGTCATCTTGGAGCCTCAGTTTCTGCCTCTGTAAAATAGGGTGAATAATAATCACTGTCCACCTCACTGGGCTGGAGATAGAACAGGTAAGAGAATGGGTCTGGTTTGGCCTTGTGAACTGTGAAGTGTAGTCCTGGTATACGAGGCAGGAAAAGGGTTGGATTTAAGTCTCTGACTTCCAAGGTGGAGTCTCAGTGAGGCCAGAAGGGCACGTGTATGAGGCCAGTGAGTTAGGTGTGGTCTGTGGCAACCTGAAGGGCTGGTGCCCACCTAAAGGGGGTGCCAACACCAGCCACATGTTACCTTGGGGAACTGCAGACCCATTGTGGCAGGACCTGTCCATTTATTCAAGAGAAAATAACAAAAGTGGGGAATTTTTATGAGAAAATACCTAATTTTTAAATGCCAGCATCTAATTTTTTAAAATAAATGAAGAAAATGCTTGTACAAGTTCATCTATATGCAAAGTTCAGGCCCGTGGCAGCCACTTGGCCATCTGAGTTTGCTGTTTAGCCCATCAAGCCCCAAGGTCAAGCTCATGGAACCTAAAGGATGGAAACCTCAGGGAAGTAAGCTTTCATAGAGGTGAGCTGACTGGGCAGGGTGGAGCCTGCGTGAACCAGGACCCACGGCAAGGCATGCTGGGCAAACAGAGGCAGGATGGATGGGTGCCACCCATGGCCAGCCTGAGACCAGGCTCTAGACACTTGCAAGAAGCTTGTTCCTGGACTTAAACCCAGCTCTCTTCTAGTGGCTGCATGAGCTTGGACCTGTCACCTTGCTGAGTTTCAAATACCGGATTAATGAAGTGAATGGTGCTGACATCACAGGGTTAGCATGAAGATGAAATGCAGTCGTGTACAATGCCCTAAGAGCAATGCTTGTGAGGTTTAATTAGTCAGGAAAGGCTATTTTGTGAGTATTACTTAGTTAGCCCCTGCCCTGGGTTGTAAAGGTGCAGAGATGAGTCGGGCACCGCTGTGCCATGGGGAGTCCCGGCACCCCACTTACTGGCAGGGACTTGGCTAAAGTAGCTTAGGCTCTCTGGGCTTCAGCAGCCTCTTCTGTAGCCTCAGAGCGGCAGTGGCATCAACCTCATGGGCTGCAGTGAGGACCAGGTGGAATAGGGGCAGTCTAAGACCTCACACACATGAGGCAGCAGGCTCTCAGCGGCGAGGGGCCTGCCAGAGGTCATGAAACCAGAAAGGGATGGAGCATCCCCAAATCCACAGCTGACTCCTGAGCCCAAGCTTTGAGTATCTCACGGTGTCCTGGTCATCTCTTAATGCCTCAGAACTATTAATAACACAATGTGTTGTGTGCAGTACGTGCTCAATATATATTGTTGAATGAATTCGTGAATTCAACTACGACCACTAAAAATAATGACAACTCTTTTATCACACTTACTGTGTGACAAAGATTGTTCAAAGTACATTGCATATACTAACATTTAATCTTCAAAACTACCCTGTGAATTCCCCTTTTATCAATGGGAAAATTAAGGCTTAAGTAGAGGGTTAAGCAATTTGATCAAAGTCACCCAGCTAGGAAGTGACAGGTCTGGTGTTCAAAGCCCAGCAATCTGATTCCATGGTAAATTACACGAAATTACACTACACTGTGTAGTATATACAATGTACTATACTATGCTAGATTATACAGGGCACTACACAATCTATGTACTCTCTCTATATATATACTATATATGTGCCCTATGTACATCATATATACTAAACTACACTCTATTTATTATGCTATAATACACTCTATATATTTCATATTATACGATACCATGTATATTCTGCTGCATTATACTACATGATGCTATGTACATATATTAGACCATATATACTTTGTGATAGTATATTATACTTCCCTTTCCTATACTATATACTATACTGTTCTGTATATATCATACTATATTATACATTATGCTATGCTATACTATATTTACTATACTATACAATGTGCTAAACTATACTGTGCTATAGTTACCATACTTGACTATACTGTATATTATACTATCCTATATTACCTTATACTACACTATACTGTCTATATATACTATGCTACAAACACATTATACTACTCTATACTATATATATACTGTAATATACAATATATACAATCTTATACTGTACTACCCTATACTGCCTTATAGTATAAACGGAGGTCCACAATTGATCCATGCAGCAATGTGGGTGAATCTCAAATGCACTATGCTACATGAAGGAAGCCAGTCTGAAGGGCTGTATATGCTCCAGGATCCCACGACATGACATCCTGGCAAAGGCAGAACTCTAGGGATAAGAACAGATCGGTGCTTTCCAGGGTCTGTGTTGGGGAGGGGTTGACCACAGAAGGCACAAGAAGGATCTGGGAGGGGACAGAACCATGTGACATGTCAATCTGGGTGGTGGTTTTAGGTAGCTATTTGTGTTGGTCTATCCTCATAGAACCAAATACAGAAAACGTTAACTTTACTTTTTGTAAGTTTTACTTGACAGAAACGGTAAAATAATAATAATAATAGTACCCAAGCTAGGCATAGTGGCTTACACCTGTAACTCCAACACTTTGGGAGACCAAGGTAGGAGGATCACATGAGCCCAGGAGTTCAAGAGCAGCCTGGACAACAAATTGAGACCCCATCTCTACAAAAAATTCAAAAATTAGCTGGATGTGGTGGTGTGCACCCGTAGTCTGAGCTACTGGGGAGGCTGACGTGAGGGGATCATTTGAGCCCAGGACTTCAAGGCTACAGTGAACCACAATCCCACCACTGTACTTCAGCCTAGGCAACAGAGTGAGACTTTGTCTCAAAAAAGTAAAATAAAATAATAGTATCTGTCTGACAACATTCCTTCACCTACATTCAGTCAGTGTTAAGGTTAGGTACCTGCAAGGCACTGAGACACACAGAATCTATGCAACTTCCAATATGGTGTAGAAGACAGATGTTAGACAAATAAATTAGATAATAAAATCATTTCAGAGAGTGGTATGTTCTGAGATAAAATAAAACAGGGTGATGAACCTAGATGGTAACTGGGGAGCAGGGGCTAAAGTGAGGTAGAATTGGTTGGGGTTTCTACACCCCAGGTAGTAAGTGCATTATAAGTATGAACTCACTTTATCTTGGGAACAACCCTCTGAGGTACGTTTGCCATTTCCATTTTAAAGATAAAGAAACCAAAGCACAAAGATGATAAGTAATTTGTCCAAGTTTTCACAAAGCTAGAAAGTCATGTAACTGGGTATCAAACCCGGGCATCTGATTGGAGACCATTCTCTTATCCAGCACTGAGGAATGAGATACATTAATTTAGCACAGCACCTAGCACAGAGTAAGTACTACATAAATGGCCATTGTTGCTGTTGACATTACAGATCTTCAATAGGCTGCCACGTCTTTCTGTTTTTCTCCAGGGACCAAAGCGGATGTTGGATGCTCAAGTGCAAACAGACCCAGTATCCATCGGACCAGTTGGCAAATCCAAGTAAACAAATCAGCACGGTTCCCACCAGGTTCTCCTGCCACCAAGATGTGTTCTCCTTACTCCATCTCCTCCTCAAACATGTTCCATGTATATATTCTTCTGATAGCCAGCAAATGAAATTCTGCCTAGAAATTAAGCCCGAGCTGTTGTATATTGAGGTGTATTATTTACGTCTCTGGTCCAGTCTTTTCTGGCAAATCACTGTAAAGATGGTTTAGCAGGTCACCTAGTTGGGTCGGAAGAGTTGATGATCACCAAGTGGGAAAGGGAGGGAGTAGAGGAATGTGTTCGGTTTAAGTGATGAAAATGGCAGTGGTGGCCGGGTGTGGTGGCTCTCGCCTGTAATCCCAGCACTTTGGGAGGCCAAGGCGGGTGGATCACCCGAGGTCAGGAGGTTAAGACTAGCCTGGCCAACATCGTGAAACCCATCTCTACTAAAAATACAAAAATTAGCCAGTCATGGTGGCACGCACCTGTAAAAATACAAAAATTAGCCAGTCATGGTGGCACGCACCTGTAGTCCCAGCTACTCGGGAGCCCGAGGCACGAGAATCGCTTGTACCCAGTAGGTGGAGGTTGCAGTGAGTGGAAGCTGCACCATTGCACTCTACCCTGGGCGACAGAGCAAGATTCTGTCAAAAAAAAAAAAAAAAAAAAAAAAGGCAGTGGCAAGTAAGTTGTGGAAGAGAAATGATGCTAGAAGGAATTAAGCATTGTAGTAAACGCGTGCTTGTCCTCTAAGCTTGAAGAGGGGAGATGAAAATCCATTTGTTTAAATTCACATTTCAAGGAGGGAGAACCCGGGCAGTGTTGGACGGTTGCCAATTTCCTAGAATGGAATGTGTGGGGTATAGAAAAAGGAATGAATAAGTGTTGTTTTTCAAATAGGGTCCTTGTAAGTTATTGATGAGAGGGAAAAGATTAACTGGGGAGGGCTTAAAATGATTTGGGAAAACAATTGCTTTTGAGGCTCAGTGACAAGGGCAAAGATTACAACTTAAAAAAATAAATAAATAAAGGAAGTTGCACAGTTATTTTGCAACACAAGGGGGCGGTAAGGTCCCCATTTTTATCCTGTATTCTGTATCCCTAACAAAGATTTGGTCTCTGCTATCTTACATTATTAATGTTTCTCAGATGGCTGAGGGGCTCGCTTCATCTGTTCCGTCTGACACTTATCTCAAGTGTGTCTGTCATTCCTAATGTTCTCAGGATGTGCTTTGGTAAAACCCTCCCCATAACCTCAGTTAATAAAAATTCACAGAAGATTATTCAAATACCTGAGTTGTTCTTAATATCTGTACAAAGGAGTAAATAGGACCCTGAGTCTATTAAAATGTAATTCAAAGTAGCATATGATTGACTGACAGTCATGTAAACTGTGTCTTTCTTTTTCTGATTTAATAAAAAATACATTTACTTCTAAAGTATCTTTTAATTTCCAACTTTCAAAGCAGTCCCACTCTATATCTGAGACGGCTCTAACTTCTACAGTATAAAATCCATACTCTTCCTCCATTATCTTCTTTGGAAGATAATTCTCTCCCAGATCCTCCCAGATTTCCTTGTATATGGGCACACACACACACACAAACGCGTGCACCTATATGTCTGCATGTACACACACATGCGTGTATAGAATAGTGCTGTCTTAGGCCAGGTTGCCTGGAGCAGAACCTGAGATGGGGATTTGGACACATACGATATACTGGGAGTGGGCTCCCAGGGAAAGCGAGTAAGAGGAAAAAAAAGAGGGCAAGAAAGGAGTTGGGCAAGGGTTGGTTTCAGCTGGAGCATGAATTGCACCACCCAGATAGTTTGACCTTGAGGCAAGGGAGCCGGCCTTTGAACCCCCGGAGGTGAACTGTGGGCTGTCCTGGGAGGTGGAGGGATGGAGAAGCTGGGATGCCTAAGTAACTGGAGGATGAGTGCATTGGCAGTGTCCGCTACAGATATACACATATATGTTCAGATACATATTTATACCCATATTTGCATATATATGCACACATTCATGTGTATAAATATATATCATTCAGGAATAGATCCATGCACTCACACAGTCATATTTACATACATGCAAATAAATAAATGTAACTAACACAGATCCACACACACTTTGGCTCACACAAATCTATGCAATTCATCACACATTGATTGGAGATAAATACTGAATATACTCTCCTGATGTGGACCTCAACTATAAGGACAAGTTTGATGCTTAGGCAAATCACACCACGACTTTGGCAAATAGGCATTTGGAAAATGTGTTCAACAAAATATGGTATCACTCAAAACCCAGGTGTAAGTGAGGAGCGGATCCTGTGCTGCTGGGGCCTGTTAGCTCCCAGCTTGGACAGGCCGAATTCGTGTTTCAAATAAAGACCAAAGGTCTTTTCCTTGCAGCTGGGTTAGCTTTTCCACACCTCCTGACCATACCTCGAGATTACTCACACCTGTGCCTCACCCAGTTGCGAACTATCTCGTGCTGCTTAGTATCAGAATGCTTAACTTGACACGAAGCAGGAAAACAGCACTTGGGGAAGCCCTTGATGGGAGGCCCATCACTGCCATCATCAGAGCACGGGGTGATTCAAGGAAACCAGGCAGCTGCTATTCCTTTGTCTCCAAACACCGCGGGAATTGCCTGCTGCAACCTTTGGTGAGCTCCTGAGCTGCAGTCCACTGAGGAAGGTGATAGTATCATTTGCAAGTTTCACCTCGCTGGGTACAGGGGCTTTTTGCCCAGATAAGAAATGCCCCTCGGCAGGACGGAGAGAAACAGACTGAGTAGCCCAGGCCAGTTACTTAGCTAGTTACTAAGGCAGATGGAGCCCTCCCAAGCCCCCCACTCAAACAAAACAAAACAAAACAAACAAACAAAAAAAATGCTCTTTGCTGAGAATCTCTCTGCAAAGCATGCCAACAGTTTTTATAACTGGTTTCCTATGCTCCTGGGCCAAAAAAGAGAATAGTCTTCTAATGAAATTGCTTTTTAAAAAAAAAAAAAAAAAGCAAGAAAGACCAGAGAGAAGTAAAGCACATGACTTATTGGGAGAACTCTCAATTCAGTTATAGCTTAAGAAACAATACTCCATTTTTGTGTTTGTGTGTGTGTTGTTGTTGTGTTGAGTTGAGATCCCATTCCCAATGCATTTACAACAAATACTAATGCCCACCCCTTATGCTGACCTAGAGTGAAAAAGAGTAGAAACTCACCCGTAAACCCAAGAAAGCCTTTAGGACACAGACTCCCAGAAATGCCACTCAGACAACAAGCAGTGGGGAAAATAAGCAAAGCAAAGTGGCACACAGGAAAACATTATGAAAAGAGAAAGAATTAAGACCGGGGGGAAGGAGCAAAAATGCCTTTATTATCATGATTATTTATTGACTTATTATTTATTTTTAGGTACACAGGGAAGCGTGTCTTCTCCCATGTCAAGAAGAAGTGGCCTTTCCAGGAATGGAGCTATTGAGCTGAAATGGCTGCCACTGCACACACACACACACACACACACACGCACACGCACGCACACACACACCTCCCTTCCAGTTCCAGCTGACGGTGACTTTTTGACTGGTAACCATAAAAGAATTCATTCAAAAGGGCAGTTGTTCCCAGCAGCCAGTGAGGTCCTTCCTGCGTTCGTCGTCTTGGAGAAGGAGGCACATACCAAAATAGAAGGCAAAATGGGAAGGAAAAGAGAAAGAAAGTGAAATTCCTGTTTTTGTTGTATGTATCCCCTTGCTTTTTAGACAAATTATCAGGGGTTTAAACACACACTCTCTCCCCTCCCTCCTCCCACTTCACACACACTAGATTGTTCTTGTTTGTTTGCAAACAGTCCAGAAGCACTGGGGTCTCATCAAATTAGATTCTAAGTGTCTTAAAGAATGCGATTTCAAGAAACCAAGAATCTGTGTCCTTCCCCTTCTCGAAGTGCCTGGAAGGGTGCAGATTTCTCCCACCTGCATCTGGCAATGTTATTTCCTATGTCAGAGAATCCCAAGTAGATCTTATACCTTAAAAAATAAAATAAAATCAGCTACACTACCTACCTTACAGGGAAGGAAAAAGAAATGATTCCAATTATTAACTAACCCAAGATACAAACACAGGGGAAACTAGGGAATGTGCTTTGCAGCAATGTAAGACTATAGGAGTTGGTTTTAACCATCCTTTGAATGTCCCTTTTTAAGCCTTTTTAAAAGGCAATTTTGCACAATGAGTAGAATTAGGCTTCTCCGTGGTCAAGATTTTGTTCACTCTATCAGTGCAAATTAAGTGGCACTGGCCCACTGGAAATTATAGTCTCCATTAGGAAGAAAAGAAATTACTTACCGAGCAGCAAATTCTCTAAATTTGTAATTCAGATCTTTAGCGCAGAATGCCGGTCAGGATCCAGCCCTTTGCATAAATTGGTTTTCTGGGGAGTTTAACCCCTTAGCCTCTGTTGCCCTTTTCTTGAACGGTATTCACGCAACCCTCTCCATCTCCTGGCCCTTTAACTGGCCCGGGTAGAAGTTGCAGTCCACAATTTCACAGAAGTAAGGATAATACATTGTCACACATTACCGTTTATAAAGTGCTCTGGGTACCATCTGTAATTTAAGGCTGTATTTCCCTCACTGAACTTAAGTGCTTCCTTTGTTATATTTCATTACTGGAGGACCGGCATGCACCTGTATAGATTCTTTTTTTTTTTCGTTTTCTGTTTTGTTTTGTTTTTCCAAATGAGCACTTCTTGACAAAATGGCCCCCAGCTGCACTTCTGCTATGACAGCCATGGAAGGGCTGGTTCCTTACGTGAGCTCCTCTCCCAGAAGCATGCTTTTGTCAAAATACAACCACATGGGGGAGCTGCAGGACCTGGGGTTCTACAGTGCCTAGCCTTTTTTCCCTGATTGCCTAATCAGGAAACTGGGCCAAAGCAGCCTGAGAGTGTGTATTTGTTGATTAACTTCTAGAAAGCAGTCAAGTTTAATGAGGAGAACTAGAACGAGAAAGCTGAACTGGGCAAGTCAGTTGCCTTCTACGATTCTCAGTCCTCCAAACGAAGATAAAGTTGGTTGGTTTGTGTTTCCATCCTTATCTGCTCCATCTTGGAAGAAGCTCAAGGAAGATTGTGTGATTGCAAAACGTTTAAGTTGGTGTCATTGCAGTGCATTTAAATAATCCTTACTGGCCCATCCTGCTCCACAAAGCAGCTTTACCTCTCATCTTCTCCACTCCCAAATAGAGAGCAAGTGACTTAAACTCTGAGTGTCCTCCCTCAACAATGGGCTAATAATAGAGCCTACTGGTGGAGTTGCTGTCAGCATGCAGTGAGATGGTGCATACCAAACATTTATTGCAGTGGCTGGCACATTGTAAGCACTTAGGAAAGGCAAGCTATTCTATCATGGGGAAATTTTAGCACCAAGTAACAGAAAACCCCTACTTGAATTGGCAGATAATCATAACAATAAGGGTATTTATCATTTCATATAACAGGTGTTGTATAACATCTTTGGCTTTGATTCTCTGAGACTCTGTTCCAGCTAACAACGATAATGAGGAAATGTATCTTTTCATATAACTGGTGTTAAGTCTCACAGCCTGGCTCTGGTTCTCTGACACTCCATTCTGCCATGTTCCATGGGCTGACTTCATCCTAAAACTGTGCTGAATGATGGCTGCAGTTCCAGGCAAGGGGATTTGGGAATACCATAATCAGTTTCAATGAATCATTTTGGTGAAATCATTGTTGAGAAGGCAATACAATGATGCAGTAGACAGTAAAGCCATTATTGATATCAGTGTTTTTAAGGCTCACCGTTCCCCAAACTAACTATGCCCCTTCAATTCACACTCAGGGGATTTGTGTAATGACGGTCCCCACCTTCCAAAGCAGGGAGACTAGACTGTGAACTTATCAAGATCTGGACCTTCTTGTCTTGCTCATTCACTGTTCTGTTGTCAGTGTCTAGCACAATGCCTGGACATGGTAGATACTCAACAAATATTGGTTGAATGGATAAATGGATAAACAAACATCCTGTGGCCACACCCATTGGGGATCGCCTTATCCTCTAGTGTGAATTTGTTTTAACTCCGAATACCTGATCACCCTAACCAGACATCTACCCTTCCCAGGCAACCAGCCCAATGGTTCTAAAAGTACAGTCCCAGGACCAAGCAGCCTCAGCACCACCTGAAAACATATTAGGAATGCAAACTCTCAAGCCCCGCTCCATACCTGCAGAATCAAAAACTCCTGGGATGGGACCCAGTAACCTGTGTTTTAGCAACCCCTCAGGTGGTTCCAATGAAGGAGAAAATGTGAAAACCACTGGTCCAGGTAAAGCTACCACTTCACTGAGCATCAGCAGTGTGTTTGGTCCAAAGACAGGCCCTGAAGATGCATACAGAATAAAAGCTAGCACTGAACCTCACTAGATGCCAGGTATTGTGTGTCACATGACTTGACCTTGTTCACTGCTTATTTCACAGATGAGGAAACTAAGGCTCAGAGAGAGAAAACGACTTTGCCCAAGAACACACATGGCACAGCCAAGGTTCAAATCCAACCTAAGTACATAAAGGCTTGCATTCGTGTCTGTGGGACAGACAGGCAGGCAAAAAAACAACAATAATACGATGTAAGAGAAGCTAATGCAGGATGTCGTGGGACTCAGGGGAAGGCACTGGCGCAAGACCACAGCGGGTGGAGGTTGGCCACTTTGGGGAGGTGACAGTTGAGTTAACTCACACAAAGTGAATAAGTGTTGGACAAAAGAGCTCCCAGAAGAACAGCAAGGGCAAGAGCCCAGGGTCCATGGAGAGAATGGCAGGTAGCTTAGCATGGCTGAAGTGAGACTGTGGGGAGAACGGATCAGAGGATGGAAGCTGGGGAGGTGGCACAGAGGGATCTCAAGGACTTGGAGTAAAGAGTCCATAGTAACGAGTTTAAATTGTCTCTGGAGGGCAATGGGGAGCCATGGAAGATATTTGAGCTGGAGGGTGACATAGTCAGATTTGTATTTTGGCTGCAGGTAGGATCTAATACAAAAGCAATTCAACTAATATTCACTGAGTGACCTGAGCTATCTGGGAGATATTTATTATAATGTGTTAAACTTCTTTGAAGATTGTAAGAAAGAGATAAAACCTCTAAATGGTTTTGACCCTTAAAAGGACACGTAAATGGTTATTTCTAAGTGTCATAAACATGGACTTGGGATTTGACCTCATCATTCACCCAGATGATTCACACCCATGATCCCAGGCCATGAGGTCTTGAGCAGATTACTTCTTCTCAGAGCCTTGGTTTGTTCCTCTGTGGAATGGGAATGCTAACAGCACTTATCTCAGAAAGTTGTGAGAATAAAAGAGACCATGCATTTAGAGCGTGTAGGCACCGTGTCTGGAAGGTCATGAGTGCTCACTTAGCTTATTGATGAGGATGCAGATGACCTCGGCCTGCAATAGAACAGATGTGTTCTCTTTCACGGACCGAAGGCCACCCAGCCTTTGGGACATGCTTAAACTTTGCCCCAGTTTCTCCTCATCCTCATAAGCAGTTGACTGGCTGGCTTATCTAGACAAAAGAAAGGAGGGAGGAGAGAAAGCAAAGAAAATGTTCATTCTCCCTGCTGTTCACCCCATTCTGAAGTAAGGCAGAATTTCTGGAGAGGGGGCTCGGGTCCAACCTTGGCTGTCCTTGGTCGTATGGTTGCATCTACTTATAATGGTGGCCAAGTCACCATGGCAGTAGGTGATGTGGCTGCCCTGCCCCATCATCTTCAGCCACCCAAGTTTACCTGCAGCACTGACAGCTTCCCACCCCAAAACTCCTCGTTCTTTGCTTTTCCTCTTGGTGGCTTTCTCCAGGGGCTGTAGGAGCTTGTTTAGCCCACCTGCATGGCATTTTGAAAATACCTGAAATTTTATGCCCTGAAGGACAACTCTCAATCAATGAAAGATGGGAGAGGGCAGGTAAATATCTCAGCTGCCCCATCTCTCAGTGGGACAATGTTGAGGGGTCGTCTTCATGTTCTCTCAAGGGTCCTCAGCAAGACCAAGCCACTCGTCACCCACAGCAGTAACATACTCATGAGCACGCGCCCCTCCCCCCCACCATTTGTGCTTCCTGGGATCACTTCCCAAATAAACTACTTGCACCCAAGTTTTTGTCTTAGGGTCTGTGTCTTACGTTAAAAACTTCTGGCCGGGCGCGGTGGCTCAAGCCTGTAATCCCAGCACTTTGGGAGGCCGAGAGGGGCGGATCACAAGGTCAGGAGATGGAGACCATCCTGGCTAACACGGTGAAACCCCGTCTCTACTGAAAAAAAATACAAAACACTAGCCGGGCGAGGTGGCGGGCGCCTGTAGTCCCAGCTACTGCGGAGGCTGAGGCAGGAGAATGGCGTAAACCCGGGAGGCGGAGCTTGCAGTGAGCTGAGATCCGGCCACTGCACTCCAGCCTGGGCGACAGAGCCAGACTCAGTCTCAAAAAAAAAAAAAAAAAAAAAAAGGATCACCTGAAGTCAGGAGTTCTAGACCAGCCTGGCCAACATGGTAAAACCCTATCTCTACTAAAAATACAAAAGTTAGCTGGGCGTGGCCGGGCGCGGTGGCTCATGCCTGTAATCCCAGCACTTCGGGAGGCCCAGGTGGACAGATCACCTGAGGTCAGGAGTTTGAGACCAGCCTGACCAACATGGAGAAACCCCATCTCTACTAAAAATACAAAATTAGGCGGACGTGGTAGCACATGCCTGTAATCCCAGCTACTAGGGAGGCTGCGGCAGGAGAATCGCTTGAACCGGGGAGGGGAGGTTGCGGTGAGCCGAGATGGCACCATTGCACTCCAGCCTGGGCAACAAGAGCGAAACTCCGTCTCAAAAAAAAAAAAAAAAATTAGCCAGGCGTGGTGGCAGGCGCCTGTAATCTCAGCTACTTGGAGGGCTGAGGCAGGAGAATTGCTTGAACCTGGGAGGCAGAGGTTGCAGTGAGCCGAGACTGCGCTATCACACTACAGCCTGGGGGACAAGAGCGAGACTTCGTTTCAAAAACAAAAAAAAAAATCTGTGTCTTAGGGTTTTCTCGGGAACATCTATCCCATGACAAGGAGCTGAATAGAAGGACATTAATATGGGCGCTAGTTTTAAAGGTGCTGGAAGAGTTGAAAAGACAAGCATATTGAAAAGACACCCAGAGATTAGACATAGAAATAGGCTACAAACAGAACTGCCTCTAGAGACAGATAGCCAAAGGGAAGAGGTGATGCACTGGAGCCAGGGAACCCGGGCACCCTGTGGGAAGTAGAACCCCATGTGGATGGGGGTGAGGCTGCTTGAGGGTAGCTGGAACCAGATGGAAGCTTCTGCAAGCAGTACCTTTATTGTTGTTTGGAGGGAGGAGGCAGGAAAAATATGTGTCAGTGCTGCGCATTGGCTGAACCTAACCAGAAGCCAGTTGGTAAAGGAACCTGGGAAATGCAGTTTGAAGAGAAACTTGGAAAAATGATCTAAGAGTAAACAGACAAATACCTAGCACAGTTGGTGGCTTTAAGAGGAGGAAAAAGGGAAGGGAAGGAAAGGGGAGGGGAGGGGGAAGGGGCAACCTTGATTCGGGTCCCACCCCCTTCCCTGGCTCTAAATAAATGAACATGTATGCTACGGTCATGCTGACATCTTTGTCTCCTCTTTATCTTCAGAAGAGAGCAGTAGCTATGAACACAGGCTCTGGGTCCAAACGGCCTTGGTTGGAATCCCAGTGATGCTACTTGCTAGCCACATTGCTTTGAGCAAGTTCCTTAATTTTTTCGAGCTTCACTTTCACATCCAAAAAGTGGAGACACTAGCAGAATCCACCTCACTGAGTTGCTGTGGGCATTTAATGATGTATTCCATGCAAAGCACAACATTAGTGTCTAATAAATGTTCATGCTCATGGAGACATACTGTTCTTTGAGTTATCAATCAGCTTTTTCAAGTTCCTGCTAAAACTTCCTTCTCCTCTTTATCACTCACACCTCCAACTTCAATGTCAAGAATCTACCCCTTGTCTCTACTTCACTGTCTTTAAAAAAATAAATCAATCAATCTTTCTATTTTCATAGAGGTTCTGTGAGAACTGAGGAGAAACAGCCTTTCTCCTCCCCTCTGGGCTCGTAACACTCTCTCCGCATCGCCTGCCCCCTCCCTATCTTTGCTGGCCAGTTGTTCACAAGTAGCTTAACAGTTTTGAGAATACAAAAACAGGAAACTATGCCCCAGCCCTAAGACTAAAAAACTCATGTGCAAATCCTTCAGCGGACAGATTTCTTCAGCTTTCAAAAACTAAGGCCTTGAAAAATCAGGTCCCATGGCCAAGATCTCTGGATTTGCTTAATCATTTCCTTTGCAAATTTATAACCTCTTTAACCATGAAGAGAGATGGTGAGAAAGGGGGAGGCGGGAGTTGAAAATGTTTTAAGTCAACCACAAGACAGGACAGGAAACTCTGGGTGGGGGGGCGGGGGTTGCATTTCTCTTTAATCCCTCTGTGGCAGAGAGGCCTAAGATAGCAGCTCTGGAAAACTGTTTATTGTCCCAGAAATGACCGTTCTGGGATATTGTTTTGCTGTTGATATTGACCCAGAGAAAAATGTGGCAGCCTTCTTCATTCAGTGGCTTACTAGAGAATAGAAGAGCAGGGAGGGCTCTGAGACACCCCGGTCTGACCCTCTGCTTGACTCATGCAACAGACATTTATTGAGTGGCTGCCCTGCCCTCCAATGGATAGATAGGACTGAGACGGCCTCCCAAAGAGGTACAATTAACTTCCTTGCTTTTTCAATGCCATTTGAAAAGTTAAAGAATCTACTGGGGGCTGTCTACTAGAAGAATCTAAAATAGGTGATCCAAAGCTGTTTTATTATTAAAATTCCTGAAAGACAAAAAGACGTTTTTTGGTTTTTTGTTTTTTTGTGGTTCTTAGCCCTTCCTTCTCGCTTTCTGAGTTTTTCTTGGCTAATCAGAGTCATGTCCTTTTTTTAACCTTTAAGGTAAGTTCCCGTCTTTAGCAGTGGTTTTTATTTGAAGCCAGGGCCCAACCCACTTATGTTGATCCAGCGAATGAAATGGAATGGAACAGAATGGAATAGAAAAGAACACAGTAGAAATCTCATGGTGCATCACGGGTAATATGGGCAACATTTATTAGTGGAAGATTTGTTTTGATTGCTAATGTATGTGTATAGATTCAAAATGTATTTCTTGTTATGATTTGTCATAAGAAAAGTGTAAAAGCCTCTGATCTTTAATATAGTTCGGCGGCTAAAAGTGTGGGATCTAGAGTCTACTAGCATGAGTTTGAATGTCAGCCTGTCCCTCTGACTGGCTGTTTGATGGACAGGCTGATTATCCTCTCTGGACTCACTTACTTAAGGGAAATACAACACAATAGAGACATAAAATGAATATTGGATATCACAGTGTCTGAATTTCTGGGGTCATTTATCTTCAGAAAATGCCATCCTGCCCCCTGTGTCTTTCCTTTGGCCCAGCATTCTGCCGATTGTCTAGGGTCTACTCACCTTAGGTGAAGCTACTTCCTCTAGCTTAACCTCTCTCGATTTGATCTCCCTTCATTCCCTCTACCTCTACCTGCTGTCTCTAACATCATCTGTGGAAAACCAAAGCCATTTAATATGTAAAATTTATCTTGGGAAAATGGCTACATAATTGCAGACTGTCTTACCTACTAAGTACAAATATAAAAGCTAGACAAAAACCTTGAAGGCATCCTAAAAGAGAGATAAAGCGCTCCACTTCAATTGAAAGCAACAATAAGACTGACAGTTGACTTTTCAGCAGAGCTAATGAAAGTCTTAGGACAAACTCCTTAAAAAAAAAAAAGATAAGATGGAAAAGAAAAAGAAAAGAAGAAAGAAAAAAAAAAAGGGGTTGAAAAAACCCCTGGCAACCTATAGTTCTACACCTAGTAAGAAATAGCTATCAAAATTAAAGATAACTATGTTTTCAGATAAACAAAAACTAAGTTACTATATTACCAGCAGATCCTTACTAAAAGAAATACTAAAAGATACCCTTTAAGAAAAAAATAAAATGATCTCAGATGGAAGAATAAAAATGTAGGAAAGAATTAAAAGCAACAGAAGGATAAATGTGTCGGTAAATCTAAACGAATACCAACTATGTTAAAAGATCATAATAATGTCTTCTGGGATTTAAAATATATATAGAAGGCCAGGTGTGGTGGCTCACACCTGTAATTCCAGCACTTTGGGAGGCCAAAGTGGGTGGATCACTTCAGGTCAGGAGTTTGAGACCAGTCTAGCCAACACGGTGAAACCCCGTCTCTACTAAAAATACAAAAATTAGCCGGGCATGGTGGCACAGTAGTAGTCCCAGCTACTCGGGAGGCTGAGGCAGGAGAATCACTTGAACCTAGGAGGCAGAGGTTGCAGCGAACCAAGACTGTGCCACTACACTCCAGCCTGAGCAACAGAGCAAGACTCTATCTCAAAAAGAAATAAAATATAAAATAAAATACAATATATGTAGAGTTAAAATACATGGTAGCAATAACACAAAAGATAGTCAAGGAAAAAAAAAGGTACTAAGCATGTTCCAAATTCTTTTATTGCCTGAGAGCTAGCAAATATACTAATTTTATTAGATCCTGATAAGTCAGGAATTATCATTGTAATCTATAAGGTAATAAAAAATATAGAAAAAAACAAGCTAATAGGAGAAGCACAATGATTGAAAAAAGACTTCATTAATTTAAAAGGTCAGAAAGGAGAAAATGGGGAACTTGTAAAAGTTGAGACTAATTAAAACAATAATATATTAATATCCTGATAGTACTATACTAATAATTACTTTACGTGTAAATAGACTAAATATTCCAATTAAAAGACAGATAGATTGTATGCTAAATAAAAAACAAAAACCCAAATATAATCTTCTTACAAGAGATAAGACCTAAATATAAGCACACAGAAAAGATGAAAATAAAGATAGAAACAGATATTTCATGAACATACTAATCGAAAGAAAACTAGTGTAGCTATTCTAGTATCAGATGGAATACACTTTAAGAAAAGAGGCAACATAAAAGAAAAAGAGGATTATCTTACAATAACGAAAAGAGTCAATCCTACCAGAAAAAGCAATTCTAAATCTACAGTAGCTACTAGAATAGCTTCAATATACATAAAGCAGAAACTGCCAGATCTAAAAGGAGATATAAATCCACAATTATAGAGGTAGGCTTTAACATATTTCTATCAACAACTGATAAACAAAAAGATAATAAGTCAGTAAGAATGGAGAAATTTTGACCAGCACTATTTACACACTTGGCCTAACTGACATTTGTAGAACAAATCAACCAGTAACTGCCCAGTGCATCTTCTTTTTCTAAGTGCACATGGAACATTTAACAAAAGTTGTCACATACTGGACTATGGAGTAGGTCTCAACAAACTTCAGATGCTGAAAGCACACAATATGTTCTCTGACTACAGTAGAATTAGCTAGAAATCAATAAGGATAAGAAAATGTCTAAGTAATTGGAAATTAGGCAAAACAATTCAAATAGCTCGTGATTTAAGAGAAATCACAGTAGAAATTAGAAAATATTTATTTGACATATCAAAATGTAGCATTCAGCTAAAGCTGTGCTTATAGGGAAATGTTTATCTTTAAATACACATATTAGATAACAAGAGAGGAAGAAAATCAATGACCTAAGAACACACTTTAGAAACTTAGAAAAATAAAAGCAATCAAACCTAGAAAAATTAGAAACAGGGAGATAATAAAGATAAGAGAAGACAGTTATGAAAAGAAAACAAATGTACAACAAAACATCTCTTTGCAGAGATGCAACACCTCTTATTGTCAGATTAACTACCATTCATTTGTTCATCCATCTTTGCATTCATTCATTCATTCATTCAATAAATATTTACTGAGAATCTATGCTGTGGATCAGGCACTGTTCTAATTTCTTAGAATAAAGAAGTGAACAAAACAAAGTTCTTCCCTTCAAAGAGCTTATATTTTGGTATAGGAAACAGGCAGTAAACAAACCACTAGTGATAAGATGTCAAAAAGTGGAATGTGCTATTAGTAAATGAAAAAGCAGAGTAATACAGAGTGATACAGAGTAATACAGAGTAAAGGCCACGTGAATTTAGTTGGGTTGATCAGGGAAAGGCTCTTTCAAGATGACATTTGACCAGAGAGTTCCATAGAATGGGGAGTGAATCATGCAAATATGAGGAAGAAAAGCATTCCAGACAAAAGGTACTGCACAAGTACTGCACAACCTTAGGGCTTGAAGAGGTACTGCACAAGCCCTAAGGTGAATGCACATTTGACACATTGAAAAGAGCTTGTATGCTCTTGCATAATGTTGGACAGGCTGTCAGAAACCAGAAAGGCCTTGTAACCAGGATGGTAAGACCTGGATTGTAGCCTGAACATGATAGGAAGATGCTAGAACATTTTCGGCAGGGAAGGGACAGAATCTGATCATTCATAAGACATATTTTTCCATTTCTCCTCCAGGAGGTTAATTTGTCACTTTCTCCCTGACAGGCTTTAAATTCTGTAATTCAAGTTCTATTAGCATGATTTTCCAAGGAAAAAGCAAACTTTCTCCGTAAATAAATCCTCCTGCCCTCCTGCCAGGAGAGAGGGCTTCAAGCAGCTTTTCTAAGAGAGATTTTTTTCACCCCATGATAGTTGGATGTTAGGAAAGTCACAGAGACAGAACAAGTCATAAACATCACTGAGGTCTGTCTGAGGTTGGTTGAACAGGTGTATGTGAAAACCCTTAACCCCACCAGGAAGGACATGTGACTATGAGGAGGGAGTAAAAATATGATGAAACTGTTAGTGGACTTTCTGTTCTGAGCACAAGAAACATTTCCACCATGCAAGCAAGTAGAAATGTAAATGACACCTCAGAGAAGAGTTTCAAGTCAAAGAGATGGATGCCGCAGCCTTCAAAAGACAGTGAGATCATTTCAGCACAATTTTCAAATGCAGCCTCCCCAGTACAGCCTACAATCATGTTTCTTCGGGGAAGAGGCAACGCATTCTGCTAAAACTTGAATTTGTTTCCAAGATTTAAATACCAGAAAAATGCATACGCAAATTCAGATTTCCATGTTCTCTTGAAATATTGGAAGTTGGAGGATCATGGACAAAATCTAGGACACCAAACGACCCTCCCCCTTTGCTGGGGCTTAGTCTCACTTTTACACAATCCCCACAGAACTCTTCTTACCTGCTCAGCCCCCAGAGCTCTCTGCAGACATGCTCTCTAGTTTAAGAAATGAGGTTGATGAATTGAGGAAGAGAAAGCACATTTCTCAAAGCATTTCCCAGAGGACCACCAATCCTATAAGGTATTCTAAGGGATCTAAAGCTTCACAATCTGGTAGGCAGAATTCTAAAGTGGTCCCCAAGATTGTCCCCTCCTTGACCTGGTGTACATGGCATCCATAATCCCCGAACCTGGAACATTGGCTGGACCTTTGAATTGATGAGCTATCACTACTATGATTAAGTTAGATGACAAAGGTAAAAGAATGTTGTATCTAAGGTCCCCAGTCAGTTGACTTTGATTTAATCAAGAGGAAGATTATCCTGGGTAGGCCTGGTTTAATCAGGTGATCCCTTAAAAGGAACTAGGGAAGCAGCAGCAGATGTTGTCCCATGGCCTTGTATGGGACACAATGCAAGCCGCCATGCTGTGGAGAGAACAACATAGCAGCCAACTAGGAGCTCTAGGAGCTGAGTTCCTCAGTCCTGCAACTGCCAGGAACTGAATTCTGTCAAAAACTGGTGAGCTCAGAAGAGGACTCAGGCCTCAAATGAGATTACAACTCTGACCAATATGTTGATTTCAGCCTAGTGAGACTCAAAGCGAAGGATCCAGCTAACTTATACCCAGAGTCTCAAACTGTTAGATAGTAAATGGGTATTGTTTTAAGTGGCTAACTCTGCGGTGATTTGCCACAGAATGATAGAAAATTAACGCACCTGTGTCCATTCAACAAGGATTTAATGAGTGAACCTACTACATGTTAGGTGCTGTTCTAGAAACTGAAGATGCACAGAGAGCAAGACAGACAAAGTTCTTGCTCTCCTGGAGCTTACAGTCTAGTAGGGAAAGTCAGATCATAAACAGGAAAAACAAAGGCCAGGCACGGTGGCTCACACCTGTAATCCCATACTTTGGGAGACCAAGGTGGGCAGACTGCTTGAGCTCAGCAGTTTGAAAGCAGCCTGGGCAACATGGCAAAACCGCATCTCTACTAAAGATACAAAAAAAGGCCCTGCGTGGTGGCTTACGCCTGTAATCCTAATACTTTGGGAGGCCGAGGTGGGCAGATCACCTGAGGTTGGGAGTTCAAGACCAGCCTGGCCAACATGGAGAAACCCCATCTCTATTAAAAATACAAAATTAGCCAGGCTTGGTTGGTAATCCCAGTTACTTGGGAGGCTGAGGCAGGAGAATTGCTTGAAACCAGGAGGCGGAGGTTGCAGTGAGCTGAGATCCCACCATTGCACTCCAGCCTGTGCAACAAGACCAAAAACTCTGTCTACAAAAAAAAAAAAATACAAAAAAAATTAGCTGGGCATGGTGGTGTGTGCCTTTAGTCCCAGCTACTCAGGAGGCTGAGATGGTAGGATTGCTTGAGACTGGGAGGCGGAGGTTGCAGGGAACTGAGATGGCACCACTACACTCCAGCCTGGGTAACAGAGCAGGGTCACACGTTTGACCTTCAGTGGTCACACGTTTTTGGGTGTTTTGTTTTGTCTAACAGAAAACAAAAAATGTGTGACCACTGAAGGCTAAGCAGGACAGAATATAACTTCGTCGTGTACACTCCTGAAGGTTATATTAATAGATTCTGGGTTACTGACTCCAGAATCCATTTGCTCATTGGTTTCCTAGCAGAAACCAATGAGCAAAGGTAATTCAAGAGGTTACATAAGCAAAAATAATAGTAATTAATAGGAAAAAAGAGATACAGTTTTATTAATGTTGATAAATGCTACATATACCAAAATACTAAATCAGGGAAAGGGGACAGGATGTGATGGATAGCCAGTGACAGCTTCTCTGAGGAGGTGACATGGAGCATGAACCTGAAGGACAAAGGGAGCAAGCCCTGGAGGAATCTGAGACAACAGCATGGTTTGAAAACACCCGCTGTTGTCTTTCTCTTGAGGAACCCCGGGACACGTGCAGATATTAAAGGCTCTGAGAATCCCTGCAGTAAATAACCAGTTGCAAGTTGCTGAGTCCAGTACCCCTGAACTTATTAAAACCTGTGATTCCACGAATTAGTCATCCTCTTCACAGGCTTTATAAAATATTGGATCAGTGGCCAGGCACAGTGGCTCACGCCTGTAATCCCAGCACTTTGGGAGGCCGAGGCAGGTGGATTACCTGAGGTCAGGCGTTCAAAACCAGCCTGGCCAACATGGCAAAACCCCATCTCTACTAAAAATACAAAAATTAGCCGGGCGTGGTGGTGCACGCCTGTAGTCCCAGCTACTCAGACGGCTGAGGCAGGAGAATCACTTGAACCCGGGAGGCACAGGTTACAGTGAACCGAGATCGCTGCACTCCAGCCTAGGTGACAGAGTGAGACTCCATTACAAATATACATATATATATGATCAGGAGCCAAATCCTTGGGGAGCACCTATTTTAGATGTGAAGGAAAAAAGCAGATAGAAATTGGTCCAGAGAAAGAGGTGAGCTTCCAGTGTGCCCTCCACACAGCGGCCAGAATGAGTCTTTTAAAATTTAAGTCAGATCAGCTCCAAGCCTTCCAATGTCGGAAACGGGGAGAGGAGTTTGGAGGCTGTCGCTGTCGTGCAGCTCAGCGATGACTGGAATTTGACCGAGGTGCTGCTGCAGGATGGTGAAGAGTGACCAGATTCTGGATCTATTTGGGAGATGGAGAGGGTGGGGTTTGCTGTTGGACTGGATGAGGGTAGGAGACAAAGGCAGGAGCCCAGGTTGAGGACGAAGGACTCAGGGCTCTGAATCAGGAGTGGCTGATTTATGCTGCGTAGTTAGCATTTTGGAAAGGTAGGGGTGTGTGTACGATGCAGTCAGACGGTAGTCAGAGCATTTACATACGTGAGTCAACCTGGGAGTGAACTTGTGTCCAACTGAACATGAAGCAATTATTCAAAGTTGGTTTCCGGAATATTCCCAGGGTGAAATAACTTCCTGTGTTTATCACTGCCTTCTCAGTTTAAGTGCTTGCTTGTCTAGTGAACTGAGTTAGCCTTGTCTGTTGAAACTTGGAGTGGTGGGCATGCAGGAAAAATTCTGTGAAAATTTCAGGAAACTGACAGACACTTCTGAAAGAAAAGAAAGTGAACAACATTATCCCTGGCCTTTTTTTTTTTTTTTTTTTTTTTTTTGAGACAGACTCTCGCTCTGTCACCCAGGCTGGAGTGCAGTGGCCGATCTCCGCTCACTGCAAGCTCCGCCTCCCGGGTTCACACCGTTCTCCTGCCTCAGCCTCCTGATAGCTGGGACTACAGGTGCCTGCCACGACTCCCGGCTAATTTTTTGTATTTTTAGTAGAGACGGGGTTTCACAGTGTTAGCCAGGATGGTCTCGATCTCCTGACCTCATGATCCGCCCGCCTCGGCCTCCCAAAGTGCTGGGATTACAGGTGTGAGCCACCAGCCTGGCCTCCTGGCCTCTTTTATGAGAGGGGAATTGATTGATTGATTCAGTGCCTGATCGAGTATTGCCTGTGAGTAAATATTTAGGGGAGTGATAAATTAAGAAAAGCACAGAACACCCCAGTGTAATGGAAGGGAGCCACTCCAAAGGCCAGATGTCGAGAAAATACTATGGGAGCTGCCACGTGCATAATTGAGTTGCAGACCCTTGTGTGATATGCTTGAAGTCTTGGTTAAGAACGTGGAATCTACAACTCAACTCTCCCACTGAGCTAAGTGTGAGAGCTTGTTCAAGCTAAGACACTGAGCTAGAACATCTTGTCTCAGCTTCTTCACTATAAAATAGGGGTGGTGCTATTATGATAATAATGGTGTTGTTCTATGGTGATAATACCATCATCATAGAAGGAAATCAGATACAGACACACACTGCTCAGAGCAGTGCCTGGCATCAAGCTAGCACAGAATCAGCATCTGCAATTGTTATTATGATGCTGTTTCAGACGTGTATTTTTCTGTATTATGAAACCACAACGTATTTTTAAATGTTAGAGGAGAGAATGGAAAAGCAACCATCATAATCCCATTCCCCTGGCACAATCTTAATTTTTCACAGTCCCTGCAAATATTTTTTACATAGATCATTTCGTACTTACGAAAGTAGCTGGCATATAGTAGGCACTCAATAAAATGCTTACTGGCTGACTCCCCAGTTCAGTGCAAACTATTTTGTTTTATGCTTTGTGTACCTAAAATTATATCAGATATATTTTGCTTTGGTTTCTTTTTCCTCATAAACAACACGATTACAATTGTATGGCTACAAGATATCTCATGGTGTCAATGTAACAAGCCTTGAATAAGTCATTTTTCTTTTGCTGTACTATTATACATGGAATCACTACAAACCACACTATTTTAGATAACACCACATTGAACCGTTTAGTACACAGTGTTTTGCCTTTTTTCTAAAATTTCTTAAGACAACTGTGGAATTTGGAAATAAATACTCTCAGCTAAACTTTTAAGTTATCTGTAAGGGAGCCTAAAAAAGTTAAACCAAAATGAGATTCTTTTTATAAGATCAGGTTGTAATAAAATGAATTTCACAAGATGACAGTTCCATGAATGAAATAGTGACCTCATTTTCATTTTGAAAAGCTGCTTTCCCCTCATCCAAAAAAGTTGTATTAGAAACAATTCCTGCAATACTCTAGTGATCTTTTATCTGAGATTAATAAAAGATATGAGTATTTTGATGTATGCATTAACAAAAGAACAATAAATTCAACTTTAGTAGGTGTAAGTAAGGAAAGATCTCAGCAGATCTGGTTAACTCTAAGTCTGGCTTTAGAAAGCCACAGTGAGTCGGGCACGGTGGCTCACAATTGTAATCCCACCACTTTGGGAGGCCAAGGCGAGTGGATCACCTGAGATCAGAAGTTCAAGACCAGCCTGGCCAACATGGCGAAACCCTGTTTCTACTAAAAATACAAAACTTAGCCAGGCATGGTGGCAGGCACCTGTAATCCCAGTTACTCAGGAGGCTGAGGCAGAATTGCTTGAACCCAGGAGGCAGCGGTTGAGGTGGGCCGAGATCGTGCCACTGCACTCCAGCCTGGGCAACAGAGAGAGACTCCATCTCAAAAAAAAAAAAAAAAAAGAGAGAGAGAGAGAGAGAATCTTTCTCCTTAAACTCTCTTTTCTTTATCCTTTTTTTATTATTTATGTATGTATTTATTTATTTATTGTAAGAGACAAGGCCTTGATCTGCCACCCAGGCTGGTGTGCAGTGGCGCAGTCACAGCTCACTGCAACCTCAAACTCCTGAGCTCAAGAGATCCTTCTGCCTCAGCCTCCTAAGTAGTTGAGACTACAGGCATATGCCACCATGCCCAGCAATCTTTTAATTTTCTTGTAGAGACTGTTTTGAGCTATGTTGCTCAGGCTGGTCTTGAACTCCTGGTCTCAAGGAGTCTTCCCATCTTGGCCTCCTAAAGTTCTGGGATCACAGGCAAGAGCCACCACAGCCAGCCATGTCCTTTCTTATTTTATCACCTGAATTATGGCCATAAGGCAGGATGAAAAGAAAACAAAATTAGAGAACCTGAGAATGAAATCATTGATTCAGTAACTGTTACATGTTCTACCCTGGATATATTCCATTTAATCTTCAGAGGAACACAGTGAGGTGGGGTTCTTCATCTCCTTTCTACACATGAGAAAACTGAGGTGTAAGGAGGTTATAGAATTTGCCAGAAGCCACAGAGCTGTTAAGCAAAAAAGCAAAGATTCCAAATGGGAGTGCGTGATTCCCAGTTTGCAGACTGAATCACAAGGCTGCATCGCCTCCTGCCATGTTGGGGAAAGCAGCGGGGGTCAGTATGAGGGAGGCAGGCAGAGTCCTTCTCTCTTAATGTTCAGGTCAGCATGAGGAGACAGGGGCCACATCTTTGTTGTTAGCTTGTGTCTACAGCTCCCTAGAGTTCTGTGTTTCTCTTACAAAGTTAAGAACACACAACACCCCCTTGAGTTAGGAGCGGGAAAGAGTTGACTTTTGTTACCCAGTCTTGGGGAAGTTGATGGTTCTAGGTCCCTTTCACTGTGTGGAGGCCTGACATTTGGTATTTGGGGAAAAAGTGGGAGAAAAAAGACTCCAAAATCCAAGCCCAGGCTGCTTAGGGCCTGCCTGCCCGATTGCTTGCCAAACAGGAACCCTTCCTTGGCTGTCTTCCCTCCTAAATGATTTTCAAACTACAGTTTTAAAAACAGTTCCTTTGGGGAATTATAAAAGCAATCATGTTTTTGATGGAAAATTGTTGTGTCAACAGAAATGCATGAAAAATAAAATCACCAATTTCCCCATCACCCAGAAAGAACCACTGTTAACATTTTAACTACTTTTCCTTCTTTTTTTCCTTTATGCGTAAATACTATTTTGTAAGCACTCAACTGCATAAAAAGTTTTGTAGTATGCACTTTTAAAATTAAACATTGTATTATCAGCATTTTCCCATGTTCTAAAATTTTTCTAAAACTTGGAAAACATGATTTTTAACAACTACCTAATAGTCTACTCTATAGATTATTATAACATTTAATAATTTCTCTATTGGCGGACATTCCTTTGTATCCTATTTCAAGCAACATTTCCCCATACAGATGTTTAGCCTTTATACAGAGATTATAGTTTGATTCCACCATTCAAACTATTTTTATTTCACACCAACTTCCTTCTAGGCTTTTCTGTATCAGAAGAGTTGGGATGTAAATTACAGGAGTGATCTCAGCTCAGAAACAAATTCCATTGCTGTACCGTAGCAGCAACGCCCTCTGAGGAGAAGCCAACATGCCCTTTTAGTAAGTTTTTGGGTCACTCCAGTTAAAAGCAAACCAACACAGAAGTTTCCCTTGACTCTCCTCCCCCACCCTGTTTCTCTTCCCCTTAATTTCAATTTCTGCCTCTTTACCTCCCATTTACTTCTCAGAATGTTGTAATCTATCTTCCACTCCCATAACTGCTGAAACAGCCCTTGCAAAACACTAAATTCATTGTGCTATGCTTTAATTTCTAATTGCACAAGTGATACACGACAGCACTTTCTTAATTAAAATGATAATTAACAACTTAAAAGTAAATATTAAATTCACTTTTTTTTTTTTTTTTTTTTGAGACGGAGTCTCGCTCTGTCGCCCAGGCTGGAGTGCAGTGGCCGGATCTCGGCTCACTGCAAGCTCCACCTCCCGGGTTCCCGCCATTCTCCTGCCTCAGCCTCCCGAGTAGCTGGGACTACAGGCGCCCACCACCTCGCCCGGCTAGTTTTTTTGTATTTTTTAGTAGAGACAGGGTTTCACCATGTTAGCCAGGATGGTCTCGACCTCCTGACCTCGTGATCCGCCTGTCTCGGCCTCCCAAAGTGCTGGGATTACAGGCTTGAGCCACCGCGCCCGGCCTTAAATTCACTTTTTTTACTTTTTTATTTTTTAATTTTTTTTTTTTTTTTTTTTTTTTGAGATGGACTCATGCTCTGTTGCCCAGACTGGAGTGCAATAGCACGATCTTAGCTCACTGCAACCTCTGCCTCTGGGGTTCAAGCAATTCTTCTGCCTCAGCCTCCCGAATAGCTGGGATTACAGGTGCCTGCCACCATGCCCAGCTAATTTTTGTATTTTTAGTAGAGATGGGGTTTTCCCATGTTGGCCAGGCTGGTCTCTTGGCCAGGGTGGTCTTGAACTCCTGATGGACATTTAGGTTGTTTCTAGTTCTTCACTGAAACAAACAATAATACAACAAAGGGCACCCTTCTCCCTGTGCACCCATGAGAATCTCATTTCTCTAGGGCAGATACAGAGAATTGCACCTGCAGGCTGATCCAGTGCACACTTTTCCTTTTAACATTAATGGGCTCCAACAACCTCCCCACCACCACCACAACGCAGCACATTCACATGAACAACCCATTTCAACCCCATGCTACTCGGCTCTTCAGTAGCCTCGTACAGCAGGTTCCCCACTTCTAACTTTTATTCCACTTTGCCGTCCTGTTGCTTTCCCTCTCTCGAAGCCCAAACTTCTAAATCCCCTTTGCAATCTTCCCCTTTTCTGTCCATCCTGAAATGTGATTGTTGCCTGGAATTCTCCTTGTTGTGCTGAATGATCTCGTATATTCCTATGACTGGCACAACCAGTTCCCTCACAGGTCACAGACTCAAATACTTACGGAAGGCAGGCGGGGCAAAGAAATACTGAGGAATCCATGTACCTCCCCCAGTACCCAAGCCCCCACCCCACCCCCCAGCTCCAGCTGTTGTTGCTTTATTGGAATCTATGCCGAATACTCTCAGATTTCTTTTTCTCAAAAGGAGGTGGAAATCAGACTTTAAATATAAGTGCTCGCATTTTCTTAAGAATTGAAAATCAATTCAAAAGAAATTTTAATTCCTTTTGTTCAACAAAACACCCCTGTGGAGCAGGTTCAGCTGCCAAGATCCCAGACGGTGACTTCCACCTCAAACACAATCACTGCCCTCCTCACATCCTCCCTTTCCTGACACCCACCTGTGCCTTATCCAATCAGACACCAGTCCCATGATTCCACCTGAGACATCATTCCAGAATTCAGCCCACCCTTCTGTCCTTCCGGTCACTTCCTTAATTCCAACTCCCAACAAATCAAATCCTGACTGTGACCAGAACATCCTAACTGGCTTTCCTGCCATTAGGTGATGCCTACCCTACCTGCCTTGTGCTACCCTCTGCTCCATTCAAAAGCATTCTTGCCATGGCTGCTGGAGAGAACCTCACGTCAGAAGAGGCAGGGAGGGGAGAAGGAAGAGGTGGAGGCGGAGAGAGGAGGAGAAAGGGAGAGCATCCATGTCTTCCCTGCTCAGAGAGCCTTGCTGGTGCCATGTTGCCCATCAAACAGTTGCTAACTGTGGCCACCTTTGTTCAGCACTTGACCCAACATTATAAAATTTGATCCAATATTATGAAGTCAGATTTCATATAAGTATTTAGCTATTGGGCTTTTCCTGATATATCTAATTTGCCCTAGCCGCGATGGTTCACACCTATAATCCCAGCACTTTGGGAGGCCGAGGCAGGCGGATCACCTGAGGTCAGGAGTTCAAGACCAGCCTGGCCAATATGGTGAAACCCTGTCTCTACTAAAAATACAAAAATTAGCCGGGCATGGTGGCGGACACCTGTAATCCCAGCTACTCAGGAGGCTGAGGCAGGACAGTAGCTTGAACCTGGGTGACGGAGGTTGCAGTGAGCTGAGATCTTGCCACTGCACACCAGCCTGAGTGACAAGATCGAGACTCTGTATCAAAAAAAAAAAAAAAAAAATCTAACTGGCTTTTAGCAGGGGGTCTTTAGTCTCCCATGGAATCAGTCTTCTAGAGCCAGGTAGTGACCATTGCTTTGGGGAGTCACGTGCTTTACAGTTCTGCAGTTTTTCTACTTTCTCTATTTCTGTACCTGGCCAGCCTCATGCACAGATGTTACTGCCTGGCCCTGAAGGAGCTTCCAACCACTGAACCACAGGCCGAAATTCAATCTGTTAATGTGCCCACAAGACCCTGTGTGATCAGCCCCTATGCCCCGCCACAGTCTCTACTCCCGGCCCTTCCCTTCATCCCCATCCTTTCTTCCACCACTAATAACAGTTGACTCACAAAGAAAGTGTTTCAGACCTGAACCTAACCACCACTCAAATGCCATGGTTGTTTTCGTTACTTAAATCAAGGCAGACAAACTCCGTTCAGAGAGGTCTTCCCTTTGGCTCAATAAATCTCTCTTCAAATCGCTAATGAAGTTGAACTTGCTCTAGACACTGCATTTCAGGTTTACGAAACTACTACTGAAGCTCTTCATTTAGTTCTCAGGAGTGTACTACTCAGCACAGATGCTAATAGAGGGAGACTGAGTTGCTGACGGACAAAGACACACCTAATTTATTTAAAACCCCCAGGAGAAGTGTAGTGAAGTTCACCCAGTAAGAATGCGGTTCACATTCTTAGAGCACACACACACACACACACACACACACACACACACACACACCCCTTAACTGTCTCCTCGATATATATAATTATTATACATAATGATTATTTTGCTCCATGGTAATTAGTTACAAATAAAAGTTGCTCCTATAAACTACTGAGTTAGGATGATTTTTGTAAAACTAGACACAAATTTCCGTGTTTTAAAGATTCTTTGAAATGTTAAAGTCTACTTTACTTTAGACTTACGATGCTACCCCTAATTGGGTCTCCCCTTTTTTTTTTTTTTTTTTTTTTGAGACAGAGTCTCGCTCTGTTGCCTGGACTGGAGTGCAGTGGCGTGATCTCAGCTCACTGCCACCTCCGCCTCCCGGGTTCAAGCGATTCTCCCCCTCCCGCAGCCTCCCGAGTAGCTGGGATTACAGGCACATGCCCAGCTAATTTTTGTAGTTACACTAGAGATGGGGTTTCACCATGTTGGCCAGGCTGATCTTGAACTCCTGACCTCAGGTGACCCGCCTGCCTCAGCCTCCCAAAGTGCTGGTATTACAGGAGTGAGCCACCGCTCCCGACTGAGTCTCCTTCTTAGTATTAATAACATGATTTCAACTTGGTAGGTGTGGGCGATGAAAACTACATTTCCCAGCTTCCTTTGCAACTAGGCGGGCCATTTAACAGACCTCTGGCCGATGAGATGTCAGAATCATTGATTGGGGCTTCCCCAAAAGTTCCTTAAAGGTGGAGGTGGGGTAGCCTGCAGGAGTGCAGACTTCAGTGATTCCTTCGGCCCGTCTCCCTGGAAGACGATGTGACGATCAGAGAAGAGTCAAAAAATCTGGCCTTGAAATCCATACCACATCAACTACTACTTTCCGTGTTTTAAAGATTCTTTGAAATGGTAAAGTCCATTTGATGCTTACCCCTAATTGAGCCTAACTGAGTCTCCCTAACTGAGTCTCCCTTCTTTATTTCTTTTTTTTTTTTTTTTTTTTTTTTTTTTTTTGAGACAGAGTCTCGCTCTGACGCCCAGGCTGGAGTGCAATGGCGCGATCTTGGCTCACTGCAACCTCCGCCTCCTGAGTTCAAGCGATTCTCCCACCTCAGCCTCCCGAGTAGCTGGGATTACAGGCACATGCCTGGCTATTTTTTGTATTTTTAGTAGAGACGGGGTAGAGTAGAGGTAGGCAGCTACCTAGCTCTAGGTAGTTACCTCTGAATTATACCTCTGCCTCTAGCTATCTACCTCTAGATTATGCAGTAAATGAGAAACATAAATCTTACCTAAGCGGCTGGTATCTGGGTTTTCCATTATAGGCAGGTAAACTATATTCTGTTCAAAGTAGTTTTGAACAACTGAAGAAAATGAACATATTTTTCCCGCTGGCTAGCTCACTCAGAATCATGGGAAGGTCCTAATTAAGAAACAGCTGTAAATAATAATATTTTATTCATATTATCTCAAAATTCTTAATGTGCCATTTTACCATTTTCTGCCTTTTGATCCACATACAATCCAACATGAAATTTATCAACTACACATGTAAAAACAGTGATGTGGAGAAACGCACCATCTGCAAAATTTCAACCCAAAGTTTTATTTCCATTTTGGCCTAAAGCAAGATGTTCCTTGTGGGGGTGGGAGGCCCTCCATTTCCCACCTTACTCTGCCTGACTCAACCTGAATGCATCCCATTGGCATTCTGGATTTTTCTATAATCTCCTTTCCTTAATAAATTCAAGATTGCTCCACAAATCACCAACAGCTTATAATAGCATTACTGTTTCTGGGCTAAGTCAGGGATGCAGCACTGGCCAGTAGCTATGTCTATGGATTATCTGAATAATTGCTTCAATTCCCCACTTGTTTCTGAGTGAGTGTAGGCCTGACCCCCGGGCATGGCTGAACATTACTCATAGTCAAACCGAGAGTTTCAACGCTAAATGTGACAATGTGTGCTATATCTGTTTTCTCTCTAGCAGATTATTCAAATACCATCTAGTTGAAGTCAAACTGTCCCAAAGCCCACTGAATCTTTGCCCCAAAGGTCCCTGTAGGAGCCCTTGAAGAGCTTCCTTTGCTATATTGTAATCTCTTTCTCAGTGAATATGTGATGATTGGATGCTTTCAGCCCAATTCTTTTCTCCTGCCTCATGTCCCCTAGAGATCCCAATGGCTCCTTATAAAAGCCATGTGTGTCTTATCTCTTCCCATGCAGTCGCTAAAACCAGAAAGCAGGCTGGAAAACATTTCCCCCAACTGTACTGTTTTTCATCATTTCTTTCTGACACCCTCAGATAACTTGTTAGCATATTGTCTTTCTCTATTCAGTGCCGCCCTCACCGGGTGTTTGGAGGCTTAATGACATCACCCAGGAATTTGTAATTAGAAACAAAAATGCCTCTTTCAAAATCTATTAACACTGGGAGAGGGAAGAAAAAAAAAACTTTTTAAGTTGCTGGTACAACCCCAAATGAATGAGGCCTCTTCTGACCGGACAGAAACACTGCCAGCTTTCAGGACGCTCCCAAGAAAGCACTGAAAACAAGTCACAAGTAACCTTTCCGGCTGCTGGTGCCAGTGCCACACGCAAGGGCTGACACCAGGACCTGAGATTGGCCTTGGACATTTTATAAGAAATGACCCTGCTCTCTTGACTTTCCCTGGGAGAAGTTGTGTTTCTCGAAGCTTCTATAAGTCTCCAAGAAGTGTTGTGAATTTCTATCTCTGTAGAGACTAAGCCCAGTGGCTTTTGATTACTGAGTTTTTATTCATTCAGTAAATTGTCTGGAGGGCCTCTCCCAACGAGCCTATTCCTGGGGTCTTGGCTGCTGTCAGTGGGGGTCGTGGTGTGTTCCTGTGAATAACAAGACCAGAGCTCTACTGTCTGATAGCCACTAGACACATGTGACTATTTAAATGTTAATTCGGAATAACAAAAATTAAATGAAGTTAAAAATTCGTTCCCTCACAGTTGTGTAGCTGCATTTCAAGAGCCCAGTAGCCACATGTGGGTGGTGGTTACCATATAGGACAGGACAGGCCAGGCGCGGTGGCTCACGCCTGTAATCCCAGGGAGGCCGAGGCAGGTGGATCACCTGAAGTCAGGAGTTGGAGACCTTCCTGGCCAACATGGCGAAACACTGTCTCTACTAAAAATACAAAAATTAGCCAGCCATGGTGGCGGGTGCCTGTAATCCCAGCTACTCGGGAGGCTGAGGTAGGAGAATCGCTTGAATTTAGGAGTTGGAGGTTGCAGTGAGCCGAGATCGTGCCACTGCACTCCAGCCTGGGTGATAGAGAAAGACTCTGTCTCGAAAATAAATAAATAAAATGGATAGGACAGGATAGATGCAAAACATTCATATCATCCTAGAAAGCTCTCTCTGAGCAGTGCTGGACTAGGTAGTCGGATTTGCCTGGGACACTCCTGGACTATACCTGCTGTCTCGGCATCATCATCAATAGCACCCTGTTTCACTCTCAAAAATGTCCTGGTAATTCGGCTACCCTCTCTACCCCACTGAGCCATGCTCTTTGCTAGGACTTCCCTGAAACCCAAAACCCTTTGTCTTGATGAATAAGTTAGCAGTGTCCAGCAATCTCCCTCCTTTCCCGCCCCCGCCCCCCCATTCCATCTCACCTATCAAAAGCAACAATTTTAGGAACAGGAAAAAAAAAATCCAAGTGAAGAAGTTGTCATTTCTCCCCAACTAAATGATTTCCTTGTCAGCGGTTTCAGTTTTGTTTTGTATTTCCCTTTGCCTAAAGCAGCTCCGATGGGCGCCCTTTGCCCTGAATCATGCCCACAGATCACACAGGAAGGAGGCCGTCCCGGCTTCTCCTGAGCCCTCCGGGCCGCCCTCCTTACTCCCAGCCTCCCCTTCCCGTCTTGCCCAGCAGAGGGCATCTGAGTTTAATATTCTCAATAAAGAACATGTACACAAGCACTTAGGATTTTTTTTTTTCTTTCTTCCAGTGATACTTTTTCTTTATGACCAGCAAATTGAGGTGCCAGATAATATAGGTCACCTGAAGGACAAGCCGTCAGAATCGGAGCTCAGAGCCGCTCAGCCCGGCCGCCAGCTCGTTAGGGAACCGCACACTCAGCTCCCACCCAGCTCGGGACGCCCAGCGGGAGCCTCCCTTGCAAACACCAGCAGACACCATTTTGCAGAACTCTTAAGAAACGCGGGTTAAATGTGTTAGGTACAACGCATGCAGCCACGACGGGCATGGAAAGCGAGAGGGCTGGCCCGGGGAGAAGCAAACCTCCTGAGGTTGGGATTGCTCTTGCTGGGGGCTTTGTAAACAGCCTTGCATCTCACACCTCTGCCAGGCAACAAAATGGTGGTGGCTCTAAAAAATAAATAAATAAATAAATAAACGACGCGGGGGTGGGGGGAAGGTGGCACCAGGTGGGTACCAGAGATGGACTTTTATACAATTTTCTTGGGCTGCCGGTTACCAACAGTTGGTCTCTCTCTTTTTCTTTCTTCCTTTCTCTGTCTCTGTCTCTCTTTCTCCACCCCCTCCCCCTCTCTCTCTCTCTTCCTCCTCCCTCCCTCTCTCTTATTCTCCTTGCTATATTCTCTGCAGTAATCTTCCCCGTTCTACTGAAGGGGGCGAAAGACCCAACTGATTTGACTCCAGTTCCTCCTCCTCAGCCTTGCCAATTCCTAATTAAGCATACTTTCTGATTTGTTTCTATGTATCTTAAGGGGTGAGGTGCTGAGGCAAGTTACGAGTTTGGGTTACCTTGTTTGCCTGTTTTGGTGCATTGAACATATTCACGAGATGAAAAAGTTCCTTTCTAAGTGGGTGTTAACTGCTGTAAGATTCCCAGAAAACGTGTTGAAGGGACATCTAAACGGAAAATGTGCAGTATTACTCCATTGCACCTTTTAGAATAAAACAAGCATTGTGGCTACTCTGTTGGGCTCTGGTGGCAGTGTGGCAGCGAGCGATTTGTGTGACTGCGGCACATTCGTTTTCCTTTTCTATTATAATCCCACCTTCCTTAAGGAATAAATGAGAGCGTACAGCAAAGAGCTAAGCAAAGTTGCATGACACAGCTTCGGTAAATGGCAGCTATCACTGTTTTATTATGTCTTTGCTTCAAGCTCTCTCCCTGGGCCTGGAGCTCAGCTTCTGCGCACAAATGCTTGATGGAGAGAGCTCTGTGTTATCTGAGCCTAGAAATTCTACAGCAGAGGTTTGGCTCCACCTCACCATTGATTTCCTTTCCGTGATTTTGTAAGTCATCGCTTTGTGATGCAATTTCTCTGTATGAAACAAATGAGTATTTTTTTTTTTTTACCACCGCTTCTGAGACTGTTGATAAAACACACTCGACAAATGTTTACGGCACCCTTGTGAGGCACTAAGGAATGAGGAGAAACCCACACCTAACCACCACCACCAGGCATCCCAGTGTGCTCAGGGCAGCGCCAGTTTTTGCCGAAGTATTAAAAGCCCCTCCTTTCATTCCCCCAAGTGTCTTTGATGGGCTGGTTAGTTATAAGGTCACCCTATAGAAAACATAACGCCAGGCCTAGAGAAAGTCAGAGTCAGGGTGAGAGGAGAGACTGGGAGGAGGAGGTGGGCACTGGAGACCAGATAACCAGAGAGACAACAGATAGATACATAGATAGACAGGCCATAGAGATACATAGAGAGATAAGAAAGATGATAGATAAGACACACAGATGATAGATAGATAGACGATAGATACATACAATATATAGAGATGAGTAGATAAAGATAGGTACAGTCAGGAATGGTGGCTCATGCCTGTAATCCCAGGACTTTGGCAGTCTGAGGCAGGAGGATCACTTGAGTACAGAGTTTGAGACCAGCCTGGGCAACGTAATGGGACCCAGTCTCTATTAAATAAATTTTTTAAAAGATAGATAAGTAATAGGTACATAAATAGATGACAGACACATAGATACATAATACATACATAGATGATAGATTGATGGAAAATAGAGGATGGATAGATAGATGGTAGATATATACATATAGATGGATAGATAAAGATAGATAAGTAATCGAAACAAACAGATACATAGGTACATACATCAAAAGATAAAGGATAGATGGATAGAAAGATGGCTGGATGGATGGACAGATAAATAGATACATAGAGATTAAGAGAAGGAGAAATGAAGCTAAATGAAGCTTCATTTAGCTGAGAAACTGAATGACCACGGGGAAATGTGTCATCTTTCTAAGTCGCTGCTGCTTCATGGGGAAAGCAGGGACCACTGAGTCAGGCCTGCTTCCAGGGTGTGTAGCTGATGAAATGACAGGTACCTGAATACCTGGCACAGGACCTGTCAACAGGCAGCTAAGGCATAGCAAAGAAAGCGTTTGCCTTCTTAAGAACCAAAGAGGAAACCTCAAAAGAAAACCATCATCATACATAAAGTTATGTGTCATTTCCAAAAATATAATTATCTTATGCTTTATTATATTTTTTTTTTAATTTTTTTTTTTTTTTTTTTTTGAGACGGAGTCTCTCTCGGTCGCCCGCGCTGGAGTGCAGTGGTGCGATCTTGGCTCACTGCAAGCGCCACCTCCCAGTTTCCTGCCGTATTGGTGCTCCGTGAATACTTGTTAATGGATGATGGGCGGATCTCGGGGTCCTGTGCTGCTCTGTGATTCTTCCACTCTGCCTGACTCTCTTCCACCTATTATCTTTCTTATTTTCATTCTTTTCCATTTCTTCTTATTCTCCACTTGGCAGTTGCCACTTCCATCTTCCTCATAAAGCCACCAAAAGAAGAAACAAAAAGAAAAAAATATTCAACATGGAGAAATACACTTGTCTTTCCCAATCTTGAAATTGGAGGTTTGACTGCCAAGGCAAGTGCTTGGCTCATCTCAGTGAAGCTGTGGGAAGACTGCTGCAGGCGGCGCTCCTGGAAGCCCTGCGGCAGAGGCTCTTCACCGTGTGCTCATGGCCACACAGCTAGGAAGTGGCAGGCACCACTACCACTGCAACCATGCTGCAATCCACACCGTTCCAACCCAAGCACCTCATCATTTCACCCCATGCTCCATGGCCCTAGTCAGTCAAGTCTGGGTGGGGATTTTAAACCTTCTTTGCTTAGACTATGTTAGATTCCAGACTTATTTTTAAAAGCAAAAAGAGGCCAGGCATGGTGGCTCACGCCTGTAACCCCAGCAGTTTGGGAGGCCAAGGTGGGTGGATCACTTGAGGTCAGGAGTTCGAGACAGGCCTGGCCATCACGGTGAAACCCCATCTCTACTAAAACTACAAATATTAGCCAGGCATGGTGGTGGGCGCCTGTAATACCAGCTACTCAGGAGGCTGAGGCAGGAGAATTGCTTGAACCCAGGAGGCGGAGGTTGCAGTGAGCCGAGATCGCGCCACTGCACTCCAGCCTGGGTGACAAGAATGAGACTCTGTCTCAAAAAAAAAAAAAAAAAGAAAGAAAGAAAAGAAGAAAGAAGAGAGGCACGGCATAGTGGCTCACGCCTATAATCCCAGCACTTTGGGAGGCCACGATGGGCAGATCACTTGAGGTCAGGAATTCGAGACCATCCTGGTCAACATGGCAAAACCCCGTGTCTACTAAAAATGCAAAAATCAGCTGGGCGTGGTGACAGCCACCCAAGTAACTTGTAATCCCAGCTACTCGGGTGGCTGAGGCAGGAGGATCACTTGAACCCAGGAGGCAGAGGTTGCAGTGAGCCAAGATCACACCACTGTACTCCAGCCTGGGCAACGGAGCAAAACTCCATCTCAAAAAAAAAGGAGAGAAAAAAAAAGTGCTATCACCCTTAAGAAGCAGCTAGATCAAGTACTTTATCAGTGATTCTCAAATTGAAGTATACATAGGAATCATCTGAAGCAGTTAACTCCCTAAGCCTCACGGTCTATAAAGCATCTATAAAACAAGGATACTAACAATAGCTACTTCCTAGACTTCTGTAAAATTTAAAAAAGTTTTAAGTGTGTTTTAACCAGGAGCCTTTCAGTTGCAATGGCAGAAACCTCAACTGAAATTGACTTAAGCAAAATAGGAATTTATTGACTCATATAACTTAATGATCCAGGAGATGATAGCTTCAGGCATGGCTAAATCCAGGGGGCTCAAACCATATCCACTCTGTTCTTTTTTTTTTTTTTTTCTGCTTTCTTCTATGTTGGCTTCATTCTTGGCTTGGCCCCTCTCTGTAGTAGACTCTGATTACTTCATGGTTCCCTTTTCTCCATGTTAAGTCCAAGAAAAGATAAAAACATCTGTTAGCCAATAATTTATTTTTTTCTTTCTTTTTTCTTTCTTTTTTTTTTTTTTTTGAAACAGGGTCTCACTCTGTTGCTCAGGCTGGAGTGCAGTGGCGTGATCAGGGCTTACTGCAACCTAGACCTCCTGAGCTCCAGCAATTCTCAGCCTCCCAAGTAGCTGGAACTACAGGTACACGCCAGCATGCCTAGCAAATTTTTTGTGGTTTGTTTTTTTGTTGCTGCTGTTTTTGTTTTTTGTTGTTTTTGTTTTTGTTTTTTGAGGCAGAGTCTCACTCTGTCGCCCAGGCTGGAGTGCAATGGCGTGATATCGGCTTACTGCAATCTCCGCCTCCAGGGTTCAAGCAATTCTCCTGTCTCAGCCTTCCAAGTAGCTGGGATTACAGGCGCCCACCACTAGGCCCAGCTAATTTTTCTGTTTTTAGTAGAGACGGGGTTTCGCCATGTTGGCCAGGCTGGTCTCAAACTCCTGACCTCAGGAGATCCGCCCGCCTCGGTCTCCCAAAGTGCTGGGATTGCAGGAGTGAGCCACTGCACCTGGCAAATTTTTTTTTTTTTTTTTTTTTTTTTTGGTAGAGAAAAGGTTTTGTTTTGTTATGTTGCCTAGGGTGGTCTGGAACTCAAGTGATCTGCTCGCCTTTGCCTCCCAAAGTGCTGGGATCCCAGGCGTGAGCTGCTGCGCCAAGCCTCTTGCCCAGTAACTTCAGTGAAAGTCCTGGGCTCAAGATTCACTTGACCACTTAGACCATTTATGAACCAATCAGTTTGCCAAGCTGGGAATCAGTGTTCATCCCTGAAGTCAGAGCACACAGCTCCCTAAAAACCACGAGCTGAAAAGTGGGGGTGGTAGTTAGCCAAAGGAAAATTAGGGAGCTTTTTACACAAGGGGAATAAATGTGTGAATACAAAAATCTATGGATGCCCACAACATGTGGCCTGGTACACATGTAAGTACTCAATCTGTGTTAGCTATTAAAGGGAGCACCTGACCAGAGGGCAAGGAATATTTGGGGATCACTGAAGCTTCAGAATCACACCTTTCAGCTGGTGGTTCTGTACCTTGGCAGGACATCAGAAGTTCTTGCAGAGCTTCTAAACTCTCCCATCTGTGGCCCACGTTCAGTTCTGATTCAGTTGATCTGGGATGGGGTCTGAACAGCACTGGGTGTTAAATCCACCCAAGAGAATTTAATGAACTGCCAGGGCTGAAAATTACTGCTCTAAGCTAATGCATTTGCTTGGCCAGTGCCCACAGACCTCTTAGCCATAGCACCAAATCCTGTAAGACCCAAGGAATTATTAGGAAGTACTAATTATATGTGAAGTCTTAATGCGGAATTTGAAAATCTCCCGAAATTATTTCTTCCAATGTTCTCAATGCTAAAACGGGACTTTGGTGATAGCTTTTTTTTTTTTTTTTAATGAGACGGAGTCTCGCTCTGTTGCCTGGTCTGGAGTGTAGTGGCCCTATCTCGGCTCACTGCAACCTCCACCTCCTGGGTTCGAGGTATTCTCCAGCCTCAGCTCCCCAATAGCTGGGATTACAGGCATGCGCCACCGCATTCGGCAATTTTTGTATTTTTAGTAGAGACAGAGTTTCACCATATTGACCAGGCTGATCTCGAACTTCCAACCTCAGGTGATCCGCCCACCTTGGCCTCCCAAAGCGCTGAGGCATGAGCCACTGTGCCCGGCCAGTGATAGCTTTAAAAATGCGACATAGAACTGAACTCTGTGTGTGTGTGTGTGTGTGTGTGTGTGTGTGTAACATGTGCGTGTGTGCTTGTGTGCGTGCCTACATGTGCCTTGCATTGGTGGTTAATTTAGCAACACAGATGACTCAAGAACTTAACTAATGTTGAGGTCATGACATCTTGTGTTTTCAACTTTATTCCTCCCCTCCCCCGCCTTGTCTCATCCACAAACATTGGCTTCAACGTTGGAGGTATTTAATGCTACCAGTGATGAACAGAAAGACACCACCTGCCTCCAGATGTAATATCCTGAGGAGGATACAACATCCTCTATGCCCCACAGTAAAGTAAACAGCAAAGAATGCATAACCTACACTTAATCAAGACATTTCAGACAAACAGAAAATGGGGAACATTCTGTCAAACAGGAGGAAGCTGTAGTCTTTGAAAATGCTAATATCATAACAGACAAAAAAAACTGCTGTGAGAATGTTCCAGGTTACAGGACTGCACAAACAATCATGCAGATGGATATTAAGATATTAATAGATAAATAAAGGCAATCCAGGTATTTTTGTACTACTTCTATATTTGTAACTTTGAGCTTTTTTTTCTTTTTTCTTTTTTTTTAGACAGAGTCTCACTCTGTCACCCAGGCTGGAGTACAGTGGTGTGGCCTCAGCTCACTGCAACTTCCACCTCCTGGGTTCAAGCGATTCTCATGCTTCAGCCTCCTGGGTAGCTGGGATTACAGGCATGCACCACCACGCCCAGCTAATTTTTGAATTTTTTTAAGTAGAGACAGAGTTTCTCCATGTTGGCCAGGTCTCAAACTCCTGACCTCAAGTGACTCACCGGTCTCAGCCTCCTAAAGTGCTGGAATTATAGGCGTAAGCCACCGTGCCCAGCCTGAATTTATTTTCAAATAAAAGGTGTTTTAAAAGCTGTGGACAAAGAAATACTATAAACAATAACCAGAATGTTCGTTTAGTTGAAATGTGGAAATACTCTTCATGACTCATCAAGATTAAGAATTGTAAACACACACGCACCCCGTATATCAAAACTCATTCTTCATTCTAATACAGTTCCTATTTGCATACAGGGCCGTTCATCAAAATGTCAAGTACATCTATCCCTGAGCATTTTCATAAATTTCCCCAGATTAGGGGGCTCACAGGAAGTTGTCAGATGGCACAGCCACACCCCCAGTGGTTTCTCAGGACTCTAGAAATTTCTGAAATACAGGCCAAGCCCTCACTCTTGCCAGTAAGTTACACTGAAGCAGTTATATAGTAGAATTGATTATGTAACACAAAACCATGGTATCCATTGCCCCTGAGAGAGTAGAATTTAAATCTTTACCTGGGCTCACAAGGTCCTGCCTCAAGTCCAGTCTCAGTTCATCCTTTGGACTTCTTCTGGAAGATTCCTCCATATCAGCCTGCCTTCTGGTCTTAGCCTTTCCCTTTCTTACCTTGGGGCTTGTGCACCTGCCATTCCCTCTCCTGGAAAGCTCTTCCCCAGAGCTTCGCGTAACTGCCTTTGAATCACGTAAGTCTCAACTGTCATCCAGCGCTATTTATTTTCTTCACAGAAATGACCACTAAGTGGAACTTTTTAAAACTTGGATTATTTCTTCTACGCAAATTTAGATTCCCTAAGGGCAGAAACCTCATCTGAACACTTCCCACGGTGCGTGGGCTCTGGGCACATTTTCCCCACTGTCTGGAGCACTGTTCCCATTGTGTGTTGCTCAGCACACCCCTCACACCACACATCTGGTTCATGCTCAAGTCTCACTGGCTCACAGTCCTTCCCAGAACACCCTCCTGCTCCTTCCTTTGCTTTATTTCTTTTCACAGCACTTGCTACTAGTGACTATGCGCGCACACACACACACACACACACAATCACACACAGTATATGTGACAAATACAATATATATATTTCTGATTATTTTTTCCACTACCTCCTGCCCCCGGCCCCCAACAGACTGCAAACTCCATGAGGGCAGGGAATTTTTTTTTTTTTTTTTTTTTTGAGATGGAATCTCACTGTGTTGCCTAGGCTGGAGTGCAATGGCGTGATCTCATCTTACTTCAACCTCCACCTTCCAGGTTCAAGAGGTTCCCCTGCCTCAGCCTCCCAGGTAGCTGGGATTACAGGCACCTGTCATCACACCCAGCTAATTTTTGTACTTTTAGTAGAGACTGGGTTTCACCATGTTGGCCAGGCTGGTCTTTAACTCCTGACCTCAATTGATCCACCTGCCTTGACCTCCCAAAGTGCTGGGATTACTGGCATGAACCACTGCGCCCGGCTGGGAATTCATATTTTTAATGTATCCCAGCATGTAAATCCAAACACCTGAATCCCAGCACCCAAATCCAAACCTGGAGTGTAACAGATGCTCTATATTTCTCGAATGAGTCACTGAACAAATGAGCAGAGCTGTATTCATAGTAGGCATTCCACAAATGGACATTAGAAAGAACAAAATTGGAAGCCTTCAACTAATTGAGTTTAATTAAGACTTACCATAAATCTACGATAACCAGGACAGTGTGTTATTGGCATAAGATTATATAGAGAGATCAATGGAACATAAAGAAATATGCCCACACAAATATGATAAATTGATTTTGTATAAAGGTACCAGTTTATCTCATAGGAAAATGGTAGTCTTTTCAGCAAGCGATACTTGAATAATTGGATATCAGTATGCAAAAATAATGAACGACCCCCATTACCAATGGCCTACATCATTTCCTGTATCTAGTAGATTCTTCGGTGGCTGTTCTGCCCACTAAGTCCTCCAGCCCCTCTATGGCACATCCTTTATTAGTGTCTTTCTTAAAAAATGTCCAATCAGTTGGGAAGCATTGATGGCCAAAAAGGCCTTGCCTGACCACTCTCTAGCTCCTTCCCTTGCTCATTGCTCCTCATTGCATGTGCTCCCTCTAACATTGTAGAGTTCATATTTTTGCTTATTATCAACGTACACATAAACTCCACCCCCTTATCCTCTCACCTCTCTATCTTCATCCCCCTACCTCATTCCCTATAGACAGGAATGATCTGTGTAAGGTGATTTTTCTCACCACTGTATCCCTAGTACCTAGACCGTCCACATGGAACAGATGTGATCACAAAGTTTTGGAAGAAACTTGCAAGTCCATCGTCCAACACTTACATCTTTATAGATGGGGAAATCCAAAGACAGTAAGTGATTTCCCCGAAGCTCTCACGGCTAGCTGGGGCAAAGCCACAGAGCAAGCAATGAATTCCCTTGGGTCCCCATCAAGTTAGTGTCAGTTCCATTACGCCACACTGCCCTTCTCTTCCAGGCCTACAGAGGCAGGAAGCACAAGACACAACCTAATCATATTTTTAGATCTTAATTTTTTGACCGGGCACTGTGGCTCATGCCTGTAATCCCAGCACTTTGGGAGGTCAAGTCAGGTGGATCACAAGGTCAGGAGTTTGAGACCAGCCTGACCAACATGGTAAAACCCCGTCTCTACTAAAAATACAAAAATTAACCGGACACAACAGCGCATGCCTGTAGTCCCAGCTACTCAGGAGGCTGAGGCCGGAGAATCGCTTGACCCCGGAGGCACAGGTTGCAGTGAGCCGAGATCATGCCACTGCACTCCAGCCTGGAAGACAGAGTGAGATTCCATCTCAAAAAAAAAAAAAAAAATCTTAATTTTGTATTAACTTAATGCCTTCTGGTAGGGTTGGCTGTGAGGAGCCAAGGGACGTTTGGCCTTGGCCTCATATTGACTTTCCGATGTCATCTCCAAAAAGATTGCATGAATTCACAGGGATGCATTCGTAATAGGACAATTTTACACTATGTTCCCATTCACAGATCATGTTACCTCAAGCTCATTCTAAGATAATATGGTTAATAACTTCTGTAACCTTGTATACAGCACAATGCCATTGCAATGAACAGTAATTTGTGTGTGTGTGTGTATTCAAGCTTTTATTTTGTTCAATATAACACTGAAAAATATTCCAAGGAGACCGGTGGTGACTTATGCCTGTAATCCCAGCACTTTGGGAGGCCAAGCCTGGGGTACCGCTTGAGACCAGGAGTTCGAGACTGGTGTGGGCAACATAATGAGACCCTGTCTCTACAAAAAATTAAAAAACAAAAATTAGCCAGGCATGGTGGCACATGGCTATAGTTCTCAGCTACTCAAGAGGCTGAGGTGGGAAGATCACTTGAGCCCAGGAGGTCAAGGCTGCAGTAAGTCTTGACGGAACCACTGCACTCCAGCTTGGGTGACAGAATGAGACCCTATCTCTGAAAAACAAAGAAAAGAAAATATTTCATAAATTTGGGTAACCCCTATTTTGGCATCTCTTCATCTTTATGTCTTGAAATGCCAGATGCCTCATTGACTGGACACATCTGTGTCTCTCCCAGCTTCTGTGTGGTCCCAGGCCCTGTACCTGTTTAGTGTCCATGTTCTTGGAGGTAGACCCCTATTGCGCTTACTTCCTGAGGGCACACAGATCTCTGGAAAGCTGAAAGAGGAAGACAGTCCTCTTAGGCACTAGCACTAACAAGGAGCGATGGTTATGCAACCAGCTTGCAAAATTTTCCTTTTGCATCTCTAGACAACTCAGCCCTGTCCCTGGTTGCATGGTGTTTGGTGGATGACTTGGCATGAAGCATTATATCTACAAGAAAAACAAGTCAAAGGCTGATGCCTCTGATGGGGAAATCACCACTCACTCAGTGGGCAGCCACAGGAAATGGGTACCTGTCTATACGGGGGCACAGGATTATGGAGCAACATCCCACATGCCAGAGCATAACGTAGAGGCTTATTAAGGACAGATACTTGGGAGTGTACGTTTATCAAAAACTCAGATGGGTGAATGGCCATCACAAATGGGAGAAAGAACTGTCAGCCAACAGGGTGACTCAGGGGCTGAGTGTGCACCTCTGTTATGAAAAGTGATTGTTAAAAAAAAAAAGTTGTTTGCACTCATCACAGATATCAACATTTGAAGGCACTGGCTGATTCCAACTTATGCCATAAATGACTATTCAATTGCAATGGGAATAGCTTAGACAAATTTTCTGTGATTAAAGCTGGCCAGTTCCTCAAAATAAAAGTCCAACCTGGAGCACAAGTGAGTCTGAGTGCTTGGTCCTTGGAATAGTGACTTTTCTCTCTTGTAAAGTTTGGTCTCTAACCAAAATAAGTATTAACCTTTATACATTTAGAGTACAGATGAATAGGAGGAGGATGAAATAGCCGAGACTGCCTTTGCTGCACATGACAATGACATAACTCAATCTTGTTTAAGAATGAAAGGGAACTTAGCACTTGTAACTGAAGCATCCAAGTTTACTGCTGACTCCAGGCACAGCTGGATCCAGGCAGCAAGAAGCGTTATGAGGAGTGTGTCATTCTCTATATCTTGGCTGTCCTTTCCTCTATATTGCCATTACTTTCAGGTAGGCTGTCTCCATGTGAATGGCAAAGCAATCATCTGTGGCTTCAGGCCTAGATGATCTGCACAGCTGGTGACTCCAAAAGAAACCAAAAGAAACACACACACGCGCACACACACACACCCCTTTTTCCCAATAGCTCTCACAAAAGTCCCAGGCAAGAATCTCTCTGGCTATACTTGGAACACACACCCAACCCAGAACCCATTCTCCTTGTAGCCCATTTTGTGCATATCCCGTTGATCACCATGTCCAGCCATGCTGCCATGAGGATTCTTTTCAAGTCTCTTTAGGCATCCACATAAGGGGTACTGTGGAGTGTAGAGATGACCATTTCTTTGAATACTATAATAGATGCAATAGTAGGCTTGCATTCAAGGTACCATAGTACAGTATAAGAAAAAAATATATATATATGCCTTTGTAAACTGCTTCCTCACTCAGGATCCGGGGGATGCTCCCTTCTGAAGGGAAGAGCAGGCACCCCACGCCCTCCCAGCTCAAGCTTCCCCTGCCACCTGCACGTGTGTGAATTGGCAGGTTCCACTAATATTGGTATTTCCCTCTCATTGCTACTATTACCCCCGCCAAGCTTGGGATGGCAGAGTTGGAGTCATATCCTTTCAAGGAGCCTAAAGATGTGACTCCTCTGCATTGATGAGAGGCACAGAAGAGGGAAAAGCAAGGAAAGGTTTTAGTGAGCTCTGAAGTCCTACCTGCCATTCCACTAAATGCCAGAATCATCTGGCCTCACTTAGTGGGTGGAGCAAATTCCTGCCCCCCAGGGCCTCCCTCCTGAACCTGCAAGGTTGGTGGGAGAGGGAGACCCTCCCCAAAAGAGGAAGCCTGTTGTGTTGAGAGTGATTTCAGAGACCTCAGCCAGGAAAGGCAAATCAAAATAACCCTTACACTCTGCCGCCTTCTTCCTTCAGAGAGGAATGTTTCCTGGCACGGTGCTGCAGCTTAATAAATTGCATGCAGTAGATTTCAGGCCTTGAGAAAATCTTAACACTAGCTAATATGACCAGCATTAACAGAATTTCTTGGAGCTTAAAATAACAAAAAAAGCTCATTGACGGATTCCCACTTTTATTCCTGTCCCCCTTTTCCACTTAGCCTTAAAATGTTTTTAATAATAAATTTTTATTAAAAACAAAAAAAAAAAAACAGAGTGAAACACTTCACAAGATCTTGCCCAGTTTATTATTATTTTTTAATCTGTAATAATGACAATAACATTTCAGCATTGGAATATTTATTCAAACAAAATCTCCAGATCTTTACATCCTGAGTCTGCGAGAGCTGGACACATGCCCTTGCTAATTATCAACCTTCTGAACCAGTTCGAGGCATGGGATTAGAAACTGCTGTGGAATTTGAACTCACTGACATTCGTCTGAGTCAGCTACTCTGAACTCACAATCTACTATAAGGACCTGAGCATTTCCTTCTACCATTTCCTCAGAACCTACTCGGGAGTATTCGGGGGAAGGTTGTCACAAACATATTTGCAATAAAAATAATCAAACAAATGGAGAGCATGTCTATTTCCGGAATTAGATTATTTTGATAGTGAAGGAATCAAATGGAATAAGGGGCAGGCAGAAGTCAGGTAAGTCCAGTATTACTATGTCCACATGCTTAAATTTCACTCCTGGGGGCTTATTGTCCCTAACAATGGCCCTTTGAGCTATGGAATATGGGGAATAACTAACCTTTTTCTAGCCTGTCAGTGAGAACTACCACTATATATTGGTAAGTATTTCCGTACAAAATTCACTTGGAAAGGATATTGTTTCAAGCCTGGACAAAGCTCATATTGTCGTGTTCCAGTTCCAGTTATTTTAGGCAAGGAAGGGGAATTTCCACAGGTCCCTACAATCAGTTTTGAGCACTTAGCTCTGGGTAACAACTTCCTGGTAATCTGTCAGAGCCCAACTTATTTAACAGAGAAAAAAAAATCCCCTGATACTATGCATGAAATTCTTAGCCAAGCAAGCCACCTTAAGAATACATCAATTAGCTCAGGCAGGAGTAAAGACGTGACCTCATCCAGTGGAGAGAATGCAAGCAACTTGATTCTAAAAGGAAGAAATGAAATGAGTCAACGCAAATTCCCAGCTAGAATACACAACTAAGAGTCATTTAATGTCAATGTTGATGATAATAGTATAACTCTCATTCATAGCATACTTACCATAGGCCAAGTATTAGCCCATCCAAACCCCTTATTGCCCTGGTCCTATTTGCAAGTTTATTATATTTAAGTTTTATTTTCAAGAGTCAACTAATATATGTTAAATAAATAATAGTACAGGTGGCAACAGATATGGCAAAAATCCAAAGTAATAAGCAAATGACAATTGGGATACATTACCTGAACAATACCATTTCTATAAATAAATAAAAAAATACACCATCATAACAAAGAAAGTAAATAAAATTACCATGTTTTGAAATTGAAGTTTAATTAGGTGCCAGCCATTTGTAAGCATTAACTCTAAGCCTCACAAAAGCCCTAAGAATTGGGAAATATTGCTATTCCCACTTTACAGACATGGAAACTAAGGCTTATATTGCTAAGTCATTGGCTCAAGGTCACATGGCTAAAGTGGCAGAGCCGGGATTCTATCCCACTCTCGCTAGATGCCAGAACCCAGGCAGATGTTACTGTGGCATTATTGGCACTTGTGTCAAGCACGGTGAGGGATTTCAGCAACACTCAGTCTGGATGATACCACACACCCCTCCAGGCAAAGGAAACGCCCACAGGCCACTGAAAAAGAAGCCACTTCCTGTCCCTGCAAAGAGAGAACATCACCATTCTTGAGTCAAGTTCCTCACCATCTCTGGGCTCAGCCTCTAAGCTAAACAATTTATCTTTGGAGTGACAGGTGATGACTTAGTCACCCTGGCTCTGCCCTTCTCCCGTTTCCTATAAACCAGCTGTGTTTCATGGGTGATTTAGAGCATAACCTCAGAACACATAGGCTTTTATGGAACAAGCAATCATTGGGCACTGCAGAGAAGCTGTCATGCCCCCCTCACCCATCCCCCCAAGCCCATTGGCAGAGCTAACAGCTCCCAGCTGTCTCATTCAGCAGAACAGAAGCCAATTCACCTGGGAGATTATCTCCTCACTCTTAATGAGGCCAGCCCACAGCCAGTAACTGACTGTTCCAGGCCATGAAAGGCCAGCCCCTTTGCTTCAACATGAGCTAATGCTGGGGTGCAGTAGCTGCTCCCAATATATGCAATGTATATCCCCAAGGCATCAGGCTGAAGCTAGACTGCAGTTGACAAAAACCTCTGCTTCGCTCCTTCTCCCACCTTGTCCTGCTGCCTGGGTTCCCATTCCCCTGGGAGCCTTCTCTCACTAAACCACTGCCCCCCAACCCCCATCCCCAGTCCTGCTTTCAAACCCAAACCACCACCCACCATGTGCCACCATGATAGGTACTGGAGACGTGTGTTAAGTAAGTAGGATTTTTGAACTCCAGGAGCTCATACTAGTGAAGGAACCAGTTACACAAACCCAATAGAATAGGGTAAGAACTATAATAAAATGTGCATTCTTTTTATTCTTTCTCTTATTTTAGTACTTCTGTGCACCCCGGCCTATGATAAACATTATCCTGACATTGTTCCATTTGATTCTGAGAACAAACCCATGAGGGAGGCACTGCAATTAACCCTTTTCATGGACAAAAAAAAAAAAAACAAACCCAAGTGTTCACAAAGGTTAATTAACTAGCCGTTAAGTGTAGAGATGGTACTTGAACCCATTTCTCTTTAAATTTCCTTGCTCTTTTACAGGGCATCTTTCCCGCTTCTTGAGATCAGCTGTCAGCAAACCATGCTCCCTAGGCACTGCCTGTTTGTGCAAATAAAGTTTTATTAAAACACAGCCACACCCATTATTTACCTATGTCTATGACTGCATTCAGTCTACGAAGGCAGAGGTGAGTAGCTGACAGAGAGCCTGAAGGGCCTGCAAAACTGAAAACATCTACTACATCTCCCTTTTTACAGCTACAGCAGTAGCCAGCTCTCCTCTACTTGATGAGCTTCTGTTCTCCTTCAGCCTCAGAAAAAGAGAAACCAGGAATTTTCTTCCCTCCAAATCGAGGTTCTCCATCAACTGCAGCCTACAGTGGAACCTGTGCTCCCTTGCCCTGAGTCTGGGAGAAACTTACTCATTCACTAAGCTCCCGTGCAGCACTTGCTGGAGGACAAATTCAGATTATCTGATTGGCCTGTGTTCCTCTTGCTGTTTCAGCTACCAACACGTTAAAAGGAACTCTATCATTTCCTCAACGGATTATTCCTGTCGAGAACCACAAGGAAGCTTCCTCTTGAGATTTCAGCCTGGAATCCTCATTGTTCAAATATATGCCATTACCTTTTAAATCAACCCCCGAGAAGTTCCTCTTCTAGCCTTTTATTTATGGAATTTCAATGCTTGGAAATGGTGATCACCTCCTCCCAAGGTTTTCTGCCACATGGTTCATACTTGAGCCCTTTTCATCTTTTCCCATAAGTTAATCACTTCTTAATTATGTTTTGTTGCCCAGTCTTTGAACTGTTGTCCAATCTGTTTGCATACTGGGGTGATTACAATACAATGAGTATCATGAGCCTGACTGAGAGGAAATATACCCAGTCCATCCAGGACCAAATGGTCAGCTGAGAATAGCCACCAGGCTATTCTCTTTCTGAAGGCTTCTTCCAGTCACCAGAATTTTCTGGATGTGTTATTCATAGCTTGAACTAGCTCTGCTTTTGGTTTTGATTTTTGGGGATTTGGGGGTTTTTTGTCGCTGTTGTTATTGAGGCGGAGTCTAACTCTGTCGCCAGGCTGGAGTGCAGTGGCGCGATCTCAGCTCATTGCAACCTCCACCTCCCAGGTTCAAGCGATTCTCCTGCCTCAGCCTCCCGAGTAGCTGGGACTACAGGTGCGTGCCACCACGGCTGGCTAATTGTTTTATTTTTACTACAGACGGGGTCTCACCATGTTGGCCAGGATGGTCTTGATATTTTGACCTCGTGATCCATCCACGTTGGCCTCCCAGAGTGCTGGAATTACAGACACGAGCCACCACACCTGGCCCTAGCTAGGTTCATTTGGTACCATAAGTCTCTGATTTTTAATGTTAACTCCTGCACCAAGTAAAACTTAGAACAACCTTTCTGCAAAGCAATTTTATCACATACACTAAGGATGTTTTAAAGTTTGTATCCTTTGACTCAATAACCCTACCTCTAGAATGAGCTGTTAGCCTGAGAACCCAATGAAATAATCAGAGATGTCATAAAACAATGTAAATATAAGGATGTTCATCATGGCATTATTTTAAATAAAGAGGGAAAAATCAATTTTTATGTAAAGAAATGGCTAAAAATAATTTCATTTCTTTCTGAAGCAATATTCTATAGGCACAAAAATGATGTGTTCAAAGAGTTTTTGTTAATGTCGTAAAATATTCATGTAGCAATGTTAAGTAAAAAAAAAAAACTATATATGGAATAATACCACATTTTAAAACCCTTATATTTTTCTGTGTGTGCATGCATTATATATATTTTATAAATATATAGTAAATATATTAACTTTTAATTGTTTTATTCATTACTGTGTGTCTAAAGCCTAGCCAAGATTTCTTAATCTTCTTAATCATGGCACTACTGACATTTGGGGCTGGATAATTCTTTGTCATGAGGGCTGTTCTATGCATTGTAGGATGTTTAATAGCATCCTGAACTCTACCTACTAAATGCCAATAGCACCTGGTCCTAGATGTGACAACCAAAATGTCTCCAGATATTGCTAAATCCCCTCAGGGGACAAAATTTTGCCTTTGAAAACCACTGGCCTAGAACATATAATAGAGGATCAATGATATTGTTGAATAATTCAATGAATTAGAAAACATACATGAAAATTCCAGTAGTTATTTCTTGTTAATGTGATTACTTTCTTTTTAATACTTCACTGTATTTTTCCAAATTTGCCACCATAAGCATATGCAAGTCCCATTAGTAATCTATTACCTATAATTCCAAAATCCACAAAGCTCATTTGACAGCAAAACATGGATTCTTCTGAGTTTACATGAAGTCTTTAATGTTCTCAGGTGGTGTGACTATCCATACATTTCTCTGAAGAAGTATTAACATATTATTTGACATTTAGTGTAAACAAAACGCATCTAAAAGCTCAAAAAATTTGGCTCACAAAATGCATCTGGCCCCTGGGTTGGGGACACAGGATTGTGGGCTTGTATTACTTTTATAATCAAGGGGATAGGGAGGTGAAAATTATAATGATACTCCCCTGCTCAACAGAGGACAATCAATTAAGAAGGTACGCCACCTAGAACATTCTCTTCAAAAAGCAAATTATGGAAAAAGACCAGGTGCGATGGCACACGCCTATAATCCCAGCACTTTGGGAGGCCAAGATGGGCGAATTACTTGAGGTCAGGAGTTCAAGACCAGCCTGGTCAAATGGCGAAACCCCATTTCTACAAAAATAATAAAATTAGCTGGGCATGGTGGTGTCTGCCTGTAATCCAAGCTACTTGGGAGGCTGAGGCAGGAGAATGGTTTGAATCCTGGAGGCGGAGTTTGCAGTGTGCTGAGATTGCACCACTGCACTCCAGCCTGGGTGACAGAGCAAGACTCCATCTCAAAAAAAAAAAAAAAAATTAGGGGAAAAAATAAATTACAGACAAGTTTAGTCATCTTATTTTATAGGAATAAGAATGAGGAAACAGATGCTCGCAGAAGTTCAGACCAGAAGTCCTGCAAGCTTATGAATGTGGATGTGAGGTAGGGATCTTGGGTCTGTGTGGTTGTTATGTCTCCCATCTGAACTACCACACACAACCGCTTTCCTGTTTTGTTGACACACAGTGCAGTACCTCGCATAGATAGACACCAATTATGTTGGTTAGGTGAATGAATGAATGAGCACCTTCCTGCCGCAAAGTTAATTCCTTAGAAGGCTCAGATCATCTGAATTCTATCTTATAATAAAAAGGAAATCAAGCAAGTTAGGGCCAGGCAGGGACTAAATAAGTGCCTGAGGCAGACAGATAAGTCTTCAGTTGCAGCATTGAAACTGTCACCGGTGATGATATAAACAGTTGTACCATCTGTGCGATGCCTTTATCAGGTGTAGGGGGACAGGCTCTGGCACCAGACCCGTTGGGTTCCAATTCAGGTTCAGCACTTACTAGTTGCAAGTTAATTAAAGGTTCTGCACCTCAACATCCTTATTTATAAAATGGGAATAATACTAAGACTTCCATTACACGTCTATCATGACGATGAGATGAGTTGATACAGAAAAAGTGCTTCTAGGAGTCTCTGGCCCATGGCAAGCGCCAGTAAGTAGCCTCTCCTCTTTATCCCCAGTGCGTCTTCTTAATTGTTCATTTGGCTGCTCTCAGCCCCCATGAAGTGGCTAGCACGGAGAGGCAGGGCTGCAGGATGTCAAGGCTCCGTGTTCAGATGGTCTTGGGTTCACACTCCTCGCAATGACAAGCTGTGTGACAGAGCAACACTACCTCTTTGTGCCTTGGTGTCCTCACAGATACAACCTCAATAATAATACATCATTATGGAAACTTTATGAAGACTATATAAACTAATAGGTGCAAAATGTTCAGCTCAGTCATTTCGCAATAATAATGACTCTTTTTGTAAACATCCTTACTCTTTTTTTTTTTTTTTTTTTGAGACTGGGTCTTGCTCTGTTGCCCTGGCTGGAGTGCAGTGGTGTGGTCACAGCTCATTGCAGTCTCAACTTCCTGGGCTCAAGTGATCTTCCTGCCTCAGCCTCCTGAATAGCTAAGACTACAGGCACGCACCACCATGCCTGGCTAAATTTTTGGTAGAGAGAGGGGTCTCGATTTGTTGTCCAGGCTGATCTCAAACTCCTGGCCTCAAGAGATTCTCCCGCCTTGGCCTCCCAAAGTGCTGAGATTACAGGTGTGAGCCACTGTGCACGGTGAAACAGCCCCATTCTGATGATGAGAAACTGAGAAGCAAAAAGGTTAAGGATTAAGAACCTAAAGATACAGAAATCCAGCCAGCGTGTTGGCTCATGCCTGTAGTCCCAGCTACTAGGGAGGTTGACACAGGAAGACAGCTTGAGTCAAGGTCATTCAGGCAGCAGTGCGCCGTGATGGCACCACTGCACTCCAGCCTGGGTGACAGAGCCAGACCCCATTTCTAAAAAAAAAAAAAAATTTAAATAAAGATACAGCCGGGCGCGGTGGCTCAAGCCTGTAATCCCAGCACTTTGGGAGGCCGAGACGGGCGGATCACGAGGTCAGGAGATCGAGACCATCCTGGCTAACACGGTGAAACCCCGTCTCTACTAAAAAATACAAAAAACTAGCCGGGCGAGGCGGCAGGCGCCTGTAGTCCCAGCTACTCGGGAGGCTGAGTCAGGAGAATGGCCTGAACCCGGGAGGCGGAGCTTGCAGTGAGCTGAGATCCGGCCACTGCACTCCAGCCTGGGCGACAGAGCGAGACTCCGTCTCAAAAAAATAAAAATAGAAAATAAAATAAAATAAATAAAGATACAGAATTTTCAGCTTTTCTGCAAGAATGGTGCACCGTGAAGTATGTTATGCCAACCACTGGTGGGATACAGAAGGGTATTCAGAGAGCTATCGGCAACATTATGTATTACTGTTTTGGGTGGTTTTTTTTTTTTTTTTTTTTTTTTTTTTAAGGTGGAGTCTCACTCTGTCGCCCAGGCTGGAGTGCAATGGCGTGATCTCGGCTCACTGCAACCTCTGCCTTGCGGGTTCAAGCAATTCTCCTGCTTCAGCCTCCTGAGTAGCTGGGACTACAGATGCATGCCACCACACCCAGCTAATTTTGGTATTTTTAGTACAGACAAGGTTTCACCATGTTGGCCAGGCTGGTCTCAAACTCCTGACCTCAGGTGATCCGCCCACCTCGGCCTCCCAAAGTGCTGGGATTACAGGCGTGAGCCACTGCGCCTGGCTGTATTACTTTTAATAGTTGTGTATTTTCATGGACACAAATATACTTAAGAGTGGAGTGTGGGGTGGGGAGAGGATGGAAAAACTACCTATTCGTACTATACTTACTACCTGGGTGACAAAATAATCTGTACACCAAAACCCCATGACACACAATTTACCTATATAACAAACCTGCACATGTATCCCTGAACCTAAAATAAAAGATTTTTAAAAAGCATTCTTAAAAAAAAATGCTATGTATTTTTTTTTCAGAGTTTCTATCTGTGGCAAGAAAATCAGCCTCCCATTTACCACAGTGATATAAAGTTTTCTTCTTATGTCAATGTAGTCAATATCCAAATAATGGGTTCATTTAAAGAAAAATCTTAAGTCAACACTAAACAAGGCAGCAAGAGATATGGCAAAAATCATGAAGTTCATATGTGAGCAGTGGCATGAGAGACACTGTGGTAGACCACATCTGGTGATTCAAATCACCCAGCAAGATGGTCAAGGGGCCCTTCAAGGGTTGCAGGCAGTGATAGTCTTGTGATTCACTCCCACGTTCTTTATAAGTGAATCTTTCCTTTCTCTGAGTACACGTTGACCTATTCCTTCATGAATTTCTTGACCACAAATTAGAACCATGTTATGAACGTCTTGGGCTCCAATTTTTCCTCTTTCCTAATTTCCCCCTTGATGTCATTAACTAGTGTGTGTGTGTGTGTGTGTGTGTGTGTGTGTGTGTGTGTGTGTAAAAGACAGAAAAAGAAAGGGTGAGGGAGGGAGGGAGAGATGCTTGGGAACAAAGACCATACATGCCTCCCTTGTTCACACCACCTGCTTCAATAATGGACATGTGGGAGCAGCTTAATAGTGGTCGTTTACCATGTGGTATGCATGCATGATTGTTTCTAATCCACCCAGCACTTGGCAAGGTAGACAGTATCACACTCCAGTTTTTACAAATGAGGAGGAACTTGAGGCTTACAGGGGTGAGGTGGACCCAGGTGGAAGCCGCTAATGTGGCAATATTAGAAGCTGAACCTGGGTAGCCTGAACTTAGAGCCTAGATCTAAACCCTTGTCCACTTACCCACTTTAAAAGATGCCAGGTAGGAGAAGGGAGGGAAGAGGAGGAGAATGGAGGGGAGGGGAGGGGAAAGGAAGGGAGAGAAGGGAAAAGGAGATGGGAGGGAGGAAAGAAGGAGGAAGGGAAGGGAAGGGAAGGGAAGGGAAGGGAAGGGAAGGGAGCCGAGACATAGAGGCAACAATATTATTTTTATTTATTTATTTACTTATTTTGAGACAAAGTCTTGCTCTGTCACCCAGGCTGGAGTGCAGTGGCACAATCACAGCTCACTGCAACGTCTGCTTCCTGGGTTCAAGCGATTCTCCTGCCTCAGCCTCCCAAGTAGCTGGGATTACAGGCACCCACCAGCACACCCCACTAATTTTTATATTTTTAGTAGAGATGAGGTTTCACCATGTTGGCCAGGCTGGTCTTGAACTCCTGCCTTAGGTGATCCGCCCACCTCAGCCTGCCAAAGTGCTGGGGTTACAGGCGTGAGCCACTGCGCCAGACCAATAATATTATTTTTCAACTACCTAACTAAAGTTCCATGTCTTGGGTTCTCTTTTGCACTAAGCATTGGACAGACATCATCTTTATTCCTCATCTAAAATCTCTGCTCAGAGGAAGCTTGACTTGGAGACAGGGTAGAGGTTTGGTATTTAGTCATTTGCTGTCAGGACAGAAGTCGCTAAAGTCAGGCAAGCTATAGTTCCAATCTTGAATCTGCCATCTAAAAGCTGAGCAACTGTGGGCTCATTATTTATACTGCCCAGGCCTCGGTTTCTCCATCTGTAATAGGGATGATGATACCTACTCCATCAGGTCCAACAGGGATCAGATGAGATCATGTGTCCCCTGTGCCTGCTTCATAGCATGTTCTCGGTGTATGGTTGCTGTAATTATTGCTGTTGCTATTACCATTATCCACACACCTTATAAGTCTTGGAAGCAAACTATCAACCTAGGGCCATTTTAAGAGAGTAAGGAGCTTATGAGTTAAAGTTGGACTTGAACATCAGGGAGTGCAATCAGCAGAACAATGGCTCTCCAAAAATATCCACATCCTAATTCCCAAAACCTATGACTGTGTCCCCTTGCATGGCAAGAGGGAATTAAGATTGTAAACAGAATTGGCTTGACTCATCAGCTAACCTTAAAATAAGGAGTTCAGCTTGGATTTTCCAAGTGGCCCACTGTAATCTCACAGGTGCTTAAAAGTGGAAGAGGAAGACAGTCAAGTAGTCAGAAAGAAATGTGACTCTAGAAGAAAAGCACAGAGAGAGCCAATGCTGCTGGCTTTCAGTGGAGAAGGGGACGTGAACCAAGGAATGTGGGCAGCCTCGAAGGCTGGAAAAGGCAAGGAAACAGATTCTCCTCTTGCACACCCAGAGGAACTGGCAAAACCTTGATTTTAGCTGCATGAGACTTGTGTTGGGCTTCTGACCTCTGGAACTGTAAGATAAAGCATTTGTGTTGTTTTAAGTCACTTAGCGCTTAAGGGCATTTGTTACCGCAGCAACCATAGGAAACTGACACAATGAGAGAAGACTGAAAAGCTGGCTTCAGATCCATAAGGAAGTCAGAGGTCTTGACAACTTGCCTCATGCAGGCAGTTTTGTCTCACTGACCTTCTAAAAACTACAGTAGGGACGATCACTGCTTCTGCTTCTCTCCGTCCCCTGCAGGGTTGGGAGCCTGGGTGCGCTCACTCAGCAGATCCAGGCAAGGCTGCTGGGAGGATGTTCTCACTGGCCAGGGACAAACAAGTGATTGCATCAGATGGGCCCCAGCCACCAGCAGGGCCCAGCAGGGAGAAGATGTTCTAGGCTGGGCAGAGGGTGCTGTCGTTTTTTTGCAAGGCCAGGAAATGGCCTTCTAGACTGGAAATTGAAGGGCTCATGGAGTGATGGCTATTTTTTCCTTCACAAGAGAGGTCTGGTTAAAACAGGAAACACCATTCGCAGCAGACAGACATCAGGGCACCATGCTTTCTCTGTTTCCTTCACAATCTAACTGGGCTCACCAAGGCCAGAATGGGGGCTGACACTTGGACACTGTCCATCTATGAAGGAATATTTTGTCATCTTTCAAGGGCAGCTGTTCCTCTCCCATTACCTAAAAGGAAGCATAATGTGCATACAATAAAAGCACAGATCTTAAGTGTTTAGTTCTGGGTTTTGAGAATTATATACACTCCTGTAATTAACATCCACCCAAAACAAGTAAGGGAATGTGTCCTTTAGCCCAGAAAGCACCATGGGCTGTTTGTTAAGCAATGCCAGGCACCACGCCCCACCCCCCAGAGGCAATGACTAACCTGCTTTTGGTTGCTATAGATTCATCTTTCCTGTAATTTCATAGAAATCGAATAATTCAGACTGTGCTCCTTCATGTCTGTCTTCTTCCACTCTATGTGATTTTGATATTCATTCATGTTGCATGGATTGTCTGTTCCATTTTCTTACTGAATAATCATATTTCACTGTATAGATAGACCTCATTTTTTAAAAAATCTATTTTGCAGCTGGATGCGGTGGCTCATGCCTGTAATCCCAGCATTTTGGGAGGCCGAGGCGGGCGCATCACCTGAGGTCAGGAGTTGGAGACCAGCTTGGCCAACATGGTGAAACCCCGTCTCTACTAAAAATACAAAAATTAGCCGGGGGTGGTGGCAGGCGCCTGTAGTCCCAGCTACTCAGGAGGCTAAGGCAGGAGAATCACTTGAACCAGCGAGGCAGATGTTGCAGTGAGCCAAGAGCATGCCACTGCACTCCAGCTTGGGCGACAGAGCAAGACTCTGTCTCAAAAAAATAAATAAATAAAATAATAAAAAATACAAAATCTATTTTGCTATTAACGCCATTTGGGTTGTTTCCGGTTTGTGGCTATTATGAATAAAGTTGCTATGCATATTCATGTATAAGTCTTTGTGTAGAAACAGGTTTTCATTTCTCTTGGGTAATACGTAAGAGTAGAGTCTATAAGAAACTGCCAAACAGTTGTACTCCCCTTAGCAATGAACCAGCCTTCTGGTTACCCTTCCTCCTCACCAACATTTGTTTTCTTTTTTTGGTTTTTTCGCTATTCTAATATGTGTGAAATTGTATCTCATTGTGGTTTTAAGTTGCACTTCGATGTCTTTTGCTCATTTTTAAAAGTTGTGTTTATCTTTTTATCGTTTGTAGTTCTTGATATACTTTGGATACAAGTTACCACATATGCAAAATTTTCCCCAAATCTGTGGCTTGTCTACCTACTCTCCTAATACAGTTGACCCTTGAACAACACAGGTTTGAACCGTGTGGTTCCACTTATACACAGAATTTTTCAAGCAACTGCAAATCAAAAATATGGTATTTTCAGGTTGCATAACACAGGGCTGACTTTTCATATACTCAGATTCCACAGAACCAACTGGGGGAATTGAGTATGCGTGGATTTTGGTACATGTGGCAGGTTCCAGATTGGTCTGTAGTATCTTTGGATGAACAAAGCTTAAAAATTTAATGTTGACCAATTTATTTATTTTATTTTATGATTAGTGCTTTTTGTGTCCTAAGAAATCATTGCCTAACCCAAGCCTATGATAATACTATTCTATGTTTTCTTCTAGAATACTCTAGTGTAAGTTTATATTTAGATCTCTGATCTAACTCAAATTTATTTTTGTGTCTGGAGTTAGTATGGGAGAATGAACCAATAAATACAATGAGTATTTGTTAATTTCCTACCAATGGCCAGGCACCATGGAGACGGCAGGATCACTGTCCCTGAGTTTAGGGTCCAGTGCAGGGTTCAGCAAACCTTTTCTCTAAAGGGCCACATGGTGAATATTTTAGGCTGTACAGGCCATACAGTCCCTGCTGCCATTACTCTATTCTGCCTTGTAAGGCAAAAGTCGCCATGGGCAGTACCTAAACATGTGAGCATGGCTGTGTTCCAATAAGAGTATTCATAAACAATGAAATTTGAATTTTTTTACTTCACAAAATACTCTTTTTATTTTTATTTTCTTAACCAGTTAAAAATATAAAAACCATTTTTAGCTTGTGGACTATACAAAAACAAGAAGCCACCAGGTTTGACCTGCAGCCCCAGGCCACATTTTGCCAACTCTTGGGCTGCTCAGCAAGGCAAACATTCAACGAACATGAGGCCACGCTGTGATACCAGCAGGGAAGCAAAGAGCTGCGTTCTGTGGGTGAGAAGATGACAGGCAGTGGCTAATCTGCTTTGGATGAGATCAAAAGGAATTATAACTAAACCACAATGAGCTACCAAAAATAACAAGTGTTGGTGAGGATGTAGAGAAATGGGAACCTTTGTCTATTGCTGGCACAAATGTAAAATGATGCAGCCATTGAGGAAAACAAAAAAACAGAATACCACATGATCCAGCGATTCCACTTGTAGGTGTAAACCCAAATAATTAAAGGTAGCAAACAGGTACTTTTTTTTTTTTTGAGAAAGAGTCTCACTCTGTCACCCATGCTGGAATGCAATGGTGCAATCTCAGCTCACTGCAACCTCCGCCTCCCTGGTTCAGGCGATTCTCCTGCCTCAGCCTCCTGAGTAGCTGGGATTGCAGGTGCACGCCACTACACCCACCTAATTTTTGTATTTTTAGTAGAGACAGGGCTTCACCATGTTGGTCAGGCTGGTCTCGAGCTCCCGAACTCAGGTGATCTGCCCACCTTGGCTCACAAAGTGCTGGGATTACAGGCATGAGCCACCGCGCCGAACCAAACAGATCCTTTATTAGAGCAATGCTCATAGCACATATTGACAATAGCCAAAGGGTAGAAACAACCACATTCCATCAACAGATAAATGCATAAACAGGTATGTGCATACAATGGAATACTATTCAGCCATAAAAAGAGTGGAATTCTGATCCATGCTATGACACAGATGAAACCTGAAAACATTATGCCAAGTGAAATAAACCAAACCCAAGAGAAAAATATTCTATGATTCAATTTTTATGAGGTACATAGAATAGACACATTTATAGAGACAGAAAGTATAACAGAAGCTCAGGGTCTGCTGGGGAGAATGGGGGGTTGTTATTTAAGGAGTACAGAGTTTCTGTTTGGGATGATGAAAAAACGTTGGCAATGGATAGTGGTGTTGGTCATCCAACACTGGAAATGCATTGAATCCCACTGAGTTGTGCACTTATTAATGGCTACAATGGTAAATTTTATGTTATGTATATTTTACCACAATAAAAATATGCTTAAAGTTAAAATAAAAAAGGAATTAAAACTAAAGATCTCACTATTATCAACAACAAGAGTCAAACTCTGTAAAAATTTTTAAGAGATTTATTCTGAGCCAAATGTGAGTAGCCATGACCCATGACACCGCCCTTGGGAGACCCTGAGAACATATGCCCCAGGTGGACAGGGCACAGCTCGACTTTCTATATTTTAGGGGAACATAAGACATCAAATACATGTAAGATATACATTGGTTTAGTCCAGAAAAATGGGACTACTTGAAGTGGGGTAAGGGGAAGGTGGTTCCAGGTTCCAGGTAGATTTTAAATTTTTCTGTGGCCGGACACAGTGGCTCATGCCTGTAATCCCAGCATTTTGGGAGGCCGAGGCGGGCGGATCACCTGAGGTCGAGAGTTCAAGACGAGCCTGACCAACATGGAGAAACCCCATCTCTACTAAAAATTCAAAATTAGTCGGGTGTGGTAGCACATGCCTATAATCCCAGCTACTAGGGAGGCTGAGGCAGGAGAACTGCTTGAACCTGGGAGGTGGAGGTTGTAGTGAGCCGAGATTGTGCCATTGCACTCCAGCCTGGGCAACAAGAGTGAAACTCCACCTCAAAAAAATAATAAAATTTTCTGATTGGCGGCCGGGCGCAATGGCTCATGCCTGCAATCCCAGTACTTTGGGAGGCCAAGGCGGACTGATCACCTGAGGTCAGGAGTTCGAGACCAGCCTGGCCAACATGGTGAAATCCTGTCTCTACTAAAAGTCCAAAAATTAGCTGGGCATGGTGGCAGGCGCCTGTAATCACAGCTACTCAGGTGGCTGAGTGAGGCAAGAGAATCGCTTGAACCCAGGAGGCAGAGGTTGAAGTGAGCCAAGATCGTGCCACAGCACTCCAGCCTGGGTGACAAGAACAAGACTGTCTCAAAAAACAAAATAATAATAAAAATTAAAAAATTAAAATTAAAAAAATAAAATTTTCTGATTGGCAATTGGTTGAAAGAGTTATTATCCATAGAAAGTAATATCTGGGTTACAATCAGCCAAAGTTTTCTCATGCAAAGGAAGCCTCCAGGTAGCAGACTTCACAGAGAATAGATTGTAAATGTTTCTTACCAGACTTAAGGTCTGTGCTGATGTTAAATGCTCGAACGGCTTTCTTGAATTACAAAAGGGAGGAGAGCATAATGACGCATGTCCAACCTCCCCCTCTTTCCTGTCATGGGCTGAACCAGCATTTCAAGTTAAATTTGGAGTGCCCTGGGTGAGGAAGGGGTCCATTCAGATGGTTGGAAGGCAGGGAGGGCCTTCAAATTTTATTTTTGGTTAACACTCTGTGTCTTTCCAGCACTAAGTCTATGTCATACGTTAATTCATTTAGTCTTCACAACACTATGAGATAGGTTTGTTATTATCATTATACCCATTTTATATATGAAAAAACTGAGGCCCTAAGAGTTGATAACTTGCCCAAAGTCATACACCTAGCGAGCCACAGAATCAGGATTCAAACCTGAGAAGTCTGGCTCCAGGCCTGTGTTTCAGTTACCACGCTACACTGCCTCTAAAAGCAGTAGTGACCCTCCAGCTGGGCTAACCACTAGAGTTCCCTGGGAGCACTTAAAAATCTCCACGTCCTTGCCGGACACGGTGGCTCACACCTGTAATCCCAGCACTTTGGAGCACTTTGGGAGGCTGAGGTGGGCGGATCACAAGGTCAAGAGATCAAGACGATCCTGGCCAACATACTGAAACCCCGTCTCTACTAAAAATACAAAAATTAACTGGGTGTGGTGGCACTTGCCTGTAATCCCAGCTACTTGGGAGGCTGAGGCAGGAGAATCACTTGAAACCGGGAGGCAGAGGTTGCAGTGAGCTGAGATCATCCCACTGCACTCCAGCCTGGCAACAGAGCGAGACTCCATCTCAAAAAAAAAAAAAAGTTCACATCCAGGCAGCACCTCTGGGGGTTGAACCAGAACTATGATTTGGAAAAGCTCCCCAGGTGGTTCAGTGTGCAACCAAGGTTGGGAATAACCGCCTCAAAGGACAGCCTTCTCTCAGGAGATGACATTTCAACCATGACCTCAAAAGTGACATGAGTCAGCCGTGTGGGTGGGGGAGCGTGGCGGAGGGGGACAGAAGGATCATGTATTCCGTGTATTTTATTCATTACGTATTTTCATCAAACCACTTTTGTCTTTCTCTTATGTAAGAAGAATGGCATGCGTCCTAATAATAATTATTCAGCTGTCATGCTCTAAGCATAATAGTAAACACTTGTTGTGTGTTATCACCATTAGCACGCATGCTGATCTTGTGAAGTCAACACCATCATCCCATTTTACAGATGAAGCAACCAAAGCCTAAAATGAGTTAGCTCCTCGCCTGAGGCCACACTGGTACTCAGTGGCAGTGTGGGGACACTCAGGTGTGTTAATAGCTCAGCTCTCTGGCTCCTCCTTTCCCAGTAAAGCTTGCCAAAGGCATCCCAGACAAGAGTGAGAAAGGAAGTGATCTATCCACTTCTGGGTGGTTTGGTTTTACGCTGTTTCCTGCACTTGTTTGCCTGTGGTGGAGCCCCTCAGTGAACCCCATCTCTTAGTAGACTGAGTCAGAACCTTGGTGCTCCTCTAACACCGTAATGGTCAGAAAGGAGCTCTCAGAAGAGGCTAAGTAATGCCTCTAAATAATCTCAGTCTGGGGTGCAGAGGAGGCTTGAGGCTGGGAGAACATTTTGGGGGAAATTCAATGTATTCTCAGCTAGAAACCAATATGTAGGTTTACGGGGTTTCTAGTCCAGGGAGAAGGTAAGTGAATGTGTGTGTGTGTGTGTGTGTGTGTGTGTGTGTGTGTGTGTGTGTGTTCCCAGGTCTGGAGCATGTGGATCATGTCCACAACCTAGAACAAGCCCACCTGGGGAGAGAAGGTCACCTTGGAGAACACGATATTGTAGGAGAGTCCCTTGACTTTTTCTTCCCAATTTAGAAAGCCCAAGGCCACGTTTTGCTTGTTCATCACTGACCTTAGAACAGCATCTGGAAGGTAGTTGCTCACTAAAATTTGTGGAGCAAGTGAATAGACACAATGGGATAAGGGCAGGGGAGTTGACTTAGTCTAGGAGGTTGTGGAGGGCTCCCCTACAGAGGCAGTGGCCAGCTGAACAGGTGTTAACTAAAGAAAAGCCAGAAGGAAAGAATGCTCCAGGGAGAACAAAGTTCCTGTTCCAAGGTCAAACTGAGCTTTCCTCTGATTCTTTGTCACACATAACTGGCAAGGAAACTGAGGCTCAAAGAAGCTTAGTGACCTTGCCAATTATCACATAGTAGAAAACACCAGAGCTTGGGTTTGAACTTGGACTCCAGACTGCTCTCCCAGGGCACTTCTTTTTTCGAGACAGAGTCTCACTCTGTCACCCAGGCTGGAGTACAGTGGTGCAATCTCGGCTCATTTGCTTCCCAGGTTCAAGCGATTCCCGTGCCTTAGCCTCCCACGTAGCTGGGATTACAGGCGTGTGTCACCATGCCTGGGTAATTTTTCTTTTTTTATTATTTTTTGTAGACAAGAGGTTTCACCATGATGGTCAGGCTACTGCTCTCAAACTCCTGACCCCAGGTGATCTGCCCGCCTCGGCCTCCCCAAGTGCTGGGATTATAGGCATGAGCCACTACACCCGGCATCCCAGTGCACTTCTGTTGCACATTAGCAAATAGACAACAGGAGGATAGTAAGAGTGAATAATTTATATTTCATGGTGACACAAGGACCCCAACTATCATCACCAATGATACAAATCATACAACAGTATCAATCACATTGATTAGGAACTTACCATATGCCAGGCACTAGTGTGTGTGTGTTTGAAATGCATATATATCTTCAATTAATCGCCACCAAAAAGCCTAAGGAATGGATGCTATTACCATCCCTATTTTATAGTTGTGTAAATGAGGTCCAGATGGATTAAGTAACAAGCTTCGACAAATGGTATCAGATCAAGTTACAAAGCTTCTGTACAGCAAAGGAAACAATCAACATAGTGAAGAGACAGCCCACAGAATGGGAGAAAATATTTGCAAACTACCCATCTGACGAGGGATTAATAATCAGAAAATAAAATAAACTTCAACAACTCTGTAGGAAAAAAATCTGGCCTGGTGAAGTGGCTCACACCTTTAATCCCAGCACTTTGGGAGGCTGAGGCAGGTGAATCACTTGAGGCCAGGAGTTCAAGGTCAGCCTGGGAAACATGGTGAAACCCCATCTCAACAACAAGTTAGCTGGGCATGGTGGCATGTGCTTGTGCTTGCGGTCTCAGCTACTTGGGAGGTGGGAAGATTGCCTGAGCCCAGGAGGTTGAGGCCGCTGTGAGCCATGATTGAGCCACCACACTCCAGCCTCAGTGACAGAGTGAGACCCTGTCTAAAAAAAAATAAAATATATAAAGACATAATAATCCACTCAAAATGGACAAAAGGTTTGACTGGACATTCCTTAAAAGAAGACATACAAATAGCAAATAGGCACATGAAAAGGTGCTCAACATCACTGATCATCAGAGAAATTAAAATCAAAACTCCAATGAGATATCATCTCAACCCAGTTAAAATGGCTTATATTCAAAAGACAGGCAATAACAAATGCTGGCGAGGATGTAGAGAAAAGGGATCCCTCATATATTGTTGGTAAGAATGTACCTTAGTACAACCACTATGGAAAACAGTGTGGAGGTTCCACAAAAAACTAAAAATAGTGCTACCCTATGAGCCAGCAATCCCACTGATGGGTATATATCCAAAAGAAAGCACATCAGAACATCAAAGAGATACCTGCACTCCAGTTTGTTGAAACACTATTCACATAGTCAAGATTTGGAAGCAACCTAAGAGTCCATCAGCAGATGAACGGATCAAGAAAATGTGGTACTTACACACAATGGAGTACTATTCAGTCATAAAAAAGAATGAGATCCTGTTATTTGCAATGATGTGGATAGAATTGGAGGTCATCATATTAACTAAAATAAGCCAGACACAGGAAGAGGAACATCACACATTCTCACTTATTTGTGAGATCTAAACATCAAAACAGTTGATCTCATGGAAACAGGAGAAGGATGGTTTCCAGAGGCTGGAAGTGCAGGGTTGGGTGGTGGTGGGGGGTGTGGTGGGGTGGGGGAAGGTGGGGATGGCTAATGCGTACAAGGAACAAAGAAAGTTAGAAAGAATGGATAAGACCTAGTATGTGATAGCACAACAGGGTGACTATAGTCAATAATAGTTTAACTGTACATTACAAAATAACTAAAAGAGTATAACTGGATTGTCTGTAACACAAGCGATAAATGCTTGAGGGGACAGATACTCCATTTTTCATAATGTTATTATTACACATTGCACGCCTGTATCAAAACATCTAATGTACCCCATAAGCATATACACCGACTATGGACCTACAAACATTAAAAATTTTAACTATATAAATATACACAGACACACACACACACGTAACAAGCCTCAGTTTACACAGCTGACAAGGCGCAGAGCAGAAGATCAAACTCCGGAGCATCATGGAGCTCAGCCACTGTTCTCCTGGCCGGCCAGACATTTCAGTTCCTGGCATCGGATAAACTGACTTTTGGATGTCACCCAGTCAACGATAATAATAATTATTATTATATCTTGCTTTTTGAATGATTAGATCTTGCTTTTCTTAGGGCTTTTTACTCTTCTGTTGCAAGAGAACTTTCACAGTCATTCGACAAACCCCACTTTTCAAAACCAGACGTTTTAATATCATGTCTCAGGTAATGGAAATTTTTTTAGTCACAGGCTGTGAAAATGTAATCAGTAAATAGCCATATGGAGAATGAATGGGACTGCAGAGTAGATTCTTATCAGCTTGGGGCCAACACCCTGCTGCACATCCCTAGGCCCAGAGGGGCCTGGTCAGGAGGCTGGGAGGAAAGGCATCTTTCCCCAGAAGAAAGCCCAGCTCCTAAAACTCCTGGCCCGTCTCCGCCCCTTCCCCACTCCACTCTGCAAGAGGAAGAGTGATTGGTCTGGCTGGTAGATTGGGGAAGAATAAAGGGGCCGAGCTGCCACCTGCTCCTTGTATATTTGGGTAGGAGGGAGCTGCCCACAGATCTTGTGTTCTCTGTTCCTGTTGGAGTTGGAGGGGTTGCCTAATTCTGGTCAGTGCTGGCAAACCCTCTGGCCCACACATATTTATAGACTTTTCAGCAATAAAAGTGACATTTTGGCTTATTATTTTTTTTTTTTTGAGATGGGGAGTCTTTCTCTGTCACCCAGGGTAGAGTGCAGTGGTGTGATCTTGGCTCACTGCAACGTCCATCTCCTGAATTCAAGCAATTGTCCTGTCTCAGCCTCCCAAGTAGCTGGGATTACAGGCACATGCCACCATGCCTCAGCTAATTTTTGTATTTTTAGTAGAGACCGGGTTTCACCATATTGGTCAGGCTGGTCTCGAACTCCTGACCTCAGGTGATCCGCCTGCCTCGGCCTCCCAAAGTGCTGGGATTACCAGCATGAATCACCACGCCTGGTCCACATTTTGGCTTGTTCTTCTGTCTTGTGGCTCAGCTGTTTAAGAACCCAGGCAGGGAAGAAAGGGCTATTTGTTGGACCTCCTCAAAAAGCCCAGCAGAAAGAAGGCTTCTTTTAGGGAGCTTTAGTGAAGGGAGCAATTGTTAAACACTGGGGATGTGTTTTTCTTTTCTATTCACTTATTTGCCCCACCATTGACTGGCTAAGCACCTACTATGTGCCTGGTACTGCACCAGGCACCCTCTGAATAAAGATGAGCTCTCAAAAGTGAGAGCAAAGACAGAATCGAGACTGAATTAAGTTTCACTTCCAACCTTTCTACAGGAGGTGACCACGAGGAAGGAAGAATAATGGTTGGGTTTGAAAAGCCCAGCATTCATTTCGGGTTCTTTGGGTTACACGGCAACTTTAGGGGACTATCTACCCTCACAAACCATTGTGAGTCATCTCAGCAGAGTGTTAATTAAGACACCTTGTTCTCTGTTAGCCAAGGAACGAGTCCATGGCCAAGGCAAATCATCAAACTCTAAGTGCAGGGATGGAGAGTCTTTACTAGAGTGACATGGAGTAGAAAACAGAATTACAGCTCACCCTTTCCAGCAGAAGCTCTCAAGAAGCATTTCTGCTCCCTAGAAATGTGGGAGTTTTGAGAAACACATCTCAAAGAATAATAAAATAACAGCCAAGGTTTATTAAGCTTGTTGTTGCTTCTCACAACCATCCTGGGAGCTAGGCATTAGCTCATGTCTGTCTGTCTGTCTGTCTGTCTCTGTCTCTCTCTCCCCCCACCCCACTCCTCCTCTCTTCTTCCTCTCTGCCTCTGTATTTCTTTGTTTCTTAGGACTCCTTTCTCCACCTGTGAGTTACTCAATATCCATGTATTAAACCCTTTTTAGCACAAGATAGTTTGGTTTTGTTTTGTTTGAGACCGAGTCTCTCCCTGTCGCCCAGGTTGGAGTGCAGTGGCGCACTCTCGGCTCACTGCAACCTCCACCTCCTGGGATCAAGTGATTCTCATGCCTCAGCCTCCCGAGTAACTGGGACTACAGGTGTGCACCACCACACCCAGCTAATTTTTGTATTTTCAGTAGAGATGGGGTTTCCTCATGTTGGCCAGGCTGGTCTCGAACTCCTGACCTCAGGTGATCCCCCCCCCCCCGGCCTCCTAAAGTGCTGGGATTACAGGCGCAAGTCACTGTGCCCAGCCAGGTTTCAGCACAAGATACACTTGGTCCCCTCTACAAGAGACCACACTAATCCCACCCTAGGGAGGCCCTGTGGCTCAATGGTTAAGAGCACAAGTTCTGGCCAGGCGCAGTGGCTCAAGTCTGTAATCCCAGCATTTTGGGAGGCCAAGATGGGTGGATCACGAGGTCAGGAGATCGAGACCATCCTGGCTAACACAGTGAAACCCCGTCTCTAATAAAAAATCCAAAAAAATAGCCGGGCGCAGTGGCGGGCGCCTGTAGTCCCAGCTACTCGGGAGGCTGAGGCAGGAAAATGGCATAAACCCGGGAGGCGGGGCTTGCAGTGAGCTGAGATCCGGCCACTGCACCCCAGCCTGGGCAACAGAGTAAGACTCCGTCTCAAAAAAAAAAAAAAAAAAAAAAGGAGCACAAGTTCTTGAGTCACATGGTCCTGGGTGTTAAACCTGCTTCTGCTCATTATTGATTGGTCTGAAACACACTAACTTCCCAAGCCTCAGGTCCTCATCTTTGAATACAGGATAATAATAGTGCCTAGCTCCAAGGAAGGTTGTGTGAAGCAATCACATGCTTAATAAACCTTGGCTGTTATTTTACTTATCATTCTAGATTTGTTCTGAGAAGTCATGCAAAACAGGAATATAGATTGCAAAAAGATGCTAAGCAGGAACGCACTAAAGGAAGCCTTTCTCCAAAGGGGATGTTTATTTCAGCGATGCACTGGGAGGGGGGCTGGGGGGAGCTCAACCAGCTGTTTTCCAGGAAATTGTCCACTTAACCCAGGGTGAGCTCTAAATTTTAATGACTAGCCAGTGTGGAAGGACTGGAAAGAGAAGAAAACAAACAAGGATGATGTAAAAATCCAACCACACGCTGCATAAACTCTGTGGTCTCCAAAATTTAATTAGAATCCTGAGTTTGGAGGCATTTCCCATCCCTCCAAATGAAAACCATCACCAATATTCTACTGGTAGCTAAAAAATGAAGCTAAATCATAGTAATCATCAGAAACTAGAATACTGGAAGCAGTAAGATGTAAATGATTAACCCAAACCCAAGGACTGGGGACTTTGCCTCTGAAGTTTCTTCTGCCTGAAATTTTCTCCCCAGTCTCCACCCCTGTACCTCTTTCCTGCACCATCTCAACCTTCTCATCTCAGCTCAGATGTCACCTCCTCAGAGAAGCCCTCCTAATTCTCAAATGGAACTACACTCCGAGAGTTATTGACTTTTCCTTGCCAGCAGTACCAAGTTTGTGATCAAACATTTCTATGATTATTTAATCAGTGGATTTTCCCCAAGTAGACTGCTCGTTTCAGGTGGTCAGAGATCTCGTCTATTTCATTCAACACTGTAGATCAGGGTAGATCAGTTCCAGACTTACAACAGAAACTCTATATATCTTTGTTGATTGAGTGAGTTTGAAGTTTGGTAAATTTCTCTTAGTTATCATTAATTCACTCACTGGATGAGGCCTTAGAGTTGTACTGTATGCTGTTCAACAGTGAACATCATCATTAGTTCATTCAATTAGCAAATATCTGTGAGTGTTTAATACCTGCTGGGCACCAATTTGAACAATGAGGATACCGCAGTGACAGAGACAGAAATCCACACCCACATGGAACTTACATTGTAGTGGGAGAAGAGCATCAACAAATAAAAACGACACACGTCTGAAGAGTCAGAAGTGCTCTGGAGAAAAAATAGAGAGACAGATAAGGAGGAACATGTGTATAAGGGGGCATTTAAAAACAAAACAAAACAAAAACAGAGTCTTACTCTGTCACCTAGGCTGGAATGCAGTGACACTACAACTCACTGTAGCCTCCAACTCCTGGGTTCAAGCAATCCTCCCACCTCGGCCACCAGAGTAGCTGGGACCACAGGTCCACACCACCATGCCTGGCTAAGTGTTGTCTTTTTTTTTGTGGAGACAGGGTTTCACCATGTTGCCCAGGCTGGTCTTGAACTCCTGGGCTCAAGTGATCCTTCCACCTCAGCCGCCTAAAGCCCTGGGATTGCAGGCAGGAGCCACAGCTCCTGTCCCGCTGGGGCAATTTTAAAGGGAGACGCTGGAGAGGACCTCACTGAGCAGAGACCTCCACAAGGAAAGGAGCACTCAATGTAGCATATGGGGGAAGTCCTTCCAGAAAGAGAGCAGCACACTCACAGGGCCTCGGGGGCGTGCCCTTAGATAGTGTGCCTAGAGTGGAGTAAGCAAGGAAAAGAATGGTGGGTGGGCGAGCTGGTCAGAGAGGGGCATTTGGGCCGACGTGACTAAACGGCTTTAGATTTCACTCTGAGCTAGCCGTCTTTGGATAGCTCTGGAAACAGATGTGACATTGGAAATGATTTTCAAATAACCTTACTCCGGAGACTAGATGGAAGGAGGGCACAGGGGCATGTAGAGACAGTAAGTGCAGTGACTGCAGGAAGCTCCAGGGACCCCTGTGGCTGCCTGGACCAGGGTGGAAGCAGGACACAGTGGTGGTCTCAGGCTCTCCGAAGGTAAAGGCAACTGAAGGTGCGAACAGGATGAGTGTGGAATGTGAGGGGGAAAGGGGCGCCCCGGACGCCTCCAATATCTGGGGTCTGAGCCACTGAAGGAATAGAGTCGCAGCGCGCTGAGAGGGGAAGACCAGGAGAGATCAGGACAGGAGGAAGGCGGTGATGGTGGGAATGGGAAGTTCAGGAATCGGGTTTTAGGCATGCGACATTTCAAATTGTTTTTATACATCCAAAGTAGTGTAGGGTAGTGTAAGGTAGACACAGTTCTTGCCCCTCTGGGCACTTATATCCTAATGAGGGAAACATCCAATAAACAACAAAACAAAGAGGTAAGATCCCTTGTCCAGCAGTGACAGGGGTTCTGAAGGTGATGTGACAGTAAATGGCAACCACACAGGTGACCAGGGGCAGCCTTTGTGGCGAGGAGACATTAGGGCCTAGACCCAGGACAGAGGACAGCAAGGCAAAGTCGCCGAGGAAGGAATGAGCTACGCATGTTGGAGGGACAGAAGGAGATCAGAACAGAATGACCAAGAGGGAGGAGGGAAGGGATGAGGGGAGGTGGCCATGGCTTTTCTTGTGTGACACCAGAAGGCTTCTCCCCATCCTGGGTGGTTCTTTCAATGTGAAGGGAAGCCATGAGGAGGCTTTACAGAAGGAGAATGTCGTCATCTGATTTCCATTCTTATAAAATGGAAATGGGGGCCAGGCGCGGTGGCTCATGCCTGTAATCCCAGCACTTTGGGAGGCTGAGGCGGGTAGATCACTTGAGGTCAGGAGTTTGAGACCAGCCTGGCCAACACGGTGAAACTCTGTCTCTACTAAAAAAAATACAAAAAGCCGGGCATCATGGCACATGCCTGTAATCCCAGCTACTCGGGAGGCTGAGGCAAGAGAATTGCTTGAACCCAGGAGGCGGAGCTTGTGGTGAATCGAGATCGTGCCACTGCACTCCAGCCTGGGTGACCTAGCGAGACTCCGTCTCAAAAAATATTAATGAAATATAATAAAATAAAATAATAAAATAAAATGGAAATGGAGAATGGATTCACTGGAGAGGGAGACAACTGAAGCAGTGGGTAAACCAACTGGGAGTCCCCGAGAGTTGTCCAGCCAAAATACCACATGGACTTGGCCACCTCAATGAAGATGGGGTAAAGCCGGTTGATTTCAGACCTGCTCTAGAGGGAGAGACAACAGGCTATCCAGACTGGGTGAGGAGATTAGAGGAAGAAGAAACAGGGACATGCTGAAGTTGTTGTTGTTAGGCTGGGAAAAGATAGCTGGCGGCCCCTGAGAACAGAGAACCCAAGTTCTCTTTGGGTCCTGTTAAGTTTGAAATTGATGAGGAAGCAGGAACAGGGAATACATAGCGGTACTTTAAATTAAAAAGTTAGCTCTTCTCCGGGCCTCCTCTCTGTGCCTAGCGGAAGTGACGCAAGCTGCACCGGAAGTGATGCGAGGCGTAACAGTAGTGACGTGAGCATAGCGGAAGTGACTACGGCCGCGGTGTCGTGCTGTGACGAAGGGAGATGGCATTGTATACGCTAGAACGGGGTTCTGCCTACCTCGAGACCGCTGCTGTTCGGAGACCTGCAGGTGAATGCCCCATCACCATGTCTGACCAGGAGGCAAAACCTTCAACTGAGGATTTGGGGGATAAGATAAAAGATGAAGATATTAAACTCAGGGTTATTGGACAGGATAGCAGTGAGATTCACTTCAAAGTGAAAATGACAACACCTCTCAAGAAACTCAAGGAATCGTACTGTCAGAGACAGGGCGTTCCAGTGAATTCCCTCAGGTTTCTCTTTGAAGGTCAGAGAATTGCTGATAATCATACTCCAGAAGAACTGGGAATGGAGGAAGAAGATGTGATTGAAGTTTATCAGGAACAAATCGGGGGTCATTCAACAGTTTAGACATTCTTTTTTTTTTTTCCTTTTCCCTCAGTCCTTTTTTATTTTTAAAATAGTTCGTATGTAACGTGGAATTTAAAACGGAATTGAAAACAGGCACTCTATCTCTTTAAAACATCCGGTAATTTGAATTCTAGTTCTCATTATTCATTATTGTTTGTTTTCATTATGCTGATTTCTGGTGATCAAGGCTCAGTCCTCTTCATATTGCCCTCTCCTTTTATAAAAATTACGTGTGCACAGAGAGGCCACCTTTTTCAGGACTGTACATTTTCAGATGACAAGATCGACCAAGATCGACCAATGCAAGTGTTCATAATGACTTTCCAGTTGGCCCTGATGTTCAACCATGTGATTGTTTCACTCCTGGACTATGACTTTTGGTGGGAGATGGAAGTTTTTTAAAGAACTGAGCTGTGGAAAAATGACTTCTCCTTAACAACTTGAAGCTATTTTTAAAATTTGAGGGTCTGGACCAAAAGAAAAGGAGCATCAGGTTAAGTCAAGATGACAGATAAGGTTGAGCTTAATGACTAACTCCAAAGATGGCTTCCCTGAAGAAAAGGCATTTGAAGATTTTTTTTTTCTTAGTCTTGTCAGAAGATCCCAGAAAAGTTCTAATTTTCATTAGCAATAAAGGTATACATGCAGAAATGAATACAACAGAATGCTGCTCTTTTTTATTCGTACTTTTTGGCCTGAGATACGGGGTTTTAAATGGACAGTGAGACTACACCAGCTTCATTAAAATAAACAATATTGTAAAAATCATAAAAGAAAAAAGTAAAATCTAGATACAGAGTAGTGGAAAAATCAGGAGTATCCAGCTTGATGGGTTTTCCCAAAGGGACACCCATCGAAAGTTCCTCTGCACCCCCTTCTATCACTTCCCCACTACAGTAGTTAAGGGTAACTACTGCCCTAGTCTTAAGCAATAAACAAGTTTTATTGGCGTTTTTAAACCTATGATCAGAGGTAAGTGAGGGCATTTGCCCAGAATTTCTCAAAAAATTACCTCAGTTAAGACCGGATGCAGTGGTTCACCCTGTGATCCCAGCACTTTGGGAGGCCGAGGTGGGCGGATCACGAGGTCAGGAGATGGAGACCATCCTGGCTAACATGGTGAAACCCCGTCTCTACTAAAAATACAAAAATTAGCTGGGCATGGTGGTGTGTGCCTGTAATCCCAGTTACTTGGGAGGCTGAGACAGGAGAATCGCTTGAACCGAGGAGGCAGAGGTTGCAGTGAACTGAGATGGCACCACTGCACTCCTGCCTGGGTGACAGCAAGATCCGGTCTCAAAAAAAAAAATTGCCTCAGTTGGCCGGGCGTTGTGGCTCATGCCAGTAATCCCATCGCTGTGGGAGGAGCCTTTGAGGCCAGGAGTTTGAGACCAGCCTGGGCAACTTAGTGAAACTCTGTCTCTACAAAAAATTTAAAAAATTAGCCAGCCATGCTCGTCCATGCCTATAATTCCAGTTATTTGGGAGACTGAAGTGGGAAAATTGGTTGAGCACAGGAAGTTGAGGCTGCAGTGAGCTAGGATTGCACCACTGCACTCTAACCTGGGCAAGAATGAAACCCTGTCTCTTACACAAAAAAAGAAAAGTGGGGGGAGGGTGTGAAATAAACCTGTTTGTTTTTGTTTTTGTTTTCCTTTTAGATTGAGTAAGAAGGTTTTGTTTCGTTGTTTGGCACGGAGAGGGTGCTTGTTTGTCCTTGTCCTCCTTCCCATGGTGAGGCACTGATACAGAGTGTGTGTGGGGTCTCCCCTAGCCCCTTGGCTGGCAGACAGGTATAACTGCAAACCTGCAAACCCTACTCCTTTCAGTAGCAAGTTCCCTCCTGCCCATCCCTTCCCTTTTGAGGTTTTTTTCTGGTCCCATCCCAACAGACAGCTCTTCTTAAGGAATCATCAGTTTATAGCTTTTGCAGTGTTCATTTAAATGTTTTAATGCATATACAGCCAACTTCATTCTATTCCAAAAATTCATTTCTCCTTTCTCTCTCTCTCAGTGTCTCTCTCTCTCTCTCTCTTTTTCTCTCTCTCTCTTCCTCCCTCCCTCTCCCTGCTCCTGTGATTATTTTTTTTGGAAATAATTCCACTCACTTTCTGCCTCCATAAACCTCTGACTCCAGCAGATGGAACAAGGCTGCTATTCCAAGTCAACGGAATCAACGGGCCAGCTACAAGTGGGAGGCGAGTGGTACGCACTGCAGTTTCACCCGAGTAGGTGATGTTGTGGCAACACTCACAGAACAAAAGTTTCACCTTTTTCATGGATTTTTACTTCTCAGGAGGCCTTAGTGCTACAGTCTTTTAATTGGAGAACTGTTTTCCCCTCCTTGACTCTGCACACGTTTTCTATATAATATTAAACAGTAACCTGTGAGTCTCCCACATCCTAGTATGCTCTGGATCACAGACCACATTTTTAAAACACACACACACACACACACACACACCACACGACCAAAATCTGTACCGGCTGACTGCTGGCAAAGTAAAACCGCATTAAATTTGGCTTGCTTACTTGCTTGCTTGCTTTTTCTTTCTTCTTTCTTTCTTTCTTTTTTTTTTTTTTTTTTTTTTTTTTTGAGACGGAGTCTCGCTATGTCGCCCAGGGTGGAGTGCAGTGGCCGGATCTCAGCTCACTGCAAGCTCCGCCTCCCGGGTTTTTATGCCATTCTCCTGCCTCAGCCTCCCGAGTAGCCGGGACTACAGGCGCCCACCACCTCGCCCAGCTAGTTTTTTGTATTTTTTAGTAGAGACGGGGTTTCACCGTGTTAGCCAGGATGGTCTCGAACTCCTGACCTCGTGATCCCCCCGTCTCGGCCTCCCAAAGTGCTGGGATTACAGGCTTGAGCCACCGCGCCCGGCCCTTTCTTTCTTTTTAACAGCTTGATTGAGACATGATTTACTTATCATAATATTCATCCATTTCAAGTGTGCAATTCCGTATGTTTTTAAATTTTTTTACAGAGTTGTGTATTGGCTATTTCTTCTTGGAAATAGGGCCACTGGGGAAGCTCTTGACCCCAAGGCCCGTCTCCCCACTTTGAACACGGACCAGTAAATAGCAGAGAGCAAATTCTGGTTCACCCCCAAAATAGTTTTTATTCATTTCATTGTGCCATTAACAGCTTACTTCCTGTGTTTTGATTCTGAGCTGTTCAGAAGCCACGTTCTAAGAAGCCACATTGCTTAGTTTTTAACACCATCAAGAGATTTCTTTTGTGTGAAAGGTGTTTTTTGTTTGTTAGTGGTTTATTTGGAGTCTTCAGCTCCTGCTTTATCTGCTGGGCTAATTAGAGAGATTTGAAATGAACCTTTGTGGCATGACAGACTGTACAGAAATATTTGGTATTCAGAGCTAAGCTTAAACATTCATAGCATTCTTACTTTTGAAACTAGTGGAAAGGAAGAGACTTAGAAATATAAGTAGGGCACAGAGGCCTAGACCCTTTCCCTAGCATTAAATTCTTATTATATGATTTGGCTTTAACTCTGTGAGTCTCATTTTCTCATCTGAAGAACCGGAATTAAAATAACCACTTCAGGAGATTAGCCTGAGGATCCCATTCATGTGAAAGCACCTAGAACAAAATCAATTTAAACAAAAAAACTATCAATATTCATTGAATATGAATCTCGAAGAACTTAACTAGTGGTATAAGAATTCTGTTTGTGGCCGGGCGCGGTGGCTCAAGCCTGTAATCCCAGCACTTTGGGAGGCCGAGACGGGTGGATCACAAGGTCAGGAGATCGAGACCATCCTGGCTAACCCGGTAAAACCCCGTCTCTACTAAAAAATACAAAAAAAAAAAAAACTAGCCGGGCGAGGTGGCGGGCGCCTGTAGTCCCAGCTACTCGGGAGGCTGAGGCAGGAGAATGGCGTGAACCCGGGAGGCGGAGCTTGCAGTGAGCTGAGATCCGGCCACTGCACTCCAGCCTGGGTGACAGAGCTAGACTCTGTCTCAAAAAAAAAAAAAAAAAAAAAAAAAAGAATTCTGTTTGTCAGGGTGCATTAATAAAAGCACAGTGCCTTCTGTTAAATGAGGATGTACTAGTTTAGTTATTCACTCAATGGATAGGTCATTACTTGCTGCGTGCCAGGCACTAGGGAGGGAATAGGGGACAGGCAGGCAGACAGGTGGAGGCGATCTTCACAATATGGTTGTGCAAATAAATATCTAAGGATAAATTGTGCAAGGGTTTTTACAGAAACTTCTAGGATGTGCATGTGTGTGTATCTTTAAAGCAATTTAAGAGAATGTGTATTTTGTTGATAAATTTATGCCTATAGGCATAGAAAAATTTTTCTAGAACAACCCATGAGAAATTAGTTACAGGGGTTTTATTTTTATGAAAGGAACTAGAAAAGTACATAGGGGAACATCTTCCACTTTTTATTCTGTACCTTTCTATAAAATTTTAAGTTTCTAACTCTAAACTTTTTTTTTTTTTTTTTTTTTTTTTTGAGACAGGGTCTCACTCACTCTATCACCCAGGCTGGAGTGCAGTGACTCAATCTTGGCTCACTGCAACCTCCGCCTCCCAGGTTCAATCAATTCTCCTGCCTCAGCCTCCCGAATAGCTGGGATTACAGGCATGTGCCACCACGTCTGGCAAATGTTTGTATTTTTAGTAAAGACGGGGTTTCACTATGGTTGGCCAGGCTGGTGATCTGCCTGCCTCAGCCTCCCAAAGTGCTGGGATTACAGGCATGAGCAGCCGCAGCCTCAACTCGTGTTTTTATTGTTTGTTTGTTTGTTTGTTTGTTTAAGTGTTGCTAGGGCTTCTCTGATCAGTAGGCTGAAAGGCCATTTTTTTATTTTTCTTAAACTTTTCTCTACTGAAAACAAGACCTGTTATTTAAGATGGATAAATGATTAACTCTTGGAAATATAAATTGTCGCGTTAAGCCATTTAAACATTAAACATAATATTATTATGCTTAAAAAGACAAAGGTCATTTGCCAGAGTGTAAGAATTCATCAACCTACACCAAACCGTTTCTAGCCTGCTCTTGCCTACAAAGTTTGCCCAGGCAATAATACTTCTATTCAATAGGTATCTACTCAATGCCTGCAGTATAACAGGCATCCTTCTGGGTATTGGTTGATAAAACAAAGCCCTCAGTGAGTCACAGCCTGGATTCTAGTTGGATAAGCTAGACAATAAATAAGTCAAACAAATAGATAATAATTGCTGTGAAGAGTAACCAGGGGAGATGGAGGGTGCTTTTTGTTTATTATACAGAATACATTTTGGAGTTGCATTCACTACAAATAGAACGGTCAGGAGACCCGTCTGAAGAGAGACCATCTCAGCAGAGGCTTGCATGAAGGAAGGAAGGAAGGTGTGAGCCCTGCAAAGGAAAAACAGTTCCTGGCCAGAAGGAGCTGAAAAGACTCTGAAACAGGAGAGCTTAAAACCAGTCAAGCAGAGTGCTGAGCTCAGGACTGTTTGTGATGCTATTCTGTCCACCTGTGCTATTGCTCAGGACAGCTCATAATTCAAAACTTAGTTTTTAAAAAGTAAACATGAAACACTCATTACTATTATTACCTTTATGATTGTAGGACTTGGAATATGTGGTTCTGGGCATTGCTTCTCTTTTTTAGATATATAATAAAATAGTTAATGTAAACTATACCTACTAAAGAAGCAAAGATGTATCTTATATGCCAAAAAGAATTTAACTCTTATAGCTATATTTATTTACAGTCTCTACAATAATTTTTTAATCTATTATCTTAAAACCTCATAAAATATACTTTTTAAACGATTGCAGTACATGCCTGTTTTCATTCATTGCAAATTAAGTAAGTAAGTGTTACTTCAAGGTCATAAGGAAAAATACTCAGAGACAAACAAAAAAGGACAGTGAGACACGTTGTTTTCAGCCTACTCTAAGGTGCCCACCAGTAGGAGGAGCACTGTGGTAGGTGAGTAAAACCACACACTATTTAAAAAGCCAACACAAAAGCCCAGCCCTTGGTTCAGTTCGCTCAGCTTCCCAACTGTGTGGCTTAGAATGCCTTCCCACAGAGGCCCTCACCTGAAAATCAAGGGCTGGCTATTCAGTGATCTCTGAGTCCCTTGATGCATTATTTCCCTTTCCTTTTGTCTATTTTCAGTTCTAACTCTATGAATTCTGACTAAAAGTACTATTTTGTAACCAGTTGTCTTCATTATAACTGGCTGAGCATTAAACTAACCTCTTCTTTTCTCAAGCAGGAGTCTGTGGGCAGGTGGTTCTAAAGTAGTATTTCCCAACCAGAAGTGATCCCCCCACCTCCCCTTCTTGGAGACACTGGCAACGTTGACACTTTACATATATATATATATATATATATGTATTTTTTTTGAGACAAGGTCTCACTCTGTTGCCCAGGCTGAAGTGCAGTCATGGCTCACTGCAGCCTCGACCTCCCCAGGTTCAGGTGATCCTCCCGCCTCAGCCTCCTGAGTAGCTGAGACCACGGGCACACACCACCACTCCCAGCTAATTTTTTTGTAGAGATGGGGTTTTGCCATATTGCTTAGGCTGCATACTTATATATAATATGTATACTATATTATATATAAAATTATATAGTGTATATTCTACATGTTATATATGCTATATATAATATAGTATGTAATATACTGTATCATATATACATGATATATATATCATATAGTATATAATATATAGTGTATATAATATACTATATATTATAGTATGATATATGTGATTATATATGATCTATATCATATGCTATATTCTATATATGTATAATTATATTTGTATATAAATTTATATATTATATAATAGATAACATTTATTTTAGTTGTGTGTGTGTGTGTGTGTATATATATATATATTTTAGAGGCAATGTCTTCCTACATTACCCAGCCTTAACTAGAGCTCCTGGGCTTAAAGGAACCTCCTGCCTCAGCCATCTGAGTAGCTGGGGCTACAGATGAACCCACTGTGCCCAGCTCTCAGTTTTCCCATTTTTTATTTTCATGACTGTAGAGGGAACAGCTACTGTCACCAGATACTGGTGAGCACCCTACACTATCCGGGACAGCTGCCAACAAATAAAGAATGCTCTAATCCAACATTTCATTAGCGCCAAGGATGAGAATCTTGGATATGGAGAAATTGGGAAAAATGATGAGGGGAAAAGTGGGGGACCTTATTTACTGATGATGTCCATGGGGTATTTCCCAAGTAAGAAACAGCAGACAACTTTTGCTTCGATTGATGGTGATTCTCTTCTGTTGATTGCTGTTTATTTTTTCTGAAGACTTGGGTGTGTGACATAAGTAACCCCATGGTAGCCCAGGGCACAATGGGAGAAATGAAAAATGGAAGACAGGTTCAAACATGCAGTGTGACTGCAAGAGTAACCTTTCTGTTCTAAGAGTTGAAAAAGTTTTCAGATCCTTGGTGTACTTTATCAGCAGAACGTTCATCTGCATATGGCATTCAGAAGCAAACTAAACTTTTTTTTTCCCCCTGAGTCTTTTGTTTCCAAATCAATGGGAAACAAAGGATACCCCTGCTCCATTCAGGCAGTTTCAATGATTCTCAAATCAACGTGGGAGCAGTCGTTGGGCCATTTAAAATATACAGTGATAAAAAAAAAAAGCATACTTATTAACCTTATAAACATTCTATAAAAGTACAAGGGGAACCTTTATAAAGAATAGCCAAGTGTCCTTTTTATGGAATAGCCCTTTGTACTTTGAAATGTTCATGTCTATAAAATAGAATTGGACGGAGGAGCCTAGGATAATGCAATTTCCATGTATTCTAGTAATTGTTCTGTTAAAACATTATTTTTCAGCGTCTTAACACTCAGAAGATTAAGTTACCTCACTCCAAGATCAGTTCCACTTTTAAAAAGCACTTTTGACCCATATTTAACCAACCGTCAGAGAGGATTCAAAAGAGGGCTAATTGAGCACTGAGTGTTTGAAGCATTCAAATCATGGCCCAGGTTTCTTCTTGAAAACACCAACAGCGCAGCCTGGCAGGAAGCAGGGATTAGACAAGAGAATCGATTGAAACTTGCCTTCCAAACTGGAAGAAAAAGTTTCAATAAGAAAGCGTGAAGTTTGAAATCACTGCATGTTATATTATTCATCTTTCAAACTGCCTCCAGCCTTATTGGATGTCATTTTCTCCTCTTACCCCAGCTCTGAGCTGCCACTGGAATTCACCAAGAAACCCACTTTAGCAAGAATGACCCACCCTTCAGAGGAAAGTAACCACCCTTAGCCCGGTTCTCTTTATCACTCTATTCTGTCCCCACTCTATGTGCACTCTATCTCTTCGTTCTATCTATGTGTTTTGCAATTCCCTCTGGTATTCCAAGGCCAACGAAACCACAGCCTCCAATAAGAGTGCTAAACCCGAATAGATTCACTGCTAACCTCTGTTTTTAACCCTTTTCACCTACCAATTTCAATGTTCTCTTTAATAGGTTAGCTATGGCAGACCTCAACAGAATCAAGTTACGGGAGGGCAAGCTGGAAAACCTCACAGGGGGGATTTCATGAAGAAGAGAGAAGCCTGGCTGTTTGTCATCTAAATTCTTGTCCTAATCTCCCTTACCACCCCCAACAAATACAAGCAGCAGGAAACTAACAGTGATAATCAATAATCTAATAACTTCAGCCAGCCTCAAGTTCTGTTGTTGTTTTCCTTAAAACAAACAAAACGAAAATAAGCATTCTGCCCAGAATCGAGAGAGAGAGACAGAAAGACAGAGAGAGAGAGAGAGAGAGAGAGAGAGAGAGAAACCTATATCCTAAAATCCCAGAAGTTTGCTGCCAGTGATTCAGTACATACCTGACAAAAAAAAAAAAAAAAAAAAAATGTTGCTTAACTGGTTTGGTTGTTTCAGCTGGCTACTACCAAGAGAAGTAAACAGAACCTTATCATTTCAGTTAAGTCTGGCTTGAGCATTATTTTCAAGTAAATATTTATAATTTCAATGCTATTCCATTGCTACCACTGCTGTCTTTGGATTGGACCGACTGAAACATTGTCTTGGATTAGCCTGACTCCATAGCAACAGGCCAGGAGAGGCTGCACCCTCACTGCCTGTCCTTTCTGTGGCTGGAGAGGAGAGGAGGAGGTATTTGGTGACACTCGCCATCAGGACTTTGCAGCTCTCTTGCCAGATAGCAGCTGAATTGAGGAATATCCTTCCTTTGCCATTTGGGCTCCAGTCGATCAGGATTTTTGCTGATCACTTTGCACATCTCAATGAATTTGACACACGGGCATTTTTTTCTCTCTCTCTCTCTTCATTCAGGAAGTGGAGAGCTGAGCCCTGAGATTCTTTCTGCTCCGATGATATAAACAAATTGTAGAGGAAGTCAAGTCAAACTTTCCCTTGCTTCTTTTGTTCTCCCAACTAGCAATTCAGAAAACAGAGCCAACTTTTCTTGGATGCCTTTTAAAGATTGCTCTTTAACTGGAAAGGCAGAAACTCTCTTGCTTTATTTTGTATCTGTAAAAACAAAGATTCTCCTAAACATATTTTGTTTTCAGAAAAGCAGAAATGCCCTAGAAGCTAAAAAAAAAAAAAAAAAAAAACTCTTTTCTGAGACTTTTCAAACCAAATTGCTCCTTTGTCATTACAGTTACCTAATTGTTTTTTCTTTCCTTCACAAATCTCCAGGCTAAAATACAAACGAGAGCAATAACGATCTTTGCGTGGATAATAGCTAAACCTGAATAGAAGCTTCCAGGGCCCTAATACACAGCCAAGGAAAGCTAACAATCATGATTCAATAAAGGTGCCATGTAAGGCATGCGCCAGACAGAAAGGAGACACCATATCTGTGTAATCTACAGACACTGCTTTAAAAATCACATAATGAAGTCCTTCCCATGGTGGTGGCTACTTGAAGCTTTATCATCAGCTTGTAAGATTTCATCTCTGGGTTTCACCGATGGTTCTGAGAACAAACGTTTTCAAACCAGAGGCACCTGCTAATCCAGGAGACATACTCACCACACCTATTCTCATCCTCCAGTGAAAGAAGCTCTGTGTTAAATGACTGAAGGGAAACAGAAGGGAATATGTAACAAAATATATGCAGGAGCAGCCCCGGGGTGGCTTCCCATGCTGAGTGTTCTGTTACATTAATCCTGGCACACAAAAAAATGCAACAGCCACGTGGATATCAATATCCTGCATTGTTTGTCCTCCATGACCCTCTCTGTACACAGGTGGGTAGCCCAGAGTTCATCACAACCCTTTTCTCTCATGAAACATATTAGAGATCAAACACAGGCTCAAACTACTTCCCGAGTCTCAGTGTTCTCCTCTGTAAAATGGGATATATGGTGGCTGTCACATGGGTTAGAAATAATATGGGTATAGGTATAGAGATAGTTCTCGCTTAATCCAATGTGTGGCTCCTGTTAGGTTCTCGATTAAAAAATTGTTGTGATTATTATTATTATTTTTTTTTTTTTTTTTTTTTTTTTTGAGACGGAGTCTCGCTCTGTCACCCAGGCTGGAGCGTAGTGGCCGGATCTCAGCTCACTGCAAGCTCCGCCTCCCGGGTTTACGCTATTCTCCTGCCTCAGCCTCCCGAGTAGCTGGGACTACAGGCGCCCGCCACCCGCCCAGCTAGTTTTTTGTATTTTTTTAGTAGAGACGGGTTTTCACCGTGTTAGCCAGGATGGTCTCGATCTCCTGACCTCGTGATCCGCCCATCTCGGCCTCCCAAAGTGCTGGGATTACAGGCTTGAGCCTCCGCTCCCGGCCTGTTATGATTGTTGAAATTCATAACACTATGTGAGTTCTCCTGGGTCAGGAAAAACTAGCATTGGTAGAAGCTCAACCTTGCAGTCTTTGCAGTTATTTCTGTCAGAATACTTTTCCTCAGTCACGATCCTCTCCTCCCTCTTTATCTATAAATATGCATATACTGTAGATATTTATAGACTAATAGGTATATAAAATCCTTCATGCAAGTTGTAATTGACTGTGTAATTACTGAATAAACAGTGGATGAAAGGATAATGGTAGGTTCTGAAAGCCAGCTTTAATTCACATTTTATTTTATATTCATTAAACTGTTTATTTACTTGTCTACATTCTCCTCTCTGTTGATTATTTTCCAGGCATGCATTTCCCTCGAGCAATGATCAGGCTGAGAAAGTGATTTCATTTCCATTGCAAGGGAGACAGAGAAACAAACAGAAAACCCAGAGGCAGTGACTTCCCAGGAGTGCCCCAGAGTGTGGGTATTGCTAGTAGAAGCTGCGTGCACCTCTACAGCCCGGAACTATTTTTGAAGCTTTGATGTAGAAACACGCAATACCCACAGTGACCTTAAATTTCTGTAAAACAAATATAGCATGCATTGATGCAATTGCCGTATATTTATAGAATTGAACAATTGTCTTCCACCAACTTTATCAAATATTTGCTACGTGGGGGGGTGCTAGGACAGAAACATAAACAGCCCTGATTGGCCCATTATGCAGACGAAGCACAGGCTTGGAGGACCAGAAAAGCAGAGAGAACACCGTGCTCCTGCCTTGCTGGCCAAATGATGCAACAAGAACATTCAGGAAAGTTACTTTAAGTTTCAACATACAGATTTTTTTGTCCCTTTAAAAGACATACTTTTACATTTTAGTTGAGTTTTGTTTTCGTTTTTATGTGGGTACAGGTCTTGGGATGGTTCGGATTTATGTTCAGAAAATTTTTACTCCTCATCACTTTGAAGGAATACCCTTCCCTGACTTACGGATGCTGGACTTGGCCATGTGACTATTGGTCAGTAAGATGTTAGCAAGTATGATGCCAGCAAGGCCACTGTGGATTTGCACAGTAGGGCTGGCTCTCCTGCACTTCCAACATTGCCTTGAGATGCACACACATGCCTGCATCCAAGGAAGATGGAAGACACCTGGAGCAAACTTGGAAGCAGCCCATAATTTGAAGCCCAGCCCAGACCACCCCAGGTCATCTAAACCCCAGCTAACTTGCAAATGTTTATGTGAGAATAAATAATTACCATTTTAAGCCACTGAGTCTTGGAGTGATTTTTTGCATTATTGTGGCAACAGCTGAGTAATGTAGGCCTCATAATATTTATAGGTTTTACTCTGGCCATGGCATACTAATACAGATCCTGGGGGAGTCGTGGGGGCGGGGGGGGATTAATTTTAAAAAATAATTCAAACTCTTGCATTACTGATTCGACTTTGTTTTGTAAATCAAGGTGAATCATTGTCTTTCATATGCTAAATGAAATTAGACGCCCATAATGTTTCACTACAGCAGCATATGATTAAAGAGCAAGAGAGGTATGAGATACTTATTTTTTCATCTAGATAAAGCCTTCATTCCACAAATGCTTCATTCAGAAAAAAAAAAAAAAAAATGTTTCACTTGTTAAAGGGATACTCATTCAGCTCTTTTGTGCTGGACCTCGAAGATACAGTTTTGAGTATTAATAACTCTTCTCAAGTGCTTATGATGAGCCAGGCATTGTTCTTAGTGGTTTATCTGCATCAACTCATTTAACCTTCAGAACTTAATGCAATATTACTATGATTGCGCCCATTTTACAGATGAGAAAACTGAGAAGCTGAGAGGTGAAGTGACTTACCCAAGCTTCCATGACTTATAAGTAAGAGAGTCAGGATTCAAATCCGGGCCATCTGACTTTGGAGTACATGTGTTTTACCTATCGTGATAAGACATGCGTAGTTTCTATTGACAGGGAGTTTACCGAGTAAAGAGGGCAACAACTTTAAACAAGAAGACCAATCAATCATTACAAACCATGGGCAGGACCATCATGGAAAAGAACAGGAAACTATGGTGAAGAGTAACAGGAAGGGTGGGGCGCAGTGGCTCATGCCTGTAATCCCAGCACTTTGGGAGGCCAAGTCCAGCAGATCGCTTGAGGTCAGGAGTTTGAGACCAGCCTGGCCAACATGGTGAAACCCCATCTCTACTAAAAATACAAAAATTACCCCAGCATGGCAGCGAGTGCCTGTAATCCCAGCTACTCGGGAGGCTAAGGGAGGAGAATCACTGGAACCTGGGAGGTGGAGCTTGCAGTGAGCCGAGATTGCACCACTGCACTCCAACCCGGGCAACAGATTCTGTCTCAAAAAAAAAAAAAAAAAAAAAAAAGAATAACAGGGAGGACCTGTTTTAGATAGGTGTTCAGAGAAGTCTTTTCTTATTAGGTGATTTTGTCTGAAGAATGAATGGGATCAGATGGAAAAATCGCTAGGAAAGAGAAGAATGTTCCAGGCAGAAGGACTAGCAGGGAGGTGAGTGTTGAAGCAGTCTATAGGTTGGTATGTACTCAGGACTGAAAAATGCTCATTGCTTCAGTGAGGCTGAGGGGGTGAGTATGTCTTTTACTTATTGCCATAGGAGGGTAGTTGGTCAGCAAATTTTTTATAAAGAGCCAAATAGCAAATTCTTTAGGTTTTATAGGCCATGTAGCCTCTGATGCAATTACTGAACTCAGACATTGTCATACAAAAGCATCCACATAGAATGAGCACAGCTGTGTTCCAGTAAAACAGTATATGCAGACACTGAAATTTACCTTTCAGTGTTGCAGTTCCACAAACAGCAAGCATGTGTGTGAGAACACACGGGAAGGTCACAGTTAGTGCATTTCCAACAAATCCAGTGGCCTCTCATGAATTTTGTTTTTTGAGACAGCCTCACTTTGTCCCCCATGCTGGAGTGCAATGGCATGATCTCAGTTCACTGCAACCTCCTTCTCCCGGGTTTAAGCAACTCTCAGCCTCGGTCTCTCAAATAGCTGGGGTTATAGGTGGGCGCCACCACATCCGGCTAATTTTTGTATTTTTAATAGAGATGGGGTTTCACCATGTTGGCCAGGCTGGTCTCCAACTTCTGACCTTGGTTGAGCTGTCTGCCTCGGCTTCCCAAAGTGCTGGGATTACAGGCGTGAGCCGCTGTGCCTAGCCACCTCTCATGATGTTGGATGCACCCTGCCCTTTAACTCTCAGTGAGATCTCTGTTGAAACAGAACACAGGTCACACCATTAAGAACAAGATAGAATTTTGAATAAAAGTAACAAATAAGCGATTAGGTTATCTAATCATCCTATTATTAAAGAGGAGTACATGATAGAATCATCCAGAAAAATGAAGCAAAGTTCGTGTTGACATGATGTATTGGCATTGACAAAGATAACATAAAACACATGCTCCATCTTTACAAAGAGGATGGGGACAAGACTGGTTAATGAGTGTCATCCTTCAAAGAGCACTGAAGATTGCTGCCCAAGAAAACTTGAAATGCCCTGAAATCTTGGAGGTCATGTAAGAAAGAAATGTGATATATGTTTCCTCAAATTTAACACAATAATGCTAAAATTTTACAATACCTGACCAGTAATAAGTGGCCAAAAGAAACTTTTCAAAACTGACACTAATAATTAAAACACACACAAACACACACACAAATTTTGATCCATCATGCCAGGCACAGTGGCTCACACCTGCAATCTCAACACTTTGGGAGGGTCACTTGAGGCCAGGAGTTCAGGACCAGCATGCGCAGTATAGCAAGACCTCGTCTCTACAAAAAAAAGAAAACAAAAAAAATTGAATTAGTCAAGCGTGGTGGCTAATACTTGTGGCCCAGCTACTCTAGAGGCTGAGGCAGGACAGTCACCTGAACCCAGGTGTGTGACGATGCAGTTAGCATATGATCACTCCATGGCATTCCAGCCTGGGCAACAGAGTGAGAACCTGTCTGTAAAATTAAATTAAATTATATTAAAAATTCTGGGGCCAGGTGCGGTGGCTCACACCTGTAATTCCAGCACTTTGGGAGGCTGAGACGGGTGGATCATGAGGTCAGGAGATCGAGACCATCCTGGCTAACACGGTGAAACCCCATCTCTAATAAATACAAAAAAAAAAAAAAAAATTAGCCGGGCGTGGTGGCGGGCGCCTGTGGTCCCAGCTACTCAGAAGGCTGAGGCAGGAGAATAGAGTGAATCTGGGAGGCGGAGCTTGCAGTGAGCGGAGATCGTGCCACCACACTCCAGCCTGGGTGACAGAGCCAGACTCTGTCTCAAAAAAAAAAAAAAAAAATTCTGATCAGTCATGATGGAGGAAAGACTAAATCCTCTTTCTCATAGTCTCTCTATATAAAATAATAACCCAATATTGTTAAAAGATAATTAAAGAGTTTGTAGCTAAAACATATAGGACAAAAGTATCATAGTGGGCGCCTGTAGTCCCAGCTACTCGGGAGGCTGAGGCAGGACAATCACTTGAACCCGAGAGGCAGAGGTTACACTGAGCCGAGATCGCAACACTGCACTGCAGCCTGGGCGACAGAGCAAGACTGTGTTTTAAAAAAAAGTCAAGCAGTTTGTTAATTTTTATAAGATGCTATTTTGGGGGGGATTTTATGATATTAGTGATATTTTTCAGCTTAAAAGTTTTTACAATTTGTTGTACTTTCTTCTTTTATTCTAAATAAACATTAACTTTCCTAACTAATTTTGTGTTCTTTTTCTTTTAGGAAGCCCCCAATTGCATAAGGTTCAAGACCTATAAACAGGAACCGCCTCCGTTAAAGCACCTACTATATGAGCCAAGCATATTCAGATGCTAGAAATCATTGAACGAAACAGATGGAGGTGGTTTAAAAATATGTCCACAAATTCTCTGGCACTCCTGTCTCCAGAAGGTAGAGGTTATTTCCCTTCCCCTTGAGTGCAGGCTATTCCTTGTTTCTAAGAAATAGAAGGTTGTGGGGGCAACACTGGGTGACATCCAAGACAAATCATAAAAGGCACTGGAGTTTCCTCCTTGCTGTTCCTCCTAGGAACCCAGCTGCTGTGACATGAGAACTCAAGCCGCCCTATGGGAAGGTCTGTATGGTGAGGAACGGAGGCCTCCAGCCAACAGCCATGTGTGTGAGCCTGCTTAGAAGCGTGTTGTCCAACTCCAGTCAAGCCTTTAGGTGCCTCCAGCCCAAAACAACATCTTGACTGCATCTTGACTATTCACGAGAGGCCCTGAGCCAGAACCATCCATCCAAACTGCTGTAGGATTGCTGACCTCAGAAACTGTGAGATAAGAAATGTTCATTATTTTTCTAGCTGGCCCTTGAGACAATCTTTTACTTAATAAATAGAAAAAATGTTTTTTTAAATGTTCATATTTTAAGCAAGTAAGTTAAGGAACAATTTGTTACACAGCAAGAGATAATTAATATACTGACAAAAGTTCCAGTTTCATGATTCTTATATCCTGAATTTTATTAACTAGACAATGAATGAATGACTTTTGAGAATGATGAACAGTAAACACTTTAAGAAATGCACCAAATTGGCCGGGCGCGGTGGCTCAAGCCTGTAATCCCAGCACTTTGGGAGGCCGAGGCGGGTGGATCACGAGGTCAGGAGATCGAGACTATCCTGGCTAACATGGTGAAACCCCGTCTCTACTAAAAATACAAAAAACTAGCCGGGCGTGGTGGCGGGCGCCTGTAGTCTCAGCTACTTGGGAGGCTGAGGCGGGAGAATGGCGTGAACCCGGGAGGCGGAGCTTGCAGTGAGCCGAGATCACGCCACTGCACTCCAGCCTGGGAGACACAGCGAGACTCCGTCTCAAAAAAAAAAAAAAAAAAAAAAAAAAAGAAAGGCACCAAATTATCCTACCACTTGATCCAGCAATCCCACTACTAGGTATCTACCCAGAGGAAAAGAAGTCATGATACAAAAATTAGCCAGGCATGGTGACAAGACGCCTGTAATCCCAGCTAGTTGGGAGGCTGAGACAGGAGAATCGCTTGAACCTGGGGCGGAGGTTGCAATGAGCCGAGATTGCACCAGGCTCACTCCAGCCTGAGCAACAGAGCAAGACTCCATCTCAAAAAAAAAAAAAAAAAAAAAAGAAAAGGAAAAGAAGTCATTATACAAAAAAGATACTTGCATTCACATTATAGCAGCACAACTTGCAATTGAAAAATGTGGAACCAACCCAAAAGCCCATTAATTAATGAGTGGATAAAGAAACTGTGGCGTGTGTGTGTGTGTATATATCTCTCTTACAGATATCTCTTATATCATATATATCATATATCTATCAAATATCTGTCATATATGTCATATATCATATATACCATATATCGTATATATCATATATGACATGATATATGATATATATGGTATATGATATATACGATAGAATACTACTCAGTCATTAAAGGAAATGAATTAATGGCATTCGCAGCAACCTGGACGGCATTGGAGACTATTATTCTAAGTGAAGTAACTCAGGAATGGAAAACCAAACATTGTATGTCCTCACTCGTAAGTGGGAGCTAAGCTATGAGGATGCAAAGGCATAAGAATGGCACAATGGACTTTGGGGCCTCAGGGAGAGAGGGTGGGAAGCGGGTGGGGGATAAAAGACTACAAACTGGGTTCTGTGTATACTGCTGTGGTGATGGGTGCACCAAAATCTCACAAATCACCACTCAAGAACTTACTTATGTAACCAAATACCACCTGTTACCCAAAAAACCTATGGAAATAAAAAAAGTTTAAAAAATAAATGTATCAGCTGGGTGCGGTGGCTCACGCCTGTAATCCCAACACTTTGGGAGGCTGAGGCGGGTGGACCCCCTGAGGTCGGGAGTTTGAGACCAGCCTCAACATGGAGAGAAACCAGCTCTCTACTAAAAATACAAAATTAGCTGGGTGTGGTGGTGCATGCCTGTAATCCCAGGAGGGAGGCTGAGGCAGAAGAATTGCTTGAACCTGGGAGGCAGAGGTTGCAGGGAGCCGAGATCGCGCCACTGCACTCCAGCCTGGGCAACAAGAGTGAAACTCTGTATCAAAAAATAAATAAATAAATAAATGTATCAAATTATCATTATGTATGAATTCTTTTATCAAATATTTATTGAGTAGCACCATATGTTTATCTACTTTTAGGCATTGAGCTGGGCTAATTGACAAGAAAGACATAAACCCGCCCCTCATGGAGGGGAGCTATTAGAGAACTATTAGATAATCAATGTCACAAAGTCAATGAATTAAGTGATCAGAAATTAAAACCCCCAAATCTACACTCTTAGTCGTGGTATAATATTGTCATCCAGTCTGGCAGAAAATCAGGTTTTTGGCCTGTGTCTAACACTCACTCCCTGAAGAACACTGGAATCAGGGCTGAGTTCCCCTGTTCTAGTTCAAACATCCCCTGATTATGAAAATGTCAATCATAAGTATGAATGAAGTGCTTGTTACAGTCCGGCATGGTGCCAAACCCTTTATATGCATTATCTCAGTTCATCCTCACGACAGCTCCCTGTTCCTCGGCCGCTTCCACTCTGGAGCCCTTCCCAGGCTCCCTTGCAACTTGGCCTTATGGCACCATTCAGGCCAGTGAAGCCTGAATGGAAGAGACTGTTGGAAAGTTTCTGGGCAGGGTTTTTGTTGTCTTGAAAATGACTGGATGTCAGTGGTTCTACTTGTTTCTCTTCTCCCTGCCATAAAAGTGAATTGGGTTAGGCATCCTGTGACCATAAGGAAAGACTAGGGGAACCACAAAGCACTGACATTCTTGAGCTATGGAAGCACACTGCTACCTCTGCATCCTTTAAAGTGAGGAAAAATTGTAACCTCTTTGTTTCAGCCTCTGTTGGCTTTTTGTTATAGTGGTTACTACTTACAGCCGAAAGCCTTCCCAACTGATCTAATGAAATTGGGACAGAGAACTATTAGATAATCAATGTCACAAAGTCAATGAACTGAGTGATCAGAAATTAAAACCCCCAAATCTGCACTCTCGGTCATGATATGATATTGTCATTATGGTTTCCACAAGTAAGCAAAGACACACACACACACACACAAAACTATAGCAAATATAAGCAAATATATTTATCTAGTTTCCTTGATGGGATCCAATTAGAGTAACAAGGCTCTTTGATACTGTCTCAAAGTATAAGATATCAAATTTTCATTCCAATTTTAACAAGTACTTAATTGGACATTTCTGGGAAGTCCTGAGAAGCTAAGAAATTCATTAATATTGATGATGGTGTTGGAAATATGTTAACTATGGATATGTCTTTTAGAAGAGCTAATTAAATAGAGATAAATTCTACTTTTTGAGGGTCCTTCCAACAAAGTGTTTATGGAGCACCTACAATGTACCTGGTAATTTATTTCTATCATATTACTTAGTCTCTCTACTAGCCAGCAAACTGAGCCCATGCACCCCATTTTAGAGATGGGAACACTGCAGCTCAGAGGTTGAGTAGCTTGTCCAGATGGTCCAGCTTGTGGTGGAATCAGAATTGAACTCAGTTCAGTTGAGCAGTTCAGAGCCTGGACCACTGCATGTTATAAGGAGAGAGTGGTAAAATATGATACACATATGTGACAATAGAATAAGCAATATTAGATATGACAACAACTATGACAGTTTATACATGAGTGAATGAAGTTTGGGTAAAGGCTCCAGTGACAGTTATTGGAGTAAAACAAATATGAATCAGTTCCTGCTCCAGCACCATCTAGCTGTGACCTCAGTTAGGCAAGTTTCATAATCGCCCTGAGCCTCAATTTCTTCCTCTGTAAAATGGGGGCAATACTAATATCAATCTCACAGGGTTGTTCGGAGCATTCAATGGGACGAGGCTGTCCAGCCCTTTAAAAATATTAACAGTTATTCATTTAATATTTTTCCATACTTTGAAACCACCTTTGCAAAAATTACAACCGAGAAAACTATGTCAGTGAACAAGATCTGACCTGACTCCATCTTGCTTCTAACCTCCAAGCTGTCCTTGTTTGTTCCCGGGTGGATACCAAACTAACTTGGGGAGGAACTTAGTCCATAGTTTAACTCTGAAAGAAAGACTGTAACAAAAACCCTCTTCCTGACTGGGGACTAGACTGCCCTTGCAGGACTAACAAATTAGATACAAAATTTAAAAGTATGGGTTAGAAGCCTTGCAGCTGGAGGCTGCGAGGTTCTGAACCTCCCCAAATTGCTCCTGCGGATAAAACTGCTATTGTAAAACCGAAGATCCATCCGTGCCTGAGGTATTTTCAGACCCTGTACTCAGTGAATCGGTTAGCATCGCCCTGGATAAACTGGCTCATCTGGTCCTATGGCTCCTACCCAGAAACTGACTCGGCACAAGAGGACCCCTTTCACTCCCTAGGATTTCATCTCCGGCCTAACCAATCAGCACTTCCCATTTTTCAACCTCCTACCCACCAAATTATCCTTAAAAACCCTGATCTCTGAGTTTTCGGGGAGACTGATTTGAGTAATAACAAAACTCCGGTCTCCTGTACAGCCGGCTCTGCATGAATTAAACTCTTTCTGTATTGCAATTCCCCTGTTTTGATAAATCAGCTCTGTCTAGGCAATGAGCAAGGAGAACCCATTGGGCAGTTACAACTTCCTCCCTATGTTCACAGGAATCCGTTTTCTTTCTTTTGATCTGGGTATTCCCCCTTGACAACTACATACACTATCAGTAGTGGAAGAAGAAATACATAATAATCAAAAGAGCAAATAATCTCTGCAAAAGCCATGTCCTGAACTTTGCTAAGAACAATCTGTCAGTTTTTCACACCTGTGGCAAGTACAAAATGAAAAGAGAGCACAGGCCAGCTGGGCGCAGTGGCTCACGCCTGTAATCCCAGCACTTTGGGAGGCCAAGGCGGGCAGATCACCTGAGGTCAGGAATTCAAAACCAGCCTGGCCAACATGGCAAAACCCTGTCTCTACTAAAAAATACAAAAATTAGCCGGGCATGGTGGCTCATGCCTGTAATCCCAGCTACTCAGAAGGCTGAGGCAGAAGAATCGCTTGAACCTGGGAGACAGAGGTTGCAGTGAGCCGAGATCACGCCATCACACTCCAGCCTGGGTGGCAGAGTGAGACTCCATCTTAAAAAAAAAAAAAGAAAGAAAGAAAAAAAAGAAAAGAGAGCACAGTGAGGTCACCTGAAAAGGAGAACAGAGGGTTTTGCTGTCCTGGCTTGGAGCTTCCTTTTGCTCCCCTCACACTATCCCCTGCCATTTTTTTTCATTTTTGCTTTCACTGGTCTCTCTCCCTCTTTCTGCAGTTACACCAGCACTTATTTCTGTCTTAATAGATCCCTGACCTTTCCCCTGAGAAGTAGTTTCCTGGTTTCGAAGAGAAAGATCAAGCAAAATTGAGAATTTTCCATTAAAAAAAAAAAAAAAAAAAAAAAAGCCTTGTGGTAGGCAGAATTCTAGCCTGGCCCCCATGGTCCCCACCCTATCCCCATTGAGTGTGGACTGGACCTAGTGACTTCCTAACAAATAGAATAAAGAGGATGGAATGTCATTTCCTTCATTGGGTTGCAAAAGATTGTGACTTTCATCTTGCTAGCAGACTCTCTCTATGGCCTTCTCAACTTGCACACTTCGATGAAGCAAGCTGCCATCTGGAATGCCCCAGGTGGCAAGGAATGGGGGGTAGCCTCTGACCAACAGTTGGAAACGATCTGAGGCCCTCAATCTAACAGCCCTCAGGGAACTGATAACCGCATGAGCCTGGACATAATTTCTCCCCATGTAGAGTTTTTACATGAAATCCCAACATAGGGTGACATCTTGAATGTCGGTTTGTATGAGACCCTGAAGCAAGGGCTCAGATTCTGACCCACAGAAACTATGAAACAATAAATACATCTTGTTATAAGATGCTAAATGTTTAGATAACTTGTGACACAGCAAATACAAACCCAGATAGTCAATCAATAATGAATAGAGGCCAGGCGTGGTGGCTCAAGCCTGTAATCCCAGCACTTTGGGAGGCCGAGACGGGCGGATCACGAGGTCAGGAGATCGAGACCATCCTGGCTAATATGGTGAAACCCCGTCTCTACTAAAAAATACAAAAAACTAGCCGGGCGAGGTGGTGGGCGCCTGTAGTACCAGCTACTCGGGAGGCTGAGGCAGGAGAATGGCGTAAACCCGGGAGGCGGAGCTTGCAGTGAGCTGAGATCCGGCCACTGCACTCCAGCCTGGGCGACAAAGCGAGACTCCGTCTCAAAAAAAAAAAAAAAAAATAATAATAATAATAATAATAATGAATAGAGAGGAAGAAAGGGAAGAGCTGGATCAAGAGGTGGCACCTCTGGATTCCAGCCACACTTTGCACCTTCTATTCAGATCATCTTAGGAAAAGCATTTCCTTTCTCTGTCTTGCTATCTTCTTCTGACAAATGACAGAGTCGAATTATAAGTTGTGAATATTTTGTAGCTTTTCTCTTTCAAAATCTAGTGACTTTCAACCGTGGGCTCACATTTCACCTTGATGAACAGCCTGTTAGAACTAGGTAGAAGCTGTCCTCGTAAAACAGGGCATGGAATTTTCAGTTCACCTCAGTCCTCACCTGACCCTGTTTGCTCATGTACCTTACCCGCCAGACATGGCGTTCGAGACAGTGATTCCTGTGGCAGGGGATCCTCTGCATTCATTTGGTTCCTTTGAGGTGCAGACTGTCAGGCTGCAAAGTGGAAAAAGCACGCCTGACATTTCCTGGGAGAAACAGCTGGAGGGAGAAGGGGAAGGAGTTTTTCCCACAATGCTGGCCTAACCCCCACAGAGGAAGAAGGGAAGAAAGGACAAAGGACGGGTTGGTAGGGGAAGTCTGAGAGGGTGGTGCAGTTCTGAGAAAGTTTTGAAAAAGCCAAAGTCATGTATCAGAGGAGTCTCATGTCCCCTAGAAACAAGCCTGCCTTAGTATCCCTGTTGCATGTAGTCATGGGCAAGGAGCAGTCCACGGGAAACGTGACCTTGGCACAAATGTGATAATAGATTTCAGATCACACCATTGCAGGGCCCTCGGTCAGTTACAGTCCCTGCTGCAGGAAATACAAGAGGTACATGTTTCTGTCTTCCATGTCTCCGAAAGTTCCTTGTAGCCTAAAAATCCTACCTAAATATGGAACCCACAGGGTAAATATGACCCCTAGTTGTATTTTGGTTGGCATATGGTGTTTAAAAACATTAGCTACAACACCAAAACCACAATCCATAGAGGAAAGTTTTGATAAATTAGACTTTATCAAAATTCACTCTGAAAAACACTGTTAAGGGAATGAAAAGACAAGCTACAGACTAGAAGAAAATATTTGCAAATCATATATTTGACAAAGGATTTTGAGAATATGTTTTTTAAACTCTCAAAATTCAATAATAAGAAAATAAACCGGCTGGGCACAGTGGCTCACACCTGTAATCCCACCACTTTGGGAGGCCAAGACAGGTGGATCACCTGAGGTCAGGTGTTCAAGACCAGCTTGGTCAACATGGCGAAATCCCATCTCTGCTAAAAATACAAAATTAGCCAGGTGTGGTGGCACATGCCTGTAATCTCAGGTACTTGGGAGGCTGAGGCAGGAGAATCGCTTGAACCCAGGAGGCGGAGATTGCAGTGAGCCAAGATCGTACCATAGAACTCCATCCTGGGCAACAAGAGCAAAACTCTATATCAAAAAAAGAGAAAAAGAAAAGGAAAAGAAACTACCCATTTTTAAAATGGGGAAAAGATTTAGGCCAAGCGCTATGGCTCACACCTGTAATCCCAGCACTTTGGGAGGCCAAGGCAAGAGGATCGCTTGAGGCCAGGAGTTCGAGACCAGCCTGGCCAACAAGGTGAAACCCTGTCTCTACTAAAAATACAAAAATTAGTCAGACGTGGTGGCATGCATCTGTAGTCCCAGCTACTCAGGAGGCTGAGACATGAGAATTGCTTGAACACAGCCTTCCAAACTGGGAGGAGGCAGAAGTCGTAGTAAACTGAGATCATGCCACTGTACTCCAGTCTGGGCGATAGAGCAAGACTGCGTTTCTCAAAAAACAAATTACTATACTGTGTCAAAACTTATTGTGTTGTACACCAAAAAGAGTGAATTTTACTGCATGAAAATTTTAAAATACATTTCAAAAAATACAGCCAAGCCATCATCCCTGCTGTGTATGCTAGTACATATTAGTGCTCCACTGATGTGTTCATCACAAGCACCTCTACCAATTCCCAAACTGTGTTTTTGGAGGGAGCTACAGTCCCTTGTTGAAACTTCTACTTTAGAACAAGGAGTTTGGGATGGACTCAGACTTCTGCAATGGTATGCAAAATTGTGCACAGATGTGTAATTTCCTGGGCAAAAAGTCCCAGCTGATGTCAAATGTTCACGAATAATATGGTGGTAACGAGCACGGGGCTCTCTGCTGATGGGGTGGGCGAATTTACATCTTCACTCTCTGGCACTATATGAGCTTGAACCACTTACACTTAACCCTCCAGAGCTTGAGTTTATTATCAGTAAAAGGGCAATAACACTAATCGTAGACACTTCAAAGGGCTGGTGTAAGGATTAAATAGAATAATGGATGTAAAACAGCACATGTGCAATTAATCCCCCATATATGTATTTTCAGATTTTTTTTTCTTTTTTTTTTTTGAGACGTGTTTCACTCTGTCACCCAGGCTGGAGTGCAGTGGTGCAATCTCGGCTCACTGCAACCTCTGCCTCCCAGGTTCAAGCAATTCTCTGCCTCAGCCTCCCAAAGTGCTGGGATTACAGGCATGAGCCACTGCGCCCGGCATTGTCAGAAATTTCAAAAGAAACTTGAAGAGTCATGAAAGTGACTGCACATTTACCAAACATCTCCTGTTTTTAAAGTACTTCACAGAGATTCTCATGTTACTTATCCTCAGTTTGTAGATCCTGAATTCGGAGAAGTCAGTAGCTTGCCCAAGGCCACACAGCAAATACACAGCACAGCCAGAATTCCCAAGATGTTTATTCTCTTCTTGCCACGCAGCACAGCCTTCCAAACTGGGAGGAGGAAGAAGCCAAGAGGGTTGCGTTGCTACCTCAAGGGGAATTTCCCATTTGCCGAACACGCAAAATCCCCATTCCCAAGGCCCACTGCCACTTTCCTGTCCTCCCAAGTTCCTTTCTTCCTTGAGGTCCTGTATCAAGCCCCTGCCCTTCTTCCGTGTTCCGTCTGCCCTGTTCTAGTGGTGTGAGTTAGTGCTTCTCAACGCTGTTTTCACCTGTAATCCTCTGGAGAGCCTTTTAGACTTTTTTTTTTTAATTGTCCCCCATGATACTTCAATACCACATACATACTGTGTTATCTGTTTATGTATGGTACTTATGTTGTGTATTTTATATATATATATATAATTTTTTTTTTTTTGAGACAGAGTTTCGCTCTTGTCTCCTAGGCTGGAGTGCAATGGCACGATCTCAGCTCACTGCAACCTCCGCCTCCTGGGTTCAAGCAATTCTCCTGCCTCAGCCTCCCGAGTAGCTGGGATGACAGGTGCCCACCACCACACCTGGCTAATTTTTTTGTATTTTTAGTAGAGTCGGGGTTTCACCATGTTGGCCAGGCTGGTCTTGAACTGCTGACCTCAGATGTCCACCCGCCTCAGCCTCCCAAAGTGCTGTGATTACAGGCATGAGCCACCATGTCTGGCATATATGTATATATATATAGACATAGATAATATTTTTATATATATTATATATTTATATATATTTTATATATAGAGAGAGAGAGAGGGTTTTTTTTTTTTTTTTTTTTTGAGACGGAGTCTTGTTCTGTCACCCAGGCTGGAGTGCAGTGGCATGATCTCAGCTCACTGCAACTTTCACTTTCCAGGTTCAAGTGATTCTTCTGCCTCAGCCTCCTGAGTAGCTGGGATTACAGGCATGCACCACCATACCCGGCGAATTTTTTTAATATATATTTTTGGTAGAGACGGGATTTCACCATGTTGGGCCAGGCTGACCTCAAGTGATCTGCCCACCTCGGCCTCCCAAAGTGCTGGGATTATAGGCGTGAGCCACTGTGCCTGGCCTATATTAATGTTTTTTAAAGTGAGATTCTCTCACCTCTTCCCAAGAACCAGTTTTACCCCTTCGAGGGCAGTATCATTTCCACAGGGAACATGCAGTGTCAGAGTTGGTAGCAGGTGCAGCCACAGCAGCACAGCGTGGCCCAGGGCTTCATGTGAGCCTGGACAACTGCAAGAGCTGCTCGTGCATTCACCTGTCAGTCTTCTCCGTATGTGTTCATGACCAGGTTCTATCCAGAACTGATAAGCTGCCCCCCTCCACTGGCCTCTTCTTGAAACTCTTCTCCAATTGTATTTTGATCTTTGCTAATCTTTTCCCATCTTTGTTCACTTACAGGCTAGATGTCGAAGTGATTACAGCAAAGCAAAAAACATAGCAGGATGTTTGGTTTCTCTTCCAGGTGGCGAGATTACCCCTGATTATCGCAAAATCCATAGTTTCTCAGCTTTTTAAACTTCTTCTAAACTGCCACTTTAATTTCAATACAGTGTTTCGCAGTTGCTGTTTCAAAAGAACATTTAGATTTTGAATACATACCAAACCAGCCCTTTTCTAGACATCAGGAGAGCCAATCTTCACCAAACACTGAGCAAAACTCCTTTCAGAGATTATCGATATTTTTGCAGCAGCTGCTAATTTACACAGGAGAAAATGGAGGTTCAGAGATGTCCATCAATTCACCCAAGGTCACATGAGGATAAGCGCTGGTCAGCTCAGGCTGCAAATTCAAGACAGACTGGTTAACCACGATAATAAGCCATCACTTAATTTTAGTGTATCACTTCCCTCAAAGTGGGGAGGAGCACGGAAAACAGAGATTTTAAAAGAGGAAGGAGGAATCTTTGTGCTTGAAATAAGTTTATTCTCCCAAACACAATAGCGGGACCCTGTTGCTGAGTATTACACAGGCCTTTTTAAGAGATTCATCTGATAACAGATGAAGATCTGCTACTCGACCACTTACTTGACTGCTTTTAGCAAGACATTTCTCTCTTACTACTCAATTACTACATTATAAAATGATTCCCTCGAAGGAGAATCTTCCCAATGAACACAAGGCTCCAAGGGGGAAAGCTCAACCTCTTAGTCTTTACCCGATGTGCCCAGAGACTTTCGACAGCTTTGAGAATGAGTTGTGTTTTCTGCGTTATTCAAATTGGCTTTCTACATAACGCTCTTCAGTTTGGTCTGCATTGTGTTAACCTTGAATAGTTTCTTTTATCCTTGTAAAATTAAGTAAACACTCCATCAGTTTCTTTCCATACTTAAGGAAAGAAAATATTTTCCTTCTATAATGTTCTGTGATGTGTTTTTTTTATCATGTGTGCAGTCACGGGGAATATGCCTTCTGTAATGCTCTATATACAAATTTCCTCTAATCCTCACCACAACTTCCGGTAACTGGCTCAATACCGAGTTCCAAGATTAAAAAAGGAAGCTCAGAGAAGTGACGTGACTTGCCGGGGGGCACAAAGCTGGGTATTGACGGAAGAAGAATTCATGCCCACTTTCTGCTGGCACCAGGATTCATGTGCTTTTCACTAACACCATTTTCCCATGCGTGGCCAACAAATATATCGGTCAAAACTATCCTCTTTCAGGCACCTTTAGAACTTCTACCAGAAGCCTAAATTTTATATTTAGAATCCAACCAAATGGCAAAAAAGAAAAGAAATCCCGTTACCTGACATTTTCAGTTCATCACTTTTTAGGTTCTTAAAACTGTAGGCAGACTTCCAATTTCCAGCAATCAGGAAGCTTGGGAGTCACCACTTCATCCTAACAACAGGGAGAAGGCTAAACAAAGTAAAAACCAAACAGTTCTTTTAGATTCTTATGAGAAGAGAGGTCATGGGGCAAACCATTACTCCCCAAACTGGAGAGACCATATCCGGAATCACAATTTACCAGGGCAGAAAGCTCCGTGGGAACCGGTGCCAGGGTAGGCACACCTGAAGTGTAATTGATTCATGGCTCGAAGCTTAGTGTAGACAAGTCAGAAAGTTAAAAACTCCAGGGGGTCCGTGAAAGACAACAAGAGAATAAGAAGATAAGCCACAGAGTGAGAGAAAATATTTGCAAAAGACACAACTGATAAAGAACTATTATCTAAAATATACAAAGAACTCCTAAAACTCAATAAGAAGACAAACAATGAAATTTTAAAATGGGCCAAAGACCTTAACAGACATTTCACCAAGGAAGAAACACAGATCACAGATAAACAATGAAAAGATGTTCCATATCTTATGTCATCTGGGCAATGCCAAGTATACAACAATGAAATACCATGACACACTTATTAGAACGGCCAAGACTCAGAACAACAACGCTACCAAATGCCAATGAGGATGTACAGCAATAAGAATTGTCATTCATTGTTGGTGGAAATGCAAAATGGTCCAGGCACTTTGGAAGACAGTTTGGCAGCTTCTTACAAAGCTAAGCATAATCTTACCATATGATCCAGCAATTGTACTCCTTGGTATTTACCCAAAGAGTTGAAAACGTATGTCTATACAAAAATCTGCACATGAATGTTTATTGCAGCTTTATTTATAATTGCCAAAACATGGAAGTAACCAAGATGTCCTTTGGTAGGTGAATGGATAAACAAACTGTAATAGATCCAGACAATAGAATATTATTCAGCACTTAAAACAAAATTGCTATCAAGCCATGAAAAGACATGGAGGAAAGGTAAGTGCACATGACTGAGAGCAAGTAGCCAATCTGAAAAGGCTATATACTGCCCATATCCCCAGCACTTTGGGAGGCCAAGGCGGGAAGATCACTTGAGGCCAGGAGTTCAAGACCAGCTTGGTCAACATGGCAAAACCACACCTCTACTAAAAATATAAAAATTAGCTGAATGGGATGGCGCTCACCTGTATTCCCTGTTACTTGGGAGGTTGAGGCAGAAGAATTGCTTGAAGCCGGGAGGCAGAAGTTGCAGTGAGCCAAGTTCATGCCACTGTACTCCAGCCTCAGTGACAGAGGAAAACTCCATCTCAAAAAAAAAAAAAACCACAGACATATCTCAGACATATTGCAGATTCTGTTCCAGACCCCCATAATAAAGCAAACATCACAATAAAGTGAGTCACACGTTTTTTGTTTCCCAGTGCATATAAAATTTATGTTTGCACTATACTGTAGTCTATTGAGTGTGCAATAGCATTATGTCTAAAAATATTTATAGACCTTAATGTAAAAATATTTTATTGGCAAAAAATGCTAATGATCATCGGAGACTTCAGACAGTGGCCATCTTCTTGCTGCCAGAGGATCTTGCCTCGGTGGCTGCTGACTGATCAGGGTGGTGGTTGCTGAAGGTCGAGGTGGCTGCGCCAATTTCTTAAAATAAGGCTATGCAGTTTGCTGCTTCAGTTGACTCCTTTCACAAAAGATTTCTCTGTAGCATGAGATGCTGTTTGAGAGCATTTTACCCACAATTGAACTTTTTAAAAAATTAGAGTCAATCCTTTCAAACCCTGCCATTGCTTTGTCAACAAAGTTTATGTCATATTCTGAATCCTTTGTTGTCATTTCAACAATGTTCACATATTCACCAGGAGTAGATTCCATCTCAATAAACCTCTTCATATTTTTTTTTTTTTTTTTTTTTTTTTTGAGACGGAGTCTCACGCTGTTGCCCAGGCTGGAGTGCAGTGGCGCGATCTCAGCTCACTGCAAGCTCCGCCTCCCGGGTTCCCGCCATTCTCCTGCCTCAGCCTCCTGAGTAGCTGGGACTACAGGCGCCCCCACCGCGCCCGGCTAATTTTTTGTATTTTTAGTAGAGACGGGGTTTCACTGTGGTCTCGATCTCCTGACCTTGTGATCCGCCCGCCTCGGCCTCCCAAAGTGCTGGGATTACAGGCTTGAGCCACCGCGCCCGGCCCCTCTTCATATTTTTTCTTTTTTTCTTTTTTTTTTTTTTTTCTTTCCGAGATGGAGTCTCGCTGTGTCCCCCAGGCTGGAGTGCAGTGGCGCGATCTCGGCTCACTGCAAGCTCTGCCTCCCAGGTTCAGGCCATTCTCCTGCCTCAGCCTCCCGAGTAGCTGGGACTACAGGCCCCTGCCACCACGCCCGGCTAATTTTTTGTATTTTTAGTAGAGACGGGGTTTCACCGTGGTCTCTATCTCCTGACCTTGTGATCCGCCCGCCTCGGCCTCCCAAAGTGCTGGGATTACAGGCGTGAGCCACCGTGCCCAGCCTATTTTTTTTCTTTTTGAGGCAGAGTGTTACTCTGTCGCCCAGGCTGGAATGCAATGGCGCCATCTCAGCTCACTGCTACTGCCTACCCCGGGTTCAAGTGACTCTCCTGCCTCAGCCTCCTGAGCAGCTGGGATTACAGTTGTGCACCACTATGCCCAACCATTTTTGTATTTTTAGTAGAGATGGGGTTTCACCATGTTGGCCAGGCTGGTCTCGAACTCCTGGCCTCCAGTGATCCACCCACCTCAGCCTCTCGAAGTGCTGTGATTACAGGCGTCAGCCACCCCATCTGGCCTTAAGAAATCACCTTCTGTGCTCATCCATAAGGAGCAAGTCCTCATGTGGTCAAGTTTTACCATGAGATTGCAGCAATTCAGTCAGATCTTCAGGCTCCACTTCTACTAATAATTCCAGTTCTCTTGCCATTTCCATCACATCTGCAGTTACTTCCTTCACTGAAGTCTTTAAACCCCTCAAAGTCACCTATAAAGGCTGAAATCAGCTTCTTCCAAACCCGTTAATGTTGATATTTTGACCTCCTCCCACGAAGCAAGAATGTTTGTAATGGCATCTAAAATCATGAATTCTTTCCAGAAGGTTTTCAATTTACTTTGCCCAGATCTATCAGAGGAATCACGATCTATAGCAGCGATAGCCTTAGAAATGCATTTCTTAAATAATAACACTTGAAAGTCAAAATTCCTCCTTGATTCAAGAGCTGCAGAATGGACGTTGTGTCAGCAGGCATGAAAGCAACATTCACCTCTTTGAACATCTCCGTCAGAGCTCTGGAGTGATCTGGTACATTGTCAATGGGCAGTAATATTTTGAATTTTTTTTCCCCTGAGATGTAGGTTTCAACAGTGGACTTAAAATTTTCAGTAAACCAAGCTGTAAACAGATGTGCTGTCAACCAGACTTTGTCATTCCACCTATGGAGCATGGGCAGAGTAGATTTAGCATTATTTTGTAGGGGCCATAGGATTTTCAGAATGGTAAATGAGCATTGGCTTCAACTTACAGTTACCAGCTACATTAGCCCTTAACAAAAGAGTCAGCCTTTGAAGCTTTGAAGCCAGGCATTGACTTCTTTCTAGCAGTGAAAGTCCTAGATGCTATCCTCTTCCAATTGAAGTTTGTTTCATCTACAGTGAAAATCTATTGCTTAATGTGGTCACCTCCATCAATGATCTTAGCTAGAGCTTCTGGAGAACTTGCTGCAGCTTCTCCATCAGCACCTGCTGCTTCACCTTGCACTTTTATCTTTTTTTTTTTTTTTTTGAGATGGAATCTAGCTCTGTCACCCAGGCTGGAGTGCAGTGGTACGATCTTGGCTCACTGCAACCTCCGCCTCACAGGTTCAAGCAATTCTCCTGCCTCAGCCTCCTGAGTAGCTGGGATTACAGGCACCTGCCACCATGCCCAGCTAATTTTTGTATTTTTAGTAGCGACAGGGTTTCACTGTGTTAGCAAGGCTGGTCTCAAACTCGTGACCTCGTGATCCACCCGCCTCAGCGTCCCAAAGTGCTGGGATTACAAGCATGAGCCACTGTGCCCAGCCTTGCACTTCTATCTTATGGAGATGGCTTATTTCCTTAAACTTCATGAGCCAACCTCTGCTAGCTTCCAATGTTTCTTCTGCAACTTCTTCACCTCTCTACCTTCCACAGAATTGAAGAGAGTTAGAGCCTTGCTTTGAATTAGGTTTTGGCTTTAGGAAATATTACAGCTGATTTGATTTTCTCTCCAGACCGCTAAAATTTTCTCCATGTCAGCAATAAAGTTGTTTCACTTTCTTATCACTTATGTGTTCACAGGAGTGGTACTTTTAATTTCCTTCAAGAACTTTTCCGTGCATTCGCAGGCTGGTTAATCAGACAAGAGGCCTAGTTTTTGTCTTATCTTGGCTTTTGACATGCCTTAATCATTTCTAACTTTTAGAGTGAGAGACTCACAACTTTTCCTTTCATTTGAACACTTAGAGGCCATCATAGGGTTAGTAACTGGCCTAATTTCGATATTGTTATGTCTCAGTGTCTAGGGCAGCCTAGAAAGAAAGAGAGAGATGAGGGAAAGAAAGAAAGAGAGAGATGAGTCGGTCAGTGGAGCACTCAGAACACCCACAATATTTATCAATTTAGTTTGCCATCTTATATGGGTATGGTTCATGGTACCTCAAAATAAGTACAAGGGTAACTCAAAGATCACTGATCAGAGATCGTCACAGTAGATAGAATAACAATGGCAAAGTCTGAGTATTGTGAGCATTACCAAAACGTCACATAGAGACACAAAGTGAGCACATGCTGTTGAGAAAATGGTTCTGATAGACTTGCTGGTCACACGGTTGCCAAAAACCTTCAATCTGTAACAAACACAGTACCCGAGAAGGGCAATAAAGTGAAGCATAGTTAAAAACAAGGGATGCCTGTACATAAAGCTTGAATTATAAGCTCTACCCATGGGCAGCTTAATGACTTTTTAAACAGTTTCACTGGAATATATTCACATATTATGAACGTCACCCTTTTAAAGCGCATAATTCAATTGTGTTTGGTGTATTCACAGATATGTGCAACCACGACCACAGTCACTTTTAGAACATTGTTATCACCTCACACAAATCCCTATAACCTTTACCTACTATCCCCTAATCGCCCAGTACCCATTCCTCCTGCTCTGCCAGCCCTAAGCCACCTACTTTCTGTCCTATAGATTGCCCTATTCTGGACTCATTTTATTTTATTTTATTTTATTTATTTTTTAGATAGGGGCTCTCTCTGTCACCCAGCCTGGAGTGCAGTAGCATGACCATAACTTACTGCAGCCTTGAATTCCAGGGCTCAAGCAATCGTCCTACCTCAGCCTTCCAAGTAGTTGGGACTATAGGTGTGCACCCAGATGCCCAGGTAATTTTATTCTTATTTTTAGTAGAGGCAGAGTCTCACTATGTTGCCCAGCCTGGTCTCGAACACCTTGCCTCAAGGGATGCTCCCACCTTGGCCTCCCAAAGTGCTGGGGTTATAGGCATAAGCCACCACACCCAGCTTTTTAAAATTTTTATTTATTTATATTATGTTTTTAATTTTTTTAATTTTTTGGTGGAGACACAGAGTCTTGCTATGTTGCCCAGGCTGGTCTCAAACTCCTGGCCTCAAGCAATCCTCCTGCCTTGGCCTCCCAAAGTGCTGGGATTGCAGGCATGAGCCACGTCAGCCTGCAGGCTATTCTGGACTTTCATATGAATGGAATTATATAGTGTATGGTGTTTTGTGATTGGTTTCTTTCACTTAACATTTTTTCGGCCGGGCGCGGTGGCTCAAGCCTGTAATCCCAGCACTTTGGGAGGCTGAGACGGGTGGATCACGAGGTCAGGAGATCGAGACCATCCTGGCTAACACGGTGAAACCCCGTCTCTACTAAGAAATACAAAAAACTAGCCGGGCAAGGTGGCGGGCGCCTGTAGTCCCAGCTACTTGGGAGGCTGAGGCCGGAGAATGGCGTGAACCCGGGAGGCGGAGCTTGCAGTGAGCTGAGATCCGGCCACTGCACTCCAGCCTGGGCTACAGAGTGAGACTCCGTCTCAAAAAAAAAAAAAAAAAATTTTTCAAGGTTAATTAATGTTGTAGCATGTATCAATACATTTCTTTTTATGACTCAATAATATTCCATTGTGTGAATAGATCACATTTTGTTTCTCCAGTAATCAACCGATGGACATTTTTATTGTTTCCATCTTTTAACTACTATGAACAATGTTGCTCTAAACATTTAGGTACAAGTTTTTGTTTGCAGGTTGAATAATTTAACCCTGTGAGACTATGCCCTGGTGCAGTAAGAATCTACATAGAAGGCTAAAAATAATATCCACACACATATGATTTTTCCTTAGACATATTTTGAAGCCTTTCTTTCAAAAAGAAATAATGAGTAAGTTAACTCAGGGCACAATAATTAACAAAGATTTAGAGCTGATCAGTTGCGGACAGAGAACATAGATGTCTACTTCCACTCAGTATCACCAAAGAACCCAGAGAGATATGTGACTTTGTAATTGAGGGTGCCTAAGTATTCCAAAATGTTATAGAAAAAATATGCATGTGACTCACATGAAATCCATTTCCTCTGTGATGGGTTCTATACACGGGTGAAGGAAAATGAAAGTTGAGTTTGCAACAAATGCACATATATATTTGGAGTCTGACCTGCCTGACCTCACCATTTTCTAGCTATTTAACCATTAATGCTAGACAGATGGCAGTCCTCCCTCCAAGGCTCAGCTTCTTATCAGTAATTGGAGATAATCAGAGTCCCTACGTTGCATAGTTATTGGAAGGATTCTGTGAGCTAGTGCAGGCTCACAAAAGGTCTTCGGTTAAAGTTAGCTATTACTAGTAGTAGTCGTAGTAGTAGTAGTTGTTGTTGTTGTTGTAGTATTTTTTAGGTGGAGTCTCACTGTGTCACCCAGGCTGGAATGCAGTGGCATCATCTTGGCTCACTGCAACCTCCACCTCCCAGGTTCAAGTGATTCTCCCACCTCAGCCTCCCAAGTAGCTGGAATTACAGGTGTGCAACACCATGCCCAGCTCATTTTTTGTATCTTCAGTAGAGACAGGGTTTCACTATGTTGGCCAGGCTGGTCTCGAACTCCTGACTTTAGGTGATCCACCCGCCTTGGCCTCCCAAAGTTCTGGGATTACAGGCGTGAGCCACAGCACCTGGCCTAAAGTTAGCTATCATTGGGAATTAAGGGATGCTTCACTAATGGAACCATGGATAGGGTTAATAAGGACTATGAAAACCTAAACATTTAGCACAAGGGGAGGTTTCAACAGTCCTTAAATCCCCCTCTTTCTGGTTTTCTCTTTTGTTTTCCAGAGGCTTTTGAGAAGAGGGAGAGAAGAAGAAAGAAGAAAGAAGAAGAAGAAGAAGAAGAAGAAGAAGAAGAAGAAGAAGAAGAAGAAGAAGAAGAAGAAGAAGAAGAAGAAGAAGATCAAAAGAAAACGTTTGTGAAGCAGCCACCAAAAGTTAAAAGAAAAACGTTTATGTCTAAAGGTCAAGTAGTTGGTAGCCACACCTGGGTGAAAGGCAGGGCCAGGCCTGGCCCTGAGGTTTCTGGGAGGTGGATGTGGGAACAATGGCTCCCAGAAGAAGAAGAAGAAGAAGAAGAAGAAGAAGAAGAAGAAGAAGAAGAAGAAGAAGAAGAAGAAGAAGAAGAAGAAGAAGAAGAAGGAGATCAAAAGAAAACGTTTGTGAAGCAGCCACCAAAAGTTAAAAGAAAAACGTTTATGTCTAAAGGTCAAGTAGTTGGTAGCCACACCTGGGTGAAAGGCAGGGCCAGGCCTGGCCCTGAGGTTTCTGGGAGGTGGATGTGGGAACAATGGCTCCCACACAGCCCACTGACTGCATAGCTGGGGAGGCACCATCCTAGCCAGGGTGAGAAGGAGCAGGATGCAGGCTGGACATGCCGAGCTGCAGGCAGCTGCGTCCTCTCCGGCCTCTTGGCAGGAAGGAGATGATATTTTTGCTTCCTCCTGTGGTGGCACCTAGCAGCTGTGGCCTCACTTTTTGGTCACACAGTGGGAGTGCCCTGCAGTCATGACCTCAGTGGCTTCCTCACTTTCTGGGACCTTTTGCAAAATTCTTGTGGCTTGCCATTTACAAACCTGGTGGCTTCGATGCCTGCAGCACCTTAAAGCCAGATTGCAAAGAAGTAAACTACAGGTGTGTGTCTTGGTCGCACCTGTCTCCCTAGTGACCAGCACGGTGCCTGGCTGCGTTTCATGAAAGATGAAGGAAAAGTGAATGAAGGATGAAAGAGAAGGAAAACATGAAGGAAAGAAAAAGCAAAAAAAGAAAAAAAGGAAGTTTCCTTTTTATTTATGTATTTATTTATTTTTGAGACGGAGTTTTGCTGTTTTTGCCCAGGCTGGAGTGCAATGACACGATCTCGGCTCACTGCAACATCTGCCTCCCGGGTTTAAGGGATTCTCCTGCCTCAGCCTCCCAAGTAGCTGGGATTACAGTCATGCGCCACCACGCCCGGCTAATTTTTGTATTTTTAGTAGAGACGGAGTTTCTCCATTTCGGTCAGGCTGGTCTTGAACTCCCAACCTCAGGTGATCCTCCCACCTCAACCTCCCAAAGTGCTGGAATTACAGGCGTGAGCCACTGCGCCGGGCCCCTTTTTATTTTTATTTTTTAAGACGCAGTCTCCATCTGTCGCCCAGGCTAGAATGCAGTGGCGCAATCTCAGTTCACTGCAACCTTTGCCTCCCGGGTTCAAGTGATTCTCCTGCTTCGGCCCCCGGAGTAGCTGGGATTACAGGTGCCCACCACCATGCCTGGCTAATTTTTGTATTTTTTTTTTAGTAGAGTTTCACCATGTTGGCCAGGCTGGTCTCGAACTCCTGATCTCAGGTGATCCACCGGCCTCAGCCTCCCAAAGTGCTGGGAAAAGAGTTTCTTAGAAGTTGAGATGAAACTCTCTGGAAAAGTTTGCTGTGAAGTATAAGGTAGCGTAAGGATCAAAGGTTACCCTTTTACAACCTCAGCGCTTATAAAATGTGTGCGTGTGTGTGTGTGTGTGTGTGTGTGTGTTGTGTAGGCAGCATGTTAATTGTCAAAGGTGGAGCCTCTTAAGTCAAACGGACTTCAATTCGAATCCCAGTTCCCCTACTTGCTGGCTTTATGTTCTAACTCAAAGCAAATTCCTTCAAGAAACCTGTTTCCTCATCCACAAAACGAGAATAACAGGAGAATCGCTTGAACCTGGGAGGAGGTGGCTGCAGAGAGCCGAGATCGCGCCACTGCACTCCAGCCTGGGTGACAGAGAGAGAGACCCTGTCTCAAAAACAAATAAATAAATAAATACAATTTAAATTTAAAATTAAATTTATAAAGAAACAAATTGGGCTGGGTGCAGTGGCTCATGCCTGTAATCCCAGCACTTTGGGAAGCCTAGGCGGGTGGATCACAAGGTCAGAAGATCAAGACCATCCTGGCCAACATGGTCAAACCCTGTCTCTACTAAAAATACAAAAATTAGCTGGGTGTGGTGGCGGGTGCCTGTAATCCCAGCTACTCGAGAGGCTGAGACAGGTGAATTGCTTGAACTAGGGAGTCAGAGGTTGCATTGAGTTGAGATGGTGTCACTGCACTCCAGCCTGGTGACAGAGCGAGACTCCATCTCAAAAGAAAATAAAAAGAAACAAACTGAAAACATTTCAGTCTGGAAAGATGATGTCTGTGGGTACAACACACATTATTTGCATGATGGCTGCACTAAAAGCCCGGACTCAACCATGACACAATACAACCATGGACCAAAACTGCACTTGTACTGCCTAAATGTATAAAAATTAAAAATTAAAGAAAAGAAAGAAAACCCAGAAAGAAAGAAACAAAACCAAGAAAGACAGAGAAAGAAAACCAAGAAAGAAGAAAGGAAAAAGAAGGAAGAAAGGAAGGAAGAGAGAGAGAAAGAGAGAAAGAAGGAAAGAAAAGAAAAGAAAGAGAGAAAGAAAGAAAGAAAGAAAGAAAGAAAGAAAGAAAGAAAGAAAGAAAGAAAGAAAGAAAGAAAGAAAGCAAGCAAGCAAGCAAGCAAGCAAGCAAGCAAGCAAGAAAGCAAGAAAGCAAGCAAGCAAGCAAGCGGCCGGGCGCGGTGGCTCACGCCTGTAATCCCAGCACTTTGGGAGGCCGAGGTGGGCGGATCACAAGGTCAGGAGATCGAGACCATGGTGAAACCCCGTCGCTACTAAAAATAGAAAAAATTAGCCGGGCGCAGGGGCGGGCGCCTGTAGTCCCAGCTACTCGGGAGGCTGAGGCAGGAGAATGGCGTGAACCCGGGAGGCGGAGCTTGCAGTGAGCCGAGATTGCGCCACTGCACTCCAGCCTGGGCGACAGAGCGAGACTCCGTCTCAAAAAAAAAAAAAAAAAAAAAAAAAAAAAAAAGCAGGGAGGCAGAAGAAAAGAAAAAGAAAGAAGAGAGAAAAGAAAAGGAAAGGAAAGGAAAAGACAAGACAAGACAACACAAGAAAAGAAAAGAAAAGAAAAGAAAAGAAAAGAAAAGAAAAGAAAAGAAAAGAAAAAAAGAGTCAGTCCACCTGGCCAGGGAGAGGATAAACTAGACTGTTCCCACCCAGGAGAGCTGCCTCTCAGCTGAGCAGTCAGCCAACACCTTGAGCAGGGCACCCACAGGCCAAAGTGCAAACCATGAAAGAGGAGCACTTAGGACAAGTAAAAGGAAGTCATTCTTGTCCCATCAGGAAGCAAGCATTATCCTTGAGCAATGGACAGGTGAATCATTCGTTAATTCACTTAATAAATATTGGCTGATTACCTGAGCCAGGCAATGTTAGAGACACTAGGGTTCAAACAGCAAATCGTCAGGCGTGGTTGCCTCTCACAAGAAGTTCACATCTTTACATGACAGGCAGCCCACCAGGAAGCAAAGAAATAAATGGGATTATGTCAGACTGTAGTAAGGACCAAGAAGAAAAGAAAACCGGGTTATAGATCAGAAACTGACTGAGTGGAGAGTAACTTTGGGGGTGTGCTCAGGGAAGATCTCTATGTAGAAAAGAGTTTAAATAGCAGTCTGAGACTGCCCTCAGAAAGGCCTGCTTGCTGTGGGCCCTTGACCACTGTCTGAAAGCTTGGATCTCAGGAGAATTCCCACCATTAACTGTAAGAGTCACTTGACAAAATATAAAATAATTTCTTTTTTCTTTTTGAGGCAGAGTTTTGCTCTGTTGCCCAGGCTGTAGTGCAATGGCGTGATCTCGGCTCACTGCAATCTCCTGGATTCAAGCTATTCTTCTGTCTCAGCCTCCCGCGTAGTGTAGCTGGGACTACAGGCGCCCGCCACCATGCCCCGCTAATTTCTTTTATATTTTTAGTAGAGACAGGGTTTCACTGTGTTAGCCAGTATGGTCTCGATCTCCTGACTTTGTAATCCACCCTCCTCGGCCTTCCAAGGTGCTGGGATTACAGGCGTGAGCCACCGCGGCTGTCCTAATGACACAAATTCTACCTGAATGACAGTGTTACAGAACTTTTATGATTATATTAAATAAATGACAATATGCGGCCGGGCGCGGTGGCTCACGCCTGTAATCCCAGCACTTTGGGAGGCCAAGGCAGGCGGATCACGAGGTCAAGAGATCGAGACCATCCTGGTCAACATGGTGAAACCCCGTCTCTACTAAAAGTACAAAAATTAGCTGGGCATGGTAGCGCATGCCTGTAGTCCCAGCTACTCAGGAGGCTGAGGCAGGAGAATCGCTTGAACCCAGGAGGCAGAGGTGGCAGTGAGCTGAGATCACGCCACTGCACTCCGGCCTGGTGACAGAGCAAGACTCGGTCTCAAAAAAAAAAAAATTGTTTTAAAGTTAAGTGCAGTTGGAGCACTGTTAGGGAGGAACGTCGTAGAAGAGGTTCCTCTCAACAGTTGAGAGACTACAGGGCATAACAGGTCAGGGCGGGAGAGAGTCTTATAAACCGTGGCAAAGAATTTGAACTTGATTCTAAGTGCCGTGGTGGCCACTGGAGGGCTTTAGAAGGAAAAGATTTACTGGCCAGGTGCGGTGGCTCACACCTGTAATCTCAGCACTTTGGGAGGCCAAAGCAGGTGTATCACCTGACGTCAAGAGTTTGAGACCAGCCTGGCCAACATGGCGAAACCCTGTCTCTACTAAAAATATGAAAAGAAAAACAAACAAACAAAAAACTAGCCAGGTGTAGTGATGCATGCCTGTAATCCCAGCTCTTTGGAGGCTGAGGCAGAAGAATTGCTTGAATTTAGGAGGTGGAGGTTGCAGTGAGATGAGATCATGCCACTGCACTCCAGCCTGGGTGACAAAGCAAGACTCTGTCTCAACAAATAAAAGGAAAAGATTTCAAGCAGAGCAAGAAAAATCAGAAGGTGCCTCATTCCTGCCCACCTTAGTCTAAACTCTGGGCCAAAGATTGGCTTCGAGTAGTTTAGGGGCCACATTCAGCCTGCAAATACTCTGGTCCCTACTTTGCTCCCCTAGCCAAAAGAGAAAGAGAGAGAGAGAGACAGAAAGCGCTAACATTTTAAAATCAAAAGACAACCTATATAGCGTACTTTTTGGATTTCTCTTTAAAAATGCACATAGCCGAGTATGTAGTCACGCAGGGCGCCTATGGTGGCAATGCACTGGGGCCACCCTTTGCCAGGTGCTCTACTCCGCGTGTTCTGCCTATCCAAGTGGCCACGGCTGCTCAGTGAGACCCAGTGTTTCTTGCCCCATGATTTATCAAGGAACTTGCTGTCGTTCTGGTTTATTTTTTTTGTTTGTTTGTTTTTTTTTTTTTTTTTTTTTTTGAGACGGAGTCTCGCTCTGTCGCCCGGGCTGGAGTGCTGCGGCCAGATCTCAGCTCACTGCAAGCTCCGCCTCCCGGGTTTACGCCATTCTCCTGCCTCAGCCTCCCGAGTAGCTGGGACTACAGGCGCCTGCCACCTCACCCGGCTAGTTTTTTTTTTTTTTGTATTTTTTAGTAGAGACGGGGTTTCACCGTGTTAGCCAGGATGGTCTCGATCTCCCGACCTCGCGATCCGCCCGTCTCGGCCTCCCAAAGTGCTGGGATTACAGGCTTGAGCCACCGCGCCCGGCCTATATTTTTGTTTTTAACACACAGCACACTTTAGCCATACTCTTAGGCTGAACCATAGGTAATCACTGTTGTTACAGTCTGAAAGTGGTTGAATATTATATGATTCACCCTAATATATTCTACCTAGTCCCCAGAGGCTTTGGAGCTTGTGTCTTAGCCAGGCTTGACTTATCCCAGTTCCTCAAACTGCCAGAATAGTTCCTCATCCCGGGTCTTTGCACACGCACTTCCCTCCCGATTAAACATTTTATCCAGCCAACTCGGACTCGCCACTCACTTTCAGTTGAGACAGTGCTTTCCCTAAGAAATGTCACCTGACCCGTCAGTGTCGGGGCTGGTGTGCCTTGTGAATTTCTCTAAAGGGCCATGTTTTAATATTAATATTAGGTTGGTGCAAAAGTAATTGTGGTTTTTGCCATTACTTTTATGTATTAGATATGTATGTCTCTTAACCACTGTTAGCAGTGAGCCAAGGCCACCCCTTAACAGGGTTTATGATGTGTAATAAAGACAATGAGTAACAAAGACATGTATTGTGGAAGCCAAAGCAGTGCCATCTTGGAAGCTAATCCACCATGTTTGCTTCTGATTAACACTAGTTCCCCAGAAGGCCTCTAAGATTTCCAGTTTATCCATTGTTCCTGTGTAAGAGCAGGTAGTTACTGTAAATCCTGCTCTGAGGTCAAACAATCTAGATGTTATTGCACTTCAGTTGTCCTAAACATCCCTTTGGAGTCACCTTTCCCTGTGGCAAAGAAGTACTGGATCTAGGGGATAATGACACAAGGATCTACCATCTTGTCTCACCACCGCCCAAGACACAAACATGTTTTCTGTTTGTAAGTCCCTGTGAAATGTTTCTTTTCAAGAAAATCGTTGTGTCAGCCACTTTCTTTGGCCTTTTAGCTTCTTAGGATTTTGGGGGTAGGTTTGCATAGACCTGCTCACTACAGAACACATGTAAAATTTAATCCTCACAATAACACTATGAGGTACCTGATATGGATTGGCTGTGTCCTCACCCAAATCTCATCTTGAATTGTAGCTCCCATAATCCCCATGTGTCATGGGAGGGACCCGGTGGGAGGTAATTAAATCAAATCATGGGGGCGGGTTTTTCCCATGCTGCTCTCGTGATAGCGAATAAGTCTTACAAGATCTGATGGTTTTATAAAGGGCAGTTCCCCTGCACACACTCTCTTGCCTGCCACCATGTAAGATGTGCCTTTCTCTTCCTTTGCCTTCCACCATGATTGTGAATCCATTAAACCTCTTTTTCTTTATACATTACCTAGTCTGTTATTTCATCATAGCAGTATAAAAATGGACTAACACATGTTCTTACTATCCCCATTTTACAGATGGAAAAACTAAGGGCTAGAGATATCTTGTGACAGGCTCAAGCCCATATAGCTGTAAGTGGCAGCACCAGGATTTGAACCTCCATTGTCCATCACCAGAGTCTGTACCACCAGCCTCTCCTGATCCTCATCGTAATGACAAACTTTCTCCCCACTGGACTGAGGGAGAGGGCTGGGGTCTATGCTACCCTAATGTATATCTGCAGTTCCTCCTTCAATGGGATCTGGCACAAAGAAGGTGCCAAATGCATTTTTGTTTATTGGACTTGATGAAAGGAAGGAGGTGCTGGCAAAATATCAAGGGATGCGTGATCTTTTAAAAAATGTTTTGAACCATTGCTAATTAAGCAGCTCAAGAATTGATTAAAGGGATGGAGCATAGAGCCAAGAGGAAAAAAATGCGCAAGAATGGAACTTTAATGAACCCATTCAGAGGGGTGTGTGGGCAGAGAATCACCACAGGATATGGTATCTGGCTTTTCCCAGAAAAACTAGTTCAATGACAAAATAAATGATTATAGTGACATTCCTTGCATTTTGATATTCTTAGAGCGGTGGACAAGAGGGAAACATTAGGAAAAAGAGAAAAACTAGAGTCATTGCAACATGCTGGAAGGCATCAAGTACACAGACCTTTGGCTAAATAGTTGTGGTCTTTATAATTTTAGCATTGATTTGCTACTTCACTGACTATTTACTGTGTCTTTAGTATGTGTGCGTCAATGCTCTAGGGAACAAAACAAAGTTGCTGACCACCTGGAGTTTATAGATGAGCCACGCGGGCTGACACAGTAGCCACAGGCCTCAAGTGGCCACTGAGCACTTGAATGGGGCTGGTCGGGACTGAGATGTGCTGTGAGAGTAAAACACACACTGGATTTCAAAGACTTAGTTCGAAAAATGCATATAAAATATCTCAACAATTATTTTATGTTGATTACATGTTAAAATGATAATATTATGGACACACTGGGTTTAATGAAACGTACTATTATAATAAATATAATAGTATTCGTTTTCTTTTTACCTTCTTTTTTTTTTTTTTTGAGATAAGATCTTACTCTGTCATCCAGGCTGGAGTGCAGTGGTGTGATCACAGCTCACTGCAGCCTTGACCTCCCTGAGATCAAGCGATCCTCCCACATGAGCCTCCTGAGTAGCTGGGACTACAGGTGTGTACCATCATGATCGGCTAGTATGACTTTTGTATTTTTAGTAGAGATGGAGTTTTGCCATGTTTCCCAGGCTGGTCTCGAACTTCTGAGCTCAAGCTCTCTGCCTGCCTTGGCCTCCCAAAATGCTGGGATAACAGCGGTGGGCCACCATGCCTGGCCTCTTTTTACCGTCTTAATATGACTCCCAGAAAATTTTAAATTCCTATGTGACTTGCATTATATTTCTATTGGGTAGCACCGTCCTAGAGGTGTATAAGCTAGTAAATAATACATATATTAATATAATACTTCAGAGTGATGAATGCATTGAAGAAAGTGAACAGGACAAGAAAATGGAGCCATATGGGAGGTGAGGGCTCTGGCAGTGTTTCATAGGGGGCTTCTGTGGCAATTTTTTCTGAAGAGGTAATATTTGATTATCCAAAGATGCAAGGCCGGGCGCGGTGGCTCACGCCTATAATCCCAGCACTTTGGAAGGCCAAGGTGGGCAGATCACCTGAGATCAGGAGTTTAAGACCAGCCTGACCAATATGGCGAAACCCCGTCTCCACTAAAAATACAAAAACTAGCCAAGCCTGGTGGCATGTGCCTGTAATCCCAGCTACTTGGGAGGCTGAGGCAGGAGAATCGCTTGAACCTGGGAGGCGGAGGTTGCAGGGAACTGAGATCGTGCCACTCTGGGTCAAAAAAAAAAAAAGATGCAGATAAATCTTGATTCCTAGAGAAATTGCTTGGATTCTGTTTCTTCATTGTATCTCCAGCTAAAATAGTCAATGAATAATCATAGAGAAACTGAGGGAGTAAACAAAGTGGAAATAGTTTGTACCTTCTTCTGTGATGGCCTGCCAGGCTTACAAGCCAGGAATAATTACTTTCTCTTGTAAACTGTCAAGCAAATGTTCAGAGAACTATCTTATTTAGGCACAAGTAATAAAAATCTTGCAAATAGATTTTTCCTTCCCTGTAGCTATTTGTAGCTAGATTATCCATTTTTATTTAATTCTGATAAAACAACACCCATGTCTGCTGATGGAGGGGGGTGGGGAAACCATAAGCAGAACTTCATGTTCCTCAAGGGTCTAGATTAATTCCAAACAATAATTGTGTTTCCTGTCTCAGCAGGATAAATGTACAGCAGAGGAAATTCTGTATAGACTGGGCAGAGGCACTTTTCACATTTCCCGTATGAAGAGTATGCTATTATTGGAGTAGGGTAATTTGAGCACCTCTCACAAGTATAGTATAAAAACTTAAGCCCAGATTAGAGAGTTCTGCCCAGGGGAAACGAAAGTAAACAAAAATTGAAGCAGCGAACTGTTGAAACTCTAAATGCCGTTGAACTTTGAGCATGAAGAAGCTCTTCAAACAGCGTGTGCACACAGTCAGAGAGCTGTTGTTAACTCAGATTCTATCATATACAGGTGCCCCATGTTCATGACATGTTAATTAGGCTTGACAATAAACTCAGCGTTTGTTTCATATTAGAACAATGAGATTTTATACATGACTCAAGGGCTATATTTAGTGAATTCAAATCCAATAAAATAAATTATTTCAATGTTTCTGCATTCATATTTGGAAACCCTTAGTATATCACAGATCATATTACGCTGTTGACACCAAACCTCACACACCAAAACCTTGAAATAGACCAGATAACCTAAACTGTGGGAATTAGGACTCTTCCACTTAAGAAAAAGTTCTCCTGTGTTTACTGTGTTTCCAGAACTTGGCTTTACATGAATCAAAAGTGTGAGATCTCTTCCCCCATTCTCCACTTACTTCCCAAATGAAAAGAAAATGAAAGAAAGGCCAAAAAGTATTTTCTTTATTTCCTAAAATTATTTCCACCTTTTCCTAGTGACTCTTATAGAAATGTGGCCAGTGGCTTACTGGTCGGATCCTGAGCCGATGATTCATGGCCATGAGACATTATTTCGTGAGACATTCTCTAAGGGAATCCAGGGAAAGAATTCTGTCCTAGTCACTCACATGTTATGCTTTTAAAAATGAGGTGTGGCCAGAGTTCTCAGAGATCCTTGAAGAGAACATTATTTGGGTTGTTTTTTCTGTTTGTTGGTACTTTAAAACTTAAAAACAGTTAGGATAATTCTACTCGCTGTGTGTGGACAGCACGGTATGCTTGATGATGTGCCTGGAAGAGCACAAAAAGTGACTGTGTCTCCCCTGTCCACACACTCAAATATATCTCACCTCTCTATCTCACTCACTGTTCACGCATCTGCAAAAGTTCACAGATACAAGATTGGCTCTCCAATCAAAATAACAATGCCAGTAAAGAAAACTCAAAAGATCCAAAAACAAACATTCAAACAACAGGATCCTACGAAAATTTCATTAGACAGGAAATAGGTGCTTACAACAAAACAAAACAGAAACTCTGAAGGAAGATGAGAAAGAATACTATGAATGTGGTTAGCTAGAAAGCTATTCAACAGCTTCCTTGCTTCCCTAATATCCAGCTGTAGGAATACGCCAAGGGGAGAAAAAAAAAAATCTCTCATAGTCCTACTGAATGTAGGAAAAGTGCTATTTTGACTCCAAAGCTGAGCCGTAGATGGCAGTGAGTGGGTGGGAAGGGAATGCGAGCCGTCCCTAACAACAACAGAAAATCTTCTGCTAGTATCCGTTCCTAAACTATAAACACTCAGAGACTCCTCGCCAAGCACATAATAAAAATTTCACCTCCCCCGCCCCACCAGGGTTTCCTGTAGTTTGTGCCATTCAAATGTAAATTGTGATGAATATCAGCGTGGACTCTCCAACTTAAAGAACACTGATTTTTTTTTTTTTTTTCATAAGTATCCAAAGCTTCCCACTGAGAAGAAAGCTTCATTTAGGAGATACTCAACTGGTTGAGAAATACATGTGTTTATTTCAGCAGTTTTTAGAATTGGCACAAGCATATGTAAAATGATCCACTGATAATGATCACCCTAAGGGATGTCACACCCAAACGCCTATTTTTACAAACAGAAAAGGAACAAATACAGCATTCTTTACTGAAAACTCTAAAGGAGATCCTGCATAATAAATCACAGACCTAATCTAAGAGTCAAGCAATGTTTACTCTATAAGTTGACATTCCGAAATTTTCCTACAATTGGATTAGATGGAAGAAGAGCACATATTCTTTCTTTCACTTGGGAAGTAAGCCCTAGCATAACTCTCTTTTAAAAAATGAATCATAAAGCCCCCACATCTGACAGTGGATTAGGTCATTTGTTTTGTTTCTGGGATATATTCTACCCTTCACTACAACTGGGATCTACAATTTGTTCTAACATTTTCTGGCAATTTCTCATTTGTTCAGACAAAGACCAGAAGCTTAAATCCCACTGAATTAACTGGTTGGATTACTACCAAGGTGGAACAGAGCCAGAAGGTTGAGAACATACGTGTACTCTTGGGACATAATATCTGCCTTCGCAAGGATGGTATCATTTCGGCTTCTCACCCACCAGTTAGCTCAACGAACTGGAAATGTTTTTCTTTCCTTTCCCTTTTTTTTTTTTTTTTCTAATTTTTTAACAGCAGGAACAGAATAAACTGATAATAAATCAGGCAAGCAATTGTTTTTCTTCTTCTTTTTTTTTTTTTTGCTTCTTGGAACATACTAGAAAATAAAAGTAACTTATTTGTTACAACACTGATATATCTACATTAACCAACAAGCCAAAAAGAAAAGGAAAGAAAAAATTAAGAAGAGACAAAGAGGGAGGAGGACGGGGAGGAAAAAAGGAGGGAGGGAGGGACAAAAGGAAGAAGGGAGGAAATTTTCTGATTCTAAAAATCTGATTTTAAAAAATCAGAAGTCACCAAAGTAGCTTTCATATTCAACTAATTGAAAAGTATGTTCAAATAATACTCCATTTGCCTAGCACTTCACAGTTTCACATACATCAGCAATTGGTTGCCTGATATCATTAATCATCTTTTATATTGGAGGAAACCAATGATTTAAAAGATCAAATGATTTAAGAATGATCATGCACCTAGTACAATATCGAGCCAAAATAAAACTTGGTATTTCAGTCTGCTATGGTTTGACTGTTTGTCACCTCCAAAACTCTCGTTGAAACTTAATTGCCAATGTGGCAGTATTGAGGGGTTGGACCTGTAAGAGGTGATTGGGGTCACAAGTGCTCTGTCCTCATTAATGAATGAATTCTTTCATGGATTAATGGGTTATTGGGTTATTATGGGAGTGGAACTGGTGTCTTTATAAGAAGAGGAAGAGAGACCTCAGCTAGAATGTTCAGCCTCTTAGCCATGTGATCATGTGATGCCCTGTGCAGCCTTGCGGCTCTGCAGAGGCTCCATCAGCAGGAAGGCTCTCACCAGATGACTGTTCTCAATCAGCTTCCAGAACTGTAAGGAGTACACTTTGTTTCTTATAAATCACCCAGTTTCAAGGATTGTGTTATAAGCAATGAGTCAGACACAGTCTTAGTTAATAGTAATAGTTAATAGTTTTCATCATGACACCAGGGAGTTTTCATTTATTCTGGTTCTGCTATGATGCTTACATTAATCTCACATTTTCATAGGTATTTCCCAGTTTTTATGAACCCTCTCTCAAAATTATTTTGTGAGAAATTAAAGCACTGCACAACGTTGCAGCCACTAAAATTGTTCATGGTACAGTAACAGATCACATCTGTAGAGCCACCTCCTTCTGTTTTGCTCAGAAAACATATTGACTTGGGTGGTGGGCCTGTCTTCCTACCCAGTTTCTCTTTTTTTCTTTTCTTTTCTTTTTTTCTTGAGACAGGGTCTCACTCTGTTGCCCAAGCTGGAGTGCAGTGGTATAATAATAGCACACTGCAGGCTCTATTTCTTGGGCTTAAGCAATCTTCCTGCCTCAGCCTTCCAAGTTGCTAGTCTACAGGCATGCACCACCACACCTGGCTATTTTTTTTTTAATTTTATTTTTGGTAGGCACAGGGTCTCACTATGTTGCCCCAGGCTGGTCTCCAACTCTTGAACTCAAATGATCCTCCTGCCTCAGCCTCCCAAAGTGTTGGGACTCTAGGTGTGAGCCACCCTGCCCTGCCTTGCCCAGCATCTCTACCCAAGGGAAAGTACTCTTGCTTCATAGAAGTACTTCTTAATGGGGGCAATTTTGCCCACCAGAAGACATTTGGCAACATCTAGAGACATTTTTGATTGTCACAACTACAGGGAAAGGAGAGAGGTACTACTGGTGGTATCTTAGTGGGGAGAGCCCAGGGAGGTTGCTAAACATCCTGTAATGCACAGGACAGCCTCACAACAGACAATCATCCAGCCCAAGGTATCAATGTTGCCAAGGATGAAAAAGCCCACTTCACAGGAATCCTACTGAAGTCACATGACCCTGTGGGCCTACCCGCTTCCGACCCCACACCTAGGAGGGGCATGGGACCCAAACCTAGCCACCCAAGATTCCCCCTCACCAGGACATTGCCAGAGATATCAGAGAAAGTATTCTTTTATTTATTTATTTAGAGATCAAAACCTAAAGGCTGACATAAATCTGGTCCCAACAGGCTGAAAATGAAGACAGGGAGAAGGAAACAATTGACAGGGAAGGAGAGAGATCTGAAGACTGAATCAGGCCCTACCTCTTAGGCTTTTGAGCTAAATGGGCCTCTCAATTTCATTTCTGTAGGGGGATTTGTTGTAGAAGTTTTTCTTAAACTACTCTCAGTCGACTTCCGTGATTTTCAAGCAAGAGTCCTGGCTAACACAGAAGCTGGTGAGTGAGTGCTATTATAAGAACACACTAACTACATCTAACTAATATTTTGAAAAGCCTATCATTCATCAGTGTCAGTATTTCGGCTACTGTTAGTAACAAATAACAATGCAGTTCATAGGTCGCATGTAAAACCTCTTACATGTTACATGTACTTTTGAAATAAGGCATTATCAGAATCACCTATTTATTTATTTGTTTGTTTGTTTTAGCTGAACAGGAAGGAGACAGACAACGTTTTGTGGCTCCTAGACCAAATCAAAGACCCAGTACTTGAAATAATTTGAGGAGTTACAGATGCCAATTTGATCCCAAATCAGATCCCAAATGACAAGGCAATTAATTGATAGACAACCTGCCATTCCATAGGAGGTTTGCCTGAGTCTTTGACTCACCTTGGACAATTGAAGTCCAGGAGTTTTGTTTGTTTGTTTGTTTCAATAATTTTGGGGGCACAGGTGGTATTTGGTTACATGTATAAGTTCTTTCGTGGTAATTTCTGAGATTTTGGTGCACCCATCACCCGAGTAGTGTACACTGTACCTAATGTGTCATTCATCCCTCATCATCCCCCTCCCACCCTCCCCCCGCAGTCCCCAGTGTCCATCGCATCATTCTTATGCCTTTGCATCCTCAAAGCTTAGCTCTCACTTATAACTGAGGACACACGATGTTTGGTTGCCCCTTTCTGAGTTATGAAGTCTAGGGGTTTGTTTATAAGGGATCTCTTCCAGACAGCACTTCAAGGAATCTTCACTAGTATGGTAAGAGGCACCTTAAACTCAAAATGTCCAGGAGGGTCAGGACAGGCTCTCTCTGAGACGAGATGAAGCTGAGAGGGAGGGGAGACTGAGGCAGTGAGGGAATTCAGGTGGACAGCGTACCAGAGAGCAAAATACTGCAGAGAAAGCTCCAGAGATCGGCAAAGGACCCACCAGAGGTCTTCAGCTGAGCTCTGATCGGCACACACTAGCAACACCTACCTGAGGTTGTGCAAAGACCTGGATCCCACTCTTTTTGTTTTTTTTTTCAGTTATTTATTGTTTAATAAATTTTTATTATTTCTCATGAGTCTGTGGGCTTCCTGGGCAATTCTGCTTCACAACAATCAACTCAGTCATATTTTCTTAGATTAGAGCATTGGATTAGAGGAAAGAGTATTGGAGCTCACACAGGCAGCCTGGACAACCTCACAATTCACAAGGCACTGGGCAGAGCCCTCAGAAGAGTCTTCCCTCAGTAGTGGAGAATAATTAGCTCCGGACTAAACACTGCTCTGATACTACTTAACACATCTTGGACCCTAAAAGGATCAAACTATTTCCAAGGAACTTAACTGCATCCCAGAACACAGCTTGAGATAATTCATAGAAACATAATATCCTGCACCCAACAAAGTAAAGTACATTCCTGGTAAACAATTTTTTTAAAAAAATTATAATTTTCTAATAGACACAGGGTCTAGCTATGTTGTCCAGGCTATTCTCAAACTCCTAGGCTGAAGCTGTCCTCCTGCCTCAGCCTCCCTAAGTGCTGGGATTACATGCACGAGCCACCGTGCCTTACTGGCAAACAGTTTTTAAAAAATTACTAGGCAATTGGCTGGGCGCAGTCTCAAAATAAATAATAAATAAAAATAAAAAATAAAAATTATTAGGCAAGCAAAGAAGAGAGACAATATGACTGAGCCAATACTCACGAAGCACAGAATTGCCAGAAACCTCCAGAATCATGAAAAATAAAAACCATTGATGTTTTAAGCCACAAGTTTTGAAGTAGTTTGTTAAACAACAATAAATATCAGAAAAAGAACAATTTTTTCCCACTCAGATTGTTGTAATAGGCTCCAAACTAGTTTTCCTAATTCCATTCTTACCCCCAATAAACATCTTAATAGCGGCCAGGGTGATCTTTTTAATGATCTAAGCCAGGTCATACAAATCCTGTGCTCCCACCCCTCCCATGGCTCCCTATTTCCCTCAGAGTAAATATAAACATTCCTACAACCTGAGTCCCTCCAAGATCTGTCTCTTCACCTGCCCACCTGAACCATCTATTTCACCTCATTGCCAGGCTCCTCCCCATGGCCCTTTGGGCTCCAGCCACTTGGGTCTCATTCTCATTCCCTCAATATGCCCCGAAGCCTGGCTCTGACTTCAGAGCTTTTGTCCCTGCTTGGAGCCACTTTGGGGGATGCTCTTCCCTCCAGTGTCTATCCGACTGTCTTTTTGTGGGGGAACAGGGTCTTGCTCTGTCCCCCAGACTAGAGTGCAGTGGGTGCAATCGTGGCTCACTGCAGCCTCGACCTCCCACCTTGAGCCATCCTCCCACCTCAGCCTCCCAAATAGCTGGGACTACAGGTGCGCACCACCATGCCCAGCCAATTTCTTGTAATTTTTTGTAGAGTAGGGGTTCAAGTGATTCACCTTTGCCTCCCAAAGTGCTGGGATCATAGGCATAAGCCACCGCGCTGGGCCCCAGAGCTCCTTTTACCAGCAACTGACAATCTTGCTGTAAGCACGATTCCATTTGCTAAGGCTGAATCTTAAAAATATAGCCCAATAAATTATCACACGGAGCACGCCTGGGTAACTGGCAGCTAGATCAAAACAATATTTCAGCACCCCAGAAAATCCTCTCATATCCCTTTGTAGTCCACATGTAAGTTCTTGATTTTGTTTGATGTTTTTTTGTTTTTGCGGTCATTGTAGGTGCTTTGGTTTTTAGTTGTGTTTAGAGGTGCAGGCTGCAGTGAGCCAAGATGGCACCACTGCACTCCAGCCTGGGTGACAGAGGGAGACTCTGTCTTTAAAAAAAAAAAAAAAGGTAAAATAATATAAAATGTTTTCATAAATACTTTTAATTTGAAAAGACCATAGACTAGGGCCAGGCGCAGTGGTTCACACCTGTAATCTCAGCACTTTGAGAGGCCGAGGTGGGCGGATCGCCTGAGATCAGGAGTTTGAGACGAGCCTGGCCAATATGGTGAAACCCCGTCTCTACTAAAAGTACAAAAATTACCCAGGTGTGGTGGCGCACGCCTGGCTCTTAAGCAACATTTCTGTACCTGCCCTGGGTGAGAGGGGAGCCCACTGCCCTGAAGGGCGAGTCTCTGGGCCAGGCAGCATTTACCACAAGCTGACCGAAGAGCCCTTGGGCTCTAAGGGAACATCAGTGGTAATCTGGCAGTACTCCCCATGGGCCTGTGGAGCTGGCGGCCACGTGGTCAGGCTCCTCTACCTTTGGAAAGCAGAGGGAAAAGTGGGAAGGACTGCATCTTATGGTGAAGTGCCAGCTCAGCTACAGTATGATAGAACAACAGGTAGACTTCTAAGGTTTTCAGTTCTAGTCCCTGGCTCCCAAACAGCACCTGTGGACATGCCCAGGGCCTGGGGCAACTTGCCACACTGAAGGGAAGGACAAAAGCCTGGCTGGCTTTGCCATCTGCTGATTATCCAGCCCCAGGGCCTTGAGTGAACATAAGCCTTAGCCAGGGAGTTGTTACAGCAGGTCTTGGGCAAGAGCCAGTGCTATGCTGGCTTCAGGCCTGGCTCAGTGCAGTCCTAGTGGTGGTGGTCACAGCGGTGCTTGTATCACCCTATCAACAGCTCCAAGTGGCTCAGAACAGAGAGAAAGTTTCCATTTGTTTGGGAGGAGGTAAGAGAAGAGAGTTAGAGTCTCTGCCTGGTAATCCAGAGAATTCTACTGCCTCTTGTCTGAGACCATCAAGGCAATACTTCTACAAATCTGCAAGAACCACAGTGTTACTGAGTTTTGGGCCCCCTAAAGCAGACACAACCTACATCACAAGACCCAAGTCCTTTTGAATATCTAGAAAGCCTTCCCAAGGACAGGCACAGAGAAGCCCAGTCTGTAAAGACTACCATAAATATCTAACTCTTCAATGCCCAGACACCTAAGAACATCTACAAGCATCAACACCATCCAGACAAACATGGCCTCACCAAATGAACTAAATAAGGCACCTGGGACCAATCCTGAAGAAACAGAGATATGTGACCTTTCAGACAGATAATTCAAAATAACTGTTTTGAGGAAACTCAAAGAAATTCAAGATAAGAAAGGAAAGGATGCCAGGCATAGTGGCTCATGCCTGTAATCCCAGCACTTTGGGAGGCCGAGGCAGGAGGATAGCTTGAACCCAGGGCTTTGACACCAGCCTGGGCAAAATAGGGAAATGCTGTTTCTACAAAACATTTAAAAATTAGGCAGGCATGGTGGTTTACAACTCTAGTCCCAGCGCCTTAGGAGGCTGAGGTGGAAAGATCATTTGAGCCTGGGAGATCAAGGCTACGGTGAGCCATGACTGCACCACTGCACTTTAGCCTGAACAACAGAGTAAGACACTGTCTCAAAAACAAAAACAAAAAAGAGAAAGAATTCAAAATTCTATTGGGTAAATTTAACAACGATAATTGAAATAACTAGAAAGAATTACCCAGGAATTCTGGATCTGAAGAATGCAACTGACATACTGAAGAATGCATCAGAATCTTTTAACAGCAGAATTGATTAAGAGAAGAAAGAATTAGTGATCTTGAAGACAGGCTATTTGAAAATACACAGTCAGGGGGCTAGGTATGGTGGCTCACACCTGTAATCCCAGCACTTTGGGAGGCTGAGGTGGGTGGATCACCTGAGGTCGGGAGTTCGAGATCAGCCTGACCAACATGGAGAAACCCCATCGCTACTAAAAATACAAACTTAGTCGGGCGTGGTGGCACATGCCTGTAATCCCAGCTACTCAGGAGGCTGAGGCAGGTGAATTGCTTGAACCCGGGAGGCAGAGGTTGCAGTGAGTGGAGATCGCGCCATTGCACTCCAGCCTGAGAAACAAGAGCAAAACTCCGTCTCAAAAAAAAAAAGAAAAGAAAGAAAATACACAGTCAGAGGAGACAAAAAAAAAAAAGAATAAAAAACAACAAAGCATGACTTCAGGATCTAGAAAATAGCCCCAAAGGGCAAATCTAAGAGTTACTGGCCTTAAAGAGGAGGCAGAGAAAGAGACAGGGGTAAAAAGTTTATTCAAAGGGATAATAACAGAGAGAGACAACTTATCAAATAATAACAAAGAGAGCTCATCAAACCTAGAGAAAGATATCAATATCCTACCACAAGAAGGTTACAGACCACCAGGCCCACTTAACCCAAAGAAGACTAACTCAAGGCATTTAATCATTAAACTCCCAAAGGTCAAGGATAAGTAAGAAATACTAAAAGCAGAAAAAGAAAAGAAGCAAATAGTCAATTGAGTTCCAATACTTTTGGCAGCAGACTTTTTAGTGGAAACCTTACAGGCCAGGAGACAGCAGCATGACATTTTAAAGTGCTGAAGGAAAAACCTTTTACTCTAGAATAGTATATCCAGCAAAAATATCCTTCAAACATGAAGGAGAAATAAAGACTTTCCCAGACAAATAAAAGCTGAAGGATTTCCTCAACACCAGACCTGCCCTGCAAGAAATGCTAATGGGAGTACTTCAGTCAGAAAGAAAAGAGGTTAATGTGCAATAAGAAAACATCTGAAGGTATAAAACTCACTGGTAAGTACACAAAAAACACAGAATATTATAATAATGTAATTGTGGTATGTAAACTACTCTTATCCCAAGTAGAAAAACTAAACAATGAACCAATCAAAAATAATAACTGCAACAACTTTTCAAGACACAGACTCTACAATAAGATATAAATAGAAACAATAGAAAGTTAAAAAGAAGAGTGGAAAAAATTAAGGTGTAGAGTCTTTATTAGTTTTCTTTTTGTTTGTTTATGCAAACAGTGATAAATTGTTATCAGATTAAAATAATGGGTTATAAGATAGTATTAGCAAGCCTCATGGTAAGTTCAAACCAAAAAACATACAATGAATACAAAAAACATACAAAAAAATAAAAAACAAGACACTAAATCCTGTCACCAAAGAAAATCATCTTCATTTAAAAAAAAGACAGGGGCCGGGCGCGGTGGCTCAAGCCTGTAATCCCAGCACTTTGGGAGGCCGAGACGGGCGGATCACGAGGTCAGGAGATCGAGACCATCCTGGCTAACACGGTGAAACCCCGTCTCTACTGAAAATACGAAAAACTAGCCGGGCGAGGTGGCGGGCGCCTGTAGTCCCAGCTACTCGGGAGGCTGAGGCAGGGGAATGGCGTAAACCCGGGAGGCGGAGCTTGCAGTGAGCTGCGATCCGGTCACTGCACTGCAGCCTGGGCGACAGAGCGAGACTCCGTCTCAAAAAAAAAAAACAACAACATAAAAAAAGACAGGAAGGAAAGAAAGAAGGAAAACCACAGAACAACCAGAAAACAAAGAACAAAATGCCAGGAGTAAGTCCTTACTTATCAATTAAAAAAAAAAAAATACCTAATTGATCTGTTGACTATAAGAGACCCACTTAACCTCTAAAGACACACATAGAGCCGGGCGTGGTGGCTCACACTTGTAATCCCAGCATTTTGGGAGCCAGAGGCAGGCGGATCACCTGAGGTCAGGAGTTCAAGACCAGCCTGGTCAAATTGGTGAAACCTCATCTCTACTAAAAATACAAAAAATTTGCCAGGTGTGGTGGCAGCGCCTGTAATCCTAGCTACTCAGGAGGCTGAGGAAGGAGAATTGCTTGAACCCAGGAGACTGAGGCTGCAGTGAGCTGAGATCACACCACTGCACTCCAGCCTGGGCCACAGAGTGAGATTTCATCTCAAAAAAATAAAATCTAAATAAATAAATAAAAAGACACACACAGAATAAAAATAAAGAGGTGGAGAAAGATATTCCACGCTAATTGAAACCAAACAAAGTATAGGAGTAGTTATACCTATATCAGACAAAATAGATTTCAAGTCAAAAAGTTTAAGAAGAGACAAAGAAAGTCACTATATAAGGATAAAGGGATCAATCCCAGCAAGAAGATATAATAATTGTAAATATATATGCACCTAACACTGGAGCACCCAAATATATAAAGCAAATATTATTAGAGCTAAAGAGAGAGCTAAGCCCCAATACAATAATAGCTGGAGACTTCAGCACTCTATTTTCAGCACTGTACAGTTCTTTGTTGACAGAAAGTAAACAAAGAAACATTAGACTTAATCTACACTGTAGTCCAAATGGACATAATAGGTATTTACAGAACAGTTTATTCAACAGCTGCAGAATACACATTCTTTTCCTCAGCACATAGATTATTCTCAAGGATAAACCATATGTTAGATCACAAAACAAGTCTTAAAACATCCAAAAAACATTGAAATAATATCAATCTCCTTCTCTGACCACAGTGGAATAAAACTAGAAACCAATAACAAGAGGAGTTTGGGAAACTATACAAATACATGGAAATTAAACAATAAGCTCCCGAATGACCAGTGGGTCAATGAAGAAATGAAGAAGGAAATTGAAATATTTCTTGAACCAAATGATAATGAAAACACAACATACCAATGCCAATCCTACTCAAGCTATTCCAAAAAATAAAAAAGTAAGGAATCCTTCCAATCTCATTCTATGAGGCCAGTATTAACCTGAAACCAAAACCAAAGACATACCCAAAAAAAGGTAACTACAGGCCACTATCTCTGATCAATATTGATGCCAAAATTCTTAACAAAATACTAGTGAACCAACTTCAACAAAATGTTAAAAAGATCATTCATCATGACCAAGTGGAATTCATTCCTGGAATGCAAGGATGGCTTATACACAAATCAATGTGACAAATCACATCAACAGAATGAAGGACAAACATTATATGATCATTTCAATTGATGCTGAGAAGGTATTTGACAAAATTCAACATCCCTTAATGATTTAAAAAAAAAAAAGCCTCAAAAAAAGGGGGATAGAAGGAACATATGTCAACATAATAAAAGCCACATATGACAGTATTATATGGAATGGAGAAAAATGGAAAACCTTTCCTCAAAGATCTGGATCATGACCAGGATGTCCACTTTCACCACTGTTATTCAACATAGTACCGGAAGTCCTAGCTAGAGCAATCAGACATCAGATGTATGTAACATACATCCTATGTTTTAGCACTAAATCAGGTGGAATTTGGCTCTTTATATCAAAAAGTAAACTAAAGGACATGACAGTATATCAACATAAATGTCAAAATGTTAACAGTACTGTAGATTGCGTTACAGTTAATTTTCACCTTTATCTTTTTAAATTTAATCATACGTTTCTGATTTGTTTTTCTTTTTTTTTTTTTTTTTTTTTTTTTTTTGAGAGGGAGTCTCACTCTGTCACCCAGGCTGCAGTGCAGTGACATGATCTCAGCTCAGTGCAACCTCTGCTTCCTGGGATTAAGCAATTCTCCTGCCTCAGCCTCACAAATAGCTGGGACTACAGGTGTGTGCCACCATGCCTGGCTAATTTTTTGTATTTTTTGGTAGAGATAGAGGTTTCACCATGTTGGCCAGGCTGGTCTCAAACTTCTGGCCTCAGGTGATCTACCCACCTCAGCTTCCCAAAGTGCTGGGATTATAGTTGTAAGCCACTGCTCCCAACCTCTGATTTTTTTTTTTTTTTTTTTGAAACAGAGTCTTTCTCTGTTTTCCTGGCTGGAGTGCAGTAGCATGATCTCAGCTCACTGCAACCTCTGCCTCCCAAGTTCAAGCAATTCTCTGCCTCAGCCTCCCGAGTAGCTGGGATTACAGGTGCATGCCACCACACCCGGCTAATTTTTTGTATTTTTAGTAGAGACGGAGTTTCACCATCTTGGCCAGGCTGGTCTTGAATTCCTGACTTCGTGATCCACCCGCCTCGGCCTCCCAAAGTGCTGGGATTACAGGCGTGAGCCACTGCGCCCAGCCAGGATCTCTGATTTTTTTAATGGTAAGTATTCATAGGATTGGGGAAATTTTTTGGACTAGTTTTAATGTGGTTGGAGCAGGACCGTTGCTGGATTGTTGAGGGGAATGACAGACCCATAAAGGGCAATCCTCCTCCTTGGTTACATATTATGGAACTATGCTGTCAAGAGTTTAAGATGTTCCTGTCATTGCACCGAAACCTTCATAGTAACTGTGAATTGCCCTACCAGGCCTCAGGCATTTCATATGGATTAACTCAATTCTGTTCAACAGTTCTACTGGATTGGATAATCATTCCCATTTTACTGATGAGAAATCTGAGGTCTGAAAAGGCCTAGGTTGTGTAGCCAATTGTTAGAAGTGCCATTCACTGTAACACAAATTTCTGTTGACAGTGACCTGATATCAGTTTCTCTTTTTGCCATCTTTAGTTTTCATCCCAGCTTCTTCTCTCCATCTCCATCCAAGCGCGTCCTTGTACATGTACGCAGGTGTGCTCACGGACCATCCAAGTGCGTCCTTGTACATGTATGCAGGTGTGCTCACAGACCCTGTGGTGGAAAGACTGTGAGCCTCCTTCCTGATCTTCATGTTCCAATACGATTTTTTGTTTGTTTGTTTGTTTGTTTGTTTTGAGACAGAGTCTCACTCTTTCACCCAGGCTGGAGCACAATAGTGTGATCTTAGCTCACTGCAACCTCTGCCTCCCAGGTTCAAGCAATTCTCCTGCCACAGCCTCCCAAAAAGCTGGGATTATAGGCGCCTGCCACCACGCCTGGCTAATTTTTGGTGTTTTTAATAGAGACGGAGTTTCGCCATGTTGGCCAGGCTGGTCTCGAACTCCTGCCCTCAGGTGATCCACCCTCCTCAGCTTCCCAAAGTGCTGGGATTACAGGCTTGAGTCACCGTCTCCAGCTCAGTAAGATTTAGAAAGCCAGTAGGATGGTTGTTTCAGGGAAATGAATTGGAATCGCAGCACCTCCTCTGATTTGCTGAATTAGAATCGCAGCACCTCCTCTGATTTGCTGAATTAGAATCGCAGCACCTCCTCTGATTTGCTGTGTAAAACTTGACAGGTCATTTAGCCTCTGAGTTTCAGATTCCCCATCTGTAAAATGAGGGTGATAAAAGTGCCTGTGGCATAGCCCTCTTGGGAAAATTGCAGGACATCAAGTATAAAAAGCCTTTAGTGTGTTGCCTTGCTTTCATAAATGCAATCTATTACTATTACTGTTTTATTTTTATGAAAAAAAAAAAAGACTCCAAGGGAAAGTTTGATAACAGACTCATTGAGACTAAAAGAGTTACACCATTTGAACCAAGAATTCTAGGGTTAGAAACCTGTGAATATACTCAAATATAGCCAACATCAAGAGATATGACCGCCGGGCGTGGTGGCTCACGCCTATAATCCCAGCACTTTGGGAGGCTGAGGAGGGCGCATCACGAGGTCAGGAGATCGAGACCATCCTGGCTAACATGGTGAAAACCCATCTCTACCAAAAATACAAAAAATTAGCTGGGCGTGGTGGCGGGCGCCTGTAGTGCCAGCTACTTGGGAAACTGAGGCAGGAGAATAGAGTGAACCCGGGAGGCGGAGGTTGCGGTGAGTGGAGATTGCACCACTGCAATCCAACCTGGGCGACAGAGCGAGACTCCGTCTCAAAAAATAAAAATTTAAAAAAAAAAAATTAAAAAAAAAAAGCTATGACCAGGAAGACCACACTGGTAGTTAACATATAGGATGGTTTCCATACTGCTTAGTCAACAGCTGCCCTTCAGTGCCTCTCCCTGGAATCATCTAGGGCTTCCTAGGATCCAACAACTAACTAAAGGGTTAACACACAGCTTTACAGTGGACCTCTCTACCCCTGCTTCTTGAACCACACCTAACTATTTGGAAGCTGCCTCGCACCCTCATCTCCTTCACAAACACCAGGAACTTATTTGTGTGATTTCATGCCCTTTTTTTTTTTTTTTTTTTTTTTTTGAGACAAGGTCTCACTATTTCCCAGACTGAAGTGCAGTGGCACGATCTGAGTTCACTGCAACCTTAACTTCCTAAGGTCAAGGAATCTTCCCACCTCAGCCTCCGTAGTAGCTAAGACTATAGGCACACCCCATCCTGCCCAACTAATTTTTTTTTGTATGTGTATTTTTGTAGAGACAGGGTTTCACCGTGGTGCCCAGGCTGGTTTCAAACTCCTGGGCTCAAGCAATCCACTAACCTCAGCCTCCCAAAGTGCTGGGATTATGTATTCTTTTTATGGCATAAATCTGTTTGCAATCTAAATGCTTCATAATGGAAGACTAGTTAAATAATTTACGACATGTTCCTCCTGTTGAATATTACACGGACTTATAAAAAAGAATGAATTAGCACTAATATGTAGGGATTAAAGACATAGGATATATTATTTAGCAACAAAAGCAAGTCACAAAAGCATATGTATTGTATAATCTCATTGTGCGAAGCAAAGTGAGCATATTTATGGGTGAATATATCTATATAAAACACAACTGTACGTAGTTTTTTATTATTATTTAGAAAGACTAAACATTAGCAGAACAAAGACTACATCTATACATATAGCTTGCGTGTGTGGAGGACATTTCTGTCTACCTTTGGTAGGCATTGTTACTTTAGATATTGTTACTTCTGAGGTGTGGAGCTGAATGCAGGTGATGAATGTTCAGACAGTTTTTTTTTTTCTTTTTTCAACTTTCACTTTAGAATCAGGGAGTACTGTGCAAGTTCAGACAACTTTTATGTCTCACTTTATACTTCTGTCCTGTTGAAATGTTTGGCCCTGAGTATGTGCTGCTAGTATTACTACGTTGCTGTTGTTGCTTTGTAGTGGACAGACTCTGAAAAGACTGTGGAATATTCTGGCCACTGAAAAGGAACAACTTGGCAAGAGTGGCCTCCCAGAGCCTGGGTGGATGGCCCGCAGCCTACCTCCCCAGTCCTGGGACGCTGAGTGCTTGCAACGTGCATGGGAAATGCAGGGTTAATACCCCTTCCCAGGCAGCCTGCTGCCATTGCCTGCAATCCTGTAATTAGGCTAATTACACAGTAGTTTCACAAGTAGGGTGGAAATGTAATTGGCAGCAGGCACCTGAGCTCTCAAAGGTAGAACCTAGAAGGCAGCAGCCTCTGGAGGAGGTGGAGGAGGCAGATGAGAGGAGCTAATTGTGGGGGCTTTATCTAAAAGGATTCTCTTTCCAGACTTCAGAGACTATTCCCAGCAAAGTGGCCCCACTGTGCATTCAAAGGACTGCAACCATGAATGAATCAGTGCAGAAAAGGGGTAAGAAACAAAGTGGGGGCTCTGCAATCACTAAATTTTTATAAAAGGGGGTTTCTCCATTCATTGAGCAAAAAAGGGGCCTCTATTCATTGAATAAATATTACTGGGTTCTTTCAGTGTGGGAAGCTCTTTGACAAGCCTTGGGGATCAAAGGGAGCACCTTCAAGGAGCTACAGGCCGGTAGACATGAGTCTGTTGAATTATGGACCTGGTCCTAGCTATTTTATAGTAACATCTAACATCTACTGAGTACCCAATATGTGCCAAGCACTGAACCTACTATGTGCCTGGTCCTAGCTATTTTATAATAACATCTAACATTTACTGAGTACCTACTATGTGCCAGGATTTATTTATTTATTTATTTATTTATTTATTTTTATTTATTTATTTTATTTTATTTATTTTTGAGATGGATTCTCACTCTGTCTCCCAGGCTGGAGTACAGTGGTGCAATCTTGGCTCACTGCAACCTCTGCCTCCCGGGTTCAAGCAATTCTCCTACCTCAGCCTCCCAAGTAGCTGGGATTAGAGGCACACACCACTCACCCAGCTAATTTACCTACTTTTAGTAGAGATGGATTTTTGCCATATTGGCCAGGCTGGCCTCGAACTCCTGACCTCAGGTGATCTGCCCACCTCAGCCTCCCAAAGTGCTGGGATTACAGACATGAGCCACTGTGCCCGGCCCAGACTTTTCTTACATTCATTCATTCATTCAACTTACACTTCTTAATGAGACAAACACTACCATTTCACTGGGTCTAGAACATATTTTTTTTATCTTTTAACTAGGTTTGCCAGAGTTAGCAAACAAAATACAGGACTCTAATTACATTTGAAATTAAGATGAATGATGAATAACTTTTTAGTATATATATGCCCCAAGTAGTACATTTTAAATAGAATATACTTATCCTGGCCCAGCGTGGTGGCTCAAGCCTGTAATCCCAGCATTTTGGGAGGCTGAGCCGGGCGGATCACGAGGTCAGGAGATCGAGACCATCCTGGCTAACACGGTGAAACCCCGTCTCTACTAAAAAATACAAAAAATTAGCCGGGCGAGGTGGCGGGTGCCTGTAATCCCAACTACTCAGGAGGCTGAGGCAGGAGAATGGCGTGAACCCGGGAGGCGGAGCTTGCAGTGAGCTGAGATCCGGCCACTGCACCCCAGCCTGGGTGACAGAGCGAGACTCCGTCTCAAAAAAAAAAAAAAAAAAAAGAAAAGAAGACTTTAAAATTATCAAGTCTGGGCCGGGCATGGTGGCTCATGCCTGTAATCCCAGCGCTTTGAGAGGGCAAGGTGGGCAGATCACCTGAGGTCGGGAGTTCGAGGCCAGCCTGGCCAACACGGTGAAATCCCATCTGTACTAAAATTACAAAATTTAACCAAGCATGGTGGCGCGTGCCTGTAATCCCAGCTACTTGGGAGGTCAAGGCAGGACAATGGCTTGAACCTGGGAGGCAGAGGCTGCAGTGAGCCAAGACCATACCATTGCACTCCAGCCTGGGCAACAAGAGCAAAAACTCCATCTCAAAAAATAAATAAAATAAAATAATCAAGCCTGCGTTCAAATCCCAACATTCATCCATCCAACAAATATGTATTGAGGCCTCCTATGTGCCAGGCACAGTTCTAGAACTAGAGATATAGCAGGGAAGAAAATAGGAAAAAAATATATATATACACATATATATATATATTGCCCTAATGGAGTTTAACCTGATAGTGTTGAAGGCAGAAAATGAATACTTACATTACATAGTATGTTCGAAAGTGATTAAAAAAAAAAATCTATGGAGAAAAATGAAGCAAACAAGGGAGGGAAACAGAAGGTGATGGGAGCTGTGATGTTAAGTGGGCGGGGGAGTCCAGTATAGTTCTCAGTGAAAAGGTGATATTTGAACAAAGACTGGAAGGAGATAAGAGGAAGTCATGCAAAGATCTTAGGCAACAGCATCCCCCACAGAGGGTCAGTGACAAGGCCCTGAGGCCAGAGCACATGTGGGATGTCTGAGGAAGTCAAGGAGACAGGTGTTGAATGAAAGAGAGGGAGAGATGAAGTCAGCTGGGCTATGGGGAGCAAAGGGGGACCCTGTAGCGCCATTTTACAGAGTTTGGCTTTTACCCTGAGGATAACAGGAAACTTGCCAACTGTGTGGTCTTGGGCAGGTGAATTGATCTGAGCTTTCCAGATTTTTCCTCTTCTGTAAAATGGAGCTGATAAGATGACCTACCTTGTGGAGCAGTTTTATGAATTAACTGAGAATTATAATGACCAGTATGAGAGGACGACACACGCCCGGCTGCTGGGTTTATTCTTTTTATTTTTATTTGTACTGGTTTTTTGTTTGTTTCTGAGACAGGGTCTCACTCTGTCACCCAGCCTGGAATGCAGTGACACAGTCACAGCTTACGGAAGCCTCAACCTTCCGAGCTCAAGGGACCCTCCTCCTGAGTAGCTGGGACTACAGGCATGCACCACCATGTCCAGCGAATTTATTGATTGATTGATTGATTGATTGATTGATTGTAGCGACAAAGTTTCACCACGTCACCTAGGCTGGTCTCGAGCTCCTGGGCTCAAGTGATCTGCCTACCTCGGCCTCCTAAAGTGCTGGGATTACAGGCATAAGCCGCCATGCCTGTCCTATTTTTATTTAATTTAATTTACTGTTATTTATTTAATTATTTTCCAGAGGGTTTTACTGTGTCGCCCAGGCTGGAGTGCAGTGGCACAATCTCAGCTCACTGCAACCTTCACCTTCTGGGCTCGAGCCATCCTCCCACTTCAGCCTTCCAAGTAGCTGGGACTACAGGCATGCGCACCTAGCTAATTTTTTTTTTAATTTTTGTAGATACAGGATTTCACTCTGTTGCCCAGGCTTGTCTTGAACTTCCGAGCTCAGGCAGTCTGCCTGCCTGCCTCAGCCTCCCAAAGTGCTGGAATTATAAGTGTGAGCCACTGCGCTAGCCCTGGGTTTATTATATCAAATATCAAACTTTCTTTGCCCTTTGGCAAGTACCTGGTTTTGTTCATGGGCCCGAAGGAAAGCATATATAAGTATACAAATTACGCTATATGTGTGGCTCATGCAAAGTGGAAAGAATTTTAATATCCTGATTGATTTGCTGCCTCATTTATTCACTTCACAAACATTTCTTAAGTGCCTCTTCATGCCAGCTTCCGTGCCCCAGGCACTGGGAATTGGAGGAAGAAAGGACAGAGCTTCAGACTCAGGAGAGTTTTGCCTAGAGCTTGGGCTGTCACTGGTGGCCCATGGAGTGGATTTATTCTGTGAATGTGTGTGATTTATCACTTCTGAATGGAGTCATTTTAAAATCTGGAACAATTGCAGCCTTTAAAGATAGACATATGTCAAAAAAAAAAAAAGAAGTCCAGATTTCCAGTTCTCTTGAAAAATCAGGAGCTCTGTCTACCCTGAGCCCACATTCCCCATAGAAACCAGGCCAGGCCTGAGCAGCGCTGCACCCTTGGACCCAGCACAGGCTTCCCGGTTCACTCTGGTGCCATCGTTCCCAGTTCCTCACCCCCAACCCACTTGGTTCATTTCTTAGCCTTCTGTGGATATTGAGCATTCTAAGCATTTGTGTTTTGACCTCCGGGAAAAGTATTACAGTGGATGTAAGAGGCAGGCACAAAGAAGGCCGTGATGACTCCGCTGGAGATCTCCGGGATGGCATTGCAGAGGGAGGGATGGCAGAACTGAGATTTGGATACACAGTTCAGGAGGCAGGTCAAGGTATTCCAGGCAGAGGCACCACTTGTGCAAAAGCAGAGGAGCAAGCAGGTTTTAACCACTATCAGTTTCATTCGCTGCTCGTGGATGCCATAGTCAGATGAGGTCGTTTTCCAATGCAATATTCTCCGTGAGTGCCAGGGTTAAGCGGCTGTCAGTTTGCAAATGAAAACACAAATGGGAAAACTGTATACATTACAGTTGCACCATGAAACACACTCAAATTGCATGAGTTTTGCAAAAGAGATGGAACAAAGAAAAGGGACGGGGAGGGAGAACAATGTAATGCATGCAGCTTAGGGTTAGGATTAGTTCATCACTGGGTGTGCATCCTGGGGTGAGCTGGAGGTCAGAGGCATGAATCCCTGGTTTCCTCAGTGGGGTCCTGGCTCCTTTTTATCTCTCACGGTGACAACTTCTCACTCCGCTGTGTGTCATTGTAGGGTTTAAAGGTACAGAAATTTTGAATGATAGGACCCCAAAACACAACCCACCTTCGACATTTGATGCTGAACAGAAGAAATAGTGAAATGTAACAAAACTCAGGATAAACTGGTGATGTTAGACATTGTGATCTCATATGTGTTGTTGTTTACTATAAGAGTACTTCAGAGTAAATAACGTGACCAGTAGCAGTGGCTCACGCCTATAATTCCAGCACTTTGGGAGGCTGAGGCAAGCAATTCATTTGAGCCCAGAAATTCAAGACCAGCCTGGGAAACACAGGGAGACTTTGTTTCTCCAAAAACAACTTTAAAAATTAGCCTGATAAGGCCAGGCACGGTGGCTCACGCCTGTAATCCCAACACTTTGGGAGTCCGAGGCGGGCAGATCACGAGGTCAGGAGTTCAAGACCAGCCTGACCAATATAGTGAAACCCTATCTCAACTAAAAATACAAAAATTAGCCAGGCGTGGTGACGTACACCTGTAATCCCAGCTACTCAGGAGGCTGAGGCAAGAGAATCGCTTGAACCCAGGAGGTGGAGGTTGCAGTGAGCCAAGATTGCACCACTACACTCCAGCCTGGGCAACAGAGGGAGACTCCGCCTCAAAAAAAAAAAAAAAAAAAAATTAGCCCAACATGGGTGGCATGCACCTGTAGTTCCGCTTCGTTGGGAGGCTGAGGTGGGAGCATCACTTGAGCCCTGGAGTTCAAGGCTGCTGTGAGCCATGATCCCACCACTCCACTTCAGCTTGGGTGACAGGGTGAGACCCTGCCTCCAAAAAAAAAAGTCTCCAGAGTGAATAATGTGAAGCGGGAGGAAGTGTGTATTAATGAACTTGAATTTGCAACCCAGAGTCAGTATTTGAAGTATGCTAATCAGGAACCCACCCGGTGGTGGTAGTTGCTTAAGCATTTCAGATGTTACAGGACCCTGCACCAGAGGGTTTGCTGGAAAGGATACTAGAAATAATTTTCACTGCTGAAAGGAGTGGTGTTCAAGATACAATTGGATAGAATGTGTGGGAGATCGGGTGTGGTGGCTCACACCTGTAATGCCAGTAATTTGGGAAGCCAATGCAGGAGGATTGTTTGAGGCCAGGAGTTTGAGACCAGCCCTGGCAACACAGTGAGATCACATCTCTACAAAAGTTTAAAAATTAACTGGACATGGTGACATGCACCTGTAGTCCCAACTACTCAGGAGACTGACGTGAGAGAATTGCTTGATTCCAGGAGTTCAAGGCTGCAGTGAGCTAAGATTGAGCCACTGCACTCCAGCCTGGGCAACAGAGTAAGACCCTGCCTCAGAAAAAAAAAATGAAAGAAAGAAGGAAGGAAGGAAGGAAGGAAGGAAGGAAGGAAGGAAGGAAGGAAGGAAGGAAGGAAAGAAAGGAAGGGAGGGGAGGAGGGAGGAAGGGAGGGTTCCATTATCCTTGCATGGTATAAGAATACAGCAGTCTCCACCTGTTAAGACCTCTGGAGCTGTGTTAGAGATATTTATTTTCAATATAATTTGTTTAATTGTAAGTTTATATAACAATTTTAATAATGGCTATGTTTAACAATCAGATCACAAAATTCCTGGAAATTTAACAGTTGGCTCTGGTGAGCCTGAGAGAACCGACTCCAGCTCCCTGCTGCTGGGCCTGGGCTGCTCTGCCTAACCCTCTCTGCCTGTTGGCGCTCGATCATCTTTCAGATCTCGGCCAAGCAGTACTTGGTTAAAGAATTCTCAGTGCATTCTACCACAGCTCGTCACACTTGGGTTAGTTAATTCTATGTGTGATTATTGTTTGATTGTCGCCTTGACCACTTACAATGTCAGCTCCACGAAAGCTGGGGCTTTCATCTATGTTTGTCCTGTCCCCTCCTGTATCTCCCATGCCACTCACAGGGCCTGGTACACATGAGGTGCCCAATTAATGTCCATTTAAGAAATAAATGTTCTGGGCGTGGTGGCTTATGCCTGTAATCCCAGCACTTTAGGAGGCCAAGGAGGGCAGATCACCTGAGGTTAGGAGTTCGAGACCAGCCTGGCCAACATGGCAAAACCCTGTCTCTACTAAAAATATAAAAACTAGCCACGCATGGTGGCGTGTGCCTGTGGCCCTAGCTACTCGGGAGGCTGAGGCAGGAGAATCGCTTGAGTCCAGGAGGCGGAGGTTACAGTGAGCTGAGATCGTGCCACTGCACCCCAGCCTGGGCAATAGAGAATCCTACCTACATGTGCAAGTCTTGGTGATGTTAGGGAGAAATTATATAAAATTTTGCACATAAAGAGTGAATGATTTGTTTACTAACTGGCCCATTCCTCAACTCTTTGCAGTGGTTCCATCTTTTTGTACCATGCACCCTGTTGGCTGTGTGAGGAAGCCTGTGATCCCATTCTCAGGACAAAAAATGCGCAGGCTTGCAAAGAAATCCAATCACATCCAAATGCAGTTCCCCTAAAAATGTTAAAACAAAGTATAATATGGTAATATGTGTGCATTTTTATTAACACATTAAGTGACAAGATGCAGTGGGGACTCTCACAACTGTCATTTTGAAATAGCAATAACTATAAAGGATACTTCCTATTATTTGTAACTCTGGTGTAATATGAAAATATCTGGTTTCCATTGGCAACAAAGTCTCAAGGACTGCTAATTCTGCTGTGATTTGCCTATATTCAAAAGGTGGAAAATAGGTCAGGCGTGGTGGCTCACGCCTGTAATCCCAGCACTTTGGGAGGCCGAGGTGAGCAGATCATGAGGTCAGGAGTTCGAAACTAGCCTGGCCAACATGGCATGACCCTGTTTCTACTTAAAATACAAAAATCAGCCGGGCATGGCAGCACACACCTGTAGTCCCAGCTACTCAGGAGGCTGAGGTACAAGAATCGCTTGAGCCTGGCAGGCAGAGGTTGCAGTGAATCGGGATGGTGCCACTAAACTCCCGCGTGGGTGACAGAGCGAGACTCTGTCTCAAACAAAAAAAAAAAAAAAAGGAAAAGAAAGAAAATAGAAAAATGAGAAAATGCAGATTAGAGTGTATGTGTGTTTTTGTTTGTCTGTTAATCAATGTGTCATAAAGTCCATCCCAGGATTGCTTGGGAGTCTGTGGACACCAGGTTAAGGATTCCGGTGGAGAGATCAATTAATCCAAGGGTTCCAGGAGATGCAGATCAAAGACCTCCACACAAGAAAGAGGCCACACAGATAAAGATCCCAGGACCTGCTGTCAGACCTCCCCAGATTCATATTCTTATGCTTGCCCCTCATAAGCTGGGTGACCTCCGACAAGTTCCTTATTTACTCTGAGCCTGAGTGTCCTCGCCCGTAAAATGGGTCTAAAAATGACCACCCCCAAGGAAGATCGCGATGCTGAAATGACTCAGAACAGTGCCTGGCATGGAAGAGCTGCTGGGAAAATAATAACCACTATTTCTATATCAGTTATGCCAGTTCTTTTTGACCTAAGAAACTCCAGCGCTTTTAATACAATCAAACTGGGTTATTGATGACTTACAGAGGAGACCTTAGGCAGGTAACTATTGAACCTTGAAAACTGTAACACAGACACAGAGTAGAGAGTCCATTTATCTCAACTGGATTCTTCTCAGTGGACTTCGAGCTTCTTATCAGAAAAACACTTTGATGAGAGAGCTTAGAGCTTAACAGCCTAAGAGCAACTCAAACATGCGCCAGAGGCTTGCTGAGGAGGCCCGCCCTCCAGATTCTGCAAATAGATACACTGGGGTGAGCCTGCAGCCCAATTTGCCCAGGACTGTCCTGGTTAATGCTTGCGGTCCCCATATGATTATTAATAGTATCTGTTTTATCCATACGAGTGTCCCAATTTGGATGATCCTATAGATGGTCACTGTTGATAAGGACCACGGCTGCCTTCTCCCTTAGCTGCCAAGCTGTTTATAGGATATTGTTTCTCCTTAGCAGAATTCAGAAAGTAAGTTTGGACCCTCTGGAATTCTGGTCCTTTTCTTCCAGGTTTCAGGCATCATTATTGCATATGAGCTTTGAAGTCCAAGTAACCTAGAATTAGAATGACCAGACATCCTGGTTTCTTTGACTTTGGATTTTATTTTAAGTGGGAGGGGAGTTATTGAAGGGGTGATTATATATCTGTTCACTTAATCCTTATATTTACATATTAATAGGCCAGGTTTGGTGGCTCTCACTTCTAACCCCAGGACTTTGGGAGGCTGAGGCAGAAGGATCACTGAGCTTGGGAGATTGAGACCAGCCTGGACAACATAGTAAGATCCCCATGTCTACCAAAAATTTAAATAATTTAGCCAGGTGTGGGGGCGCACACATGTAGTTCCAGCTACTCAGGAGGCTGAGGTGGGAGAACCATTTGTGTCCGGGAGGTTGAGGCTCAATGAGCCATAATCACACCACTGCCACTATACTCCAGCCTGGGCGACCGAGTGAGAACCTATCTCAAAATAAAAATAAAAATATTATCATACTTAATAATAACACTCTGGGGGTAAACACTGTTATTCACATTGATGCATGAGAAAAGTAAGAGGCCAGGTGCGGTGGCTCAAGCCTGTAATCCCAGCACTTTGGAAGGCTGAGACGGGCGGATCGCGAGATCGGGAGATTGAGACCATCCTGGCTAACCCGGTGAAACCCCGTCTCTACTAAAAAATACAAAAAACTAGCCGGGCGAGATGGCGGGCGCCTGTAGTCCCAGCTACTCGGGAGACTGAGGCAGGAGAATGGCGTAAACCTGGGATGCGGAGCTTGCAGTGAGCTGAGATCTGGCCACTACACCCCAGCCTGGGCGACAGAGCAAGACTCCGTCTCAAAAAAAAAAGAGAAAAGTAAAGCCCGCAGAGAAAAAGTAACCTGTCCAGGGCCGCACAAATGGTAAACAATGGAGTCTGGACTTGATTCCAGACCACCTGACCAACTGCCCTGATTTGCAGATCCTCTGAGCTCGACCAAAGAAATGAGCACAAAAAACCTCTCTGTGCCTGCAGGTGTGACATTCTCAACCCTGTCTTTACTACAGCTGCCACATCCCAGCGTTCCATGACAGACGGTGGAGCCCGCCTAAGCCACCTTGCTTGCCATGGGGTTTGGCTCCATGACCTTGATGTGAGCTCATAGATTTGTTTGCAGTTGTGAAAATTAAATGAGAGAGCGAGATTTCATTGTGTGCGTGGAGTGTGTGTTTGTGTTGGGGGAGGGAGGAGAACGAGTGATTTTTAAATTCAGCCTAAAATTAAATGCACATCGGATGCATGCCAAACGGACTCCACAACCACCAGACTTCAAGTTTCAACAGTTTCCAAGTCCTTCTTTCTTTGTCGTTGTTTTTTGTTTTTTTTTTTTTTGAGACAGAGTCTCACTCTGTCACCAGGCTGGAGTGCAGTGGTGCGATCTCGGCCCACTGCAAACTCTGCCTCCCAGGTTCAAGCAATTCTCCTGCCTCAGCCTCTTGAGTAGCTGGGATTACAGGCATGCGCTACCACGCCCAGCTAATTTTTGTATTTTTAGTAGAGACGGGGTTTCACTATGTTGGCCAGGATGGTCTCGATCTCCTGACCTCATGATCCGTCTGCCTTGGCCTCCCAAAGTGCTGAGATTGCAGGCGTGAGCCACTGCGCCCGGCCTACACACCCTTCTTCTGCCAAGTGCTATGCTAGGTTCTAGGAGAAGAAGAGGGATGTTGCTCATTCATCTGCTATGCATGGTCCACTATGTTCCAGGGTGGGAGACGTGTACAGGGGTGAGCAGCTCCAACCTTCAGGCCACTTATATTCCCAGGTGGAGGTGATAGATAGGCAAATGCGTGTACTCTGGTTGTTGAGGATGTGGAGCAATTGGACTCCGCCCGTACCACTTGTGGTCACGTAAAATGGTATGGCCACTTTGGAGAACATTCTGGCAGTTCCCTGTTTGGTTAAATATAGAGTTACCATATCACCCGGCAATTCCACTCCTAGGTATTTTACCCAAGAGAAATGAAAACACATGTTCACACAAAGACGTGCACATGAATGGTTATAGCAGCAATAGTTACAATAGACAGAAGGTGGAAACAACCCAAATGTCCATTACAGGATGAATGGATAGACATACAGGATGAATGGATAGACAAAATGTAGCATATGCAGACAGTTGCTCATCCACAGAAAGAAATGAGGTTCTGACACATGTCGTAATATGGATGAACCTTGACCATTACAGTAAGTGAAAGAAGCCAGTCACAAAGACCACGTATTATGTAATTCCATTTATATGACATGTTCAGAATGGGTAAATCATTAGGGACAGAAAGTAGGCCAGTGGTTGTTTAGGGATGGGAGGACAGTGAAGGAAGAGGGTAATAACGGAAGGGTTTGGGTTTTCTTGAAGTGATGAGCTCGTGATCCACCCGCCTCAGCCTCCCAAAGTGCTGGGATTACAGGCATGAGCCACCGCTCCCGGCCTAAATTTGTGTGTGTGTGTGTGCGTCTGTGTGTGATAAAATGTACAAAGCATGACATTTACCGTTTTAAACCAGTGTGTAATTCAGTGGCATTTTAAGTATAGTCATTAAGTATAGTCAGGAGAATGGCTTGAACCCGGGAGGCAGAAGTTGCAGTGAGCCGAGATCTCGTCATTACACTCCAGCCTGGACAACAAGAGCAAAACTCCAACTCAAAAAAATAAATAAATAAAATTAAAAATAAAACCAAAGGATATTCCAAGTGACATAATCTAGACACAAAAGGACAAATACTGTACGACTCCACTTACATGAGGTGCATATATCTAAGTGAAGTCTTAATAATCTAAAACAGGCCAATTCATAGAGACAGAAGATAGAAGAGAGATTCCTAGAGGCTGGAGGGAAGGGAAAGGGAACAGGCAGTTAAGTGTTTAACGAGTTGGTGTTTGGGGTGATTTAAAAGAAAAGTTCTGAAAACAGTGGTGATGTCGATGCAACGTTGTGACTATACTGAATGCTCAGGATCATCCTGGCTAACATGGTGAAACCCCATCTCTACTAAAAACACAAAAAATTACCCGGGCGTGCTGGTGGGCGCCTGTAGTCCCAGCTACTCAGGAGGCTGAGGCAGGAGAATGGCATAAACCCAGGAAGCAGAGCTTGCCGTGAGCCTAGATCACGCCACTGCACTCCAACCTGGGCGACAGAGCGAGACTCTGTACCAAAAAAAAAATTTTTAAAGGCAAGCAAAGTGGCTCAAGCATGTAATTCCAGCACTCTGGGAAGCTGAGGCAGGAGGACTGCTTGAAGCCAGGAGTTTGAAACCAGCCTGGGCAATGTAGCAAGACCTGTCTCTACAAAATAAAATTTTTTAAAAAAAGTTTCCAGACACAGTGGTGCATACCTATAGTCTCAACCTCATAGGAGGATTAGGGGAGAGGATCATTTGAGCCCAAGAGTTCCAGGTTGCAGTGAGCTGTGATCTTGCTACTGCACTCCAGCCTGGGTGACAGAGTAAGACCTTGTTTCTAAAAAAAAAAAAAAAAAAAAAAAAAAAATAGAAATGGTACAAAAAAGAAAAAATAGAATGGCCAAGTGCGGTGGCTCACACCTGTAATCCCAACACTTTGGGAGGCCAAGGCAGGTGGATCACAAGGCCAGGAGATCGAGACCACCCTGGCCAACATAGTGAAACTCCATCTCTACTAAAATACAACAAAATTAGCCGGGCGTGGTGGCAGGTGCCTGTAGTCCCAGCTGCTTGGGAGGCTGAGGCAGGGGAATCGCTTGAACCAGGGAGGCAGAGGTGGCAGTGAGCCAAGATCACGCCACTGCACTCCAATTAGGTGACAGAACAAGACTGTCTCAAAGAAAAAGAAAAAATAGAATGAATAAGACTTGCTATTGGACAGCACGACAGGGTGACTATAGTAAAAATAAACTTAATTGTACATTTTAAAATAACTCAAAGACTATAATTGGATTGTTTCTTACTTAAAGGATAAATGCTTGAGAAGATGGATACCCCATTCTCCATGATGTGGTTATTATGCATTGTGTGCTTGTCTCCAAACATCTCATGTACCCCGTAAACATACACACCTACTATGTACCCAAAAAATTAAAAATAAAAAAATTTAAATAAAATTTAAAAATAGAAATAACAAAGGAAATGAAGAGTGGAAACTCATCCCTTCCTAACGATTTTCCCATACTTTGCTGCTATCGTCTGTGCTCCTGCAGTGATTTTCCTGTGTCATGGGAACACCATGTAAGGAATGGTCTTATTGCTCATCTCCTCCCACCTCCGTGTTCAGCGGCTGTGGTGATATTTGGGCACACATTTGAAGGGAAAAATGAGCTGGCTATGCGAAGAGCCAGGAGCAAGCTTCCCAGGCAGAGGAAGTAGCAAAAAACCTCATTTTGCCTGGTTGAAGAACAGCCAGAAGGCCAATGTGGATAGAAAAAAATGAGCAAGGCAGGGCTCAGTGGCTCACTCCCGTAATCCCAGCACTTTGGGAGGTCGAGGCGAGTGGATCACTTGAGGCCAGGAGTTCGAGACCAACTTGTCCAACATGGTGAAATCCCATCTCTACTAAAAATACAACAATTAGCCAGGTTTAGGGGTGGGCGCCTGTAATCGCAGCTACTCAGGAGGCTGAGGCAGGAGAATCACTTCAACCGGAGGTTGCAGTGAGCCGAGACCGCACCATTGCACTCCAGCCTGGGCAACAGAGCAAGACTCTGTCTAAAAAAAGAGAACAAAATGAACAAGCGAAACGGTGGTAGTAGGTGAATTTAGAGGCATGACAAGGTCAGAATTAAGCAAGCTTAAGGAAAGTTTGGTCCACGAAGGGCCTCGTCTCATACTGCTATTGGCCTTAATCAACAGTTTCCAGCCCGTTGGCCAGTCCCCTGCAGCAGTGAAAGCGATGGGTTTGAGAAGCTAGGAAATCCTAGGAAAGGATCCTGTGACTTGTTATACACACAGAACAGTATCTGTAAACCAAACGAATGCATCTTGGTTTTCGTGTACCACTAGCTTTTAAAGGCATTGGCAAGGCTATTGTCATTTCATAAACTACAAATCCATGGCAAAACAACTGAGATTTTACAACTATGCATTTGTCACAGGTTTTTCTCAATCAATGAAAATAAATAGCTAGACCATGTGATGACGAAATATCTGTCCAAGGAAAATGCACTCATACTCCAAACTGGAAGGACAAGTCTTGAGCATGTCTGGGCCTTTCTAGTCTCAAAGTCATAGAAGATTTTACTGTAAGAAAATGTGTTAAGGCCGGGCGCGGTGGCTCAAGCCTGTAATCCCAGCACTTTGGGAGGCCGAGACGGGCGGATCATGAGGTCAGGAGATCAAGACCATCCTGGCTAACACGGTGAAACCCCGTCTCTACTAAAAAATACAAAAAACTAGCCGGGCGAGGTGGCGGGCGCCTGTAGTCCCAGCTACTCGGGAGGCTGAGGCAGGAGAATGGCGTAAACCTGGGAGGCGGAGCTTGCAGTGAGCTGAGATCCGGCCACTGCACTCCAGCCCGGGCGGCGGATCGAGACTCTGTCTCAAAAAAAAAAAAAAAAAAAAGAAAATGTGTTAAGGTAAAAAGAACAGGTGGTGGTTTTATCATTATTATTTTTAGATAAAGAATGTATTGGGCCTTATTATCAGCTCTGTTCACGTTCTTTCCATTTTTCATCTAATCCTCCAAGCTATTTTTTTTTTCTGAGACAGAATCCCGAGTAGCTGGGATTACAGGCGCCCGCCCCCACACCTGGCTAATTTTTGTATTTTTAATAGAGATGGGATTTCACCGTGTTGGCCAAGCTGGTCTCGAACTCCTGTCCTCAAGTGATCCACGCGCCTTGACCTCCCAAAGTGCTGGGATTACAGAGTCTTGTCTCCCAGGCTGGAGTGCAGTGGTGCAATCTCGGTTCACTGCAACCTCTGCCTCCTGGGTTCAAGCGTTTCTCCTGCCTCAGCCTCCCGAGTAGCTGGGATTACAGGAGCACACCACCACACCTGTCTAATTTTTTGTATCTTTAATAGAGACGGGGTTTCACCATGTTGGCCAGGCTGATCTTGAACCCCTGGCCTCGTGATCTGCCACCTTGGCCTCCCAACGTGTTGGGTTTATAGGTGTGAGCCACCGCGCCCAGCCTCTAAATTGTTTTTTAAAGTAAACATCACGATCCTATCACACAGATGGGACATCTTTAAGTTCAGAGATATTAACTACATTGACTATGTTTACATTGACTATGTTTACACAAATGGTTAGGGAAGAGGGAAAGATCTAGCCTGTATCAGTCACATATGGCTGCATAACATGTCGTCCCAAAACTCCACAACTTAAAACAATAAGCATTTGCTATTGTTTATGAGTTTATGGGTTCTGCCAAGGGGTTCTTCGCTTCAAAGTTGAGATCGCTCATGCTTCTGCAATCAGCTTTGTGTTGAGTAGGTGTTTCTGTTAATCCAGACAGGGCTCTTTCACGTGTTAGGAAGTAGGTGGGTCTACGATAGCTTTAGCTGAGACAACTGGGCCCTTCTCCACGTGGTCTCCCATCCGTCTAGCCAGGCCAGGCTTGTGCCTATGGCAGTAGCAGCGTTCCAAAATACAGACTTTCATGAGGTGTCCTGAGGCTGGAGCTTGGTGCTGATACACTGCTATTTCTACTGCATTCTGTTGGCCAAAGCAAGTCAAAAATCCAGCTGCTATTCAAGGAGTGGGAGATCCTACTTCTTCATAGAAGGGATCACAAAAAATATGTGCAAAGGGTATGGATACAGGGAGGAAAAAGAGATACAGCCACTTTTTACAATCTCTCTTACCCAGACAAAGATGAAAAAAAAAAGCTATTGTGTTCATAAAGGGCAGGAAATGCAGCACATAATTTAATCCCAAATCTCGAAATCAAGTAAGTTCTCCACTTTGGAGAACAGTTTGACAGTTTCTTATACATACATTAACCATACTTTAACCCCTGACCTAGCAATTCCATTTCTAAGTATTTACCCAGGAGAAATAAACACACGTTTCCAAAAAGAAATATATACATGCATACAGAAAGGTTCATTGCAGCTTTATTCATAATAGTCAAAAATTGGAAAAAATAAATAAAATGTCCATCAGTGGATGAATTGTTAAAGGGGACCATGGCTCAGAAGTAATTTTAAAATGCACTGAGGACATACATAACAACACAGAAGCATCTCAAAAACATTTCAATACAAAGAAGCCAGACGCAAAAGTGATCATTTTGTCTGGTTCCATTTATATGAAGTTCGAAAACTGGCCAGACTGAGCTATGGTGTTAGAAATCAAAACCTCAGAAGAGGATGGATTGTTACTGGAAAATGACATAACAGAATGTACGGCGATAAAAGAGTTCTTATGTCAATTGGAGCAGTGGTTACAAGGGTGTAGAGCTTTGTTGAAACACATAAAACTACATTTAAAATCTTTGCAATTTTGCCAGGTGTGGTAGCTCACACCTGTAATCTCAGCACTTTGGGAGCCCAAGGCAGGTGGATCACCTGAGGTCAGGAGTTCAAGACCAGCCTGGCTAACATGGTGAAACCCTGTTTCTACTAAAAATACAAAAAATTGGCCGGGAGTGGTGGCGTACACCTGTAATCCCAGCTACTTGAGAGGCTGAGGTAGGAGAATCACTTGAACCAGGGAGGCATGGGTTGCAGTGAGCCAAGATCGCGCCATTGCATTCCAGCTCAGGCAACAAGAGCGAAACTCCATCTCAAATAAAAAATTTGAAAAAAAAAAAAAACCTTTTCAATTTATTGTATGCAAAATTGGACCCCAATTAATAATAATAATGAAAATGAAGTTGGGCTTCAAAATGCTTTCTTAGAAAGATTTGGAGGAGGCCGGGTGCTGTGGCTCATGCCTATAATCCCAGCACTTTGAGAGGCCAAGGCAGGCGGATCACAAGGTCAGGAGTTTGAGACCAGTCTGGCCAACATAGTAAAACCCTGTCTCTACTAAAAATACAAAAAATTAGCCAGGCGTGGTGGTGGGTGCCTATAATCCCAGCTACTCGGGATGCTGAAGCAGGAGAATCACTTGAACCCGGGAGGCAGAGGGTACAGTGAGCCAAGATTGTGCCATTGTACTCCAGCCAGGTCGACAGTGCAAGACTCTATCTCAAAAAATATATATATATATTTGAAGGAACTGGCAGGGTTTCAGGGTTTCACCGTGGGTGTGAGGCTCCATGAGTCACCGTATTAGGGAAGTGTGAGATTGGGAGATTGGGGGCCTGGGGGCCCTTGGGGAAACCTGTAGGCATTAAGTGTGTCCTTACCTGACCCTGCTTCTACAGAAGGGAGTAGCATCCATTTACATGTTCAAGAGACAAGCAGGAAATATCAACTAAATGTGCATGTAAATTCATTCCAGCTTGCTGTGGCTATGGGGAATTTTGCCTTGAATGGGTCCAGCTTTATTTTCCCAGGATTTTGTTGGCAGGAGGTGGCTCAGACACCACCTTCCTGGAGTCAGATGCCAGGAAGGAGATCAAGATCCGTAGGGAGCCTTCTGTAGAAATCAGAAAGTTGTGAATCAGGTTCCCGGTGTTTATGCTGCATAGAAACCACCAATTCCCTCACTTAGAAAATCACTCAAAACACATCCAATTATTTGAGCAGAGAGATTAAGAAGCGCTCTGTGCAACTGAATTGTATCAATGAAAATGAACAGAAGTCTTGGTGTAAAAAACACTCCAGCTAGCCCTTGGCTGAGTGGAGCAAATGCAGGGGTGGGGGGATCATGGAACACAGATCTCCTGCTTTGGGGGCTTTTAAAATAATCTTGTTTTGGAATGAAACATTCCTCCTTAAATACAACAGGATTCCGTTGACCAAAGCAAGACAAAAATCCAGCTGCTATTCAAGGCGTGGGAAATAGATCTCACTTCTTCATGGAAGGGATCACAAAGGTAATATGTGCAAAGGGTATGGATACAGGGAGGAAAAAAGCGACAGCCAAAAAGAGATACCGACATGGTGGCTCACGCCTGTAATCCCAACACTTTGGAAGGCCAAGGCAGGCGGATCACTTGAGCTCAGGAGTTCGAGACCAGCCTAGCCAACGTGGCGAAACGGCATCTCTACTAAAAATACAAAAAAATTAACCAGGTGCGGTAGTGTGCGCCTGTAATTCCAGCTACTCGTGAGGTTGAGGCACAAGAATCATTTAAACCCAGGAGGCAGAGGTTGCAGTAAGCCAAGATTGCGCCACTGCACTCCTGCCTGGGCTACAGAGCAAGATTCTGTCTGAAAAAAAAGAAGACGAAAGTCTGGGTTGTCCCTAAGAAACCAACTGATGAATGGAAAACATGTTGTAATAATAGTTTGCATGTCGTAAGCAGCCTACCTGCATTATTCTGACTCAATCTACTACAACCTATGGGGTAGCTATTATTTGCTCCATTTCACAGATAAGAACACTGTGGCTCTGACTTGCTCAGTCTGTCTCATCCTCGGTCTATGCTTTCAATGTTTAACTAGGTGGGTTTTAGTTTCCTATAAGAAAGTAGTTTACATTTCAAATCTCTTTCGCAAATGATCTAAAAATATTTCCGTGTGCTAACTAAACATCCCATTTAATTGTGTACTTGGGTTTACAATAAATGACCCCAAGTTATATTACTTGTGGAGTGCATGGGAAGAAGAAAGAGGCAGGATGGGTAAGCAAAGGATGCATTTGTGCCAGCAGGAAGGCTTTGTTTTTCGTGATTCAGGAGAAAAGTGGAGAATGGGCTGAGTCATTGCAGACTCAGAAAGCGCCATGGCAAGGCATCCACAAAGCTTACAGAGATTGCACTTCTGTGCAGTTGTTTCATCCACGTATGAAGTTATTGCTGCTAATTTGGGTTTCAAAGTCCTCATGGTTTTGTTTGTATTAATTTGTCAATTTGCTTTCGTCTTAGGGTTCAGATTTATGAGATATATAAGAACTAAGTTTGTAAGGAATCTAAACCTAGTCTCTTACATTGATTTGCAGTTATGTTGTATAATTAAACATACACATAACATTTTAGGTCTACACGCTTTTTCATCTGTGAAATGGGCCTCACTATTCCTCGTATTCCAGAGTGTATCTTTAACTACTACTCCACCACTACTTCTTGTTAAGTGCATAAATTTCTCATGTTTCATAAAGAAATATTACTAGCAGTCAAAGAAATGCAGATAAAAGCCGATATGCCTTTCTCTATGATATCTACAAGCGTGTGTGTGTGTGTGTGAATATGCATATGTGTGTGTATTTTTTTGTTTGTTTTTGAGGTGGAGTCTCGCTCTGTCACCCAGGCTGAAGTACAGTGGTGTGATCTTGGCTCACTGCAACCTCTGCCCCCCGTGTTCAAGTGATTTTCCTGCCTCAGCCTCATGAGTAGCTGAGACTACAGGCATGTGCCACCATACCTGGCTAATTTTTGTATTTTTAGTAGAGACAGAATTTTGCAATGTTGACCAGGCTGTTCTCGAACTCCTGACCTCAGGTGATCCACCCACCTCAGCCTCTCAAAGTGCTGGGATTGCAGGCGTGAGCCACCATGCGTGGCCATTTTTTTTGTTTTGTTTTTAATTAGTTAGAAGTCCTTTGTTTTTTGGAGGAAAAAAGTATATCCACCCATCCAATGCAGGTAAAATGTAAATCAGTACAACCTTTAGGGGGGATGCATTTGACAGCATGCATCATGAGCCTTAAAAATATATCACTTTTTGATGACATCGGCACTCTTCAAAATACTTATGATTGCTTTTACTCCAGTATTTCACTGTTAGGAATTTATCTTGTGTAACTAACATGAAAAAGAAAGAAAGAGAGCGGGTGGGAGAAGGAGAGAGGGAGAGAGGAAAAAAATACAACCAGAATGTCTGGCAATGGGAGACTGTTTAAATGTTCCCTGGTAGAATATGAAATAGCCTTTTCATATATTCATTCATTCATTCATTCATTCATTTTGAGACAGGGTCTTATTGTGTCACCCAGGTTGGAGCGCAGTGACACGATCATAGCTCACTGCAGACTCAAACTCTTGGTTCCAAACAACCCTCCTGCCTCAGCCTCCCAAGTAGTTGGGACAACAGGCTCACGCCACTACCCCTGGCTAATTATTTTTACTTTTTTAGAGGTGGGGGTCTCACTATGTTGTCTAGGCTGATCACTAACTCCTTAGCTCAAACAAACCTCCCACTTCAGCCTCCCAAGTAGCAGGGACTACAGGTATATGCCACTATGCCTGGTTAATTTTTTAAATTTTTATATAGCCCTTTTAAATGGTACTTAGTAAAGAATGTTTAACATCATGATGGAAAAGTAGTCCCAAATATAAAGAGAAAACATAGGATACTAAACATGTTTCATTTTTTCTGAAACATGTATTTTTTTTTTTTTTTTTTTGGAAACAGAGTCTCACTCTGTCGCCCAGGCTGGAGTGCAGTGGCTCGATTTCGGCTCACTGCAAGCTCCACCTCCCGGGTTCATGCCATTCTCCTGCCTCAGCCTCCCAAGTAGCTGGGACCACAGGCGCCCGCCACCTCGCCCGGCTAGTTTTTTTTTTTTAGTAGAGACGGGGTTTCACCGTGTTAGGCAGGATGGTCTCAATCTCCTGACCTTGTGATCTGCTCTCCTCAGTCTCCCAAAGTGCTGGGATTACAGGCATGAGCCACTGCACCTGGCCTGCATGTATGTTTTCAAATGCAGAGAATGAAGACTGAATGAATTCATAGCAAAATGTCAATACAGATTATTGCTGAGTGGTAAGATAGCATTGATTTTACAGTCTTCATTTGGTTTTTAATGGTTGTATTTAATTGTCCTACTGTGAATGAATATTAATTTTGGAAGTCAGTAGTGTAAATAAACCCCAGTGTAAAACAAACTTGGGTTTTCAGCTTCATTAATCTTTCCAGTGATCTTAAAGAAGTTATTTAATCTCCGTAAATCTCAATTTCCTCATCAGTAAAATGGGCATAACATTCATGTCTATTTTTAAAAGCTGTGAGTCATAAATGAGATAATACATAGTAAGGCGTTTAGCATTGGGATTGGCAAACAGTAGGATTTCAATAAAAATGATCTGTAATGTCTGGGTGCAGTGGCTCACACCTGTAATCCCAGCACTTTGGGAGGCCGAGACGGGCGGATCACCTGAGGTCAGGAGTTGGAGACTAGCCTGATCAACATGAAGAAACCCCGTCTCTACTAAAAATACAAAATTAGCCGGGCGTGGTGGCACATGCCTGAAGTCCCAGCTACTCGGGAGGCTGAGGCAGGAGAATCGCTTGAACCAGGGAGGTGGAGGTTGCAGTGAGCTGAGATCATGCCATTGCACTCCAGCCTGGGCAACAAGAGCGAAACTCCATCACACACACACAAAAAGAAATTATCTGTAATGAGAAAAGAATGATAAAAATGTTTTCTTTGCATTAACCATATATTTAAATAAACATTTCTCCAGTTTCTAAATGTGCTAATCAAACATTTAGCTTCCACTAGAAAGTTCTGCTAGTGGGAAAAAAAAGAGAGAGAGAGAGAGAGAGGAGAGAAGTGTGTGACCCAGTGTATCTTTATTGGCCTTGTAATCTATGGATATTTCTGTGGAGCTGTGAAAGGCATTGTTAAGCCTTTATTAATCATAGACCAGTGGTTGTTTACCAGGGGCGATTCTTCCTCCCAGAGGACATCTGGCAATGTCTGGAAACATTTTCCGTTGTCACAGCAGGGGTGGAGGTGCTACTGGCATCTAGTGGGTAGAGGCCAGGGATGCTGCTAAACATCCCAGGCACACGATAGCAACACGAAACAAAGAATTATCCACCCGAAATGTCAACAGTGCTGAGGCTGAGAAACTGCTGGTAGCGGCATTATGTACAAGCTGATTGCAGAAGGAATGTGTAACAAAGTGAGCTTATTGCCTTCCTGCTTTTTCATCCGTTGTGTGTTTGTGTATGAAACTGAAGTGGAAACATTTTGGAAACACCTCCTCAGCCCACCCCACATAGAATATTCTTTCTCTTCCTCAACCCAATAGATCTCAGGTCCTATTGTGCACCAGATCTCTTTATCAGGGTTAAAAGATGAAGAAACACACAAGCAACTCACTGAAAGCCAGGGTAAGTAAGTTTGTGGTAGTAGGGTGAAGGTTAAGAGCTTGACTTTTGGAGTCTGACCAATAGAAGTTCAAAAGTCACTTTCCTCACCTGCTACCCATGTGATCGTGGTAGAATTTTTTTTTTTTTTTTTTTAATACTTCTCCACAGGTTAGTTTCCTTAAATAAAAAACGGAACTAGCCACACCTAGGATCACAAGGTTATGAGAATTAGATGTGAAAAGATAATGTAAAGCCTTTAACCCAGAGGCAGATTATGGGAGGAACTCAACAAACTGAAATAAAAGTAGGAGAAGGAAAAGAGAAAAGAAGCACTCCTAACAGTTCCTTTACTACAGAGTTGGGTTTGGTAAGCACTTCAGAATGCCTATTAAAGCCTAATGCGTTTGACCTGAAAGCCGGCAGCAACTCAACTTAACAGACAATGTACTTGATCAAACAAATCACAAGGAAGATGACAAATACAAGTTGCTGGACGAACCTGTTTTCTAAAAGAACAGATGCTGAAGCAATGATCCTAGGTGCCAAGAAAGGAATTCACAGGACTGCGCTTTTGCCAACAAATAAGTTATCGGATCAGAAGTAATTGTCACTGGTTCATTGGTGTCAAAAGTCAGCTCCAAATTGCAAGGCCGGAAAACATCTTTGCAACATGTATGACAGACACCTAATATCCTATATAAAGAGAGCTTACGGATATAAAATCCTCAAAATAAAGGCAGCAGCCGTAAAAGAAATGTAAAAGGCTGATCAACAGATGCCACGATGTTCAGCTCATTGGCGAGGCTGCTGAATTCCACAGCTTCAGGGGGTGTGGTTCACATCCTAGTCTATTTGGATGTCTATTTGGAGTGTCCACATAGACACTCCAAGTGGAGAACTGTGAAACTGGCAGGCTGCCTGACCAAATTCGGTGCCCCTGCTTAGAAAACAACAACACTAAGTAAAACAATGAGAATATTGTAATACGGTTGTCTCTCCATATCCCTGGGGGATTTTTTTCCAGGGCCTCCCACAGATACCAAAATCCATAGATGCTCAAGTTCCTGACAGAAAAAGGTGTATTTGGGAGGCCAACGTAGGCGGATCACTTCAGCTCAGGAGTTCCAGCCCAGCCTGGACAACATGGTGAAATCCCATCTCTACAAAAGTACAAACATTAGCCCAGCATGGTGGTATCCCCCTGTTGTCCCTGCTACTTGGGAGGCTGAGGTGGGAGGATGGCTTAAGCCCAGTAGGCGGAGATTGCAGTTAGTCAAGATCTTGCCACTGCACTCCAGCCTGGGCAACAGAGCCACACCCTGTCTCAAAAAACAAAAGAGAAATGTATATTTGCATATAGCCTATACACATCCTCCTGTACACATTAAATTACTTGTAGATTACTTACAACACCTAAGCCTATATAAATAGTTGTTTTACAGTATTATTTAGGAAATGACAAGAAATAAAGTTGGTACATGTTCAGTACAGATGCAATTTTTCTTTTTCTTTTTTTTTTTAAACACAGAGTTCCATCCACACTGTTGCCCAGGTTGGAATGCAATGGCGCAATCTCGGCTCAACACAACCTCCACCTCCCGGGTTCAGGTGATTCTTCTCCCTCAGCCTCCTAGGTAGCTGGGATTACAGGCGTGTGCCACCAAGCCTGGCTAATTTTTTTGTATTTTTAGTAGACACGGGGTTTCTCCATCTTGGTCAGACTGGTCTCGAACTCCTGACCTCAGGTGATCCACCCACCTCAGCCTCCCAAAGTGCTGGGATTACAGGCGTGAGCCACCGCGCCTGGCAATCATTTTTTTTTTCCCCAAATATTTTCAGTTGAGTTTATTTAATCCGTGGATACAGAATCCACACATACATAGGGCCAACCGTACTGAGGGGAATTTTTTTTTTTTTTTTTGAGACAGGGTCTCACTCTCTCACCCAAGCTGGAGTACAATGGCATGATCATGGCTCACTGCAGCCTCAACTTTCTAGGGTCCAGCAATCCTCCCATCTCAGCCTCCCGAGTAGCTGGGACCACAGGCATGCACCACCATGCCAAGTTAATTTTTGTATTTTCAGTAGAGACAGAGTTTTACCATGTTGCCCAAGCTGGTCTCAAACTCCTGAGCTCAAGCAGTCCTCCCACCTTGTCCTCTCAAAGTGCTAGGCTTACACGCATGAGTCACTGCACCTGGACTATTTGGGGGGATTTTTTAAAGCATCTTTATTGACATGCAATTAACATACAATAACTACACACATTGAAAAGGTACAATTTGTTCTGTTCTATGTATATGACCATGAAATCATCACTACAAGTCAATATAGTGACCATATCCATTAGTCCAAAATTTTCTTTGTAATTGCTTTATTTTACTCCTCCCCCCATTACCAGGCAACCACTGGTCTACTTTTTGTTACTATAGATTAGTGTCACTAAATGCAGATTAGTGTATACTTTTTAGTGTTTTATACAAATGGAATCAAATGGTATGTACTCTTTTTTGTCTGACAGCTTTCACTCAGCATAATAATTTTGAGAATGATTCATGTCATTGCATGTATCAATAGTTCATTTCTTTTTATTGCTGAGTGGTATTCCATTGTATCAATGTACCACAATTTGTTTATCTATTAAGTTGTTGATGGACATATGGCTTATTTTCAGTATGAAGTTATTACAATTAAAACCACTATAAACATTTGTGTACGAACCTTTGTATGGACATCTATTTCCTTTTCTCTTGGATAAATACCAAGGCATGAAATGGCTAGATCATAGGGTAGATGGACATTGAACTTTTAAAGAAACTGTCAAACTATTTTCCAAAATGGTTGCAACAGATTTCTTTCCTACCAGTGGTATATGAGAGTTCCAGTCCCTTCACACTCTTTTTCTTTCTTTCTTCTTTTTTGAGACGGCGTTTCACTCTTGTTGCCCAGGCTGGAGTGCAATGGTGCGATCTCGGTTCACCACAACCTCCCCCTTCCGGGTTCAAGTGATTCTCCTGCCTCAGCCTCATGAGTAGCTGGGATTACAGGCGCATACCACCATGCCCCACTAATTTTTTTGTATTTTTAGTAGAGACGGGGTTTCACCATGTTGGCCAGGCTGGTCTTGAACTCCTGACTTCAGGTGATTCGCCCTCCTCAGTCTCCCAAAGTGCTGGGATTACAGGCGTGAGCCACCGCGCCCAGCCTTGTTTGTTTTTAAGTAATGATTTTACATATGCCATTCTAAATGTTGGCCTTATTTTCACTATTAATCTTGATCTATATTTGTATTCTCTGAAAATAAAGATCACTATTAACAGTGGTTGTTTTGCAGAAACAGGGTTTTTGGTAATTTTTTTATTTTCATATATCTGTGTTTGCTAAACATTGTCTCTAAACTCACACTAGTTTTGTTATTAATAACTGTATATTAACCAGAGGTAGAATTTATTTGCATATTTTTCCTCTGGGATATTTTTCTTTTTTTATGTTTTTCCATTAAATACAGATTAAATTTTTTAAAGTTAAAAAATCTTAAAAGTAAATACAGAATTAGAACATAATTCAGCAATTCCACTCCAAGATATATATATCTAAAAGAATTGAAAGCTGGGACTCTGCCAGGCACGGTGGCTCAAGCGCCGGGCACAGTGGCTCAAGCCTGGGAGGCTGAAGTGGGCGGATCACCTGAGGTCGAGAGTTCAAGACCAGCCTGACCAACACGGAGAAACACCATCTCTACTAAAAATAAAAAATTAGCCAGGCACGGTGGAGCATGCCTGTAATCCCAGCTACTTAGGAGGCTGAGGCAAGAGAATCGCTTGAACCCAGGAGGCGGAGGTTGCGGTGAGCCAAGATCACGCCATTGCACTCCAGCCTGGGCAATCTGGTGAAACCCGGTCTCTACTAAAAATGCATGGTGGCATGCACCTGTAATCCCAGCTCCTCAGGAGGCTGAGGAAGGAGAATCACTGGAAACCGGGAGGCAGATGTTGCAGATCGCACCACTGCACTCCAGCCTGGTGACAGAGTGAGACTCAGTCTCAAAAAATTAAATAAAATGCTACAACATGGATGAACCTTGAGGACATTATGTCAAGTGAAATGATATTTAAATATTTGGCCAATATTTCAAAATTAAAAGTTGTGATATTAAAACCTAGTTTCCAGGCTTTTCTTGAAAAATTAAGGCTGAGTGCGGTGGCTCATGCCTATAATCCCGGCACTTTGGGAGGCCAAGGCAGGAGGATTGCTTGAGTCCAGGAGTTCAAGACCAGCCTGGGCAACACAGTTGGACCTGGCCTCTATAAAAAATAAACAAAATTAGCTGGGCATGGTGGTGTGTCTGTAGTCCCAGCTACTTGAGAGGCTGAGGTGGGAGGATTGCTTGAGCCCAAGAGGTTGAGGTTGCAGTGAACTGAGATCACACCACTGCACTCCAGCCTGGGCAACAGAGTGAGACTCTGTCTCAAAAAACAAAAAATAAAAAAAGAATGAAAGAAAAAAGCCAGGCGCAGTGGCTCACGCCTGTAATCCCAGCACTTTGGGAGACTGAGGCAGACAGATCACCTGAGGTCAGTAGTTCAAGACTAGCCTGACCAACATGGAGAAACCCCGTCTCTACTAAAAATACACAAAAATTAGCCAGGCATGGTAGTGCATGCCCGTAATCCCAGCTACTCAGGAGGCTGAGGCAGGAGAATCGCTTGAACCCGGGAGGTGGAGCTTGCAGTGAGCCAAGATCGTGCCATAGCACTGCAGCCTGGGCAACAAGAGCAAAACTCCATCTCAAAACAAAAAAAAGAAAAGAAAATTAGAAGATTGGACACACCCTGGGTCTCCATGAAAATTAAAAGCTACATGAAATATCCTTTATGTTATGTTACCTAATTCATAGCCTTTGTCACACTGCAGTACAAACTATGTGTTGGCCTGTCTCCGTGCCTCTAGTCTAATGGGGATACTTGTGAGGGTATCCCCTCATTCCTCTCATCCCAGTTCCTGACACAAAGGATAAATGTTTGTTGAAAAATGAGTGGTTGGAAATTACAGTTGGTTTCAAATACATCATTAGTTGAAACTAAGTCAACTTAGAGACAGAAGGCTCTATTTTGTTAATAAAGGTGTCAGCAAGATCTATCTCTACATAGTTGGTAAGAACATAAGTCAGTCATCTTTGGAGGACTTTTGTGAGGTCTGTCAACATTTTAAAGTGGCATACTTTCTGATCTGGTTATTCTGTTTAGAGGCATGATCAGACAGATACAATAGCATATGGGATTTGCACACAAAGCTATGAACAAGAATAATTATAGCAATATTATTTGTAGACACTGGCAACAATCTGAATATCTATCAATAGGGGACTAAGTAAATAAGTGATCTATCTGTACGGGAGAATACAGTATTCTGCAGTGTGAAAGAGTCTATCTGTGCAGATACAGAACTATCTCCATGGTTAGGTAAAAACAACGACATGTAGAAATATGTGCAGTATAGCTAGGATTTGTGTATGAAAGGGTATGTGTGCCTATGTTTGTGCATGTACACTTATATTTGCTAATATATGTGTAAAACAAGATTTCTCAACCTTAGCACTGTTGATATTTTGCAACAGATAATTTTTTGCTACGGGCAGTTGTCCTGTGCAAGATCTCCTGTAACTGCTTGTCTGTGGAGATGAAAACTAAGAGATCACAACCAAAAAAAGAGAGGGAAACTATTTTCACTTGTCTGAAATTTTAACTGTTTTTTTTTTTTTTGAGACAGAGTTTTGCTCTTGTCCCCCAGGCAGGAGTGCAATGGTACAATCTTGGCTCACCACAACCTCCGCCTCCCGGGTTCAAGTTATTCTTCTGCCTCAACGTCCCGAGTAGCTGGGATTACAGACATGTGCCACCACGCCCAGCTAATTTTGTATTTTTAGTAGAGACGGGGTTTCTCCATGTTGGTCAGGCTGGTCTCAAACTCCCGACCTCAAATGATCACCCGCCTCGGCCTCCCAAAGTGCTGGGATTACAGCCTGAAATTTTAACTTTTAAAACATGAATATTATAAAAACAGTTTCATTTACATTTTACTCTGGTGTTCAGATACCTCCAGGACCACTTAAGAAAATATGAAAAATTCTACATGTTAGCAAGGAATTCCCTTATCTCCTTTTGGTCTATTTATTAAAATAACTACATAAACCATAGATTACATGATCTCGTCCAATTTGCCCCTTTGCCAGGTGGGAAAACTGATTCCAGAAAAGGAAAAAGTCCCAGCTGGGCGTGGTCGCTCATTCCTGTAATCCCAGCACTTTGCGAGGCCAAAGTGGGCAGATCACTTGAGGCCAGGAATTTGAGAACAGCCTGGTCAACATGGCGAAACCCCATCTCTACTAAAAATAAAAAACCTAGCAGGGCGTGGCAGTGAGTGCCTCTAATGCCAGCCACTAGGGAGGCTGAGGCAGGAGGATTGCTTGAACCCAGGAGGTGGAGGTTGCGGTGAGTCAAGATCACGCCACTACGCGCCAGCCTTGGTGACAGTGAGACTCCATCTTGAAAAAAAAAAAAAGTCCTAAGGCCATCGATGACGGGTGATCAAACCACAGCTAGTACTCGGATCCCCCAAGCCCCAGGCTTGCTGTGACTTGCACATCTAGGTCTCCACTGTAGAAAGCAGACCTTTACCAAGAGCTAGCAACTCAACAAAATGATGCCTGTCACCCCGAGGCAGAACAACAGCTGCTTCCCAGCCAGCCAATGTCTACCTTTGTTCTGGGACATTTGAAGTTGTGCAATGGCGGCTTCACTCCAGCCTAGAGACCTGGCAGGTGCCTAGTTTTAGCTAGAAACTTTGCCTCTGCTGAGGCCGACTGACAGTCCTCAAGGCAACTGTCATGTTCCCTCGGGGAGAGAACCCGATTGTTCTTATTTCCAGCAGGCATTCATCTCTTGTTGGATCAGCTATCAACAGGGTTATGAAGAACAAATATGGCTTCCAGGGACTCCCCTCAGCTGAGACAGGGGACTCAGGGCAGGGATACAGGAACCATTGTGAGCTGAGCTGATATCCCAAAAGATAAGTACCTCACATTTATTTTCTCCAAGTTTTGCAATAGAGATAATAAGGCACCTTCTTCCACAAGGAAGACCTTCAGCGGTTTCCCAAAGCTTTCTTCCCTTGTGGTCATCCCTTTTCCTGGGAAACATCCCTAAATCCTTCAGCCATTCCTCATTATGACATAGTTCACAGATGACTCATCAACTGGCCTCCTCCCCCACCGCCCCCTCAACCTATGAAACTTTGGCAGGATCCTCATTAAAAATTGTACTTTGTCTCCATAACGAACCTCCATTCTGCAAACATGGGTTGCCTAGCTCATTCAAATTGTTTTCTTTCTTTATTGTCTTTGGAGCCTACAAGGCATATCCTAACTCCATTAATGCAGCCTAAGATTCTTTGCTTGTCGGCAGCTGTATGCATCTGGCTCAAATTGAACTTGTGGCCAACTAGAAGCCCCAGAACTACTTCCCAGGAACTGCTGTCTGGCCAAGTCTCCCCATTCCCAGACGTGAGTAATTGATGCCAGAATCCACATCAATCCCTGGTAAATGCTCTCTTATTTCTTCCAATCCTTCATGTGAAGCTATGGAGACCATTGTGAATCTTGATCCTCTAATACCAATATTTTGTCTCCTAGAAATTTCATCTGAAAACCTTAATTCTTTAGTCCTGAATCAAAATGATATCCAGGATAGATCAAAGACAGGGTCCCAGGGCACACCCCTGGAGAACTTCTACGTTTCCATGACTCTATTAATCAACATCAAATATACTGAAAATGTACTGCCAGTATTTTATGAACCTTTCATTCCTGGAACAGGAAAGGTGGCTGCCCAAATTCCTCAAATATTTTAGATGTTTAATTTTTATAAGGACAGAAAACATCTAGTGTGATCATAATCTAGGGCATTAAGAGTATGGGAAGCCTCTGAAAACCTTCTTTAATTTAGATGAATCATAATAACTATCACTGAATAAGCACTTACCAGGATTACTGATTTTACTTCTCACATCAACCCAGAGGAATTCATATTTCCATTTTATAAGTGTGTAACCAAGGTTACACACTATTACACAGAAGTCGATTGGTGGAGCTGGAATTTGAACACAGGCTGTTGATTCATAGCGTAAATGTTTAAGCCTTACACCAGGGGTGGAATTTTTTTTTTTTTTTTTTTTCCTGCAAAGGACCAGACAGTAAATATTTTTAGTCATTGGAGCCAATCCAGTCTCTGCCATTGTAGAGTAAAAGCAACCAGAGATAATACATAATGAGTGTAGCTGTGTTCAAATAAAAAATCTTCTTTATAAAAACAGGCAGTGTGGCAGGTTTGGCCCCCAGACTGGAGTTTGCTAGGCCATCTTAGAATGTTCTTGCTTCCCCACCTGCATGGCAAAATCCTACTCAAATATGCAGCTCAAACATGATCTTTAAGTTACAAAACTAGGCAGCAACCTGGATTGACCTGCGGGCTGACCTCTGCCCTACACCGGCATGCCTCCCGACTTGGGATCTCACTGAAGAACTGTGAGGCTAACTGGAAATCCGAATCAGAGTCAGCAAGACTGACACCTTTCTTTTTTTTCTTTTTTTTTTTTTTTTTTGAGACAGAGTCTCGCTCTGTTGTCAGGCCAGAGTTCAGTGCTGCGATCTCAGCTCACTGCAACCTCCACATCCCGGGTTCAAGCAATTTTCCTGCCTCAGCCTCCTGAGTACCTGGGATGACAGGTGTGCGCCACCACGCCCAGCTAATTTTTTTATTTTTAGTGGAGACGGAGTTTCACCATGTTGGCCAGGATGGTCTCAATCTCTTGACCTCGTGATTCACTCGCCTTGCCCTCCCAAAGTGCTGGGATTACAGGCATGAGCCACTGCGCCTGGCCAACACCTTTCAAAATACATGAAGATTCACTCATTCTCTTTTTTTCTTTTTTTTCTTTTCAGACAGAATCTCGCTCTGTCACCCAGGCTGGAGTACAGTGGCACAATCTCAACTCACTGAAGCCTTCGCCTCCCAAGTTCAAGCGATTCTCATGCCTCAGCCTCTTGGGTAGCTGGGATTACAGGCGCACAACACCATGCCTGGCTAATTTTTGTAGTCTGGGTAGAGAAGGTGTTTTACCATGTTAGCCAGGCTGGTCTCAAACTCCTGACCTCAGGTGATCCACCCGCCGTGGCCTCCCAAAGTGCTGGGATGATAGGCGTGAGCCACTGCGCCCGGCCCACTCATTTCATATTTAATACTTCCCTGAACAGTAGTGATTCCCTGTGAGGCTGTTTTGCTATCTTTTCCAAAAACTGCCCAAAATAAATTAATAAATGTATAACAATCCAACACACGCAAATGCACACACACACACCTGAGCTCCGAGTCCTGGCATATGTTTTCAGGCATCGAGAGCTTCCTAGCAGCAATGCATTTGTGTCCTGTAGAAGAATTTTGTTCCCAAAGTGCTAGAAGTATCAGTTTGTGATTTGCCAGGATAAAACAGGCGGTATGGAGGTGTCTTACTGGATGTTAGGATGCAAGCATTCAAGGATGTGGTCCAGGAAGCAGAGAGTAAAGATTAATTCAGGCTTAATAGAGGAGGTTGTAACCAATCCTGCAACCAGGAAAGATGTCACACACAATTGTGAAGAGTAAGTGAAAGATATCGGGACCAGGCCGGGCGCGGTGGCTCATGCCTGTCATCCCAGCACTTTGGGAGGCTCAGGCAGGCAGATCACCTGAGGTCAGGAGTTAGAGACCAGCCTGGTCAACATGGCAAAACCCCGTGTCTACTAAAAATACAAAAAAATTAGCAGGATGTGGTGGTGGTCACCTGTAGTCCCAGCTACTTGGGAGGCTAAGGCAGGAGAATCGCTTGAACCCTGGAATCGGAGGTTGCAGTGTGCTGAGAATGCGCCATTGCACACTCCAGCCTGGGCAACAGAGCGGGACTCCGTATCCAAAAAAAAAAAAAGAGAGAGAGATGAGGGCCAGAGCCCTATTGTGAACTCGAGCAACTTTAAAAGAACAAACCAGGCATTTAATGCTGGCCCAGAGAACACTACTATGCCTAGAGACACTAATTTTCTTGTTAATGGGAAATGCAAACATTTGCAATTCACTGTGCGTTTTGCAGGAAAGACTATAATAGGCCAGCTTGTACGAATTTAACCTGTATGTTTCAGTGTTAACAGTTTCAAGGCAAGCTGTGCGGGGATGGTTTAAAATTTTAAAATAGAGAAAATATAAACAGCAACAATTGAATGTTTTTAAAGGCACAAGAAGGAAGCATAGGTCTTAATAACAGAAGACCTGGCCATCTTTTAGTATGATTTTTTGTATTTTTAATGCTAAAACAAGATTTATTTGTTGCCTGATAGCTTTAACAGAAGTGCTATGGCACAGTGGTTAAGAAAACAGGAGCTAAAATCAGACAGATATTGCCAGGCGCAGTGGCTCATGCCTGTAATCTCAGCACTTTGGGAGGCTGAGGTGGGCGGATCACCTGAGGTCAGGAGTTCAAGACCAGCCTGGCCAACATGGTGAAATCCTGTCTCTTTTAAAAATACAAAAAATTACCCAGACGCGATGGTGCATGCCTGTAATCCCAGTTACTCAGGAGGCTGAGACAGAAGAATTGCTTGAACCCAGGAGGCAGAGGTTGCAGTGAACCGAGATCATGCCACTGCACTCTAGCCTGGACAACAGAGCAAGACTCTGTCTCTTAAAAAAAAAAAAAAAAAAAAAAAAAAAACCTTAAATTCTAGATCAGTGCGATTTTGCCCCCTTGCCCCAGAAGACATTTGGTAATATCTGGAGACATTTTTTTTTGTCCAGCTGGTGGGGGGCAAGGAGAAGCCGCTGGTGGCATCCAGTGATTGAAGGCCAAGGACACACTACAGACCCTGTCAGGTACAGAATGGCTCCTGAAACAAAAAGTTACCTGGGCCCAACTGTCAAGAGTGTTGAGATTGAGAGCTCCTATTCTACTCTGTTCTAGAAGGGGAGGGGGAAAACAATGTTAGAATTAAATAGAAAAGACAATTCCAGATACTGCTCAGTGCTACGAAGCCACTGAAGTGGGGCAAGGGACGTCAGGGAAGGCTTCTGGAGGAGGCAACAGTTTTGCTGAACAGGAACAGTTAGAAAAGAGCCAGGCAGGCCAGGCATCTGTAATCCCAACACTTTGGGAGTCCAAGGCAGGTGGATCACAAGGTCAGGAGATTAACACCATCCTGGCCAACATGGTGAAAACCTGTCTCTACTAAAAATACAAAAATTAGATGGGTGTGGTGGCGTGCACCTGTAATCCCAGCTACTCGGGAAGCTGAGGCAGGAGAATTGCTTGAACCTGGGAGGCGGAAGTTGCAGCAAGCCGAGATTGCACCATTGCACTCCAGCCTGGGCGACAGAGAGAGACTCTGCCTCAAAAGAATATATATATAAAATATAAATTATCCTGGTTTAGTGGCACACACCTGTAATCCCAACTACTCAGGAGGCTGAGGTGGGAGAATGGCTTGAGCCTGGGAGGTTGAGGCTGCAGTGAGCAAAGACTACACCACTGCAGTCTAGCCTGGGCAACAGAATGAGACCCTATCTCGAAAGAAAGTTCTGGATGAAGAAAACCAAGATTTAACAAGGGCAAAAAGAGCAATAAAAATAATTCCAATTTCTGGAAGTTTACAAGAACCATCGTTGTGCCAAAATTATCCTATATAAGGATATTAGAAAACCAAAAAACTAGTTCAAATAAGAAAAAAAATTCTGTAAAATATAGGAATCTACTTAGGAGTCTGATGCGGGCATACACAGTTGATTGTCAGCCCTGCCTACCATGTAAGAGTCACATTAAACAAGGCATTAACTGTAGTCCACATCAAGCTACTTCCAAGTGGCTGTTTAAAGATTTTTAAACATAGGGGATATTGTTTATGAAATGTAATCTGATCACCCAAGCAAGAATGACACAAATTCCACAGCAACTGCCGAGATTAAAGAAGTGTTTTAAGGACAAACTCCACATGAATCCCTTATCTAGCACCCGTCTTGTAAATTTACTCACCAAATAAGAGCTTTCAGGAGAGACGCTAAGGGATAAAGACAATTCACTCCTCAGAGAAAGACTTTCAGTGGACTTTGAAATTCCACTTTCAAATTGATGCATAAACACCACTAAAACTGTGGGATTAAAAGGCATAGTCAGGAATTATTATGTTTTGTACAGAGCCTAAAAATAATGTCAATGTAATAATAATAGCAGTTGTATAATAAAAAAAGAGGCTCCAATAAAATTACCAAAAATACAAATTTTAAAAAAAATAATAATAATATCAGCAGCTGCCATTTCCTGAGCCAAGTGTTTTCTACTTATTAACTTGAATTGTCAAAGGGATTTCTCATCTTCCTTTTGTAGATGAGGGCAATGGGGTCTCCCGGGGGGTTGCGTGACTTGCCCCGAGATACACAGCTATTGAACAATGTCCAGGCCCTGACCGTGGCAGGTCAGTGCTAAGTCAGTCTCCAAACCATGTTCCTTGTCGCATCTTGAGTAAGTTAATTCAGTACCTCTCGGCACGGGGCAGAGAACAATGTAGAGATCACTTTCAGAGACTAATAATAACAACTAGCCTTAATTGAGCGCCTGCTGTGTGCCCCATTCCAGGCTAAGTGCTTTCACTCAGATCATCTCATTTGATTTTCATGATAAGCCTAGGAGTAGGTACTTCTATTATTTTCACTCGAAGGCTGAGGGACCTAGGGCTCAGATAGGTTCAGTGACTTAGCCAAGGTTACACATCCAGGAAAGGCCAAAACCAGATCTGAAACCCTGTAGTCAGATCTACCCATCTACATGTTTAGCCAACACACTGCAGTGAGGCGAACGGAAAAGGAATCACAGGTAGACGGGGTAGGTTAGAAGTTTGGGTGCAACTCAGACATAGTCTCATCGCATCCCGTGTATGTTTCTTTTCACAGCAAGTTAAAAATGGTAATGAAACTGCAACCAAATGAAAATTAATATAATGAGTTGAACCCTTTCAGGAGCTTTCTCTGTTTTTCTATTGATACCTCTATATATTTTAATGCAATGTCACTTTGTTTTGCTTACAAATGTATTGAATATGTCAAGATTACTATTTTGTTATTACCCTTTGTGAATTTCCTTGTCTATTTTGCTGGCTTGTTCTTTCGGATGAAATTTATTATTTGATTAATGTTGCCAAAAATTGTAAGTAAAATATCAATTATAGTAATAAAATGTTTTGTGGGGAAAAAATGATAATTAAAGTCTTACCTGTGAAATTATTTCTTTGATGTGTGCTTCCATTTGATTATCTGTCTTGGTATCTCACTCCCGGTGCCTGTCACAGAGCCTGCACATAGCCAATGCTCCACTGGTATGTTTTAACAGGTTTGGGGGACTTGGGGCTTATTTTGGTTTGGTTTGAGTATATGAAGCAATCATTGGAAAGGTGTAGGAGAAGTGCAAAGAGCCATAGGACTAGGGAATCCGAAATCATTATTCCAAACCAGGAAGCAAGCACTTTCACTTCTTTCTTCCAAAATTTGATCTCGGCCGGGCGCCGGGGCTCCCGCCTGTAATCCCAGCACTTTGGGAGGCCGAGGTGGGCGGATCACGAGGTCAGGAGATTGAGATCATCCTGGCTAACACGGTGAAACCCTGTCTCTACTAAAAATACAAAAAATTACCGGGCGTGGTGGCGTGTGCCTGTAGTCCTAGCTACTCAGGAGGCTGAGGCAGGAGAATCGCTTGAACCCGGGAGGCGGAGGTTGCAATGAACTGAGATGGCACCAGTGCACTCCAGTCTGGGCGACAGAGCAAGACTCTATCTTAAAAAAAAAAAAAAATTAGCTAGGTGTGGTGGCATGTGCCTGTGAGCCCAGCTACTTGGGAGATTGAGCTGGGACAATTGCTTGAATTCGAGAGGCAGAGGTTGCAGTGAGCCAAGATTGCACCATTGTACTACAGCCTGGGCAACAGAGTGAGACTCCATCTCAAAATAATTAATAAATAAATAAATAGCCAGGCGCAGCACAGTGGCTCACGCCTGTAATCCCAGCACTTTAGGAGGCTGAGGTGGGTGGATCATGAGGTCAGGAGTTAGAGACCAGCCTGGCTACCACGGTGAAACCCCGTCTCTACTAAAAATACAAAAAATTACCCGGGCGTGGTAGCAGGCGCCTGTAGTCCCAGCTACTCGGGAGACTGAGGCAGGAGAATGGCATGAACCCGGGAGGCGGAGCTTGCAGTGAGCCGAGATTGTGCCACTGCACTCCAGCCTGGGCGACAGAGCGAGACTCCATCCCCCCCACCCCAAAAAAAGAAAAGAAAATTAAAAAAAAAAATTTTTTAATTTCATTCTTTCTTCCAGAAACATAATCCTAGCACAATTTTGATCACTAGGCCAGAAATCATTCTACATGTCTGTCTTAGTCCCTCTGAGCTGTCATGACAAAGTACCATAGACTGGGTAGCTTAGAGCAACAGACATTGATTTCTCCCAGTTCTAGAAGCTGGAAGTCAGAGATCAGAATGTCAGCATCTGGTATCCTGATCTCTGACTTCCACTGACCTCTGAGTACTGCCATCAGGCTCTGGTGACAGCCGGCTTCCAGGCTGCAGACTGCCAATGTGGCAGAAAGGGAAAGTTCCTGGGATTGCCTTTATAAGGGCACTAATCCCATGCATGAGGGCTCCGCTCTCGTGACCTCATCACCTCCCAAAGATCCCCACCTTCAAATACCAACACATTAGGGATTAGGATTTCAACAGATGAATTTGGAGGGAAAAGAAACATTCAGTCCATCGCTATGTCCGCCATCAAAGAAGGAAACTCGGAAACAGTCAAATGACTACTTCCCACACACTCAGATTCCAACCTTCAGCATCATTGGGTTTATTTTATTTTATTTATTTATTTTTATTTATTTATTTTTTTGAGACGGAGTCTCACACTCTCGCCTGGGCTAGAGTGCAATGGCGCAATCTTGGCTCACTGCAACCTCCACCTCCTGGGTTCAAGCAATTCTCCTGCCTCAGCCTCCTGAGTAGCTGGGATTACAGGCGCCCAACACCACACCCGGCTAATTTTTTGTATTTTTAGTAGAGATGAGGTTTCACTATGTTGGCCAGGCTGGTCTCAAACTCCTGACCTCGTGATCTGTCCACCTCAGCCTCCCAAAGTGCTAGGATTACAGACGTGAGCCACCATGCCTGGCATCATTGGGTTTATTTAGGATAAAAATATAATTGTTAACTTTTCAAGGAGTGACACCTTGGGGGGGTGCCGTTCCCTTTATTAGTACCTTGGATGTTAATCTTGTTGGCTGGCACAAGGGGGATCTTATGGTGCATCGGAGTCACACTTAGATTCTTACCGACCTAGCTTCCCTCTCTGCTCCTTGTGTCACTCAAGCATCTTAAGTCAGACTAAAAGTGACCATGTAGAATAATGAAAGGCTACAAATTTGAAGAACACTTTCTGCAGTAATCTTACTTGGCCATGGTAGATGATACGGCTCACTGGTTAAGTCTTGGTTAAGTCTTGGAGACTTAAGACAAGAAGCTCAAGGCTGAGTAAATGGAAAGTTCAAGGCCGGGCGCGGTGGCTCAAGCCTGTAATCCCAGCACTTTGGGAGGCCGAGACGGGCGGATCACGAGGTCAGGAGATCAAGACCATCCTGGCTAACACGGTGAAACCCCGTCTCTCCTAAAAAATTACAAAAAACTAGCCGGGCCAGGTGGCGGGCGCCTGTAGTCCCAGCTACTCGGGGGGCTGAGGCAGGAGAATGGTGTGAACCCAGGAGGCGGAGCTTGCAGTGAGCTGAGATCCGGCCACTGCACTCCAGCCTGGGCGACAGAGCGAGACTCCGTCTCAAAAAAAAAAAAAAAAAAAAAGAAAGTTCATGCCTCCTCTATCCACCATGCTGGAGAAATAAATGTAGACAGAAGCAAACCCAAATGAATGTCCTTCTCTTGGTAGGGTTGCAGGCTTCAATTTTCAAGTCAAATACACCCAGCTTCAAAATCCGGGTCTGCCGTGTGACAAACTTCGGCAGCTTCCTTTACTTCTCTAAGCCTTGTGTATATGGGAATAACATCATAGGGCCTCTTTCAGAATGCTGGACTCAACCGGGCACGGTGGCTCACACCTGAAATCCCAGCACTTTGGGAGGCCAATACGGGCAGATCACTTGAAGTCAGAGTTCGAGACCAGCCTGGCCAACATGGTGAAACCTGTCTCTGCTAAAAATACAAAAGTTAGCTGGGTGTGGTGGTGAGAACCTGTAATCCCAGCTACTCAGGAGGCTGATGTGGGAGAATCACTTAAGCCGGGAGGTGGAGGATGCAGTGAGGCAAGATTGCACCGCTACACTCCAGCCTGGGTGACAGAATGAGACCCTGTCTCTCAAGAAAAAAAAAAAAAAAAAAAAAAAAGCCAGGTGTGGTGGCTCATGCCTGTAATTCCAGCACTTTGGGAGGCTGAGGTGGGGGGATCACCTGAAGTCAAGAGTTCGAGACCAGCCTAGCCAACATGGTGAGACCCTGTCTCTACTAAAAAAAGATACAAAAATTAACTGAGTGTGGTGGTGGGCGCCTGTAATCTCAGCTACTCAGGAGGCTGAGGCAAGAGAACTGCTTGAACCCAGGAGGCAGAGGTTGTAGTGAGTTGACATCGTACCACTGTACTCCAGCCTGGGCGACTGAGTGAGACTCTGTCTCAAAAAAAAAAAGTTGGAGTCAAGGTTAAATAAGATAAAGCATACAAAGCATTTAGTACAATGGCTAAAAAAAAAAGTGCTTGATAAATTGATTGCTACTACTAATGTTCTGATTATTAGTGACACAGTATATAGCCAGCTATTTATTTGTAGAAAGAAGTCCCAAACTTTATGCAAAACAGAAATCTTCACTTTCCTCTTGTGTCTTTTTCTTCCCTCAAAGAAAAACAACAAATTTATAGCCAAAACAAAAATGATGCACAGCTCAGAGCAGGTACAATACAATTTACTTTTTAGGTTCTCATGTTTATACTGGGGAGATACCAGTGTATTTATCAATGTCTTAAGCAAGAGAAGTGCAGCACAGAAATTCTAAGTGGCACCCTCGTTTTCATTTTATATCTCTTTCTTCAGCCCACCCTCCTAATGATCGCGTGTATATTTTAGGTACATCCCTTCTGTATAAATCCTCCCACCCCCACTTTGTGTAAGCATGAAGATTAAGTGGACAAAGACAAATTCAATTAAGCTGTAGGCTTTGGTGACCAGCAGCTATTTTTCTTGAGAAACTGAATCCAAACATCTCAGGGGTGGGGACGAGCTTGCAATGCACTTCTGAATGCAAGGGAGGCAGGACTTGAGCATAAATCACGCGACAAACTGAGCCCTCCTCTATTAATCTTTTATTCAGAAAAAGACACTGTTTTAAGGGGAAATTAAAGGCAATCAATAAGCAGGCCCGCCTGCTCGGCTTCTGAGCTCAAGATGCAAATATCATTCCAAATTCTGGATTCCAAAGAGACTCCTCCATTGATATGCTAATAGTCTCCTCGTGTTTCTATGACCTCAGATCCTGGCAGGGCATGAAGCCATACTTACAGGAAACAAAAGGAAAGCACGTTGTAGAACAAACATTTGCTAAGTGGACTTTGACTGTAAACCCCAACTTGTCATGTGCTAAAGGATGGAATTCTCCACGAGCCAGGGGCTGATGCCCTGAATGTTTAATATGTTTACATGTTTAAAGAGCTGCCATGACATATTCTTTATCTGGTATCACCTGACATCTCAGCTTCGTATTGGTGGTGTGCAAGACAGCAAAGGTTTTGATGCTGTCATCCCAAATAAAGACAACGCTTGGCAACTGGAAATACACAAAATGCAGTTGCCTACAAATCAAAGATGACTGCAACCAAATGTTGATTACCTATTTATAAATTCACCAAGTCAACAGCAAATTCAGAGACTACTTATTTGGCACCTATTGTAGGCAAGATATTGGGCTAGGGCACTGCGGATACACAGATGAACATGTTTGATAAGAAGGTTATGTTTTTAGGGGCAGATGGGCAATATACAATCTAAAAAATAACAATAAATTGGGTATGGGTGAGCACTATGAAGAATAAAACTAGATTATGAAAAAGAGAATAACTGAGGGGTGGAGAGGGTAGAGGAGGCCCTTCCTGAAAAAATCATGTAGGTACAGAAATTCAAAGAGGCCAGGCAGTGACAGGTAGTCTGCGGAGGTGACATTCCAGACAGAGGGACAGTAAGTGCCAAGGTCCTGAGGTAGACAAGGGCTTGGGTTTGAGAATCAGAAAGCAGCCAATGTAGCTAACCTGTGGTGGGTGAGATTGTGGCTTACTTAGCCTCAAGAAAGAGCCAGCTCAGGCCGGGCGCGGTGGCTCAAGCCTGTAATTCCAGCACTTTGGGAGGCCGAGACGGGAGGATCAAGAGGTCAGGAGATCGAGACCATCCTGGCTAACATGGTGAAACCCCGTCTCTACTAAAACAAAATACAAAAAAACTAGCCGGGTGAGGTGGCGGGCGCCTGTAGTCCCAGCTACTCGGGAGGCTGAGCCAGGAGAATGGCGTGAACCCGGGAGGCGGAGCTTGCAGTGAGCTGAGATCCGGCCACTGCACTCTAGCCTGGGTGATAGAGCGAGACTTCGTCTCAAAAAAAAAAAAAAAAAAAAGACAGAGCCAGCTCCTACAGCATCATGAAGGTAACAATACTTAATGAGAATCAAGTTCAATATTCAAAAAAAAAAAAAAATAGCCAGGTGTGGTGACTCATGCCTGTAATCCCAGCACTTTGGGAGGCTGAGGTGGGAGGATCACTTGAGGTCAGGAGTTTGAGAACAACCTGGCCATCATGGTGAAACCCTGTCTCTACCAAAAACTATAAAAATTAGCCGGGCGTGGTGATGCACACCTGTAGTCCTAGCTACTCGGGAGGCTGAGGCAGGAGAAGCACTTGAACCCCAGAGGAGGAGGTTGCAATGAGCCAAGATTGCGCCACTGCACTCCAGCCCGGGCAGACAGAGTGAGACTCTGTCTCATAAATAAATAAATAAATAAATAAATAAATAAATAAATAAATTGGCCGGGCGCGGTGGCTCAAGCCTGTAATCCCAGCACTTTGGGAGGCCGAGGCGGGCGGATCACAAGGTCAGGAGATCGAGACCATCCTGGCTAACACGGTGAAACCCCGTCTCTACTAAAAAATACAAAAAACTAGCCGGGCGAGGTGGCGGGCGCTTGTAGTCCCAGCTACTCGGGAGGCTGAGGCAGGAGAATGGCGTGAACCCGGGAGGCGGAGCTTGCAGTGAGCCAAGATCGCGCCACTGCACTCCAGCCTGGGCAACAGCGTGAGACTCCGTCTCAAAAAAAAAACAAAATAAAATAAAAATAAATAAATAAATAAATAAAGTTCTCCCATCAGTGAAGATGCATATCTCTTCTCTAATCCTGAACACTCTAAAAGAATCCCATTTTCCCATTGACCAAGCATATATTTTGGAAGCATCTGAGGCAGGGCATGGTGGCTCACATCTGTAATCTCAGCACTTTGGGAGGCCAAGGTGGGAGACTCACTTGAGATCAGGAATTAGAGGCCAGGCAGAGCAAGATCCTGTCTCTACAAAAATTATTTAAAATTATCACACATGGGGCAGGGTGCGGTGGCTTACACCTGTAATCCCAGCACTTTGGGAGGCCAAAGCGGGGAGATCACAACGTCAGCAGATCAAGACCATCCTGAACAACATGGTGATATCCCCTCTCTACTAAAATATAAAAAATTAGCATGCCTGGACTCTGTGTTTGTAGTCCTTGCTACTCGGGAGGCTGAGGCAGAGGAATTGCTTGAACCCAGGAGGCAGAGGTTGCGGTGAGCCGAGATCATGCCACTGTACTCTAGCCTGGTGACAGAGCAAGACTCCGTCTCAAAAAAATAAAATAAAATAAAATAAAATAAAATAATATTAGCCACAAGTGGTGGTGCGTGTAGTCCCAGCTACTCAGGAGGCTGAGGCGGGGGCATTGCTTGAGACCAGGAGTTCGAGGCTGCAGTGAGTTATGACTGCACCACTGCACTCCAGCCTGGACAACAGAGTGAGATCCTGTCAGGGAAAAAAAAAAAGGACAAAGGTGAGCGCTAACATTTGATCCATTTTCCCATTCAGGCACATGTCCGTAAATCAGAGGTCCTCACCTGGGGATGATTTTGCCTTGAGAGAACCACTGGGCAAAGGTCAAAGGCATGTTTTTCTGTCACATCCTGGAACATGGGGTACGTTACTGGTATTTAATGAGCAGAGGCCACAGAAGTTGCTAAACATCCTACAGTGCACAGGATGGCCCCTCAACAAAGGACAGCCTCTCCCAGAATGTGAATAGAATAGAAACCGTGCCATAGAGCAAATCTTGTAAGGAGGAGGTTCTCGGCCAGGTGCAGTGGCTCACGCCTGTAATCCCAGCACTTTGGGAGGCCAAGGCAGGCAGATCACAAGGTCAGGAGTTCAAGATCAACCTGGCCAATATGGTGAAACCCCATCTCTACTAAAAATACAAAAATTAGCTGGGCGTGGTGGCTGGCGCCTGTAATCCCCACTACTCAGGAGGCTGAGGCAGGAGGCAGAAGAATCTCTTGAACCCGAGAGGCGGAGGTTGCATGAGCCAAGATCACGCTACTACACCCTAGCCTGGCCGACGGAGGCACAGTGTGATGTCTTCTTTCTCTATCACACTATGGGCCTAGCGATATTCATCCTACTGCCTTCTGAGGCCACTCAATGATGTGCCATAGGATAGTAGCACTGGGGTCACAGACTAAGGGCTGGGAAGGATATGATGGGAACAGAAGCAAATGGAAGTGTTAACAGAGGCTTTACTCACCCCAGGCTCTGAACTGACTTCTTTACATCAATGTAATCATTATCCTCAAGACAGCCCAGCAAAGTAGGTACTGTTTTTACGCCCATTTTACAGATGAGGAAGTTGAGGGTCAGGGACGTTAAGATCACATTTCAAGGAATTAGGAATTTGGGGATTCTAACCCAGGGTCCCTGAACTCTCATTTCTCCTCTTGATTAATGTTCTGTGAAAAGCTCTGAATGTTTGCCTCTAAAAAGCAATCAAGGCCGGGCACGGTGGCTCACACCTGTAATCCCAGCACTTTGGGAGGCCGAAGCAGGTGGATCACAAGGTCAGGAGTTCAAAACCAACCTGGTCAAGATGGTGAAACCCCGTCTCTACTAAAAATATAAAAATTAGCTGGGCACAGTGGCAGGCACCTGTAATCCCAGCTACTCGGGAGGCTGAGGCAGGAGAATTGCTTGAACCTGGGCGGCAGAGGTTGCAGTGAGCCAAGATCATGCCACTGCACTCCAGCTTGGGCGACAGAGTGAGACTCCAACAAAAAAAAAAAAAAAAAAAAGCAATTAGATGGGCTTCCCTGGCCCTAACTGTGAGCAATTGGAGTCCAATATACCTTAACTATCAGGATGGCCAATGTGCTACGATTGTTCTCCTCAGACTATGAAGCAACTGTGTCAATTCCAAATGGTGCCATTGCATTAATTTTTGTTGCAAAATATTTGACTGGACTATGAATATTTTCCCTTAACTCAAAGCTCTTATTTACCTGCCAAAGCCATGGGTCCTCCAAGAGTCCCCTCTGTGGAGGCATATACAAATGACAGTGAAATCTTGGTTCACTGGAAACAGATTATACAAAGCCTACCTTCTTCTCATTCTTATTTTTGGCCTTGTGCTCCATTTTTAGAAATAATGTAAATCACAAGAAAATAACCTAATATTCAAAATGTTTTTTTTTTTTTTTTTTTTTTGAGACGGAGTCTCACGCTGTTGCCCAGGCTGGAGTGCAGTGGCGCAATATCGGCTCCCTGCAAGCTCCGCCTCCTGGGTTCACGCCATTCTCCTGCCTCAGCCTCCTGAGTAGCTAGGACTACAGGCGCCCGCCACCGCGCCCGGCTAATTTTTTGTATTTTTAGTAGAGACGGGGTTTCACTGTGGTCTCGATCTCCTGACCTTGTGATCCGCCCGCCTCGGCCTCCCAAAGTGCTGGGATTACAGGCTTGAGCCACCGCGCCCGGCCTCAAAATGTATTTTTAAACCACAACCAAAGAAACTCCACTTCGGGGAGTCCTGAGGTTCACATAAGTGCAGCTCAAGCTGCTGCAAGATCATGGGAACTAAACCTGGGTCATTGGGCCCAGAGCTGTTGCTCCGGTAAGACCAGAAATCATTACAGAGATATTCAATTATGTTTGGACACTTATTAAGGAAGCAACGATTCTGAAATGCTTAAAGGTTTAAAATGACACAAAATGATGTTCAAGGTTTCTTCATATTAGCTGGGCATGGTAGCTCACGCCTGTAATCCTAGCACTTTGGGAGGCCAAGGAGGGCAGATTGCCTGAGTTCAGGAGTTCGAGACCACCCTGGACAACATGGTGAGATCCTGTCTCTACTAAAACAAAACAAACAAACAAAAAAAAACAACCTGTGACTCTGCTAAAACACACACACACCAAAAAATGGCCAGTTGCGGTGGCTCAGGCACTTTAGGAGGCCGAGGCGAGTGAATTACGAAGTCAAGAGATCAAGGCCATCCTAGCCAACATGGTGATCCCGTCTCTACTAAAAATACAAAAAAATTAGCTGGGCGCCTGTAGTCCCAACAACTCGGGAGGCTGAGGCAGGAGAATGGCATGAACGCGGGAGGCGGAGCTTGAGGTGAGCCGAGATCGTGCCACTGCACTACAGCCTGGGCGACAGAGCAAGACTCCGTCTCAAAAAAAAAAAAACAAAAAAAAAACCGATTTCTACATATTCTTGAGCTCTATAACAAATGCCAACCACTTCAAGCCCCCTGCAAAACCCTGAGTAGATGTTGAGGAATTTTCTTTTTTGAACGGAATTTGAAGTCACACTAGGATGTCCTCCTACATTTTCGACCCTCAGTCTCCATGGCACAGCTTGCTCTGGTCACACAGTCTTCTCTCTGTCCCTAAAATGTGCCAGGCTCTTCCCTGCCCGGGGTTCCTGCACTTGCTGTTCTCTGCGGAAAGGGCCATTTCCCAGATTGCTGGTTGCTTCTCATCCTTAGGGTCTCTGGTCAGGCAGCCCCTATAAACGCACAGCAAGTGGCAGCGTGTCTGCGCGGCTGGCACATCATCTTCTAGGTAGGCACGCTCGCGGAATGAACAATCCAGCATTCCTCCGGGGAGCCAGGCGAAGTTTGAAACGCACTTTGTTTTTTTTTTTTTTTTTTTTGAGACGGAGTCTCGCTCTGCCGCCCAGGCTGGAGTGCAGTGGCCGGATCTCAGCTCACTGCAAGCTCCGCCTCCTGGGTTCACGCCATTCTCCTGCCTCAGCCTCCCGAGTAGTTGGGACTACAGGCGCCCGCCACCGCGCCCGGCTAGTTTTTTGTATTTTTTAGTAGAGACGGGGTTTCACCGTGTTCGCCAGGATGGTCTCGATCTCCTGACCTCGTGATCCGCCCGTCTCGGCCTCCCAAAGTGCTGGGATTACAGGCTTGAGCCACCGCGCCCGGCCGAAACGCACTTTGAAAACAAACTTAAGGCCCGGCGCGGTAGCTCACGCCTGTGATCCCAGCACTTTGAGAGGCCAAGTCGGGCATATCACCTGAGGTCAGGAGTTTGAGACCAGCCTGGCCAACACAGTGAAACCCCATCTCTACTGAAAATACAAAAATTGGCTGAGCATGCTGATGAATGCTTGTAATCTCAGCTACTCAGGAGACTGAAGCAGGAGAATCACTTGAACCCAGCAGGCGGAAGTTGCAGTGAGCCGAGATTGCACCACTGCACTCCAGCCTGGGCGACAGAGCAAGACTCTGTCAAAAAAGAAAAAAAAAAAAAGTTAAAGATAATCTTATTTTTTATTATTTATTTTATTTTTTGAGATGGACTCTCGCTGTGGCCCAGGCTGGAGTGGAATGGCGCCATCTCAGCTCACTGCATTCTCCGCCTCCCGGGTTCAAGCAATTCTCCATGTCAGCCTCCTGAGTAGCTAAAACTATAGGTGCCCGCCACCAGGTCCCGCTAATTGTTTTTGTATTTTTAGTAGAGACGGAGTTTCATCATGTTAGCCAGACTGGTCTAGAACTCCTGACCTTGTGATCCACCCCCCTCGGCCTCCCAAAGTGCTGGGATTACAGGCGTGAGCCACCGTGCCCAGCAGATAATCACATTTTAAAAAAAAGCAAAACCATTAGATGGAGAGCAATACACAAGGACAGTGAAGCTGGGAGAAGGAGTTTAGGTCCTTGATAACTTCCTTAAAATGCCCCAACAGCCCAGCAAGCTAAGACTACATATTACATGGAAAAAAAAAAAATACAATCCCATGAAATAACCCACCATTTGGTAGTTTTCGCTACAGGCAGCCAAGGCAATCTAACCTGTAGGGAGGCACCCAGGGGTATGTGCTACATAGAGGGGCCTGGGGGTTCTACCTCGGCAAAGCTTAAAGTGACCTTTGCTAATCCAGCCAGCTCTCCAGGACTCGGGGGGAGCCTCCTTCTCCATATACAAAGGCATACAGGGGAGATGCATCACCCAAGCATTTAACTCACCAAATAAGCAGCGGGAGAGGGAAATCCTTTTATCGAAAGTCATCAACTTTCCACGCTCAAACTAGATCTTGCCCTTTGATGCACGCAGAAAAAGCGAAGCCAATCCAAATGCTAAGAGAAGCAGGAAAATTCCTCCTTGGCTTTTGGGCGTCCAAGAACTTCAGTCCTAGTAACGTAAGCAATTAAAGATGCCAGTTGATCTTCTGCCCTGGAGCTTCTTCCTAGTGACAGACACTGATGTAGAAGTCTGCAACAAAACTTTACACTAATCTGGTGGTAGAAGAAAAAATACTGCATCCTCAAAGAAGGCAGGAGAAACAACACAGGCCAACCAATTAATGTGTGTCTACGGGGTATGGTTTCCTGTGGGATCAAACTTAGGAATTTAAGAGAATCGGAAAATGACAATATTGCCTTTAGGTTTATATTCTATTTAATAATAATAATAATCAATTAACTAAGCTAGCTGGCATTTTTTGAGCACTTATTATTTGCCATTAATGGTGCCACACATTTCACATGGATCTTTCTTATGTAAGCCTCATAAGCCCATGAAGAAGAAACTATTATTATCCCATTGTACAGATGAGAAAGCTAATGCAGAACATAGTTAAGAAATGTGTCCAGGCCAGGAATGGTGCCTCATGCCTGTAATCTCAGCACTTTGGGAGGCCAAGACGGGCAGATCCCTTGAGCCCAGTGTGAGACCAGCATGCGCAACATGGTAAAACCCTGTCTCTACAAAAAAAATATAAAAATTATTCGGGAGTGGTGGCATATGCCTGTGGTCCCAGCTGCTTGGGAGGCTGAGGTGGGAGGATGATTTGAGCACAGGAGGTTGAGGCTGCAGTGAGCCATGATTGTGCCACTGCACTCCAGCCTGGGTGACAGAGCAAGACCCTGGTCTCAAAAAAAGAAATATGGCTGGATGCAGCGGCACACGCCTGTAATTCCAGCACTTTGGGAGGCCGAGGTGGGTGAATCTCTTGAGGTCAGGAGTTCGAGACCAGCCTGGCCAACATGGAGAAACCCCATCTCTACTAAAAATACAAAAATTAGCCAGACGTGGTGGCACGTGCCTGTAATCTCAGCTACTTGGGAGGCTGAGGCAAGAGAATCGCTTGAACCCGGAGGCAGAGGTTGTAGTGAGCCAACATCATGCCGCTGCATTCCAGCCTGGGTGACAGAGCAAGACTCTGTCTCAAAAAAAAAAAAAAAAAAGAAATGTGTTCAAAGTCACACAACTTTAAGTGGCAATTCTTCATTGCACATGTGGGGCATGTGACTTCCCACTGGCATGTTAACATAACAGAGAATATCTGTGAGCCCATTTAGACTCAAGTGAGGCATTCTGAAAGCAATTCCCAAGTTTAGTGGTATCCACTCTGTTTATTTCAACATGGGGCTCTCAAGACCACAATGCGAGAAAGATAGTTTATTAAGGACATAGCTTAATGGTACAGTTTATTCAAGCACCAGCATCTTTCCATGCTAAAAACTGAGTGAAGACATAATCCATTGCTTATAGAACCCCGGTGCCTTTTCTAGGACATATAGTCCATGGTATTTCCGAATGCGTCTCCAATGGCTACTCTGCCCCCCATAAACTCCCATGAAGGAGTTTAGGACCCTGTCCAAAAACTCTGGCCTGGTTCTATCACATGCTTGATTTTGCCTCCTTGGCGCTTCCTGCCTGCGTACCAAGTACTTCATACACAATTCAACCTTTAATCCTCACAAGCCTTTGTGTGAGCTCGGCAGCATCGTGCCAATTTTTTAGATGGAGACACAGAGACTCAAAGACGTTGAGGATCCTCCCCAAAGTCTCACAACTAGTGTGTGTGGGAGCCACAGCATCGCCACAAACAGGAAGTATGGCCCCAAACCAGGGCTCCCAGCCAACAGAAAGGAGTCCATTGCATTCTAGCCCTGCCTCCGCTTGCCACGCAGAGCTCTTGAAGATCCCCTTCAACGCCATCAACCCAAAAAGGCAGCTCCTGCCCTGGGCTGAGGAAGGAGATCCTCTTTTTCTAATTAGCACAGAGTTCTCAAATGGGCTTGTGTTGGTGGAAGCCAGCTTAAAATGGAATGAATCCATACCAAAAGGTATGTTCACATGTATCACCAAGGCAAGGATGGCGACTGAGGTTTTTCTTCCTTACCAGCCTTGAATACGTTTCTTCACCCCCTGCGCCTCAGTTTCCCCAACTATAAGGTGAGGATTATAACAGCATCTACCTCATAGGGCTGATGTGAGCACTAAATGAATTAATACTTGTAAAGCACCTAAAATAGTGCCTGACATGTAAGTGAGTTGTGATTATTATTACTGTTGTTGTTATTTTTACATCACTTTTGCGCATACTAGAAACCCATTATTTGCTACACACAGACACACACACACACACACAGAATTCTTAATTTGCATGTTTTGCATTTGGCCCAGGTTACTTTTCTTTGTTTTTCCTTAAGCAAAGACCAACAGATCATCAAAAGGCATATCTAGATACTGCCTTTTGAATTACTGTTGTAATGAAAAGGGACTCAACATTTAGATCAAAGTCTACATTTAAGACAATGTAGTCTAAAAGTTAAGCGGGGTGGGGTGGGGGGCGGGGGAAGTAAGAGCCAATCCCATTCTTTTGTTTCCTGCTTTGCTGTGTCATAGCTGTTTTCCATTCTCTGATTCAGGCTTCTTTCTGTAAATGAAGGGCACACCCCTGGAATAAAAGGAGCCTACGATTGTCTAGAATTATTATCTGTCTGCAGAATCACATTGCCACCCACTCACAGGGATCTAGTACGGTTCTCTAAGACTAACAGCTGCACAACCAGCTCAGGTAATAAACAAAGCAAAAATAGTTAAGTTCCTGGCAAGACTTACAAATGCCTCTGGCGTGTACCTGATGACAAAGGCAAAATGAGTCCCTTCCCAAAAGTCTTAAGTAGGGATTTGGGGTGAATTGTGCTTAAGTAAGCCTCCTCTCTGGATTTTTTATTGAGCTCATCGAGATTTTTTTCCATAACTTTTAGTACAAGATGAATCCTGGAGGAGATGCTTGAATAGAACTTGCTAGGAGCTATATTTGCCTTCACTGAAAAGGTTGCGCAAAACAGACTAGGAATCCTGAACTCTCTGACCAGTTGTTTACATGCATGAGTTAGCCTTTTATGCATTTTCTCCTGCATCTATAACACAAAGATTGTTTACTTTTACAACCTCCCGGTTGCTAAGAGAATCAAATAAGAAATAATATGGTAATAGTCCTTTGAAAAGGACAGTAACAAAGCCTAACGTTTCGATCAAGCTTTCAAAGGACCTTTATTTTATTTGATATATCGAAACAAAATGTTTTTTGCTTGATCCTCATTTAATACGGGCAGATTCTAAAAGGTGATGGCACACAGACTGTTTCTAACACAATTCTGTAGCCTGAAAGCCCCAGGGACACTGATGAACTTTTGCCAACAAGAAGAGTATCCTATAAAGTTAAAAATCCCAAACTTAAGAAAATCATTTACCCCTTGACAAGTCTTAATCAAAATCTGCCCGTGCTGGTCATTTATTCTTTCAGTGCATGTGATTGAGATTCCAGTAATTAAGTACATTGTTTTCCTAAGAGAAGCCTGCAAGAAAAGCCTGTTTCAGGTTCATAACCAGGAAAGCTTCTCAACCCGAGGCGTTGCCGGCAGCCACCATTTGTTGAATTACTGGTGTCTCTGCAAGTGGAGATGAGGCAGAAGGGGGGCGCCTGTTCCCAGCTTTACCTGCCATCACCACCTTCCTTGAGCTCTTCTTTCTCTTCCTATTTTCTACTTAACCCAATTTATAAGGAATAAGTTAAACGAAAGTAACAAGTAAGGTAGTGAAACTTCACTTAAAAGCCAGAATGCAACCTGATTGGTTTACAATAGATTAACCAAAGACCCCAATTTTTTTGTACACAGTCTCAAGCATCCTCAAGGGCCCTAGTGCATCTCTCTTAGGCTCTGGAAGAGGCTGGTTTTTTTTTTTTATTTTTATTTATTTTTATTTATTTATTTTTTTTTCTGAGACGGAGTCTCGCTCTGTCACCCAGGCTGGAGTGTGGTGGCCGGATCTCAGCTCACTGCAAGCTCCGCCTCCCGGGTTCACGCCATTCTCCTGCCTCAGCCTCCCGAGTAGCTGGGACTACAGGCGCCCGCCACCTCGCCCGGCTAGTTTTTTTGTATTTTTTTAGTAGAGACGGGGTTTCACCATGTTAGCCAGGATGGTCTCGATCTCCTGACCTCGTGATCCGCCCGTCTCGGCCTCCCAAAGTGCTGGGATTACAGGCGTGAGCCACCGCGCCCGGCCGAGGCTGGTTTTTAAACAGGATTTTTTTTCTTTAATATTTAAAGATATTGTTTTATGCCTTCATCTAGTATGATGTGTATTTTAAAGAATAGAATGTAAACAACTTTAGTCATTTGGACATTTCCTATGCTTTAAACACACACACACACACACACACACATATATACACAAACCACCACAACAGTAAGCATAAAAGAAGAGTTAATAACTTTAAACGGAGGTCGAGAGAAAGAATCAAACATTTATTTGTTGTTCAACAGGGAAATTTCAATAACTACTTTACAGAATCTACCTTGTTCCGGGCGGGGTTAGAATCCCAGATCAGCTTCCAAACATGATTTCACAAGGAATGCCTTGAACCAGGAAGCTCTTTCGTGTTCTGAAGCCTCCTGATTCTTAGAAATTAAAGTGCTTTCTGTTTATTATGTAGTTGTTGCCTGGGTGTTTGCTTTTGCCAGTTGACTTTATTTATTTTTATTTTAGATTACAGAAGTGAAGGAAAAACACTGTAGTATATATGACTGAAAATAGAAACTCACAAACTCACCCTTCTCTCTGTCTGACACGGCTTTCCCCACCCCCACCCCGTTTTTGATTTACTTCCTGTGTTAATGGTAAGAGAGTATTCTTCTTGTCCTTTTTAAATATTTTTACACATCTGCACACACACACGTACAGATATATGTCCTTTTTTAAAACATGGAGGAAATCATACACTATTCACCTTTCTACAACTGTGTTTCAATCAACAATATTGCTTGACGGTCTGTCCTTGGCCAAACATATAGCCTATCTCATTCCTGAGGCTTTTTTGAAGACTTTTGCACACTTAAAACCACGTTGATTTTCCACTGCCTTCTAGAGGCAACCTCACCTCCTCTCAAGGAAGCTTTCAAGCACGCAAAGCAGGCTCACTTCCCCTCTTGACTGGAGGAAATTAGGCCTTCACGCTTTCAGAAATAGCATCACTGTACCCCATTACCCTATTCTGGTCTAAGTACCCAACAGACAAATTATCCTTTTCCTGTTAGCTGTGACTTTGAGTTTTCAGGACCGGAGCAGTTCCTAAAGTCAGAGAGAGAGAACGGTAATCATTTTTTACACGGAGTGTGTCTTGATGGAGACAGAGGTTTAACCACAATGACAAACTGCTCAGCACAGCCCTGCCTAGCTGGAAAAGCATCTGTTTTCACTCCCTCGCCTGGTTACTAGTGGGTTCTCTTGCCTCATTCATAAAGATGAGATCGCTGAAACAACAGGCAGCCACAGAGCTCCAGGAAATATAACAGCATGCAGCTCCTCTCCGAGGTGTGAGTCTGTGTGTGTGGTGTGTGTCCATGCATGTTTTGCATGCACACTTGCAGCTGCAGCACGGGGCTTAGAAAGATGTTCTGCCAGAGAAAGACAGGAATTTCCCTAGCAGCAGGCAAAACAGCCCAGGAGTTGGAACAAGGCCCAGTCAGCCTCCTTTACTCCTTCGTTCATGCAGTTAATAAGCATCAGTCTACCTCTCTTAAGAGAGTCTAGTGGTTAGAGACTCAACTCAGGGATCCAATCCCTGGATTCCAGTCCAGGCACTGCCGCTCACCGGCACTGATATTTAGTCTCTCTATTCCTCAGCTTTAAAATGACGTAAAATATACATCCAAATCTCTCATCCAAACCCTTATAGCCCAATACACTTTGGAATTCTACACTTTTTATATTTTAGAAATGTGATGTGGTGCCTATATCTGATATTACACTGCACCACCAGCGGGGTTGGGGCAGCACTCCCTGTGCCATCTGATACATCAATATGTCCACAAAGAAACATACAAAGGCCCGGGCGCGGTGGCTCAAGCCTGTAATCCCAGCACTTTGGGAGGCCGAGGCGGGCGGATCACAAGGTCAGGAGACCGAGACCACAGTGAAACCCCGTCTCTACTAAAAATACAAAAAATTAGCCGGGCGCGGTGGCGGGCGCCTGTAGTCCCAGCTACTCAGGAGGCTGAGGCAGGAGAATGGCGGGAACCCGGGAGGCGGAGCTTGCAGTGAGCCGAGATCGCGCCACTGCACTCCAGCCTGGGCAACAGCGTGAGACTCCGTCTCAAAAAAAAAAAAAAAAAAAAAAAAAAAAGAAACATACAAAGGTCTGGCTCAAGCCTGTAATCCCAGCACTTTGGGAGGCCAAGGCGGGCAGATCACAAGGTCAGGAGTTCGAGACCAGCCTGGCCAACATGGTGAAGCCCCATCTCTATTAAAAATACAAAATTTAGCCAGGCATGGTGGCGGGTGCCTATAATCCCAGCTACTCAGGAGGCTGAGGCAGGAGAATCGCTTGAATCCGGGAGGCAGAGGTTGCAGTGAACCGAGATCGTGCCATTGTACTCGAACCTGGGTGACAAGAGCAAGACTTCATCCCAAAAAAAGAAAAAGAAAAGAAACATACAAAGGTCACATTAAATGTGAGAAATATAGGCCGAGCTGGGATTACAGGCATGTAATATTTCTCACATTAAACATGGCGAAACCCCATCTCTACTAAAAATATAAAAATTAGCTGGGTGTGGTGACAGGTGCCTAAAATCCCAGCTACTTGAGAGGCTGAGACAGGAGAGTTGCTTGAACCCTGGAGGTGGAGGCTATAGTGAGCTGAGATCACACCACTGTACTCCAGCCTGGGTGACAAAGCGAGACTCTGTCTCAAAAAAAATAAAAATAAATAAAGATTATTAGTAGACATAGAGAGCTCAACAGAGTGTCCCTGACACCCCCAAAATTCATGTCTGCCCAGAACCTCAGAGTGGGACCTTCTTGGAGATAGGATTTTTGCAGATGTAATTGAGTAAGATGACATCATACAGGTTTGGGTGACCCTAAATCCCTCAGGAGGACTGGAAATCAATTTTTGACATTTTCAGTTTCTGTGGTGAAAAGCCAGCTCTGCTTCCTACCAAGAATAATAGGGGGGGGACTCCCCAAGTTTAACAAGCAAGTTCAGATGGCAGACCAAGGATAAGCGCCCCCTACAGTTGATGGGGACCCCTAATCTCAGAACTTTCTAGTGGACACAGAAAAGCAAGAACTTGGATAACTGTTTTCTGTTTTTGTTTTTGCTTTTTTTTTTTTAATCTAATGCCGCTGACACTGGCCAAAGACCCTGTTTAAATACTTTTTCAACATTGTCATTTAAATGTAAGACTCAAACTGACAGGTGTCCTTAACATTCTAGAAAAGCCTTAGAAAAAAGATTCACCCATACCCCTGGAATATATTGTTTTGGTGTGGGTGGCACTATTGTATAGCTGTTATTTTCCCAGGCTCTGCCTCTGTCTTTGAGAGCATCATTTAAGCTCTGTAAGCCTTGATCTTGTCTGCGAAATCAGGATGAGGATAATGGCAGACAACATTTACCAAGAGCTTGCTGTGTGCAGACAGTAGGCTGTGTCTCACATGCCTTCTTGCTTAATCATCACCAACATTATCCCCATGTTGCATATGACGCCCCTTCGTGACAACTGCAGGGGGAAAAACCAACAGCACTATTTTCTACTTTGAGCGGTGCTACACGACTGCTTGTAAAGTTTTAACAACTTACCTAGCAACTGACAAACTTACACAGCTAGTGAGCAACAAACTAGATTTGAACCCAGCTCTTATCCAATCAGTGCCTCCTTTCTCTTATCTGTACCTCTACCTTGTAAAATCAGAAAAGCACAGAAAGCACAGGAAGCCATATGGCTGAGAGCGCACACACACACACACACACACACGCACGCACGCACGCACGCAGACTGGTATTCCTTTATTTCTGACAAGTTCTCTGAAGAGCAGTAATAGCACTCTTTATTGCTCTCTCTCTTTTTTTTTTTAATGAGTGCCTACTCTCTGCCAGGATTTTAACCATGTCATCCCTATTCCTGCCAGAAGCCGTGTAGTAGACATAGTTGGTTACCAGGTCTGTACTGCACTTGAACATACTTCCGTGTAATTCATCAGTGTGATAAACTGTCCACACAGTGAATCTAAGCTCAGCTGTATAATAGGAGTGGTCAGCTAATCAACAATGAAGAACACGTCATTCAGGATGGTTCGCAAGCACAATGTTAGAAAGGTCCACACTCCAGCCACAGGTATTGCGAGTGCTTCCTGCAGTTCAGGAATAGGGTTTCTATTAGTGAAACTAGTGACTAGTTAATTTACATGACGATATTATAAATGGATTTCCATTGGTGGAATTAAGGGTACTCAGGACATGTGGATTGACTAGAATGTGATACACGATGCAACCATTTACCCTTCACCTATACCCTTCCCTGCCTTATTCACTAACTGATTCTGTTCCAGTCACTGGTTTAAGAGAATTTCTGATTGCCTCATGCAGGCCAGAGAGCACAGGGCCCAGCTTTTGGAATGTTGTTATGCCTGCTTTGAATATACACCCTTCCTGCAGGGTGTGACCAGAGCACCTATAAGAACGGAGTGAGTGCTAGGCGATATAGTCTACATAGGATGACTATCATTAACAACAATTTGTTTTATATTTTCAAATAGCTACAAGAGTGGATTTTGAATGTTCACAACACAAGGAAATGATGAATGTTAGAGGTGATGGCTATGCTAATTATCCTGATTTGATTATTACACATTGTATACATGTAGCAAAGTGCCATGCTGTACCCCATAAATATGTATCACTATTATGTGTCAATTAAAAATTATAATATACCAGTCATTTGATTAGAGCCAAAAACTAAATTAAATTTAAAAATAAAGATAATAATAAAGGAAAAAAAGAACAAAATGTTGGGACTTTGTCAACAACCTTTCAGAACAGGTTGTATGAACTGTTTTGTGCCTGCTTTGCTAATAAATATTTGGCTATACGAGTAGCAGAATTTGGGCTGGGCGCAGTGGCTCATGCCTGTAATCCCAGCACTTTGGGAAGCCAAGGTTGGTGTATCACCTGAGGTCTGGAGTTCGAGACCAGCCTGGCCAATATGGTGAAATCCCATCTCTACTAAAGTACAAAAATTAGCCAGGCGTGGTGGCGGGTGCTTGTAATCCCAGCTACCTGGGAGGCTGAAGCAGGAGAATCTCTTGAACCTGGGGAGTGGAGATTGCAATGAGCCAAGATCACGCCATTGCACTCCAGCCTGAGTAGCAAGAGCGAAATTCTTTTTCAAAAAAAGAAAAAAACAAAAAGAGTAGCAGAATTTGGACAGACATTTGTTTTTTTTTTTTTTTTTTTTTTTTTTTTTTTTTTTTTGAGACAGAATCTCACTCTGTAACCCTGGCTGGAGTTCAGTGGCATGGTCTCAGCTCACTGCAACCTCCACCTGCTGGGTTCAAGTGATTCTCCTGCCTCAGCCTCCCGAGTAACTGGGATTACAGGTGCCCGCCACCAAGCCCAGCTAATTTTTATAATTTTAGTAGAGACAAGATTTCACCATGTTGGCCAGACTGGTCTCGAACTGCTGACCTCGTGATCCTCCCGCCTCAGCCTCCCAGAGTGCTAGGATTACAGGCATGAGCCACCGCGCCCAGCCGAGATTTGATTTTATGATAAGCTGTAGCTAGGTTGTGGGGTAATCACTAACACCTCCACCAAAAATAACCTGAGAATTGCTCCATGCCAATGGCTTAGATCACAGCAATTGACATGCTTCTCAAGAATCCTCACCTATGTCTTCCTTGACTAGGAGAATCCCTACTGGTTCAGCCTTTAGTCAGCAATATATTCAGAGGAGATGAGTCCAGGAGATGAACCATGATTGGTCTAAGCCAGGAGTCAGCAAACTGCAACCACAAGGAATCTGGCCCACCATCTGTTTTTATAAAATAAAGTTTTATTAGAACACAGCCACACCCATCCATTTACATGTTTCTGCCTGCTGCAATACCAGAGTTGAGTACTTGTAACAAAGATTTCGTGTACTACAAATCTAAAATATTAACTATCTGGCTCTTTATAGAGAAAGTTTGCCAACTTCTGAGATAGAATGATGCTAATCAAAGTGTGTTCTATAAAACAGAAGCATTGGCATCACCCAAAAGCTAGTTAAAAATGCAGACTCCCATGTCACACCCAGATCCACATGGAATCAGAATAAGTAAATATAAGCATAAACATGTAGATTCCAGAAATTAATCCCCTTAAAACTATCAGTACAGCATGCTCCTGTTTTTTTGGTTTTTTTCAAACAAATGTTCTCACATATTTATTACTGAACCCAGCCTACTAGTGCAGAGCATACAAACAAACAGAAAAAATACGTTCCCAATAAAACACGTCCAGTGGTTCAAATAGTGGTGACATTTTCAGCTTGATATGGTAAGATGATCATGACCTTGATACAGTATAAATATGTGCTATCTCGTGTGCAATTCCTTATAGACCCAGCTTGGTTCTTCTCCAGTGTCTCCTTTCAGAGCTGTACCGGATTTTTTTTTTATTTTAATTTTTATTTATTTATTTATTTATTTATTTGAAGCAGAGTCTCACTCTTGTAGCCCAGGTTGGAGTGCAATGGCACAATCTCAGCTCACTGCGACATCCACCTCCTGGGTTCAAGCGATTCTCCTGACTCAGCCTCCCGAGTTGCTGGGATTACAGGAGCATGCCACCACGCCCAGCTAATTTTTTTGGTTTTGTTTGTTTGTTTGCTTCTTTTTTTGGGACAGAGTCTCACTCTGTTGCCAGGCTGGAGTGCAGTGGCATAATCCCGGCTCACTGCAACTTCCACCTCCAGGTTCAAGCGATTCTCCTGCCTCAGCCTCCTGAGTAACTGAGATTACAGGCATGCGCCACCATGCCCGGCTAATTTTTGTATTTTTAGTAGAGATGGGGTTTCACCATGGTGGCCAGGATGGTCTCAATCTCTTGACCTTGTGATCCACCAGCCTTGGCCTCCCAAAGTGCTGGGATTACAGGTGTGAGCCACCATGCCCGGCCATTTTTTTGTATTTTTAGTAGAAATGAAGGTTCACCATGTTGGCCAGGCTGGTCTTGAACTCCTGACTTCAGGTGATCCGCCCACCTTGGCCTCCCAAAGTGCTGAGATTACAGGCGTGAGCCACCATGCCTGGCCTTACCTGATTTTATTACCAGTTTTCATCTGAATCCACTGGGGAATGAGACAATTTCGCTTTTGTTTGCTTCTTTGTTTTTGTTTTTGTTTTTTGTTTTTTGAGATGGAGTCTTGCTCTGTAGCCCAGGTTGGAGTGCAGTGGCACGATCTTGAATCACTGCAGCCTCCACTTCCTAGGTACTGGTTCAAGCAACTATCCTGCCTTAGCCTCCAAGTAGCTGGGATTACAGGCATGCGCCACCATGCCCAGCTAATTTTTGTATTTTCAGTAGAGACGGGGTTTCACCATATTGGCCAGGCTGGTCTTGAACTCCTGACCTCGTGATCCACCTGCCTCGGTCTCCCAAAGGCCTGGGATTATAGGCGTGAGCCACCGCACCTGGCCTGCTTTTGTTTCTTGGCCAGAAATCACTTAATCCTGAAAGTCTTGCGAGAAGACATGGCAAGAAGCAGAGTCAAGCACACACCACGATGGCGGAGAAAGGAAGAGAGAGGGGGCATGCTTCTGTTTCAAGACTACTATTCCACAATATTCCATTGGGTTTTTTGCAGATTAAATGAGGTAATACAACTAAGCAATTAGCACAATACACAGCATGTACTCAGTGACTGGTAACTTACTGTTTCCAATCACAGATGAATGAGGAACAGCTTGCTCCCCCATCTGACAAAGGGAACGAGAAAGCAATGTTAGGAAATCAGAGCCACATTTCACAGACCTGAGGACAAACCCTCAGGTAACCTTGGCCCTTAAGAAGCAGCACCTAACGGACACCTGCAGTCCCAGGTACTCGGGGAAGCTGAGAATCACTTGAACCTGGGAGGCAGAGTTTGCCATGAGCTGAGATCGCGCCACTGCACTCCAGCCTGGGCAACAGAGCAAGACTGTCTCAAAAATAACAGTAATAGAAAGTTTAAAAATAAAAAAAGAAAGCAGCACCTAAGACCCTCAAGCTTGGATAAGGGTTAAGTGACTCCTGAATTGGGAAAAGCCATAAAAAATAAACATAATTTCTCAACCTACCAAAATGTTTACCACTCCAAGAGATGTGCCTCCAGCATGGGCAACATGGCAAAAACTCATCTCTACAAAAAGGAGTGGGGAATGGTGGCACGTGCCTGTAGTCCCAGCTACTTGGGAGGCTGAGGTGGGAAGATCACCTGAGCCCGGGAGATTGAGGCTGCACTGAGTCATGATCTTGCCACTGTACTCCCACCTGGGTGACAGATAGAGATCCTGTCTCAAAAAAAGGAAGGAAGGAAGGGAGGGAGGGAGGGAGGGAGGGAGGGAGGGAGGAAGGAAGGAAGGAAGGAAGGAAGGAAGGAAGGAAGGAAGGAAGGAAGGAAGGAAGGAGGGAAGGAAGGAAGGAAGGGAGGAAGAACAGACTGACTTTGCTGTTTCCTCTGCCTGGAACTCTCTTCAGGTGTCTAGATCTTCACCTTGTAGCTTGCATTCATCATTCAAGCCTCTTCCTCAGTCTCTGTGGCCCCTATTGCTACACCCAACTTTGATCACTTTCTGTCTCTTCTATTCCATGTCGTTTCCTTCCTAGCATTCCTCCTCGTCACCTGAAAATATCCTGTTCATTGACTACAACTTAGTTACTATCTGTCTTGTTCACTCCTGGATACCCGGAGCACAGGGCAGTGCCTGGCACCTGGTGGGCTCTGAAGTAGGTAAGAATGTGCCTGAATGAAAACATGAACGATCAAACACAGGCAGCCTCCTCTTAGAGGACAAAACAGTATGGGATTTGGGGTCATTCAGCCATGTATCAGATGAGGCACCTGGTGTACCTCAGCCTCATTCTCAACTAGAAAAGGAAAGTGACATCTGCCTTACAGAGTTATCAGGAAGGCTTAGCATAGAATATTCCGAACTCAGAGCTAGGGGCCTGGAATTTTGGAAACACAGAAGATATTTTATTTTTTTAATTTAATTTTATTTATTTATTTATTTATTTATTTTTGAGACGGAGTCTCGCTCTGTTGCCCAGGCTGGAGTGCAGTGGCGCAATCTCGGCTCACTGCAAGCTCCACCTCCCGGGTTCACGCCATTCTCCTGCCTCAGCCTCCCGAGTAGCTGGGACTACAGGTGCCCGCCATCACGCCCGGCTAGTTTTTTGTATTTTTAGTAGAGACGGGGTTTCACTGTGTGAGCCGGGATGGGATGGTCTTGATCTCCTGACCTCGTGATCTGCCTGCCTCAGCCTCCCAAAGTGCTAGGATTACGGGCGTGAGCCACCGTGCCCGGCCTATTTAATTAATTAATTTATTTATTTATTTGAGACAGGGTCTCACTGTTGTCAACCAGGCTAGAGTGCAATGGCGCGATCTTGGCTCACTGCAACCTCCACCCCCAGGGTTCAAGCGATTCTCCCACCTCAACCTCCCGAGTAGCTGGGATCACAGGCACGTGCCACCATGCCCGGCTAATTTTTATATTTTAGCAGAGACAGGTTTTGCCATGTTGGCCAGGCTGGTCTCAAACTCCTGACCTCAAGTGATCCGCCTGCCTCAGCCTCCCAAAGTGCTGGGATTATAGATGTGAACCACCATGCCCGGCCTTAAATTTTCTTTTTTTAAAGAGATGGAGTCTCACTATATTGACCAGGCTGGTCTCGAACTCCTGGCCTCAAGCAATCCTCCCATCTCAGCCTCCCAAAGTGCTAGGGTTACAGGCGTGAGCCACTGCACCCAGCCAGAAGATATTATTATTAATCTTGTTCACTAACATTTTTAAAACCTGGATATGTTATGTGGCTACATTCATCAATCCTGGAAACCCATGAAAAATTAAGCCATATTCCAACACTGAAAACAGAAAGTTAGCTCACATGGCAACACGAATCAATTTTCAAGAGCCAATCCTCAGTTTACCTATCTATAAATATCACATTCAAACATGGAAGCTTCTTACTGTAAAAATTTATTCTACTTGCAATTTTGCCAATAACACATATGTGGGCTGGGGTGGGGGTGCATGCCTGTAGTACTCCAGAGGCTGAGGCAGGAGGATCACTTAAGCCCAGGAGGTTGAGGCTGTAGCGAGCCATGATTTTGCCACTGCACTCCAGCCTGGGCAACAGAGTGAGACCCTGCGTCAATAAATTAATAAAGAAGTGCAGGCCGGGCGCGGTGGCTCAAGCCTGTAATCCCAGCACTTTGGGAGGCCGAGACGGGCGGATCACGAGGTCAGGAGATCGAGACCATCCTGGCTAATATGGTGAAACCCCGTCTCTACTAAAAATACAAAAAACTAGCCGGGTGAGGTGGCGGGCGCCTGTAGTCCCAGCTACTCGGGAGGCTGAGGCCGGAGAATGGCGTAAACCCGGGAGGCGGAGCTTGCAGTGAGCTGAGATCCGGCCACTGCACTCCAGCCTGGGCAACAAAGCGAGACTCCGTCTCAAAAAAAAAAAAAAAAAAAAAAGAAGTGCAAAATGCTTATTGGAATAAATAAATAAATAAACATGAAAAATAATGTTGTCTTCTGGAAAGCCATTTTATCATTATTTTGGAAATTTCCCTAGCATATACTTTTGGTTTTTGGATAGCATTTATATGCAGTTTCAATAAAGCTGATGAGGCAGAAAAGGTTTTTTCTCTGTTGTAAATTCAGGATATAAACATTTTCAAGTTTTGAGGGAAAAAAAGGAGAAAGGGGAAAACAAATTTTAAAAACTTTGTTTTTGGCCGGGCGCGGTGGCTCAAGCCTGTAATCCCAGCACTTTGGGAGGCCGAGATGGGCAGGATCACGAGGTCAGGAGATCGAGACCATCCTGGCTAACACGATGAAACCCCGTCTCTACTAAAAAATACAAAAAAAAAAAAACTAGCCGGGCGAAGTGGCAGGTGCCTGTAGTCCCCAGCTACTCGGGAGGCTGAGGCAGGAGAATGGCGTGAACCCGAGAGTAGGAGCTTGCAGTGAGCTGAGATCCGGCCACTACACTCCAGCCTGGGTGACAGAGCAAGACTCCGTCTCAAAAAAAATTAAAAAAATAAAAAATAAATAAAAATAAAAATAAATAAAAACTTTGTTTTGTTTTTAATTTTCCTGGACCCTGAATAGATTCAGTTCTCTAATAACTATTACTACTTTTGACATTTTAGCTTTGTTTTTCCTGGTCAGCATCACATATTTAGAATGAGGCATTTTTCTAGCCAGGCGCGGTGGCTCACACCTGTAATCCCAGCACTTTGGGAGGCCAAGGCCAGTGGATCACTTGAGGTCAGGAGTTCCAGATCAGCCTGGCCAACATGGAGAAACCCCATCTCTACCAAAAATACAAAAATTAGCCGGGCCTGGTGGTGCATGCCTGTAGTCCCAGCTACTTGGGAGGCTGAGGCACAAGAACGGCTTGAACCTTGGAGATGGAGATTGCAGTGAGCTGAGATCACACCACTGCACTCCGGCCTGGGCTGCAGAGGGAGACACTATCTCAAGGAAAAAAAATATTTAAAAAGAGGTATTTTTGGAGCAGGAAATATGTGAGATTAAGAGCACGGGCTAGGATAATCTAGATAAAAAATCTGTAAAGGTTTTTGTAAAGAGTAAATATTTTGGGTTTCACTGGTCATACAGTGTCTGTTATTGTAGCTTAAAAGCAGCCACAGGCCATACATAAGCAAATAAGTCTAGGTTCCAATAAAACTTTATTTACAAAAACACATACTGAGCTGAATTTGGCCCTCAGGCAGTCATTGCTAACCCCTGATCTAGAATTATATTCTGTCTCCCCCATTTTCTAGCTGGGTGATCTGAATGAGCCTCCATTCATCTATAAAATGGAGATAACAATTATACTACCTCATTAGATTCAGAGGGTGAAACGGATCTGTGTATAAAATACTTATTCCACATAAGAGCTCAACAAACGTTACCTGTTATTATCGTTTTCCTTTTTTTACAGTAGGAAAATGAAGCAATCTGCCCAAGTCATGAAATTAGGAAGTGTCACACTCTACTGCACAGCCTCCAGAAGAGGTTTCCATTGCCCAACGAATTTAATTGGAGCTTAGCTTTTGACTAAAAATGCCTTTTCCCTCTTTCCTAACTGATGCCTTTCAAGGTGAAGTCATCAGAGAAGAGAAGGAAAGAAAGAAAGAGAGAGAGAGAGAGGGAAGGAAGGAAGGAAGGAAGGAAGGAAGGAAGGAAGGAAGGAAGGAAGGAAGGAAAGAAAGAAAGAAAGAAAGAAAGAAAGAAAGAAAGAAAGAAAGAAAGAAAGAAAGAAAGAGAAAGGAAGAAAGAAAGGAAAGAAAGAGAAAGAAAGAGAGAGAGAGAAACAAAGAAAGGAGACAGAGATCTGCAAATGACCACAATTCATTAAACTTTTTGGGGAGAGAGATAATAACTCTGCCCTGCCAGTGTTTCTTCTGCCCCATCTCACCTCCTTTTTGGAGAAAGAAATTATCCTCCAGGATTGTCCCATTTTGTCCTAAGGCTGGGGCTGGCCTGGAGAGAGCCTCTGAAGGCTTATCATGAAGCTACTTCCTTTAGGATACAGCACCATGATCACCGTGGCAAAACCCACCTTTATGGGGAGTGGGGAGGGGGGAGGGATTGCATTGGGAGTTATACCTGATGTAAATGACGAGTTGATGGGTGCTGACGAGTTGATGGGTGCAGCACACCAACATGGCACAAGTATACATATGTAACAAACCTGCACGTTATGCACATGTACCCTAGAACTTAAAGTATAATAATAATTAAAAAAAGAAAAAAGAAAAAAAAAACCCCACCTTTATTTTCTCCAATAGGTAACATCACAGAGAGAAAAAAAAGATCTCATGGGATTTCGCGTTTTTTCTTTTCTTTTGGACATTTTTCTTGTGTCTGGGTTTTCCACTCAAGTTTTTAGGATTTCTGGCATCAGACACTTGCCTTTGTCTCCCATTTCTTTGTGGTGATTGCCAAATGCCCACATACTATTTACACCTCCCATTCTCTGTAGGGTTTCTAATACCTCCCTTTCTTATGACTAGTATTTCTTCCTAAACCTTTGCTTCTTTTTTTTTCCCAAGCAGCAGGAGAGCTCCCAGAGTCTCAAGATAAACAGTAAACAAGATTGTGCATTTCAATGACAAATACAACAGGCAATCTACTTTCTTCATTCCCACGTGATTTTTAACTCGGGGATGGTTACTTCTTTGGTTTTCCTTCTCTGAACATTGGCAGGCCCTGTTCCTCTTTCGTTTTGGTCTTGTTGCAATCTCTTCGTGAATTCATGTTTCAGCGAGTGTGCTTGTGACACGGCATATGGAGCGGGCCTCCTCTTTCACTCGGATTTCCTTCTTCCCAGGCACAACAGAAATTTGCTGCACACACTGCAAGACAAAGAAAAAAAACCTCAGTCGCTGAGCAAAAAGATCCAGTCGTATACATGATTTCACCGGGTTTCCAACTGTATAATGAAATCGAACTCCTCCCTCGGGAGGGGGTCCCCTCCCCCACCCACTGCACACACAAAATTCTACCCACTTCTTTCCAAGGACACACTTTGTTCTAAATCCCCAGTGGCTTTACTCTTGCACACAAAAAAAGAGCAGAAATCTGTACCTAAGTTGTAAGCGTGAGCTGCGATCTTTCTCTGAGCCCAAGATGAAAGGAGTAGATGGAAAGGAATTACTCAATGTGAAGTATGCATTTGTAATAAGCAGGCATGGGATGCTATGTAGTGATCTTGACATGGCTGATAGGGGGTGGGGATGTGGGGACGGGATAGACTTTTGCTTTTCATTTTCATGAGTCTCTTACTCTCAAACTGAAGGAGAGACTAAAAACCACAGGAAAGGGCACGAGTTTATCATAGATTTTTAATGGGTTAATAATGTTCTGCTTAAAACCCTCGTTTTTAAAAAAAGAAGTTAATTCGATCCATTTTTCTTTGGATTACGGCAACTTTAGGACAGGTGTGGTGTAATAGGAGTCGCTTTCAGAAAGCAGTGAGTGTGTCTGAGCAGAGAATCACTGGGTACCCACCAGACTACTTATTGTAGCACTGTCTGTAGAAGCAAACACTGAAAGCCACCAAAAAGTCTGTCAAAAAGGGCAAGCGAAATACATTAAGGAATACCATTTAAAGAAATACTATGCCTCCACTGAAAACATCAAGTTTTCTAACATAGAGTGCTGTCTAAGAGATTCAAGTGGAAAATGCAAGCTGAAAGATACTTGTGTGAAGACGAAAGGTGTGAGTGTTTGATATGCATATATGCTGATCTATGCGTGGACTATTTCTGGCATGATACACTAAAAACTGCTAAGAGTCATTGTCTGCGGGGGAGGAGGGAGACCCACTCTTCCCCACAAGCCCTTTCATTTGAATTTTCCCCAGGAGCATGTATGACATGGTTCCCCAAAATGTATAGCTCACTAAAAAAATACATGCATTGGAAATTGTCCATGATCGATACTCAAAGTGAAAAAAGCAAGTTGTATAACAGTGTCTATAAATATGATTCCAGTGGTGTATTTAAAGCAAAGCATGTGTATTTGTATATGTGCATTTTATGGAAAACGTCTGGAAAATATGTTTCACACCGTTAAAAAGTAGTTATTAGCTATCTCTGGTGAGATCATGAGCTACGTGGGATGGAGCAAAAGGAATGAGGAACTTCAACACCTTTACCTTAATTTTATACTGTTTGAACATTTTAAAGAGATTAGGTATGACTTCTATTTTAATTTTTAAAAACTAAACTGAGAAAATATGACAACGAAATGGTCACAGGAAATGGTCAAATACTGGCCCACGATACATGAGAAATGCGTGCCCTGTCTTTCCAGAGAAACCGAGCTCCCAAAAACGTTTGAGGGAAATCCCTGCCTTTTGGCTCCTCAATAATGTGATATTACGCTGTACTTTATTGGGTACATTGGAGTTTTTTTTCCCTTCCCCTAAATGCTATTTGCTGAAACTGCTCAAAAAGGCTTTCCGAGGTGACCCTGTTGGTGTCTTTGTTCCAGCCTGCCCGCCAGGAAAGGCAGGAGCCTCTCTGCCTTCAAGGAGCTGGAAACACAGTCACAGTTCTCTCACTGTAGTGGCCGGGCTTGTTGCAAACCAGGAGTCCTATTTGTGTTTACTTTCCTGCCTTGCGCAGTTGAGCTGCACTTGAGTGACTCCATTAACAAGCATGAAGTTACTTAATGATAAAATCCTGGCCTTGCCTGTCTGCTGTTTTCTGTTACGCTGCCATCCTGTGAACGGCCTTCTGTGTAAGTCACATTTGACAGTCTGCGTCTCAAATATGCTCTGAGAGTTGGAAAAGCCGCTCAGACAGCGTTTTAAAATGGGATTCCATGGAAATAGCCTCTTGCTTCTCAATTAGCTTTAAGAAGGCCCCCCGCCCCGTCACATTTTCTTCTGCCTTGGGCATGTGTGAAAACGATGCAGGAGATCATTTTCCAAGTCCTTATGTGAATCCTAGTTTCTAGGTGCTTACACTGCAATTCACCTACCGAAATAAACATATTTGGCAAATAGACATGATTCTGCTTTCTGGGATTGATAGCAAACACCGAAGATCAAATAACAGCCCTAGTCATTTCTGCATGTGTAGTCTTCAGGCCGTTCCCAGTCCTGTGACCAGGAACAAAGTTTACAGTTTATCGAACTTGCAGTCGTTCGGGGCTTCGCTCTCTACTGGGCAGCGTTCTCTTGCTCCCGCGATGTTCTGTTTGAAGCCCTCTGCCCACTCCCCAAATTTTAACATGTAATTTATGACCTTATTCATTATTTTATTCAGGAGGGAGGGATCAAGTGTGGAAGCCAAACTTATCCAAATAAGGATGGTGCTAGAACAACCTATGATTTGAAACTGGGGGTGGGGGGCACGCCCCGTCTTCCTCTGAGGCAGCTAATTTTGATCACTTGAAAATATAATGGCCGCATTTGCAGGTATTTCTGAGAAGTCATTTGGATTCCTTTCAATGTAGGTGAACTGTTACAATAGAACAGGAATGGACTGTCTCTTGAGATGAAAAAGGGAACCACTGGCTATTGTCTGACCTCCCCAGTGCCTGATTGACTAGTAGAAATCACATCTCCATGGGAACAGATAAATGTCTGCTTTTCATGGCGTGAAATACCCAACTCAGCCCGCAAAGCCTCACCAACCTAGCACTTTATTTGGGCAGCTGTAAGCAGCCTCTCCCTTTTCATGTTCAGCCAAATTATCTGCCAGAATTTCTTTTCAAGTCTAGGGGAAGGGAAAAAAAAAAAAAAAAAAAGGAGTTTCCTCCCTCCATTCCCCCCTCCTCTGTATGGAGTTAATTACTGTATTTTCATCTGTGAGGGTGAAAAAAATACACGCGGAGCTGAAATAGCACACAAAACAACGGCTGACGTGTGGTATCTGCCTGTTATTGATTAGCTTTTGGTGATATTTGTAAAAAGTATTGAGGTCCGCTGCTGTGTTGGAGAAATGTCAGGAGAGTCACGATACAGTCCGAGAGGCAGGTCCTGGGGCTGGTTGTTTTTGTTTGTTTGTTTGCTGTTGTGCCAGCATTTGGCTGTGTGGCCTTAGAAAAGTGGACAACAGCTCTGTTTTAATATTGTGATCTGAGAAAGGAAGGTAATGGGAAGGATAAAAAAACAAATGCCGGAGAGTATCAGGTATCTGCCTCCCCTCCCCCTAGAAGCCCCAACATCTGCCATTTTAACTTTCTGATCACTGATCCAACGCTCTCTGCCAGCAAAATTAGAGAACAGCTCTCAGGAGAGCAGGGGCTTTCTCCGGTGGTTTCAGACACTTCAGCTTCTGTTCCTGGTTACAAATACCACCGGAAGCAGCATTTTCTGATATTACAACACTTCCAGTCCAGCTTCTGAATCAGAGGAAAAAAAGAAATGGAAAGGGAAAAAAATAAAAAGAAAATAATGCAGGTGAAATATGCAGAGATATTTATCCATCTACCTATTTTTCAACGCACGAAGTTGAGCTCTTAGGAGGAAAATGTCTTAGCCTGTTTGGTTCTAAAACTGGGCACAAGAACGTGTGCGGGTTCTTTATTTCACTGGAATCCATTTGCCCGTTCCTATTATTCCCTGCTTTGTCCTTGGAGCTATTGGCTCCTTTGTCTTTCTCCTCTTCCTCAGCACCTCCACCCACCCACCCAACAAGTCTGAGCAGGAAAAGTGTAAAGCCCAGTGAACTGCAAACCTACTAGGCATTTTTCAAAAGAGTCCAGGTTAAAGATACCTGCAGGTAATTTGTCCATGAAGCAATCAAGTCTCAACTCCAGCTCTTCCGTGGACGTGATTCCTAAATATCAAAACCCCAGCGGTCTTTATCTGGACCAGCTGCTTCTGATGTCGGGAAGGAATGTGGCACATCAAGTGTGTGAACACTGCCTCTATTGTATCCAAACAGGCTGATTGAAGCCTGGATAATTGGCATGTAACCTTCTCTATTAATAGTGCAGACAGATATGTGAATTAGCTGAATCCCTTCAACATATGCCATGCATTAGCTAAAGGGGCTTACAATTCTCTTAACATCTCAGCTATTACACCAATAATTAGGCTTTAGAACTTGATAACTTTGGGGGAAAATCAATAAATAATGGGGAAGTTGAGCACTACCTCTGAATAAGAAGTGACTCTGTAATATTATCGTTAAGTCCAGTGCAGCACTGAGAGTGGTCATCATTGATTATTTGGGAGCTTGAAGGTTTGGGGCTTTTGGAGAGAGACAGAGAGAGAGAGAGAGAGAGAGAGAATGTGTGTGTGTGTTGCTGAAGCTAAGTTTCTGGAGGAGATTATTAAATTTCAGGAGTCTTTGTTTGGCTTCTATAGCCATCGAGGTATATAAATAGCAGAATAATACACTTATGTCCTGTTTGACTATCTTGTAAAGGAACCTGCCCTGCTGTGGTCTGAAATACTGGAGAGGGTATTTAGAGCTGTGCATTGCTAAATACCTGGTTAGTCTCACATCAATTCCTAAGGCTAGAGGAAATACCATAGGCTGATGATTAAGAGCATAAACTGCAGCCAGACTGCCTGGGTTTAAGCACAGCTCTCCGACGTACTAGCATGTGACCTTGGGTAACTTGTCTACCTCTCTGTGCCTCCGTTTCATCATCAGGAAAATGGAGAGATAATTCCTAGCCCACTGCGACATTGTCATTGTAAGGATTAATAAGTTATTACTTACAAAATGTTCAGAACAGTATTGGAGTATAAATAAGTACTTTTCCTTTTTTTTTTTTTTTTTTTGAGGCGAAGTATTGTTCTTGTCTCCCAGGCTGGAGTGCAGTGGCACAATCTCAGCTCACTGCAACCTCCGCCTCCCGGGTTCAAGTGATTCCCCTGCCTCAGCCTCTCGAGTAGCTGGGATTACAGGTGCCTGCCACCATGCCTGGCTAATTTTTTTAGTTTTAGTAGAGACGGGGTTTTGCCATGTTAGCCAGGCTGGTCTTGAATTCCTGACCTCAAATGATCTTCCCACTTTGGTCTCCTAAAGTGCTGGGATTACAGGTGTGAGCCCCTGCACCTGGCCTACTTTTCCCTTTTCATTTAATAAATATGCATTGAAAGTGTTTTTCAAACTGCAGGTTGTGACCTGTCAGTAGGTGGTTAGATCAATTTAGTGGGTCATGGCTATTACTTTTAGATGGGATGGGATGGAAATGAATGGAATGGAATAGAATAGAATAGAATAGAATAGAATAGAATAGAATAGAATAGAATAGAATAGAATAGAATAGAATAGAATAGAATGACATATAGGTAGGATAAGTACTATTTTGTGAAACTTTTTGCTCTGTGTGTGTGTGTATTTGTGTGTTGTATGTGTATATAGTAAACAATGTAAAAATGTATTTCTTTTAATGGATGAAGCTAGAAAATTTTTTAAAACTTGCAGCGAAATAATTTAAAATCTGGAAACAAGATAAATACATACATAGATTGGTTAAATAAATTATCTTATATCCACACAATGAATTATCAGGCAGTTATTAATAAGAAAGAGATCAACTTCCAAGTGCTTATTTGTACCGGTCTCCCAGAAATATTATTCTGTAAAAACAGAAGGCATTGCAGAGTGTATTTATTACAATTCAAAAGGAAACTTTCTTTGTGGTGTGTTTGAGAACGTTGAAACTCATTCTGCTGGCTGTCAGACCTTGTGCTAAGTGGAGTCAGATCTTCCCCGAGGATCACTTGCTTGGTGATTGGTGCCCCCATCCATCCAGTTGAGCGAGCCCAAAGCCTTGAAGTCATTGTTGACATGCCTCTGTATCTCACTCACCATAGGGATCCGAAATCCTTTCATTCAGCTTCATCTTTACCCTTAACACCTATTCCAAGCTTCTGTCATCTCTCTCCCGGGCAACCACATCAACTGCTAACTCATCTCCCTGCAGCCTCCTAAGCAATCCCCCTCCCTCAAGCCTCTTAACTGGTCTCCTTGCACACATTCTTTTTTTTTTTTTTTTTGAGACGGAGTCTTGTTCTGTAGCCCGGGCTGGAGTGCAGTGGCCGGATCTCAGCTCACTGCAAGCTCCGCCTCCCGGGTTTACGCCATTCTCCTGCCTCAGCCTCCGGAGTAGCTGGGACTACAGGCGCCCGCCACCTCGCCCGGCTAGTTTTTTGTATTTTTAGTAGAGACGGGGTTTCACCGTGTTAGCCAGGATGGTCTCGATCTCCTGACCTCGTGATCCGCCCGTCTCGGCCTCCCAAAGTGCTGGGATTACAGGCTTGAGCCACCGCGCCCGGCCCTTGCACACATTCTTATTCCGTTCCCATCCATATCCCCACCTTAGCCAACCAACACCCTCCGCTCTCCCTTCCTTGTTTAAATTCTTGCCATGCGTCCTTGCTGCTCTTGGGACAAAGACCAGAATCCTACTATGGCCTTTGTATTAATTTCCTACCTATGTCATAGCCAAGTACAACCAACTGTGTGACTTAAAACAACAGAAATTTATTTCCTAACAGTTCTGGGGGCTAGAAGTCCAGAATCAAGGTGTCGGGAGAGCCACCTTCTTCTGGAGGAGAGAGTCTTTCCTTGCCTCGCCCTACTTGGCCATCGATCCTTGACATTCCTTGCAGCTAGTTCACTCCAGTGTCTTCCTCTGTTGTCACATGGCCTTCTCCCTGTGGATCTGAGTCTTCTTTTTTTTTGAGATGGAGTCAGGCTGGAATGCAGTGGCATGATCTCGACTCACTGCAAGCTCCACCTCCCAGGTTCACGCCATTCTCCTGCCTCAGCCTCCCGAGTAGCTGGGACTACAGGCACCCACCACCACGCCGGGTTAATTTTTTGTATTTTTTAGAAGAGACGGGGTTTTATCGTGTGAGCCAGGATGGTCTCGATCTCCTGACTTCATGATCTGCCTGCCTTGGCCTCCCAAAGTGCTGGGATTACAGGCGTGAGCCACCGCGCCTGGCGATCTGTGTCTTCTTATAAGAACACCAGTCCCACTGGATTAGGAACCCACCCTACAGTATGACCTCATCTTCCCTAATTACATGTGCAATGACCCTGTTTCCAAATAAGGTCCTGTTCAGAAATACTGGCAGACAGGACTCTACTTCATCTTTTTGGAGGGACACATTCCAACCCACGACAGGCTTTGAGATGCTCTTCAGCCAGGCCTGTGCCTCCCACTCTGGCTTTCTCTCCTATCACCCTTTGCCCTATTTTTTTTACTCCATCTGCACAGGCCTGTTTCAAATGGTCCAGGTTGCCTCTTGCCACAGGATTTTGTTGAGGTGTTTTACACTTCCCCCTGCTTGGAATATCTTCCCCTTCCCCACTCCAACCTCTACTCTCATTTCACCTCCAGATCTTGGCTCCCTTGTCCGATGGGGATGCCTTTCTTAAATGACTCCACCCCCAGACAAAGTCAAATTCCTTTCATTTCACAAAATTTTATAACACCACTTCTTATTTGCTACTCTCGTCACAGCTGTAGCTTTGCATTTATCTGCTTGTTGGATGACTGTCTTCTACTCCACAACACTGAAAATTCCTGGAAGGCAAGAACAGTGTCTTTTTTTTTTTTTTTTTTGAGATGGAGTTTCGTTCTTGTTGTCCAGGCTAGAGTGCAATGGTGCAGTCTTGGCTCACTGCAACCTCCGCCTTCCAGGTTCAAGTGATTCTCCTGCCTCAGCCTCCCAAGTAGCTGGGATTACAGGCATGTGCCACCACGCCAGGCTAATTTTTGTATTTTCGGTAGAGTGTACTAATACCGTAGGATGGGTCCCTAATCCAATGGGACTGTTGCTCTTATAAGGAGACACAGATCCACAGGGAGAAAGCCATGTGACAAGAGAGGAAGACATTGGAGTGAACTAGCTGCAACGAATGTCAAGGATCGATGGCCAAGTAGGGCGGGGTTTCTCCATGTCGGTCAGGCTGGTCTCGAACTCCCAACCTCAGGTGATCCGCCCGCCTCGGCCTCCCAGAGTGCTGGGATTACAGGCGTGAACCACCGAGTCCGGTCAACAGTGTCCATTTTTGCTCACCATTTTATTTATCCTCATCTCTTAGCACAGTACATAGCACCTACTGGGCACTTAGAGATGAATTAATGAGTGAATGAATAAATGACACATAGATTTTTCTAACATTCGGTTCATAAATATAATTCATGACTTGTAGGTAAGAAAGGCAGAAAATTATAGACAGGGTCAGTTTCCGTAAATACTAATCACACATTCAAGAATCTTGGCCAGGAGCAGTGGCTCATACCTGTAATCCCAGCACTTTGGGAGGCCAAGGTGCGTAGATCACCTAGATCAAAAGTTCAGGACCAACCTCGTCAACATGGTGAAACCCCATCTCTACTAAAAACACAAAAATTAGCTGGGCATGGTGGCAGGTGCCTGTAAACCCAGCTACTCAGGATGCTGAGGCAGGAGAATTGCTTGAACCCAGGATAGGGAGGTTGCAGTGAGCCAAGATCACAACACTACACTCCAGTCTGGGTGACAAGAGTGAAACTCTGAAAAAAAAAAAAAAAAGAAATTGTATTGATGGTTTTCACAAAAAGCATGTTTTTAAAATTGATAGTTTTTACAAGAGGCATTAAGAAAAAGAACTTTTGCCAATTGAGACTTCTCAAAGGAATATGACTTGTCTGGGAGCGGTTAGGGCAAACTCATGGAGTAGCTGTGTATCAAAAGCAAGACTAATTTGTAACTTACACCTAAACGTGTGAGAAATTACTCAGCTTCTCAGCTTCTAAATATCTATTGTCATATATCAATAAGAATTTGCAAGATTCCTCCCTGCTGGAACTAACACTAAAGTTGAGCTTTAGGTGATTGTGTTAGTCCGTTCCTGCTCCTATGATAAAATGCCACAGACTGGGTAATTTATAAATAATAGAAATGTATTTTTCACAGTTCTGGAGGCCGAGATGTCCAAGATCAAGGCACCATCAGATTGAGTGTCTAGTAAGGACTTCCTGTGCTTCCAAAATGGAGCATTGCTGTTGTGTCCTCTAAATGGAGTGAACACAGGGTCCTCACAAGGCAGAAGAGTAGGAGAGAAAAACTGTATTTCTCAAGTCCTTCTATAAGGGCACTAATCCCATCCATAAGGGCAGAGTCCTTATGGCCTAATCACCTCTCAAGGGCCCCAGCCCATTTTTTTTTTTTTTTTTTTTTTTTTTGAGACGGAGTCTTGCTCTGTCACCCAGGCTGGAGTGCAGTGGCCGGATCTCAGCTCACTGCACCTCGCCACCTCGCCCGGCTAGTTTTTTGCATTTTTTAGTAGAGACGGGGTTTCACCTTGTTAGCCAGGATGGTCTCAATCTCCTGACCTCGTGATCCGCCCGTCTCAGCCTCCCAAAGTGCTGGGATTACAGGCTTGAGCCACCGTGCCCGGCCGGGCCCCAGCTCTTAATACTATCACTTGGGGATTAAGTTCCTACATATTTCTCATATATATATATATATTTTAAGACAGAGTATTGCTCTGTCACTCAGGCTGGAGTACAGTGGCGTGATCTTGGCTCACCGCAACCTCTACCCCCCTGGCTCAAGCGATTGTCCTGCCTCAGCCTCCCGAGTAGCTGGGATTACAGGCACCTGCCACCATGCCTGGCTAATTTTTGTATGTTTAATAGATACAGGGTTTCACTATCTTGGCCAGGCTGGTGTTAAACTCCTGACCTCATGATCCACCCACCTCGGCCTCCCAAAGTGCCGGGATTATGGGTGTGAGCCACCGCGCCTGGCCTCCTACATGTAAATTTTAAAGGGATATGTATTCAAACTGCAGCAGATCAAAGCATGATGTAGGCTGATTTAAACAAAACAAAACAAAACATAGCAGTGAGCAACTGTCCCAGTTTTTCCTGGACTGAGGGGTTTCCTTGGACACAGGACTTTCAGTACTAAAATGTAAAAATCCCAAACTGGGACAAGCTGGTCAAACCTAGTTGAGTTTGAATTTGATATTTAACACTTTCAATATCTTAATGACATTTAAGATGTGAAAATAGAATGTATTTTTCATACTCCTCGCCACTGGGACACTATATTTCTTCATTGACAGCTTTTAATGGCTAAGGATCTTACCACTAATGAAAAAGGGAACAGGCCAGGCACGGTGGCTCACGCCTGCAGTCCCAGCACTTTGAGAGGCTGAGGCAGGCAGATCACCTGAGGTTTAGGTGGGAGGATTGCTTGAGCCTGGGAGTTCAAGTCCAGCCTGGGCAACATGGTGAGACCTCATCTCTTAAAAATTAAAATCAACAACAACAAAAAAGAGTGAGGTAGTAGGACCTATTTCATGGAATTATTATAACTATAAGAATAGTTATGTCTGGCCGGATGTGGTGGCTGATGCCTGTAATCCCAGCACTTTGGGAGGCTGAGGTGGGCGGATCACAAGGTCAGGAGTTCAAGACCAGTCTGACCAATATGGTGAAACCCTGTCTCTACTAAAAATACAAAAATTAAGGCCGGGCACGGTGGCTCAAGCCTGTAATCCCAGCACTTTGGGAAGCCGAGACGGGTGGATCACAAGGTCAGGAGATCGAGACCATCCTGGCTAACACGGTGAAACCCCGTCTCTACTAAAAAATACAAAAAAATAGCCAGGCGAGGTGGCAAGCGCTTGTAGTCCCAGTTACTCGGGAGGCTGAGGCAGGAGAATGGCGTGAACCCGGGAGGCGGAGCTTGCAGTGAGCTGAGATCCGGCCACTGCACTCCAGCCTGGGCGACAGAGCGAGACTCCGTCTCAAAAAAAAAAAAAATACAAAAATTAGCCGGGCATGGTGGCGGGCACCTGTAATCCCAGCTATTCGGGAGGCTGAGGCAGGAGAATCGCTTGAACCTGGGATGCAGAGGTTGCAGTGAACCAAGATCGCACCACTGCACTCCAGCCTGGCAGAGCAAGACTCCATCTCAAAAAAAAAAGAAAGAAAAAGAAAAAGGGAACAGAACATGGGCATGTATTTTACATAAAAGAGAGATTTAACTTAAACTTTTACATTAAACATTCTCTATCTCATTCTCAATATCTATCCATTTCACTCAATTATTTGCAACATTTGTCTGATATAATGAAAGTCAGTGTATCCATTAGTTTTGCCACATAACAAACCACTCCAACATTTAGTGGCTAAAAACAACCATTTGTTTAGCTTGTGACTTTATAGGTGGGCTGAGTGGTTCTTCCTTTCTGAGCCAGCTCATCGGATCACTGCTGGGTGTCCCCAGGTGTCTGTGGTCAGCTGGTGGCCAGATGATCCTAAGACGGCTTCCTGTCTATGTGGTGGCTGGAGGCTATCACCCGGCTAACAAGAGCAACTGGGTCACATGTCTGGATGTCACATCCAACAGGCTAGCTCCTTCACATGAAGTTATAGGGTTCCCAGGAGAAGTAAGAAGGCAAACCTCAAGGTACAAGTACTGTTTTTTGAGGCAGGGTCTTACTCTGTCACCTATGCTGGAGTGCAGAGGTGTAATTTCGGCTCACTGCAACCTCTGCTTCCCGGGTTCAAGGGATTCTCCTGCCTCATTCTCCCAAGTAGCTGGGATTACAGGCACCTGCCACCATGCCCAGCTAATGTTTGTATTTTTGGTAGAGACGGGGTTTCACCGTGTTGGCCAGGCTGGTCTTGAACTCCTGACCTCAAGTGATCCACCCACCTCGGCTTCCCAGAGTGCTGCTTATCCGACTAACAATAGCTTAAGCAAGAAACACCTTTCATTACCTCACACGGCGAGAAGACTGAAGGAACTATGTGGTAGAGACCTGATCTCTTTCTTTGCTCTACTGTTGTTCACAGGTTGACTTTTCTTCTCCATGCTTGTCACCTCATACTTAGACCAATCCTAATTCTTTGGGCCTGAATATTTTCTCACTTGAAACAAAATTGAGGTTTTCTTTCTTTCTTTTTTTTTTTTTTTTTGAGATGGAATCTCACTCTGTGGCCCAGGCTAGAGTGCAGTGGCACAATCTCGGCTCACTGCAAGTTCCACCTCCCGGGTTCACGCCATTCTCCTGCCTCAGCCTCCCCAGTAGCTGGGACTACAGGCGCCTGCCACCACGTCCAGCTAATTTTTTATATTTTTAGTAGAGACAGGGTTTCACTGTGTTAACCAGGATGGTCTCGATCTCCTGACCTCGTGATCCGCCCGCCTCAGCCTCCCAAAGTGCTGGGATTACAGGTGTGAGCCACCGCACCCGGCAAAATTGAGGTTTTCTTATGCTGGGTGAGGTGGCTCACATCTGTAGTCCCAGCTACTCAGGAGGCTGAGGCAGAAGGATGGCTTGAGTCCAAGAGTCAGTTCAGCCTGGGCAACATAGCTAGATTCTGCCCTTAAATAAATAAATAAATATGGACACAGAGTGTGGCATAACAGATTGGGGGCTCAGATGGGTGAGGGGAGTGGGGGCGATGAGAGATGATAAATTATTTAATGAGTTTAATGTGTTCAGGCGTGGTGGCTCGTGCTTGTAATTCCAGCACCTTGGGAGGCTGAGGTGGGAGGATCACTTGAGCCCAGGAGTTGGAGACCAGCCTGGGCAACATGGCAAGACCCTGTCTCTAAAAAAAAATTATTTAAAAAATTAATAAGTTTAATGTATATTATTCAGGTGATGGCTACACCATAAGTCCAGACTTCACCATTATGCAATATATCCATGGAACAAAACTGCACTTGTTTTGTTTTGTTTTGTTTTGTTTTGTTTTGTTTGAGACAGAGTCTCTGTCCCCCAGGCTGGAGTGCAATGGCGCAATCTCAACTCACTGCAACCTCCGCCTCCCAGGGTCAAGCAATTCTCGTGCCTCAGCATCCCAAGTAGCTGGGATTACAGGCACCCGCCACCACGCCTGGCTAATTTTTGTGTTTTTAGTAGAGACAAGGATTCACCATGTTGGCCAGGCTGGTCTCCAACTCCTGACCTCAACTGATCCACCCGCCTCAGCCTCCCAAAGTGCTGGGATTACAGGCACGAGCAACCGCACCCAGCATTTTTTGGTGTTTTTTTTGTTTTTTTTTTTTTTGTTTTTTGAGATTTTTTTTCAGATTGAACCCAAGAGGACTCCTGACTCATGGCTCAACTGATCCTATGGCTCCACCCAACAGCAAGTGCTGCACACCCCTGTGATTGCTTCCCCAACTAACCAGCAGCACTTATTCCCTAGCCCCCTGCCCACCAGATTGTCCAGAAAAACCCTAAGCTCTAAGCCTTCAGGGAGCTTGATTTGAGTAGTAACTCCATCTTCCACATGGCATAGCTGGCCTTGCATTAATTAAACTCTGTCTTTATTTTAGTGCCATGGTCTGGTGGATTGATATTGTCTGTGCAGCAGGCAGGGAGATGATCACAGTCTGAAACCCAGTGCCTCACTCAAGGACTCAGCCAAGAAGGTAGCAGAGAGTCCCAGCTGAAGTTCCCAGGCTCCAGAATCCTACTGGGGATTCTTATCCAGAGGCAACCTTAGTTGAAGCATTTAACCTCCTTGAAATTCTTTAAAGAGTTTTCTCACCTTGTGCGGAGGCTCATGCCTGTAATCCCAGCACCTTGGGAGGCCAAGGCGGGCAGATCACTTGAGGTCAGGAGTTCGAGACCAGCCTTGCCAACATGGTGAAACCCAGTTAAAAATTAGCTGGGTGTGGTGGGGGGTGCCTGTAATTCCAGCTATTCAGGAGGCTGAGGCAGGAGAATCGCTTAAACACAGGAGGCAAAGGTTGCAGTGAGTTGAGATTGCACCACTGCACTCTAGCCTGGGCAACAGAGGGAGACTCCATCTCCAAAAAAAAAAAAAAGTTTTCTTATCCATATAATAGAGATCTCATCTATATAATAGAGATATAACCTCCCTCAAGTTGATATTGTCCTAAGGATTAAATGAAATAATGCATGCTGTGTCTGCACAAGGTGACAATACTTAATATTATCATAGTTTAACTCATTCTCTGACTACCAGGGCGGTCGCCCTTACAGCAGTGTCAGCCACAGGTCAAATTCAAGCACATGCTCTTTGGCCCAGAGAATGTTTTTATAAATGTGGAAAGTTCTTCTAATAAAATGTATACTTTCAGTTTACATAGAAAAAAGTAGGTCCAAAAATTAGAAAAAGTTTAAAAATTTTTTAAATTAGAAACATTAATGGTAGAGGAGACTCACTTGAACCCAAGAGGCGGAGGTTGCAGTGAGCCAAGATCACGCCACTGCACTCTAGCCAGGGTGACAGAGCGAGACTCCATCTCAAAAAAAAAAAAAAAAAGAAAAGAAAAGAAAAATTAATGCTAGAATCATTACACCCTTGTACTCTCAAAGGGCACAAGCAGCTGGAGCCTAGTAGCAGCTGCCCATTTCAGGGCTCTCCAGTTCACCAGTCACCAACCCTCCCTATTGCATTAGACTTGGTCCACTTTACCCATATCCTGCCCTGGTGGGCATTTGAGTCTGCTAGTGATCCCAGCAGGAAACAGATGCCTCCTTAAAATAGGGTTAGCATCAGGCAGGGCGCGGTGGCTCACTCCCCTAATCCCAGCACTTTGGGAGGCCAAGGTGGACGGATCACCTGAGGTTGGGACTTCAAGATTAGCCTGAAGAACATGGAGAAACCCCATCTCTACTAAAAATGCAAAATTAGCCTGGCGTGGTGGCGCATGCCTGTAATCCCAGCTACTCAGGAGGCTGAGGCAGGAGAATCGCTTAAACCCAGGAGGCGGAGGTTGTGGTGAGCCAGGATTGCGCCATTGCACTCCAGCCTGGGCAACAAGAGTGAAACTCCATCTCAAAAAAAAAAAAAGAGAGAGAGAGAAGCAAGAAGTAGTGAACGCCCTGAGGCTAATGGCAGCAGCAGGGAGCCATTATTGCCCCCAGGCCAGAAAGGCAAAGGTAGGTGTGGTTCCCAGAATCTGAAGAACACATCTGTACAGAAAGCGACCTGAACAGGGCTGTGACCTTCAGGAGAGAGAAGCAGCCAAACTGGAGCAACCTAGCAGAGACGGCCCCAGGGAAATAAATGCTCCAACCTCCCTTTCTCCTCCCTCCATCTCCTCCAGGTGTCTCCCGTTGGCTAAACCCAACTGGAAACTATAGAGTAGGGGAATGTGTTAATAGCGTCCAGGGAAGGCCGCCACGGAGCGCGGAGGGGAGGGTCGGAGAGGAGGTCCAGAAGGGGAGATGAAAAATATGGCTGGGGCTGGGCGCGGGGCCTGTAATCCCAGCACTTTGGAAAGGCGAAGGCGGGCGGATCACTTGAGATCAGGAGGAGTTCGAGACCTGCCTGGACAATATGGTGAAACCTCGTCTCTACTAAAAATACACCGGGCATGGTGGCGGGCGCCTGTAGTCCCAGCTACTCGGGAGGCTGAGGCAGGAGAATCGCTTGAGCCCAGTAGGCGGAGTTTGCAGTGAGCCGAGATCTGCCACTGCACTCCAGCCTGGGCAACAGAGACTCCGTCTCAAAATAAAATAAAATAAAAAAGAAAAGAAAGAAAAAGAAAAAAAAATGGCCAGCGCGGTGGCTCATGCTTGTAATCCCAGCACTTTGGGAGGCCGAGGCGGGTGGATCACCTGAGGTCAGGAGTTCGAGACCAGCCTGGCCAACATGGTGAAACTCCGTCTCTACTAAATACAAAAAATTAGCCAGGCGTGGTGACAGGCACCTCTAATGTTTTAGAATCGCTTGAACCCAGAAGATGGAGGTTGAAGTGGGCCGAGATTGTGCCATTGCACTCCAGCCTGGATACAAAGAGCAAAAACTCTGTTTAAAAAAAAAAAAAAGACAGACCAAGAAAGATATTTACAGGCCATAATTGATTTTAAAATTCTTCCTGGCCAGGCATATCGGCTCACAGCTCGAATTCCAGCACATCGGGAGCCTAGGTGGGCAGGTCCCTTGAGTTCAGGAGTTCCAGACCAACCTGGCCAAACATGACAAAACCCTGTCTCCACAAAAAAAATACATAAATTTGCTGGGCATGATAGTGCGTGTCTGTAGTCCCAGCTACTTGAAAGGCTGGGGTGGGATGGTTTGAGTCCCGGAGCTGAGGCTGCAGTGAGCCGAGATCATGCCACTGACCTCCAGCCTGGGTGACAGAGTGAGACTCTGTCTCAAAAAAAAATTCTTCCTAATAATAGTAGATAATGGCCAACACCACCTTCTTCAATACTCAAATTTTAGATACCAGTTCCTCTATAAAATATTTTTAGACCACTTTCCCACCCAATAATAGAACTGAACCTCTTCTTGGTTTCTCCCCATTGTACCCCATTCATATTTCTGTTCTCCACCCAACACTTTTTATTCTTGATTGTCCTCCAGGCTACCTCTGCTCACTCTGCCCTGATAACACTGAATACAGGAACTGTCTCATTCATCCAGAACTCCCGGAACCAAGCACTCAGCCTGACATATCGTAATTATTAAAAACGTGGAGGTCGTGAGTGGATTTCCATGTATTGTTCTACATGACGGAGAGGCCTGAGGAGTGAGGAGTGGGGAAGAAATGTCGTCAGTGTTTTCACCTGCACCTTTGTTTCGGAGAAGTGAATAGTCATTCATCTCTGGTCAACAAAATGATAATAGTAGCAATAACAATAATATTCTCTTTTTTTGAGCAGTTCTTATGTGCCAAGCACTTTATGTATGCGTTATTGTAATTAAGTCTTTCAACAATACCATAAATCATATCATACTATGATCTCTGTTTTTCCAGGGCTGAAGCTGAGGCATAGAGAGAGTAAGTGGTGGGGGTGGGGGGCGTGGTGGCTCACACCTGTAATCCCAGCACTTTGGGAGGCCAAGGTGGGCAGATCGCTTGAGGATCTTCCACAGATCCTCAAGAGGAATTTCCACAGATCGCCCAGGAATTTGAGAACTGCCTGGGCAACATGACAAAAACCCATCTCTACAAAAGATATAAAAGTTAGCAGGGTGTGATGGTGTGTGCCACCAGTCCCAGCTACTCAGGAGGCTGAGAAGGGAGGATCATTTGAGCCCGGGATGTCGAGGTTGCAGTAAGCCGAGATTATGCCACTGCACTCCAGCACTGACAACAGAGTGAGATCCTATCTCAAAACGCAAAATGAAACAAAACACCACCGAGTTAGTGGTGAGGGCAGGATTTGACACCCAGATCCAACTGATGGATTTGAAGTCTTCAATCAGAAGTACTACCTCTCTATAGTTCACATAGCCTTAAATTACTCTTACTTTGACTACTTGTAAGCTGGACTATATGTTTGTCATTTTTATTAAATATATTGGAATTTTGATTCAGCAGTAAATACAGACCCAAATGAAACAGTGGCTTAGGCATAGGAAAGTTGTTTCCTTCATGTAACAAGAAGTCCAGAGGTCAGCTCCTTCTGGTTTTTGATTCATTGGTTCAAGGATGCAAAGGATGAGATTTCTAATATTTTTCTCTTTTTTTTTTTTTTTTTTTGAGACGGAGTCTCGCTCTGTCGCCCAGGCTGGAGTGCAGTGGCCGGATCTCAGCTCACTGCAAGCTCCGCCTCCCGGGTTCATGCCATTCTCCTGCCTCAGCCTCCGGAGTAGCTGGGACTACAGGCGCCCGCCACCTCGCCTGGCTAGTTTTTTGTATTTTTTAGTAGAGACGGGATTTCAGCGTGTTAGCCAGGATGGTCTCGATCTCCTGACCTCGTGATCCACCCGTCTCGGCCTCCCAAAGTGCTGGGATTACGGGCTTGAGCCACCGCGCCCGGCCTAATTTCTAATATTTTCTCGGACTTGCCCTCTTAGTCACAAAATTGCCACTTAAGCTCCATCAATCATTCCCATATTCCAGGCAGATAAAAAGAGAAAAGTAGAAGGCAAAATGGCACCTGCCCAAGAGATAAGGCCTAGACTGGGCGCGGTGGCTCACGCCTGTAATCCCAGCACTCTGGGAGGCTGAGGTGGGCAGATCAGCTTGAGGCCAGGAGTTTAAGACCAGCCTGGCCAACATGGTGAAAACCTGTCTCTACTAAAAATAGAAATAATTAACTGAGTGTGGCGGCACACAACTGTAATCTCAGCTACCAGGGAGGCTGAGGCACGAGAATCACTTGAGCCTGGGAAGTGGAGGTTGCAGTGAGCTGACTGATATTGCACCACTGCACTCCAGCTTGGGTGACACAGTGAGACCCTGTCTCAAAAAAAATAAAAAATAAAAAAACAAAATAAGGCCTTTTTACAGAGCATTCCCAGATGTCTCATCTATACTTGCTTTCACTGCAGGAGTCACCCCTATTGGCAAGTGAGACTAGGATACAGATATATTTAACTGAGGACATTGCTGACCCCAAAAGTAAGGAACAGGGATGGTGGGTTGGCAGGTAACATTCTCTGCCACACTTCAAGTATCTGTTTATGTCTATCACTTCATATCTTTTTTTTTTTTTTTTGAGACAGTCTCACTGTCGCCCAGGCCGGAGTACAGTGGCACGATCTCAGCTCACTGCAACTTCCACCTCCTTCAAGCAATTCTCCTGCCTCAACCTCCTGAGTAAATGGGATTACAGGCATGCGCTACCATGCCAAGCTAATTTTTATATTTTAGTAGAGACAGGGTTCTACCATGTTGACCAGGCTGGTCTCAAACTCTGACCTCAGGTGATCTGCCCACCTTGGCCTCCTAAAGTGCTGGGATTACAGGCATGAGCCACTGTGCCCAGCCAATTCATATCTATATCTTTAAATATTTATGCTTTATTCCAGGGGTTGGCAAACTAAGCCTACTGCCTGTTTATATAAATAAAGTTTTATTGGAAAACAGCCATGCACATTCATTTACATATTGTGTATGGCTGCTTTCACAGGGCAAGGCAGAGTTTAGTAGTTGCTACAGACAGGCCAGGTGGGCGCAGTGGCTCACGCCTGTAATCTCAGAACTTTGGGAGGCAGAGGCAAGAGGATCACATGATGCCAGGAGTTCAAGACCAGCCTGGCCAACTTGGCGAAATCCCGTCTCTACTAAAAATACAAAAATTAGCCAGGTATGGTGGTGCAGGCCTGTAATCCCAGCTATGGGCTGAGGCACAATAATCATTTGAACCCAGTAGGTAGAAGTTGCAGTGAGCCAAGATCACACCATTGCACCCCAGCCTGAGCATCAGAGCAACACCCTGTCTCAAAAAGAAAAAAATAAAAAAAGTTACTACAGAGGCCATCTGGCCTTCAAAGCCTAAAATATGGTTTTTTTAAAAAATAGTTAATATCTCACCATTTACCAAAAAGTTTTGTCAACTCCTCTTTTATTCTAATTCTTTTTGTCTTTGGAAAAACAAATTGTACCTCACTGTGACTCATTCACTGAAATGAGAATAGACCCAAATATAGTAGGTAAGCCAGGAAGCAATCTTCCGTCATAATTTTAGTGTCTCTTCGTCATTCCTGCTGTGGCTCCAATTAGCAAAGACCATTCAAGGAGCATATGAGATTTAAGAGGCATTTCCACTGTGATTTGCTGCAAGGTCTGAGCAATTTGATGTCATTTTTCAGTATCTCTCACGACAATGGCAATCATTTTCACTAAAGAATAAACACACTTTTCAACTATAGATGCCCAGAGACATTTCAGAAGACTCACACACAGGAACAATCTAAAATTATTCAGCTTTGGCCAGGCACGGTGGCTCACTCCTGTAATCCCAGCACTTTGGGAGGCCGAGGCAGGCAGATCACCTGAGGTCAGGAGTTTGAGACCAGCCTCATCAACATGAAGAAATCCCGTCTCTACTAAAAATACAAAATTAGTCAGGTGTGGTGGTGCATAACTGTAATCCCAGCTACTCGGGTGGCTGAGGCAGGAGAATCACTTGAATCTGGGAGGCAGAGGTTTTGGTGAGCCAAGATCACACTATTGCACTACAGCCAGGGCAACAAGAGCGAAACTCTATCTCAAAATAAATAAATAAATAAATAAAATAAAATAATTCAGCTTTGTACTCTATAGAAATATCACATTCAAAGGCAACTTTGTATGTGTGGGGATAATTACAAGTTTGATGATAATTTCTATGAAGAATTATACAGAAGTATACAGAGTGTTGATTGAAGAATATCTTTTTTTTTTTTTTTTTTTTTTTGAGACAGAGTCTCACTCTGTCACCAGGTGGGAGTGCAGTGGTGCAATCTTGGCTCACTGCAACCTCTGCCTCCCAGGTTCAAGTGATGCTCCTGCCTCAGCCTCCCAAGTAACTGGGACTGCAAGTGAGCACCACCGTGCCCAGCTAATTTTTGTATTTTTATTTTTTATTTATTTTTTATTTTTATTTTTATTTTTTGAGACGGAGTCTCGCTCTGTCGCCCAGGCTGGAGTGCAGTGGCCGGATCTCAGCTCACTGCAAGCTCCACCTCCCGGGTTCACGCCATTCTCCTGCCTCAGCCTCCCGAGTAGCTGGGACTACAGGCACCTGCCACCTCACCCGGCTAGTTTTTTGTATTTTTTAGTAGAGACGGGGTTTCACCGTGTTAGCCAGGATGGTCTCGATCTCCTGACCTCGTGATCCACCCATCTCGGCCTCCCAAAGTGCTGGGATTACAGGCATGCGCCACCACACCCGGCTAATTTTGTATTTTTAGTACAGACAGGGTTTCTCCATGTTAGTCAGGCTCTTCTCGAACTCCTGACCTCAGGAGATCTGCTCGCCTTGGCCTCCCAAAGTGCTGGGATTACAGGCGTGAGCCACCGTGTCCGGCCAAAATTGTGTTTCTTGACAAATTTGGGTTTTTGGGATTTTTTTTAGATGGAGTTTCACTGTTGTCACCCAGGCTGGAGTGCAATGGCACAATCTCAGCTCACTGCAACCTCCACCTCCCAGGTTCAAGCGATTCTCCTGCCTCAGCCTCCAGAGTAGCTGGGACTACAGGCATGCACCACTACTCCCAGCTAATTTTTTATATTTTTAGTAGAGACAGTGTTTCACCATGTTAGCCAGGCTAGCCTCGAACTTGTGACATCAGGTGATCCGCCAGCTTCAGCCTCCCAAAGTGCTGGGATTACAGGCGTTAGCCACCGAACCTGGTCTCTTGAAAAATTTGTAATGTGAAAGAAAATTCACAACATATCAAATTTTGTGGACAGTTAGGCATTTTTAATATTCAATGTAGCATTATTTCAAATTCATATAATTCTGATTTTCACAATGTTGATCATACTGTATTTAATTAGGATTTATGGCTCTCAGAAAAATAGAGGACGCAAATATGCGACTGAAATGCTTTGGGGCTTGGACTACAGGTGTGCACCACCACACCCGGCTATTCTTTTTTTTTTTTGTATTTGTAGAGATGGGGTTTTGCCATGGTTTTTTCTTCAGGCTAGTCTGGTGTCTTTTTTTTTTTTTTTTGAGACGGAGTCTCGCTCTGTCGCCCAGGCTGGAGTGCAGTGGCGCAATCTCGGCTCACTGCAAGCTCCGCCTCCCGGGTTCACGCCATTCTCCTGCTTCAGCCTCCCGAGTAGCTGGGACTACAGGTGCCCACCACCGCGCCCGGCTAATTTTTTGTATTTTTAGTAGAGACGGGGTTTCACCGTGGTCTCGATCTCCTGACCTTGTGATCCGCCCGCCTCGGCCTCCCAAAGTGCTGGGATTACAGGCGTGAGCCACCGCGCCCGGCCTGTCTTTTTTTTTTTTTTTTTTTGAGATTGGAGTCTCGCTCTGTCACCCAGGCTGGAGTGCAGTGCACGATCTTGGCTCATTGCAACCTCTGCCTCCCGGGTTCAAGTGATTCTCGTGTCTCTGCCTCCCAAGTTGCTGGGACTACAGGTGCCCGCCACCATACCTGGCTAACTTGTTGTGTTTTTAGTAGAGACAGGGTTTCACCAGATTGGTCAGGCTGGTCTCGAACTCCTGACCTTGGGTGATCCACCCACCTTGGCTTCCCAAAGTGTTGGGATTATAGGCATGAGTCACCACGCCCAGCCTGGTGTCTCTTTTTTTGAGGTGGAGTTTTGCTCTTGTTGCCCAGGCTGGAGTGCAATGGCGTGATCTTGGCTCACTGCAATCTCCTCCTCCTGGGTTGAAGTAGTTCTCCTGCTTCAGCCTCCCGAATAGCTGGGATTACAGGCTTGTGCCACCACGCCTGGCTAATTTTGTATTTTTAGTAGAGATAGGGTTTCCCCATGTTGGTCAGGCTGATCTCAAACTCCCGACCTCAGGTGATCCACCCACCTCAGCCTCCCGAAGTGCTGGGATTACAGATGTGGGCCACCTCACCAGGCCTAGCGTCTCTTCTTATAAGTATACTAATCCCATCAGGTAAAGGCTCCACTCATATGGCTATATTTAACCCTTAATTACTTTATTACTCCAAATACAGTCACATTTGAGGTTAGGGCTTCAACATATGAATCGGGAGGGGGCACGATTCAGTCCGTAGCACCTGTAAAACAATAAATTCTCAACAAATGGTAGCTAGTATAATTTTATTATTATTAATCATCATCATAGCTTTCAAGAACAGTCCCCACTCTGAGCTTTGCAGGTTTGTGAGCAGCTCAGACAATTACCCCTATCTGTGACAGACAGAAAAAGCTCATAAGGTTGGGCATGGTGGCTCATGCCCATAATCCCAGAGCTTTGGGAGGCCAAGGCAGGAGGATTGCTTGCATCCAGGAATTGGCGACCAGCCTGGACAACATAGTGAGACCCCATTTCCACAAAAAATAAAAAATTAGTCAAGTGCGGTGGTGTGTGCCTATAGTCCCAGCTACCAGGGAGGCTGAATTGGGAGGATCACTTGAACCTGGGAGGTTGAGGCTGCAATGAGCTGTGATCACGCCAATGCACTGCAGCCTGGGCAACAGAGTGAGACTGTCTCAAAAAAAAAAAAGAAAAAAGAAAAAAGAAAAGCTCATAAGCTAATCATATAGTCTTTCTTTCCAAGTGAAATGAAAAACTGGATTTCACAAGTAGTGATCATTGTTTACCAAGCAAAGAAGAAAAGATTTTGAAGAATATTGTGAAACGCTGAAAGGCCAAAAAAAAAAAAAAAAGTTCTCTTTTCTCATTGGCAGACAGAGGAGATGGGTAAGGAGGCATCTTTCTGCAAGGCCCGTTCATCCTGGAGACAAATGTGAGAGCTTCAAGGAAAACCAGCTCCCACTCTGACCCCCAGAATGATGGGTGAGCGCTGAGGGAGACTGAAGCCAACGTGGGGCTCTTCTGGTGCCTACAGTGGATAAACGTGCAGCCTCTCTAAAGAAAGAGCCAGGCAGATGGCTACCAGCTCCAATTACTTTCCAGTCATTTCTCAAGTGTGGCAACTCTCTGGGTGCCATTGTCCTCTGCCCCGCTTTCAGGAGGGTATTAATGCCAGATTAGTGAACTGAAGCAGGCCCTCATGCCTCCGCGGGGCTGGAGACGGGTGCCTCCTTGAACGTGGTATTTCCAAAATAAGACACTGGCCTCCGAGAATGTGTTTTATCACCTCTCACGCCTTGAATGGGAAAATTCAGGGGAGATTTGCTTTTCATTATTTTCTCCAAAATGTGTGTGTAACTCCCAGAAATGTATCCCCTCCGCGGTACTCCCACACACATGAAATACCGTACAAGGTTATTTGTTGCAGCACTGATTGTAAGAGCAAAGGAGCACCGCCGGGCGCGGTGGCTCACGCGTGCAATCCCAGCACTTTGGGAGGCCGAGGCGGGCGGATCCTGAGGTCAGGAGATCGAGACCATCCTGGCTAACACGGTGAAACAAACCCCGTCTCAACAAAAAATTAGCCGGGCGAGGGGGCGGGCGCCTGTAGTCCCAGCTACTCGGGAGGCTGAGGCAGGAGAATGGCGTGAACCTGGGAGGCGGAGCCTGCAGTGAGCCGAGATCCGGCCACTGCACTCCAGCCTGGGCGACAGAGTGAGGCTCTGTCTCAAAAAAAAAAAAAAAAAAAAAAAAAAAAGAGCAAAGGAGCAGAAATTATTGAAATGCTCATTCACAGGAGACCGGTGACAGAAATTAATTCATTAAAAGGAATACTATGCAGCAGTTACAGCAGAGTAAGGAGGTGCTGGCAGTTAGGAAGCGATACCAAAATCACTGTGAAATAACAACAGCCAGGCCTGGAGGCTCGTGCCTGTAATCCCAGCATTTTGGGAGGCCAAGGTGAGAGGATCACATGACATGAGACCAGGAGTTCAGGACCAGCCTGGCCAACATGGTGAAATCCCATCTCTACTAAAAATACAAAAATTAGCCGGGCGTGGGGCTCATGCCTGTAGTCTCAGCTACTTGGGAGGCTGAGGTAGGAGGATCACTTGATCCTCAGGAGGCAGAGGTCGTAGTGAGCCGAGAATGCACCACTGCATCCAGCCTGGCGACAGAGGAAGACTCTGTCTCAAAAAAAAAAAAGAAAAGAAAAGAAAATGTACACAATACACGCCACAGAGTTTGCTTCTAGATTCATAAAACAACACGGGAAATATATATGAGAAACTTGAAATAATAAGTTTTCTACAGGGAAGGGACTTGAAAACAGGAGGGAGGCTCAAAATCCTTTGTACCTTATGAATTTGGTATCATGGCATGTATTCATTGAAAAAAACCCATATATATATTTAAACTTTTATATACTTTTATATACTAGCCGGCGTGGTGGCTGGTACCTGTAGTCCCAGCTACTCAGGAGGCTGAGGCAGGAGAATCGCTTGAACCCAGGAGGCCCAGGTTGCAGTGAGCAGAGATCGCTCCACTACACTCCAGCCTGGGCAACAGAATTAGTCTCAGAAAAAAAAAAAAAAAAAAAAAAAGTTGAAATAATACCTCCCAAAATAAAATGTATGATTAATTATTATTGTATGTATTATTAATTATTATAATATTGATGCACTGAGGGAGAATGGGAAACATCCTAAACTCTTCTATTTTCTTTGTAGTTTCTTTGGTAGTTTTAGTCTGAAATAATTTGATTTTTACAGACCTACAGAGTTCCCACGAGCCATTTACCCAACTTCCCTAATTATTAACATCTTATGTAATCCTAAGTCGTTTACTAAAACTAAGAAATTTACATTGATGAAATACTATTCAGTAAACTTCAGAGTTTATTACAGTTTCATCAGCTTTTCAATTAATGTCCTCTTCCTGTTCCAGAATCCCATCCAAGACACCACACTGGGCTGAGTCTTCACATCTCCTTGCCCCCTTCAGTCAGAGACAAACTATTGTTTTATCACTGGCACCATTCTCAGCCAATAGGAAGACTCAGAGGGAAAGAAAATACTTTGATTTTTTTTCCCTTTTTTTTGAGTCAGAGTCTTGCTCTGTCACCCAGACTGGAGTTCAGTGGCGTGATCTCGGCTCACTGCAGCCTCTGCCTTCCACATTCAAACTATTCTCGTGCCTCAGCCTCCCTAATAGCTAGGAGTACAGGCACATGCCACCACGCCCAGCTAATTTTTTTTATTTTTAGTAGAGATGGGCTTTCGCCATCTTGGCCAGGTTGGTCTCAAACTCCTGACCTCAAGTAATCCACCCAACTCGGTCTCCCAAAGTGCTAGAATTACAGGCATGAGCCATCATCCCCAGCATCCTACTTTTAAAGTGTAATTAAATAATTTTTTTTTTTTTTTTTTTTTTTGAGACGGAGTCTCACGCTGTTGCCCAGGCTGGAGTGCAGTGGCGCGATCTCGGCTCACTGCAAGCTCCGCCTCCCGGGTTCACGCCATTCTCCTGCCTCAGCCTCCTGAGTAGCTGGGACTACAGGCGCCCGCCACCGCGCCCGGCTAATTTTTTGTATTTTTTAGTAGAGACGGGGTTTCACTGTGGTCTCCATCTCCTGACCTTGTGATCCGCCCGCCTCGGCCTCCCAAAGTGCTGGGATTACAGGCTTGAGCCATCGCGCCCGGCCGTAATTAAATAATTTTTAAAAAAGAATAATTAGGCCAGGCATGGTGGCTCACGCCTATAATCCCATCTCTTTGGGAGGCTGAGGCAGGTGGATCACGAGGTCAGGAATTCAAGACCAGCCTGGCCAACATAGTGAAACCCCGTCTCTACTAAAAATACAAAAATTAGCTGGGCATGGTGGCAGGTACCTGTAATCCCAGCTACTTGGGAGGTTGAGGCAGGAGAATTGCTTGAACCTGGGTAGCAGAGGTTGCAGTGAGCTGAGAATGCACCACTGCACTCCAGCTTGGGCAACAGAGTGAGACTCCATCTCAAAAAAAAAAAAAAAAAAAAAAGAATAATTAGTGGTGCAAGCCAGACTTATGAAGAGCTTTATTACGTGTAGGGCCCACTGTAAATGGAAACTCTGGTGCCCCTGTTTCAAATTTATGAAGGGTTTTAAGATATCAGTATCAAAACATTAAACCAAGCATGGGACTTTCTGAGATCAGGGCCCTGTGCAGCTGCCCAGGTTGCATACCCTGGAGCCAACCTTGGCCATCTTGGGGCCAGACTGGGATCTACCTGGGTCATCAGTTTTCCTGAATTGTTTTACACCATAAACTCCCTCAAGAGAAGGGGCTGTGTTTCCTGAAAACCTTCCACATATCCCTTGTCTAGCAGGAGCTCAGGATTAGATGAGAGGAAGATCTGTATGATAGACCTACCTATGATAGATCTAGATTTGCACAGGTGAGAAGCAGACATGCGTAGAGAGCTTCGGTAGCAGCAACTGGAGGAAAAAACTCAGTGTTTGATTCTTTATGGGAAAGGAAACAAGTAGACTTTTTTTTTTTTTTTGTGATGGAGTCTCGCTCTGTCACCCAGGCCGGAGTACAGTGGCATGATCTCGGCTCGCTGCAACCTCTGCCTCCTGGGTTCAGGTGATTCTCTTCCTCAGCCTCCTGAGTAGCTGGGATTACAGGTGCGCACCGCCACGCCCAGCTAATTTTTGTATTTTTAGTAGAGACGGGGTTTTCCCATGTTGGCCAGGCTAGTCTCAAACTCCTGGCCTCAAGTGATCCTCCCGCCTCAGCCTCCCAAAGTGCTAGGATTATCAGCATGAGCCACCGCACCTGACCAACAAGAAGTAGACTCTTAATCTTGAGGATTACAAAATAATAATAAAAGGAATTGTCAATATTATTGAACACTTCTTATGTGCCAGACACTGTTCTGAACATTTTATATATTCACTCATTTGTTTAACCTTCACAATAATCCTAAGAGGCAGGGACGATCATGGTACCCATTTTATAGATGAAGAAACTGAGGCACAGTGAAGTTAAGTCACTTGTCCCAGGTCACACAACTAGGAAAGGGTGCAGTCGGGATGCTGTTTAGTTCGTCTGCCTCCAGAGCCAGCACCCTTACGATGCACTGCTGCAGAATGAATGACTGGGCTTCCAGGAAGAGGCCCATGGCATCCTTAGGTTGGTGCTGCAAGTTGGCCAAGGAAGTTTTTGCCAGCACCAGGTGGGATCAGGGGAATGGGAGGAGGAAACCAATAGGAAATATATTTTGAAGGAAGAATAGGCAGCCTGGGCTGTTGGGAGGTCTGCAGAGTGGGAAGCAAAGATGGCTTCAGGTGACCACTAGAGAAACTGACCTCTAAGCTGCTCTGCCTAAGACAAGAAAGAAATTCAGAGGCCAGGCAAGGTGGATCACCTGACGTCAGAAGTTCAAGACCAGCCTGGCCAACATGGTGAAACACCATCTCTACTAAAATATAAAAATTAGCCGGGTGTGGAGATGCGTGCTTATAATCCAAGCTACTTGGGAGGCTGAGGCAGGAGAATCGCTTGAACCTGGGAGGCGATGATTGCCGATTGAGTCACTACACTCCAACCTGGGCAACAGAGACTGTCTCAGAAAAAAAAGAAAGAAAGAAAGAAAATAAGGAAATTCAGTTTTCTGGAGATAGAGACCAGGGAAGAGAGTTAAGAAGGAAAAACATGAAGGAGGAAAGGAAAGTGGAGCCAGCACCTCTGGGACACCTGTGGAAGAAGAGAAGGAGGGAGAGGAGAAGAGCGCAGCGGCCAAGAGGAGCCTGTGGGGATGAAAGGCCAAGGGCAGGTGTGGGGGTTGAAGGGTCTGCGGTGCAGGCCCCTCCCCCAGCTCCCCTGCTCAGCTTTCATCATTCTCACCTGACCTGTCGCCTTCCGCAGTAGCTGGAGGTGCTAGGTCTTCAGTACAAGCCAGGTGGCTGGGGACCACTCTGCATAAGGCAGAGGAGAGGGAGTGTTTCAGCGTCTCCCTGACCCCTGGGGGTTTTCTCCACCTCGGCCAGGCACACTTGGTGCTCTGGGAAGCACAAGGACCCCCCTTGGGCTGGGGTTGAAAGGAAGAATTTGATGGTTCTGTGCACCAGCCCTTGTCCACCCACAGCCCCGGACCGCCTGGTCGGGGAGATTCCTCTTCATCCCATTTGGGGAAGGTTTTAGCAAGCAAGGGCATGATCCTCTGTCATGGTCATCATTGTCCCCTGCTGCTGACGGCAGGATCAGGTGCAGAGGGGTGCTCAGTGTTTGTTGAGTGCAGGAATGAAGTCCAGCAAACACAGCTAGACCCGAGGGACTCACTGGGGTTGCCAGGCAGACTCCCTGGGAGGGGAAGGGGCTGCAGGAAGGAGGGGACCTGGGTTTGGGGAAGAGTTGGTGCAGAATCCTGCCCCAGGCGTGGTGGCATGTGCCTGTAACCCCAGCTACGTGGGAGGCTGAGGCAGGAGAATTGCTTGAACCCCGGAGGCCGAGGTTGCAGTGAGCTAAGATCGCGCCATTGCAACAGGAGCAAAACTCCATCTCAAAAAAAAAAAAAAAAAAAAAAAGAATCCTGGCCCCAGGATCTGGTCCCTAAGCTAAAGTCCCATCGTGGGTGCTGGCTAGGGAGAGAAAGGGAGCATTCACAGCCTGGCTCACCCCAGCCCCCAGAAAGGCAGAGTCTCTCAAGCACACGCACATTTGGAGCTGGATAATTCTTTGTGGGGATTGCTTTGTGCGTTGTATATCGTGCAGCATCTCAGCATCTTCACCCACTAGATCACCGATGGTGGTCCTCCCCACAGTTGAGAAAACCAAAATGTCTCCAGACATTGCCAAATCAGGCCTCCATGCCTTGCTAATTCTTGTATTTTAGTAGAGACGGGGTTTCAACACGTTGACCAGCCTTGGAATCAGCCACTGCTTTACGGTAAGCTGCCCTCTTCTTTCCTCACCTCCACGTCACTGACGCCTCGTTTCCAGCAACTCTGGTAGATTTTGCAATAACCAAGCGGAGGACATCAGAGGAAAACTGAGACACCACAGGACACCTGAGTTTCCCTGCAAAACCCCTTTCCAGAGTGAGTTCAGTGGAACTCAAGCCGATGGATGTCACATCCACGCTCAAGATACTTCGTCAGTTTGTTGTGGTTGTTAGTGATTCAGCTGCTTTGTTTTGCAAATGAAGACACCAGGGCTCACAGGAGTTAAGCGACCTGCCCAAGTTCACATAGCTCGCTGCCAAGCAAGCGGACCATTCATTTCTAACCTGCACGAACTAGTGGGAATGCTGCCAAATGATACCTTTTTGAGTTGGCGAAGGGCATTCATGTTGGCCCTTTTAACCTCAAAGTGCCTGAAGGGTTAAGTGAAGTACCCTGGGGCCCGCTTTCCATTTCCAGCCTGCTCCCGGGGTTTCTGTTTTGCTAAATGCCCGAAGGAAGGACGCAGCTTGGCCAGCTGCAGCCTGTTTGGACATAAGCCTCAGTTGAGGGTCATTGTGATGCCCCTGGAAACAGGGAGGGAGGGAAGGGAAGGGAAGGAGGGAAGGGAAGGGAAGGAGGGAGGGAGGGAGGGAGGGAAGAAGGAAGGAAGGAAGGAAGGAAGGAAGGAAGGAAGGAAGGAAGGAAGGAAGGAAGGAAGGAAGGAAGGAAGGAAGGAAGGAAAACTTCAAGTTCTTCAAATCAATGTATCAGGAACGAAGCAGGCAGTCAGTGGAACCAGTGGACACCATGAGGCAATGTTTTTACATAAAACAATGAGGGAGGGAGGGTGGGAGGGAGGGAAAGAGGGAAGGAAGGAAGGAAGGAAAAGGAAGGAAGGAGGGAGGGAGGGAAGGAAGGAGGGAGGGAAGGAAGAAAGGAAGAAAAAAGGGAGGGAGGGAAGGAAGGAGGGAAGGAAAGAAGGAAGGAAGGAGCAAAGGAGGGAGGGAGGGAGGAAAGGAGAGAGAGAAAGTTGAAGTTCTTCAAATGCGCAGGAATGAAGCAAGTAGTCAGTGGAACCAGTGGACACCATGAGGCAATGTTTACATAGAACAATGAGGAGCAAGTGAGTGAAATCAGTTTGTTTTAAAACACGGTTGTCGTGTGTCATGCACTGCCCTCTCCGAGCGTTACTCACCTCTGTTGGCACGTGTGAGTCAGAGCTCACCTTGAACCTTAGGAATCAGGGTCATGTGTCAGACCAAGTCTGGGGAAGGGCAAGGCCAGAATCAGCATTCACCACCTGTATTGTTCCAGAATCCCAAACAACTTGAGGACGTGGCTTGCCACACTGGCTGCAGATGCACTCGCGCTGGTGTTTGTCAGCGGACTCTGGTAAAGTGCTGCATATGAGTTCGTTCTCAGACCTACAGACGTGTTTCTACACTAGGCTGTGTTTGTCCCCAGCGGTGGTTCAGGTTGAGCAGGTAGCAGACAAGCAGAGGTAAGGCAACCAGTTGCCGCTCAGGCATTAAATATGTTTTTGTTGAGCACCTACTGTATACCAGGCACTGTTTTAGTCACTGGAATACAACTACAGCTAAGTTCCTGCCCTCCCTCCTTGAACTGGCAGAGTAGTCCATGGAGATAGTTAATAAACAAATCAATGTTTATGATTTGCTCTGTTGCCCAGGCTGGAGTACAGTGACACAATCAGAGATCACTGCAGCCTCGACCTCCCGGGCTCGGGGTTCAGGTAATGCTCCCACCTCAGCCTCCCAAGTAGCCAGGACCACAGGCACACACTGCTACGCCAGGCTAATATTTTCTGTTTTTTAGATGGGGTCTCCCCTTGTTGCCATCCGTTACCATAAGATGCTGGTAATTCTTTTATTTATTTATTTATTTTGTTGAGATGGAGTCTCGCTCTGTTGCCCAGGCTGGAGTGCAATGGCATGATCTCGGCTCACTGCAAGCTCCACCCCCTGGGTTCGTGCCATTCTCCTGCCTCAGCCTCCCGAGAGTAGCTGGGACTACAGGCGCCCACCACCACGCCCGGCTAATTTTTTTGTCTTTTTCAGTAGAGATGGGGTTTCACTCTGTTAGCCAGGATGGTCTCGATCTCCTGACCTCGTGATCCGCCCGTCTCGGCCTCCCAAAGTGCTGGGGTTACAGGTATGAACCACCGTGCCCAGCCTAGATGCTGGTAATACTTACGAGAAAACTGAAGCTGAATCAAGGGCTAGAGAATAACAGAGGGGGGCTATTTTAAGTAGGGCAGACAGGGAAAGCCTCTTGGAAAAGGGTGGGTTGGGGTTTTCTGGATTTTTCTTTTCTTTCTTTTTTTTTTTTCGAGAAAGGATCTCATTCTGTCACCCAGGCTGGAGTGCAGTGGCGTAATCATAGCTCACTGCAGCCTCGACCTCCTGGGCTCAAGCAATCCTCCTCTCACCTCAATCCTCCCGAGTAGCTGGGACTATATGCATGCATCACCATGCCCAGCTCACTTTATTTATTTTATTTATTTATTTTTGTTTTTTTGAGATGAAGTCTCACTCTGTCGCTCAGGCTGGGGTGCAGAGGCACAATCTTGGCTCACTGCAGCCTCCACCTCCAGGGTTCAAGCGATTCTCCTGCCTCAGCCTGCTGAGTATCTGAGATTACAGGCGCATGCCACCACACCTGGCTAATTTTTGTATTTTTAGTAGAGACGGGGTTTCACCATGTTAGCCAGGGTGGTCTCGAACTCCTGACCTCAGATGATTCACCAACTTTGGCCTTCTGAAGTGCTAGGATTACAGGTGTGAGCCACCATGCCTGGCCTGGCTAATTTTTTATTTTTTGTAGAAACAGGGTCTCACTATGTTGCTCGGGCGGGTCTCGAACTCCTGGACTCAAGGAATCTTAAGGAGGGAGGTTAGAGGCTGTTCTGGAACACATACCATCAATGTCATACGCAAGAATGGAGTCCAAGGCCGGGCGCAGTGGCTCACGCCTGTAATCCCAGCACTTTGGGAGGCCAAGGTGGTTGGATCACGAGGTCAGGAGATCGAGACCATCCTGGCTAACACGGTGAAACTCTGTCTCTACTAAAAATATAAAAAGTTAGCCAGGCATGGTGGCGGGCACCTGTTAATTCCAGCTACTCGGGAGGCTGAGGCAGGAGAATGGCATGAACCCGGGAGGCAGAGGTTGCAGAGGTTGCAGTGGAACGCAACTGCACTCCAGCCTGGGCAACACAGCGAGACTCCGTCTCAAAAAGAAAAGAAAAAGAATGGAGTCCAAGACTCTCAAACACATTTTTGAAAAAGGAGGTGGCTCAAACAGATATTTGTACACCAGGGCTCACCACAGCATTATTCACAATAGTGAAAATGTGGAAATAACCCAAATGTACATCATCAGATGAACGGATTAACAAAATGTAATATATACATTCAATGGAATATTATTCCACCTTAAAAAATAGAATTCTGGGCTGGGTGTGGTGGCACGCCTATAATCCCATCACTTTGGGAGGCCAAGAAGGATCACTCGAGCTCAGGAGTTCAAGACCTGCCTGGGCAACACAGGGAGATCCTCTTCTACAAAAATAATAGGAAATATTAGCTGGACGTAGCAGTGTGCCCCTGTGGTCCCAGCTACTTGGGAGGTTGAGGTGGGAGGACTGCCTGAGCCCTGAGCCTGGGAGGTCAAGGCTGCAGTGATCTGTGATCTGTGATTGCCTGGGCAACAGAGCGAGATCCGGTCTCAAAAAAAAAAGGAGGAATACTGATACATGCCCCAACGTGGATGAACCTTGAGGACATTATGTTAAGTGCATGAAGTGAGATACAAAAGGGCATATTGTATGGTTCCACTTACATGAGATACCTAGAATAGTGAAATGTATAGAGACAGAAAGTAGAGTGGAGGTTGCCAGGAGGTGGGAAAGGGGCAGGTGGGGAGTTAGTGTGTTTTTTTGTTGTCGTTGTTTTGTTTTGTTTTTCTTGAGACAGAGTCTCGCTCTGTCAGCCAGGCTGGAGTGCAGTGGCGCGATCTCAGCTCACTGCAACCTCCGCCTACTGGGTTCAAGCAATTCTCCTGCCTCAGCATCCCAAGTAGCTGGGACTACAGGTGCACGCCACCACGCCTGGCTAATTTTTGTATTTTTTGTAGAGACGGGGTTTCACCATCTTGGCCAGGCTGCTCTCAAACTCCTGACCTTGTGATCCACCCACCTCGGCCTCCCAAAGTGCTGGGATTACAAGCGTGAGCTACTGTACCTGGCCGGGGAGTTAGTGTTTAGCAGGAACAGAGTTTCAGTTTGGAATGATGAAAAAGTTCTGGAGATGGATGGTGGTGGTGGGTGCACAACGAGGTCAATGTACTTACTGTCACTGAACCGTGCATTGAAAAATGGTTAAAATGAGGCCATGCATGGTAGCTCATGCTTGTAAGCCCAACATTTTAGGAGGCTGAGGTGGGAGGATTGATTGAGCCCAGGAGTTCAAGAGATCAGCCTGAGCAACATAGCAAGACCCCATCTCTACAAAAAAAAAAAAAAAAAAAAAAAAGAGAGAGAAATTAGCTGGGCATGGTGGTGCATGCCTTTAGTGCCAGCTATTCTGGAGGCTAGGATGGGAGGATGGCTTGAGCCTGGGGAGGTCAAAGTTGCAGTGAGCTGTGACTATGCCACTGCACTTTAGCCTGGGCAACAGAAACAGAGTGAAACCCTGTTAAAAAAAAAAAAAAAGAAGAAGAAAGAAAGAAAAGAAAAAGGAAAGAAAAGAAAAAAAGAAAAATGGTTAGACTGGTAGATTTTGTCTTATGTATATTTTACCACAATTTTTTTTTTTTTTCTCAGAGTCTCGCTCTGTTGCCCAGGCTGGAGTGCAGTGTAGCAATCTCCGCTCACTGCAAGCTCTGCCTCCCGGGTTCACACCATTCTCCTGCCTCAGCCTCCTGAGTAGCTGGGACTACAGGCACCCGCCACTGCACCCGGCTAATTTTTTGTATTTTTAGTAGAGACGGGGTTTGTCTCACCGTGTTAGCCAGGATGGTCTGGATCTCCTGACCTCATGATCCACCCGCCTTGGCCTCCCAAAGTGCTGGGATTACAGGCAGGAGCCACCACACCTGGCCTATTTTACCACAATTTTAAAAAACACACTTAACTGAAAAAGAAAGAGGTAGTTGGTGGAAGGAGGAAGGCAGGGACAGGAACTACATTTGTTGAGTGAAACTGACTCTGGACCAGTCAGCCTGTTAAGCCTTCTACCTGTATTATCTCATTTAATCTTTACAACGTCCTCAGGCTTTAGATGTGATCCTAGTTTACAGATGAGCAAACCAATGCTCAAAGCGATTAAGTGCCTTTCTCAGGTGGGGAGCAACAAAGCTGTGATTCCGTTCCACATTCCTCTCTCTGCCCACACTATTAACCTGCTGCCTTTAACCCACACATCACCCCCTTATCATTTGCTTGAGCCATTTGCAAAAACAACTACCTCCCATGCTACTTTCAATAGAGCTGGCTGCTAAGGCAGAGACCTTAAAAGGGACTGAATTGCATAGGATGAATTCATAAAAAAGATGAGCTCATTTAAATCTTGAAATCTCAATGGTATCATTTTCGTTTTGAAAATAAGTCATGTCACTTGTTCCACACACAAATTCAGGTACTTTTCTGGACACTGGAGAGTGTTAAAGAGAGTGCTAGTTGATGAAGAGCCTGATCTAATGGGATAATCAGATAAAGAAATCAAAAGCACCAACTCTGTGTCACAAACATTTGCTCAGGATGCAGAGGAAGCTCAGAGGATCCCAGAGAAGGGATTTGCAGTTACTCCTAAGAAACCAGAACGCTCTTCCTCCCTAGAAAATGTTAGTCACCCTAGAACGTAAACTAAATGAGTTAAGCAGAACTCTAACTTGCAGTTTCTGACACACTTTCACTTCCCCACCCACCTTCCTTCCCACTGGTCAGTTTCCTGGGAAACATTCGCATTTGGAGAACAAAAATACCAATAACATGTCATTAGAATGATATCGACATGACAAGAACATTTTGTTAAAATAACTACTAGTCCGAAAGTACATGTGACAATTATTTTTAAATAAAATTCCTTTCACAGCAGGGAGTCACTAATGAGATGCTTTGTGTGTGTATGTGTGCAGGTGTGTATTGTGTGCCTGTGTATATGTGTATGTATATGTGTGAGTGCATGTGTATGTGTGTGTGTGTTTGAGCCTGTGTGCATGTGTGTGTATGTGTGCGCTTGTATATATGTGTGTGCTTGTGTGTGTGTGTGTATGTGTGTGCATGTGTGTGTGAGCTTGTGTGTATGTGCGTACACATGTATTTAATACAAAAAAGCATTTGATTTCTCAGGATGTTTATGCCCTGGGTCAGAACAGTGATTGAGGTTTAATATTAACTTTGGAACAATTTAGGTAAATTCTGTTACTTGGAAAGAATTAGCAAGGCCTCTGGGGTTTTGCGATGGAGACAGATATCATGGCTGTAACAAAACCTCATTTTTAACTTTGTCCAGGAAAGAATGGGATGCTGCTGTTTGAAGAGATTTAGGTTCTGAGTCTCAAGTCAAAGGAGGGTTTGAGAATGTGGTGCATCAGAGCTCTTTGTACTGGCTCTGGAAAGCTGATTTTGCACATCTCTTTTCAACTCTACCCTCACAGACTGCAGTCTAAAATTAGACATGGTGGGAATATTTACACCATGGAAATTGACAAACACAATCAAGGCTCCTCTGCCTCCACCCACTAGAACCAGTTAACCATCGTGCCACTGGTCTAGGAGTTATAAACAGTTGCTTTATACAGTTGTTCATGGGTATACAGCTTACCCATGAGATCCTGAAATAGACTGACTCTGCTCACGTGAACTGCACCTCTGTGGTTAGAAAGGATGTTGCTGTAATTTATGATACAAGACGGAGCCCTTTTCTCTTGTTTAAAAATGCACTGAAAGGATGTTGCAGGCCCCAAATGTGGGTTATCATAGCTTGCTTAGAAAGGGGAATTTGTAAAAGGGGCAATCTCTAGTTCTGGCAAGAAACTCTATCTGGGCTCCCAGTAAGGGATTAAATATCACGCAAGCACATTCTTGCAGCAGACCGATTCAGCTGGGAGGAAAGTCTCGCCACAACCGAGGGGTTTAGAGGAAAATAACAAATTGCTTCTCAGAACCGGTAGAGAGGATCTTTCAATTCAAGAACACACAGACAGCAAAACGCACAGAATGTAGACACAGGGCGGTTTTTTTTTATTTTATTTTTCAGGGAATTGCGCTCACCACATGTTCTGGTTCCATGGACGGAGAACACATTTTATCCCATCTGTAAGTAGCATATTTAAGATTCCTGAAATGTTTTGAGTTTCCGAAAGAATTTTATCCTCAATTGATTATGCCTTGGTGCCTGAGTTACAATCTTAGAAAAGTCACACACGTGGTGAAATCAAATGTTGCATATAGTTAAGAACTTACCTGCTGGTAAGGTGAAGTCGCATGAGGAAAACTGACTTCCTAATTGTGACCAAGAATTTGAAAATTCAAGCAAACACAGCCTTGAGGAAAGAGATGTATGAATGCCGCTTGCCTAATATTGGTCTAGCCTACAATTGTGTGCAGTTGTTCATGTGTATCCTTGAATATTACAATAAAAATACACCCAGAAAAGGAACTAATTTTGGCTTGAGTGTCAAGCATTATTTAAAAATACGAAAGTTTGGCCAGGCACGGTGGCTCACGCCTATAATACCAGCACTTTGGCAGGCCAAGGTGGGTGGATCACTTGAGGTCAGGAGTTCGAGACCAGCCTGGCCAACATGGTGAAACCCCATCTCTACTAAAAACACAAAAATTAGCCCAGGCTTGGTGGCACACGCCTGTAATCCCAGCTACTCAGGAGGCTGAGGCAGGAGAATCGCTTGAACCCAGAAGGAGGAGGTTGCAGTGAGCTGAGATCATGACACTACACTCCGACCTGGGCGACAGAGTGAGACCTTGTCTCAAAATAATAATAATAATAAAATAAAAGGCCAGGCGCGGTGGCTCACGCCTAAATTCCAGCACTTTGGGAGGCTGCGGCGGGTGAATCACCTGTGGTCGGGAGTTCAAAACCAGCCTGACCAACATGGAGAAACCCTGTCTCTACTAAAACTACAAAAAATTAGCCGGGTATGGGGATGCGTGCTTGTAATCCCAGCTAATCGGGAGGCTGAGGCAGGAGAATCGCTGGAACCTGGGAGGTAGAGGTTGCGGTGAGCTGAGATTGCGCCACTGCACTCCAGCCTGGGCAACAAGAGTGAAACTCTGTCTCAAAAATAAATAAATTAATTTAATTTAATTTAAATACAAAAAGTTCTAGAGAAATTTTATTTTATCAGGACCTCTAAAGGGAAGACTTGCTTTCAAAGAAAACCCCAGACTATATTTTCCTAAGTCTCTCTTTCTGAATATTAACTAGCAGAATCACAGATGGAAGGCTTGGGAGGAAAGGGGAAAAATATAATTAGCGCACATACCTATTCTGAGCCAGGATGTGAGGTTTGTTGTGGTTTCTTTTTATTTGTTTTCTTCTTCTCCTTTTTGGAATTCTGGCAGTACCTCAAAAATTAAGCATAGCATTATCATATGATACAACAGTCCCACTCCTAGGTAAAAAAAAAAAAAAATTGAAAACAGGAAATCAAACAGATATTTGTGCAGCCATGTTCATAGCAACACTACACACAATACCTAAAATATGGAAGCAACCCAAATTCCATCAAGGGATGAATGGATAAATAAGATGTGGTACGTCCTTGCAGTGGAATAGTATCCACTTTTTGTTTTGTTCTTGTTTTCGTTTTTGTTTGAGATAGAGTCTTGCTCTGTTGCCAGGCTGGAGTGCAGCGGCACAATCTCGGCTCACTGCAACCTCCGACTCCCTGGTTCAAGAAATTCTCCTGCCTCAGCCTCCCAAGTAGCTGGGATTACAGGCACGCGCCACCATGCCCAGCTAATTTTTGTATTTTTAGTAGAGACGGGGTTTCACCATGTTGGCCAGGATGGTCTCCATCTCCTGACCTCGTGATCTGTCCTCCTCTGCCTCCCAAAGTGCTGGGATTACAGGCCTGAGCCACCACGCCCGGCCAGTATCCAGTTTTTAAAAGAAATGAATAGGCTGGGTGCAGTGGTTTATGCCTGTAATCCCAGCACTTTGGGAGGCTGAGGCAGGCGGTTCACATGAGACCAGAAGTTTGAGATCAGCCTCAGCAACATAACAAGACTTCGTCTCTACAAAAAATAAAATAAAATAAAATAAAATAAAATTAAATTAAATTAAAAAACACACCGGGCGTAGTAGCTCACAGCTATAATCCCATCAATTTGGGAGGCCAAGGCAGGCGGATCACTTGAGGTCAGGAGTTGGAGACCAGCCTGGCCAACATGGTGGAACTCCATCTCTACTAAAAATACAAAAATCAGCTGGACATGGTGGCACGCACCTGACACAGAGCAAGACTCCATCTAAAAATAAATAAATAGCCGGGCATGGGGGCTCACACCTGTAATCCCAGCACTCTGGAAGGCTGAGGCGGGCAGATCATGAGGTCAAGAGATCGAGACCGTCCTGGCTAACACAGTAAAACCCCGTCTCTACTAAAAAATACAAAAAAAAAAAAAAAATTAGGCAGGCACGGTGGTGGGTGCCTGTAGTCCCAGCTACTCAGGAGGCTGAAGCAGGAGAATGGCATGAACCCGGGAGGTGGAGCCTGCAGTGAGCCGAGTTCGCGCCACTGCACTCCAGTCTGGGCGACAGAGCAAGACTCCATCTCAAAATAAATAAATAAATAATAGGCCAGCTCACGCCTGTAATCCTAGCACTTTGGGAGGCCGAGGCAGGCAGATCACTAGAGCTCAGGAGTTCAACACCATCCTGACCAACATGGTGAAACACCATCTCTACTAAAAATTAAAAAAAAATTAGCTGGGCATGGTGGCACACACCTGTAATCCCAGCTACTTGGGAGGCTGAGGCAGGAGAATAGCTTGAGCCTGGGAGGTGGAGGTTGCAGTGAGCTGAGATCGTGCCATTGCACTCCAGCCTGGGCGACAAAAGCAAAAAACTCTGTCTCAATAAATAAATAAATAATAAAAGTTTTAAAAAGTAAACTTCTGATATGTGCTACAACATTGAGATCATGCTAAGTGGGCCAGGCGCAGTGACTCATGCCTGTAATCCCAGTGCTTTGGGAGGTCGAGGCAGGCGGATCATCTGAGGTCAGGAGTTCAAGACCAGCCTGGCTAACATGGTGAAACCCTGTATCTACTAAAAATATAAAAAATTAGCTGGGTGTGGTGGCACGTGCCTGTAATCCCAGCAACTTGGGAGGCTGAGGCTGGCAGATCACTTGATGCCAGGAGATTGAGACCAGCCAGGCAACATGGTGAAACCCCATCTCTACTAAAAATACAAAAATTAGCCAGGCGTGGTGGTGCATGCCTGTAGTCCCAGCTACTTGAGAGGCTGAAGCAGGAGAATCATTTGAACCCAGAAAATGGTGGCTGCAGTGAGCTGAGACCACACCACAGCACTCTAGCCTGGGAGACAGAGCAAGACTCCGTAAATGTTTGTAGTTTCTTAGGTATTTCTTTATTCGAGACAGGGTGTTGCTCTGTTGCCCAGGGTGGAGTGCAATGGTGCAGTCATGGCTCACTGCAGCCTCGGCCTCCCCAACTCAAGTGATCTGCCTGCCTCACCCTCCTGAGTAGCTGAGACTACAGGTGTGCAGCACCAAACCAGGCTTTTATTATTATCATTGTTATTATTGAGCCAGAGTCTCTCTCTGTTGCCCAGGCTAGAGTGCAGTTGAGTGATCTAAGAGGGCGGGAGAAATGCTGGGATATAAGCATAAGCCACCACGCCCACCCACCCCCACTATTTATAAACACTGAGTCTGCTCTATTCTATGTAACAACACAGGTGATACCCTGAAGGTTGACATGTTTCATCTTCTTTCCACTCGCCATGGTTCTGTAATGTCCGCTATCCTATTCGAAGACTTGCTGGGTTTTTTTGTTTTTGTTTTTTTTTTTTGAGATGGAGTCTTGCTCTGTCGCCCAAACTGGAGTGCAGTGGCACAAGCTCGGCTCACTGCAAGCTCCAACTCCCAGGTTCACTCCATTCTCCTGCCTCAGCCTCCCGAGTAACTGGGACTACAGGCGTCCGCCACCATGCCTGGCTAATTTTTTTGTATTTCTTTAGTAGAGACGGGGTTTCACCTTGTTAGCCAGGATGGTTTCGATCTCCTGACCTCATGATACACCTGCCTCAGCCTGCCAAAGTGTTGGGATTACAGGCACGAGCCACCTTGCCCGGCCTTTTTTTTTTTTTTTTGAGACAAAGTTTTGCTCTTGTCGCCCAGGCTGGAGTGCAGTGGTGTGATCTTGGCTCACTGCAACCTCAGCCTCCTGGGTTCAAGCGATTCTCCTGCTTCACCCTCCCGAGTAGCTGGGATTACAGGTGCACGCCACCATGCCTGGCTAATTTTTTTGTATTTTTAGTAGAGACAGGGTTTCACCATGTTGGGCAGGCTAGTCTTAAACTCCTGCTCTCAGGCGATCCGCCTGCCTCGGCCTGCCAAAGTGCTGGATTACAGGCATGAGCCACTGTGCCCGGCCGCAGGCCTGTTTTAAGGATCAAACGAGTCAGTACATGAGCAGCATAAAGCCATGAGTAGCTTTTTTAGTAAAATATTGCCTTTACAGCTCCATTTTTTACTTTGAGTGATTTAAATAAAATAATATATTATTGCTTATAATATAATATGAGGAAAATTCTTGGCAATGGGAAGGAATGAACTGTGGACACATGCCACAATTTGGATGGACCTCAAGGGCATATTGAAAGGAAAAAAGTCACCCGACTGGGCACAGTGGCTCACGCCTGTAATCCCAACACTTTGGGAGGCGGAGGTGGGTGGATCGCTTTGAGCTCAGGAGTTCAAGACCAGCCATGGGCAACATGACAAAACCTGGTCTCTACAAAAACTACAAAAAAAATTAGTGGTGGCTTGAGCCTGTGGTCCTAGCTACTCGAGAGGCTGAGGTGGTGGGAGGATCGCTTGAACCTGGGAAGCAAAGGTTGCAGTGAGCCAAGATCACGCCACTGTACCCCAGACTGGGTGACAGAGCCAGACCCTGTCTTAAAAGTAAACAAATAAAAAGTAAAAAGCCAATCTCAAAAGGTCGTACACTATAGGCTTCCATTTATATAACATTCTCAAAAATGACAAAAAATTATAAAGACAAAGAATAGGTAAGTGGCTGCCGGGGTTGTGATGGTGAAGAGGAGAGAGGTGGGTATGGATAACTAAAAGTGGATAAGTTGGGGAAGATCTATGTGGTAATGGCACAGCTCTGTATCTTCATTGTGGTGGTGGTTACATGAATTTACACATATGACAAAATGACATAGAACCCTACACACACCCATTGTAGGACTGTCAGTTTCCTGGTGTTAGCACAGTACTACCGTTTATAAGATGTAACCATTGGGGGAAACTAGATGGAGGGTACATGAGACTTCTCTGCAGTCTTTACAACTTCCTGTGAAACTATAGTGATTACAAAATAAAACGTTGAAAGAAATCAGTAATAGGGCTGGGTGCGGTGGCTCACGCCTGTAATCCCAGCACTTTGGGAGGCCGAGGCGGGTGGATCACCAGGTCAGGAGATCGAGACCATCCTGGCTAACACGGTGAAACCCCATCTCTACTAAAAATACAAAAAATTAGCTGGGCGTGGTGGTGGGCGCCTGTAGTCCCAGCTACTCAGGAGGCTGAGGCAGGAGAATGGTGTGAACCCGGGAGGCAGAGCTTGCAGTGAGCCAAGATCGCACCACTGCACTCCAGCCTGGGCAACAGAGCGAGACTCCATCACAAAAAAAAAGAAAAAAAAAAAGAAATCAATAATATGTAGGCTATAAAACACTTCAGCTGAGGACAATGGCTCACGCCTGTATTCCCAGCACTTTGGGAGGCTGAAGCGGGAAGATCGCTTGAGCCTGGGAGTTTAAGATCAACCTGGCCAACATGGCAAAACTCCGTCTCTACTAAAAATACAAAAATTAAGCCGGGCGCGGTGGCTCAAGCCTGTAATCCCAGCACTTTGGGAGGCTGAGACGGGCGGATCACAAGGTCAGGAGATCGAGACCATCCTGGCTAACACGGTGAAACCCCATCTCTACTAAAAAATACAAAAAGCTAGCCGGGCGAGGTGGCGGGCGCCTGTAGTCCCAGCTACTCGGGAGGCTGAGGCAGGAGAATGGCGTGAACCCGGGAGGCGGAGCTTGCAGTGAGCTGAGATCCGGCCACTGCACTCCAGCCCGGGTGACAGAGCGAGACTCCGTCTCAAAAAAAAAAAAAAAAAAAAATACAAAAATTAACCAGGCGTGGTAGTGCATGCCTGTAGTCCCAGCTACTTGGAAAACTGAGGCACAAGAATTGCTTGAACTCAGGAGGCAGTGGTTGCAGTGAGCCACGATTGCACCACTGCACTCCAGCCTGGGTGACAGAGCAAGACTCTGTCTCAAAAAAAAAAAAAAAAAAAGAGTGGCTTTTAAATGATTAGATTTTCAGTATTTGACTTTGAACTTCCTGACAGCCAAGCCATAAAGAGAAGCCATCTGGAAAGAAACAGAGCAACTCTTTATTGTATTTTTCAGATGTTAATGTCTAAAAGATACTTCCTGGGAGGTTTTGAAACTGAGGTCCTAATGAGGAAATATTCTGAAAAGTAGTTTTTCCATGTGCAGAATTGCTTTTTATGGCCAGTTCTTGCAATTCTCAATCAAAGTCTAAGAAAGGGGAACTAAAATTTATCAGACATTTACTGGATGTCAGGGGCTTTACACATATTATAGCCTTTAATTATCCCCATTTAATACATTAAAAAACTGAGCCTTGAGGAGGTCATTTATTACCCAGAAATAAATGGGAAGTCAGGTGCCAGCTCAGCTCCAACGCCCAGGTTTTTTCTTCTCCTCTCTTCTTTCCTAGCCCAACCACAGTGGCTGTTATCAGGACCTCTGTCTTGGGCTACCAGCTACAATTTGAGAACTTTGGTTCTCCAAACTTAAGTATACATAAAATCCCCTGGGAAAAATACACATTCTTGGGCCACATCCCAGTAAATTTTTTGACAGTCTGAAGCAGGACGAGGTCTCCTCATTTGCAATCGGTGCTTCAGGTATGTGGATGTCCTTCAATCTTACTCTGCATTTGGGTATCACTGGATCATTCTATCATCAGAATGTTCTGGAATTCCCAAGCCACCTGGTAAGGTGGCCAGCCATTCCAGTTTGCTCAGAACTGAGGGTTTTCCCAGAACATGAGCATTTTAATGCTAAAACCAGGAAAGTCCCAGACCAACTGGAACCACGTGGTCACCCTATCAGTTCAGGAGGTAACTGACAGTCCCAGATTGTTCTTTTATGTGTAGAAATGCTCTCTGGGCACGGTGGCTCACACTTGTAATTTTAGCAACTGAGAAGGGTGAGCCAGGAAAATCCCTTAAGGCCAGGAGTTGGAGACCAACCAGGGCAACATAGTGAGACCCCCATCTCTAAAATAAATAAATGAATAAATAAAAAGTTAGCTAGATACTTGACAGGTTGAGATGGGAGGATCTTGAGCCCAGGAATTTGAGGCTGCAGTAAGCTATGATTGTGCCACTGTACTCCAGCCTTGGCTAACAGAGCATAAAAGATGAAAGAAAGAAAAAAAGAAAAGAAAGAAACCAGCCTGACCAACATGGTGAAAACTCATCTCTAATATAAATACAAAAAAATTAGCCAGGCATGGTGGCAGGCACCTGTAATCCCAGCTACTCAGGAGGCTGAGGCAGGAGAATCGCTTGAACCCAGGAGGCAGAGGTTGCAGTGAGCCAAGATCGTGCCATTGCACTCCAGCCTGGCCAACGAGAGCGAAACTCCATCACAAAACAAAACAAAACAAAAAGAAGAAAGGAGAATAATAATGAAACATAAGAAAGAATAGAAGGGATGAACACACTGAAATGCAAAAATTAGTAAAATAGAAACTAAAAATAAATGGATTTGATCATTTTACAGATGAGGAAGTTGGAGCTCAAAGAGGTTAAATCACCTGTCCAAGTGGTGACAGTTAGCAAGGGGGTAGCAGGGCTGGGACTTGAACCTGGACATCTTAGATTCCAGAGCCTGAGTTCTTAACTATGGTGGGCTTGAGGTATAAGAACTCTTGCCGGACACGGTGGCTCATGCCTGTAATCCCAACCCTTTGGGAGGCTGAAGCGGGCGGATCACAAGGTCAGGAGTTCCAGACCAAACTGACAACATGGTGAAACCCCGTTGCTACTAAAAATACAAAAATTAGCCAGGCGTAGTGGCGCGTGACTGTAATCCCAGCTACTAATCAGGAGGCTGAGGCAGGAGAATTGCTTGAACCCAAGAGGTGGAGGTTACAGTGAGCTGAGATCAGGCCACTGCACTGAAGCCTGGGCCACAGAGCGACACTCCGTCTCAAAAAAAACCTTTCAGATGCTGACCATTCCTCTTTCTTGTGAGTTTGACAGAAAGTGCACTTTCTTTGGCTCTAGATCTCTGGTTCTAGATCTCTATTTGGCTCTAGATAGCCCACTCAGCAAGCCCCAGTACATGTGAAATGATGCTAAGGTGGGACCCCTGGAGAGGGGAGTTCACTCTGCTCAGCCAGCCTGACCTGGGAAAATAACCAGACTCTACAATTTGAAAGATTATCAACTTCCTAACTTCTTTCCTTTTTTTTTTTTTTGAGATGGAGTCTCGCTCTGTCCCTCAGGCTGGAGTGCAATGGCACGATCTCAGCTTACTGCAACCTCTGCCTCCCGGGTTCAGGCAATTCTCCTGCCTAAGCCTCCCAAGTAGCTGAGATTACAGGCACACACCACCATGCCCAGCTAATTTTTTGTATTTTTAGTAGAGACGGGGTTTCGCCATGCTGGCCAGGCTGGTCTTGAACTCCTGACCTTGTGATCCACCCACCTCGGCCTCCCAATGTGCTAGGGCTACAGGTGTGATCCACTGTGCCCAGCCTATTTCCTTTCTTTCTTTCCCTCCCTTCCTTCTTTCCCTCCTTCTCTCCCTTCCCTCCCTTTCCTTTCCTCCCCTCCCCTCCCCTCTTTTCCTCTTTTCCTTTCCTCCCTCTCTCTCTCTTTCTCTTTTCTTTCTTTTCTTTTCTTTTTTTCTCTTTTGAGACAAGAGTTTTGGTCTTGTCACCCAGGCTGGAGTGCAATGGCGCAATCTCGGTTCACTGCAACGTCTGCCTCCTGGTTTCAAGCGATTCTCTTGCCTCAGCCTCCCAAGTAGCTGGGACTACAGGTGCCTGCCACCACGCCCGGCTAATTTTTTGTATTTTTAGTAGAGACAGGGTTTCTCTATGTTGGTCAGGCTGGTCTCAAACTCTCGACCTCAGGTGATCTGCCCGCCTCAGCCTCCCAAAGTGCTGGAATTATAGGCGTGAGCCACTGCACCTGGCCTCCTTTTTTTTTTTTTTTTTTTTTTGTCTGAGACAAGATCTTTCTCTGTCGCCCAGGCTGAAAGGCAGTGGTGTGATCTCAGCCTCCTGGGCTCAAGCAATCCTCCCACCTCAGCCCCCCAACTAGTTGGGACCACAGGCGTGCACCACAATGCCCAGCTAATTTTTTTTATTATTTGTAGAGATAAGGTCTTGCTAAGTTGCCCAGGCTGGTCTTGAACTCCTGGGCTCAAGCGATTCCCAAGCCTCAGCCTCCCAAAGTGCTGAGATTACAGGCGTGAGCCACTGTGCCCAGCCAACCCGCTCTTGAGAACACCCCTTTCATTTCCTAAAAGCTCCTTTTGTAGATCTTGAATTCCCTACTTCCCCCCCTTTTGCTTCCACATAGAGCTTGCATATCTTATTTTGAAATGTTTTTTGTTAAATAAGGCAAAAATCAACCCCAGCTAGCTTAGGTTGAATGAAGTCACTTACCAAAAGACAAGTTGAGGGGTGCAGCCTGACATGGATGAGAAAGGACCAGGCAGAGGAGTGGAAACACGGGGGCTCAGGAAGATCCCATCTCTCCACTCTGCCTCTCTCCGCACACGTTGGTTCTTCTCTCTCTTGCAGATTGACTGCATCTGTGGAAAATGACGGCATCCAGGGCTCCCCTGAGTAATTGGCCTTACTTCAGTGCTACTGCGCAGACGGCATCTCCTTCAGTACTCATTCCAAATGTTCAGGGCAGGGTGAGATTTACCCAGTATGCACCAAGTCTTGCTACCGTCTCATTCCATAACAGTTGGGAGAGCAGAGTGTTTAGTACAAGCCAGAAGCTGGGGGCCCACGGCGTGGAAAGAGGGGAGAGGGAAGTTAAGGAGTCATCGTGAGCTGGGGGCGTTCCGCAATGTAGCCCCTACACATGGCCTTTCCAAACCTGCCATTCACACACCACCTTCACAACCAGCTGTGTGACCCTGTGACTTAGTTTCCTCATCTGTGGAATGAGAATGGTGAGGACAGAACAAAGTTGATGTACGTAAAAATCTTAAAACTGTGATTGGTCCCTGGGAGTGGTGGCCCACACCTGTAATCTCAGCATTTTGGGAGGCTGAGGCATGAGGATCATTTGAAGCCAGGAGTTCGAAACCAGTCTGGGCAACAAAGCAAGACTCCCATCCCTAAAGAATTAAAAAAAAGAAAAACTGTCACACAATGAAGATATAAAAAAACACTTAGTTTCATCTATAGTTTAAATAAAATAAAATAAAAACACTTAGCTATGATCTTGCTAAGAGCCTTATTTGTGTGTGTGTGTGTTTGTGTTTTGTGTGTTTTTTGTTTGTTTGTTTGTTTTTGAGATGGACTCTCTCTCACTCTGTCGCCCAGGCTGGAGTGCAGTGGTGTGAGCTCACTGCAATATCTGCCACCCGGATTCAAGTGATTCTTCTGCCTCAGCCTCCTGAGTAGCTGGGATTACAGACATGCATCACCACGCCTTGCAAATTTTAGTACTTTTAGTTGAGATGGGGTTTCACCATGTTGGCCAGGCTGGTCTTGAGCTCCTGACCTCAAGCGATCCACCCTCCTCGGCCTCCTAAAAGTGCTGGGATTACAGGCGCCTTATTGTTTTTAAATTTCCTCATGAACCATGTTAGATTATTACTATCATTTATTTTTAATAGACAGCTTCTACTTTTTTTTTTTTTTGAGACAGAGTCTCGCTCTGTTGCCCAGGCTAGAGTGCAGTGGTACAATCTCAGCTCACTACAAGCTCTGCCTCCCAGGTTCATGCCATTCTCCTGCTTCAGCCTCCCGAGTAGCTGGGACTACAGGCGCCCACCACCACCCTTGGCTAATTTTTTTTTAAATTTTTAGTAGAGACGGGGTTTCACCATGTTAGCCAGGATGGTATCAATCTCCTGACCTCGTGATCTGCCCGCCTCAGCCGCCCAAAGTGCTGGGATTATAGGCGTGAGCCACCACGCCCGGCCGACAGCTTCTACTTTAAATTAGTTTTGTAAAATCAAACTGTTAGAGGTGATGAATCAAGGCCAAAAAAAGGAAATTGTATCACTTCTGTAAATGAAAAATCAATATCATTTTCCACAAACAAAAGGTAACCACTGAAAAATATGCCGGGAAAAAAAAAAACCTAACTTCTAGTCAGGTAGCATTGCCTGCCGAAGGCCCTGATGAAGGAGAGACCAGCTCTCTTGGTTCCAAAGAAAGGTTTTCAAGTATTAGAAAGTTGTTTAAGACATATTAGCACAGTGCTGGGCGCGGTGGCTCATGCCTGTAATCTCAGCACTGTGGGAGGCCAAGGTGGGTGGATCACCTGAGGTCAGGAGTTCGAGACCATCCTGGCCAACATGGCAAAACCCAGCCCCACCAAAAATACAAAAATTAGCCGGGCGTGGTGGTGCATACCTGTAGTCCCGGCTACTCGGGAGGCTGAGGCAGGAGAATTGCTTGAACCTGGGAGGCGGAGGTTGCAGTGAACCGAGATTGTGCCACTGCACTCCAGCCTGGGCAACAGAGTGAGACTCCGTCTGAAAAAAAAAAGACTTATTAACGTTAAACTGAGGTATTCTTCTGTAAGCATAAGAGTGCATCATCATAAGGAAGGGCATTATGATCTCACTTTGGGATTCTGTGAGATTAATGCTTCCTCCTCGTATCACTAAAATCCTCTCCCATGCCATAAACAGGGAACCACTTTGTTATATCGTCAAATCTCCATTCACATTACAACAACCAGGTTTTTGTCTAGCAGGAATCACCGCTTCCTTCACCACCCCTCACCAGCACTCCACACTACCCCAGTGTGACTTCAACACCTGCTGTCTTGCTGGCTGAGTTGACTGGCCCTCAAGAACTAACACACCATGGCCAAATGGTCCACTTTGGAAAACACATGTTGGTCCGCTTCGGAAAATATTCTGGCAGCTCCTCTAAAGGCTAAACGTGGAGATAGCCCGTGACTCAGCCATTCCACTCCTGGCTGTATGCCTAAGTGAATTGAAAACAAATTCAGCTGGGCATGGTGGCTCACGCCTGTAATCCCAGCACTTTGGGAGACCCTGGTGGGCAGATCATGAGGTCAGGAAATCGAGACCATCCTGGCTAACACAGTGAAACCCCGTCTCTACTAAAAGTACAAAAAATTAGCTGGCATGATGGCGGGCACCTGTAGTCCCAGCTACTTGGGAGGCTGAGGCAGGAGAATGGCGTGAACCCAGGAGGCAGAGCTTGTAGTGAGCCAAGATCACGCCACTGCACTGCACTCCAGCCTGGGCAACAGTGCAAGACTCCGTCTCAAAAAAAAAAAAAAAAAATTCGGCTGGGCCAGTGGCTCACACCTGTAATCCCTGCACATTGGGAGGCCGAGGCGGGTGGATCATGAAGTCAAGAGTTTGCCAAGATGGTGAAACCCCATCTCTACTAAAAACTACAAAAATTAGCCAAGCATGGTGGCAGGGACCTGTAATTCCAGCTACTTGGGAGGCTGAGGCAGGAGAATCGCTTGAACCCAGGCAGTAGAGGTTGCCGTGAGCCAAGATTGTGCCACTGCACTCCAGCCTGGGCGACAGAGTCAGATTCCATCTCAAAAAAAAAAAAAGAAAACATATATTCATAGTAGCCGAAAAATGGAAATAACCCAAATGTCCATCAACAGAAGAATCAATACGTAAAATGGAAAATTATTTTGCAATAAAAAGGAATGAAGTACTCATACATGCTACAACATGGAAGAACTTTGAAACCATTATGTGGCCGGGCGCAGTGGTTCACACCAGTAATCTCAGCACTTCGGGAGGCCGAGGCAAGTGGATCACCTGAGGTCAGGAGTTCAAGACCAGCCTGGCCAACATGGTGAACCCCAGTCTCTACCAAATAAAAAAAATTAGCCAGGTGTGGTGGCGGGTGCCTGTAATCCCAGCTACTTGAGAGGCTTAGGTAGGAGAATAGCTTGAACCCAGGAGGCGGAGGTTGCAGTGAACGGAGATAACACCATTGTACTCCAGTCTGGGCAACAGGAGCGAAACTCTGTCTCAAAACAACAACAACAACAAAAAAGAAAACATTATATTTAGTGAATGAAGATCGACACAAAGGGCCGCATACTGTATAATTTCACTTATACGCAATGTGCAGAATAGGCAAATTTAAAGAAACAGAAAGTAGATTCGTGGTTTCCTAGCGTTGGAGGGGAAATGGGAGGAGAGTGTAGTGAATAAGGGGTTTCCTTTTGGGGTGATGAAAATGTTCTGAGTGAGATAGCAGTGATGGTCGCACAACTCTGTGAATATGCTAAAAATCATTGCGTTTGTACACTTTAGTGCGTCATATGGCATGAGAATTATATTTCAATAAAGATAATTTTATCTTATTTTTTTCTGTTAATCCCAACAATCTTTTATTTATTTATTTAACTAGTTTTTGGGGAACAGATGGTGTTTGGTTGCATGGAAAAGTTCTTTAGTGATGATTTCTGAAATTCTGGTGGCCCCATCACTTGAGCAATGTACACTACATTCAATGTGTAGTCTTTTATCCCTCAACCCCCTCCCACTCTTTCCCCTGAGTCTCCAAAGTCCATGATATCATTCTTATGCCTCTATAAAGCTAATTTTAAAAGTATAGAGCTAACTCATGCCTTAAAAGGAGTTGGATGATTGATGCTGCACTTCCTCAGAATGTGTAGCTAATTGCTGTCCTGCCAAACCCATTGACTCAGGACTGGGTTGTAGCCACCACTTGGATCTGTTTGTGTGTGCATGAATGCTGCCTGCAGCAACAGATTTGAATATGTGAAAAGCTTTCCCTAGGAGAACGGTCACTATGGTGCCCCCAAATACTAGCGTTTAGCATTCAGGATGGCTTAAGCCAATCCACTTCAAAAAACATGTTTCAAGCACCTACTGAGTGTCAGGCAGTGCCATAACATCTGGACATACAGCAGCAAATGGGATTGAAGGAGGGGGGTGGCTGGGCCGGGGGACACGGCCCTGATGGAGGTGACATCCAAGTAGGAGAGACACAGGTATAAACCAGGTAACACATACAGCTAAGACAGGTTAATCCTGAAAGGGATGAAAAGTGCTCCAATGGTAATGAAATAGTCTAAAGAGAGAGAGAGTCAGAGGCTACTGGAAGGGCCTTGGTTTTTTTTTTTTTTTTTTTTTTTCTGAGATGGAGTCTTGCTCTGTCGCCTAGGCTAGAGTGCAGTGGCGTGATCTTGGCTCATTGCAACCTTCTTCTCCCGGGTTCAAGCAATTCTCCTGCCTCAGCCTCCCGAGTAGCTGGGATTACAGGCTCCTGCCACCACGCCTGGCTAATTGTTGTATTTTTTAGTAGAGATGAGGTTTCATCATGTTGATCAGGCTGGTCTCGAACTCCTGACCTCGGGAAATCCACCTACCTCAGCCTCCCAAAGTGCTGGGATTACAGACATGAGCCACCTGCACCCAGCCTCCTGGTCAGTTTCTATGGCTGCAGTTCCAAAGTGTCTCTGATGGGTTCATTAACGAAGTCTTTTTTCCCTTTGACTGTAATGATCATATCTTGTTGAGGCTGAAAAGCTCTACTATCCCCTTTTTGAGCTGCTTCCCTCCAACCATTCACAGACGAGCTCACGTATGTATAAATGGACATATTTGAACGTATCTCATGTGACACATCTTCATAATCCCACTCTACACATTCAAGACAAAAACAGCAACCCCTGCTTGGGGCTGAAGTGCTTCTAGATCCTTCCTTGTCCCATAAAGCCTTCTCCCAATGGCCAATCAGCTGTCAAACCCTATTGATTATATCCCTGCGGTGCCCTGGAGTTCTTCTGCCAGTCCTACTGTCATTGACTCAGCATCTTCAGGACCTCTTACCTACATAATTTAATAGCGTCTCTTCTTCCAGTTTTTCCTGCTTCCCTGGTTAAAAACACTATGAGTCAGCCGTGATACCTCCTTCCTCCTCGCCTTGCTTGTCTAAACCATCAGCCTGCCCTGCCAATTTTGCTGCCCAAGAATCTCTCAAAACTGTTCACCCATCTTCATCTCCCCCATGGACACCCCTCCAATCTAACCTCCTACATTTGATAATTGCAGGAGCTTCCACACTGGACCCTTGACTTCCACTCTTGTGCTTATACAATCTGTCTCCCTCTTCTGCTGCCTGAGTAAACTGGTGTTTTTTTGTTTTGTTTTGTTTTGTTTTTTTCTTTTTGAGACAGGATCTCGCTCTGTCACCCAGGCTGGAGTGCGGCGGTACAATCATGGCTCCAATTCCTGGGCTCAAGTGATCCTCCTGCCATCATGTCCAGTTAATTTTTTTTTCTTTTTTGTAGAGATGAAGTCTCACTATGTTGACCAAGCTGGTCTCAAACTCCTGGGCTCAAGTGATCCTCCTGCCTCAGCCTCCCAAGGCACTGGAATTACAGGTGTGAGCAACCACGCCCAGCGCTACTTGTTCTTATCTAAAGACATCTGTGTGTTTTCCTCATGTTGGCTCACTTTTCCCCCATCTATTCACCCTGAATTTTTTTTGCCTCTAATTCATTCTTTAAAGTCTATCTCTTCTTTCAATTTCAAAAAGTATAAAGTTTTAGAAGCCAGAAATCTAGGGCCACTTTTTTTCTTTTTGAGGCAAAGTCTTGCTCTGTTACCCAGGCTGGAGTGCAGTGGTGTGATCTCAGTTCACTGCAACCTCCACCTCCCGGGTTCAAGTGATTCTCCTGCGTCAGATTCCCAAGAAGCTGGGACTACAGACGCGTGCCACCATGCCCGGCTAATTTTTTGTATTTTTTTTAGTAGAAACAGGGTTTCACCGTATTAGCCAGGATGATCTCAATCTCCTGACCTCGTGATCTGCCCACCTAGGCCTCCCAAAGTGCTGGGATACAGGCATGAGCCACTGCGCCCATATAGAGCCTCTTTGAAAAAAATGTTTTTTCTAATTGTTAAATTTGTCAACTTAAAAAAAAAAATTCAATCATCACCAAAAAAATAAGAAAAAAAGAAAATTCAATTATCGGGCAAAGCTATTGAGCTTAATAAGACAGACCGCAGTTTCTGCCTGTGTTTTACCTGGATCTTCTCATTTGATCCCCATCAAATCTTTAAGTGGGTCACTGTCATTATCCCGATTTTCCGGACTGGGAAACTGAGTCTCAGGAAAGTGAAACAACCTGTACACATCCACATGATTTGTTAGGGGCAGAGTTGAGATTCAAACAGACACAGACTAGCTCCAGAGTTTAAATGCTTAGAAACAAAGCTGGGCATATTAGCTCACGCCTGTAATCCCAGCACTTTGGGAGGCCAAGGTAGGTGGATCACTTGAGCTCAGGAGTTTGAGACCAGCCCGACCAACATGGTGAAACCCTATCTCTACTAAAAATACAAAAATTAGCTGGGCATGGTGGTACGTACCTGTAGTCCCAGCTACTTGGGAGGCTGAGGCACGAGAATCATTTGAATCTGGGAGGCGGAGGTTGCAATGAGCCAAGATCATGCCAGCCTGGGCAACAGAGCAAGACTCCATCTCAATAATAATAATAATAATAATAATAATAATAATAGCCAAGCACAGTGGTTTATGCCTGTAATCCCAGCACTTTGGGAGGCTGAGGAGGACGGATTACTTGAGGTCAGGAGTTCAAGACCAGCCTGACTAACATGGAGAAACCCTGTCTCTATTAAAAATACAAAATTTGGCCAGGCACAGTGGCTCACGCTTGTAATCCCAGCACTTTGGGAGGCCGAGGCGGGCGGATCACGAGGTCAAGAGATCGAGACCACCCTGGCCAACATGGTGAATGAAACCCTGTCTCTACTAAAAATACAAAAATTAGCTGGGCATGGTGGCACACACCTGTAGTTCCAGCTACTCAGGAGGCTGAGACTGGAGAATTGCTTGATCCCGGGATGCAGAGGTTGCAGTGAGCTGAGATGGAGCCACTCCACTCCAGCCTGGTGACAGAGCTAGACTCTCTCTCAAAAAAAAAAAAAAAAAAAAAAAAAAATTAGCTGGGTGTGGTGGTACATGCCTGTAATTCCAGCTACTCGGGAGGCTGAGGCAGGAGACTCACTTGAACCCGGGAGGTAGAGATTGTAGTGAGCCAAGATCACACCATTGCACTCCAGTCTGGGCAGCAAGAGCAAAACTCCATCTCAAAAAAAAAAAAAAAAAACAACGACCAGGCCCAGTGGCTCACGCCTGTAATCCCAACACTTTGGGAGGCCGAAGCAGGTGGATCACAAGGTCAGGAGTTTGAGACCAGCCTGGCCAATATGGTGAAACCCCGTCTCTACTAAAAATACAAAAATTAGCTGGGCGTGGTGGTGTGCACCTGTAGTCCCAGCTGCTCAGGAGGTTGAAGCAGGAGAATTGCTTGAACCCAGGAGGCAGAGGTTGCAGTGAGTCAAGATCGTGCCACTGCACTCCAGCCTGGGCTACAGAGCAAGACTGAGTCTCAAAAACCAAACAACAACAACAACAAAAAAAAAAAAAAAAAAAAAAACAAGAAGCAGGTGAGTCTTTTTTTATTTGGAAACCAAAATAAACTGAATCAAATCAAAAGGCGTCACACTTGTAGTATTATTTGAGGGACAGGAACAGATGTGAGTCACGTAAGTCAAATAAGGCACTAAGCCCTGTGAATGCCTTCACCTTCTTGGTTTTCTTCTCAATTCAACAGGACTCCTAGAATGAAAGTTGTTGTAAGTGTTTGGTTTTTGGTTTTCTTTCCTTCTCTCTGTCGCCCAGGCTGGAGTGCAGCAATGTCACCACAGCTCACTACAGCCTCAAACCTCTGGGCTTAAGCAATCCTCCAGCCTCTGCCTCCCCAATAGCTGGGAGTACAGGTGTGCACCATGATGCACAGTTAATTTTTTTGTTTTTTTTATTTTTGTACGGACAGTCTTGATATGTTGGTCAAGCTGGTTTGGTACTCTTGGCTTCAAGCCAATTTTCCCACCTCAGTCTCCCAAAGTGCTGGGATTCTATGTGTCAGTCACCACACCCAGCAGTTCTAAGTGATCTTGATTTGCAATCAGACAGATCTAGTTTTATAACCAGCACCACCATTCAATAGCTGTATGTCCTTGGGCAAGTTACTTAATCTCTCTGGGCCCTTCTCATGAGTAATACATGGATAATAATATCATCTCCTTGGATGTTTCTCTGGATTAAAGGAGACAATCTAGGCTGGATATGGCGGCCCATGCCTTTATTCCTAGCACTGTGAGAGGCCAAGGTGGGAGAATCACTGAGCCCAGGAATTCAAGACCAGCCTGGGCAACATCGTGAGATCCCGTCTCTATTTTTTAAAGTAGAAAAAAAATTCAGAGAATCTATTTAGAGTTCTTAGCATAGAACCTCAATAAATGTTAAAAATAAAGCAATAATTGTTTAAACTGGTTTTCATCAGCTCGGTATTTACAGCACCTGTTGCAGAGCCTGGCACTTTTAAATACTGGGTGTTTAAAAAGACACTTGGGAATTTATTTTCATGTTTAAGCTGAAATACATGAATACATGTCATGCAATCAGGCTCAATTATAATATTTAGGTTTTTTTCTTTTTTTCCCATCCCCACTCCCCTATATTTAGATTTTTCAAATACAGTGTATTAATAAATTACTATGAAAGGAAATCAGCTTGTCCCAAAATTATATAGGAAATAATGCATATCCTACAAATAACAAACCAGTTCATTTCTTTTGGAAGGAAAGAAGGAAGAGAGGAAGGAAAGAAGGTAGAGAGGGAAGAAGAGAAGGTCACAGCATTTTCCCACAGAAAGAAAAAGAAATCTCACAAATTGGTATAATGAGAAAGCTCAAACACTCCATAGGCAATAGTATGAAATGACAAGTATAATTTCAGTTCTAATATTACCATAATATGGTTTTCAAAGAACTTCATTCCTTTTTAATCAAATAATTACGGGAATAATATACCAGTTGACACAAAAAACTGTAAAAGTATTTTATTAGAGAAGACTAATAAGAAAATGTAACATTTCTTTTAGCATTTAAAGGCCCCACAGTTTGGGAGGTTTTATTTAGCGCAAAGAGAGAAAACTTTGAGTTCTCTTTTGAGTTAACAATCCATATTATTTTTATTTTATTTTATTTTATTTTATTTTATTTTATTTTATTTTATTTTATTTTGAGACAGAGTCTTGCTCCTAGCCCAGGCTGGAGTGCAATGGCATGATCTTGGCTCACCACAGCCTCTGCCTTCTGAGTTTCAGTGATTCTCCTTTCTCAGCCTCCTGAGTAGCTGGGATTACAGGCGCGCATCACTACACCTGGCTAATTTTTTTGTGATTTTAGTAGAGATGGGGTTTCACCATATTGGAGGCTGGTCTCAAACTCCTGACCTCAGGTGATCTGCCCGCCTCAGCCCCCCAAAGTGTTAGGATTACAGGCGTGAGCCACCACACCCGGCCATATTATTATTATTATTACTATTATTGTATTTTTTGAGACAGAGTTTTGCTCTTGTTGCCCAGGCTGGAGTACCGTGGCATGATCTCGGCTCACTGCAACCTCTGCCTCCTGGGTTCAAGCGATTCTCCTGCCTCAGCCTTCTGCGTAGCTGGGATTACAAGTGCCCGCCACCACGCCCGGCTAATTTTTGTATTTTTTTTAGTAGAGATGGGATTTCACCATGTTGGCCAGGCTGGTGTAGAACTCCTGACCTCAGGCTATCCACCCACCTCGGCCTCCCAAAGTGCTAGGAATACAGGCGTGAGCCACAGTGCCCGGGCTGGGCCATATTATTTTTAAACAATCACAATTCAGCAGCCCACAGATATTCAGATTGTGAACTGCCTTGGGCTGAGTAGCTGGTAAAGGTGAAATTCACGTTTCTGAATTCTGACCTGGTAAACCAGCTTCCTCAGACCTTGTAATGAATAAGATGGGTGCCCCCAACTGCAGCCGAAGTGACAGCTTCCTCCACCCACAGGCCACTTGCTTCCCGCTGTGAGGAACCACAGGCCACACTCTCCTCCCTACCCCCACCAGACACATATCAAGCCATCTTTGGTAGCTGTAGGAACTTTCTGCAGAGTCAGTCTGCCTCACTTTTGGAGACTCTAATCACATTCAGTATTATTCAGAGTTGGATTCTGACATGATCAGTAGATGAATCAAGATCAAAATACTTTCTGAATTAGTACTAAAGCACTCAAGATAATAACCCACTGTTTTCCGAAAGAAATCTGCACAGCTGGGGCTCAACTTTTTCTTGTTTTGTTTTGTTTTGTCTCTTGTTTGTTTAAAATAGATGGAGAATGTATGCAAATAGGCAAAATTCTAAACTTACTGGTCATAAGTAAGGCCCTCTAGTTACTAAGCAACACTAGACATTTCAAAAATTGGCTGCATTTACAGAATGCTTTCCTCATCTGTAAAATGTGGGTAAAATCAGAACCTGTCACACTGGGTCATTGTGAAGGTTAAATGAATTAATACCTGCTCAATAAATATTATTTTTTCAAGTGTTCAGTCTTCCTGGGGGGTGGTCTGTCTTAGGTGTCACAATGTCTAATCAGGGTCAGCTACATAATTTGTAAGGTCCAGTGCAAAATGAAAACACATGGCTTCTTGTTCAAAAAATTATTAAAAATTTCAAAGTGGCCGGGTGCGGTAGTGCATGCGTGCAGTCCCAGCACTTTGGGAGGCTGAGGAGGGAAGATTGCTTCAGCCCAGACATTTGAGACCAGCCGCTTCTGAGCACACAGCCCTAAGCAACTGCTGCCCAAGATACACACCCATGAGGCTGGCCCTGTGTCTAGCAATTCCATAACTTAGGCTTGAGAATACTGAGGACCACACATTTCGTTTACTCACCTAGCATAGACATTAAACAAACAACACTTCACTAAGTCTCCTGAACAAGTCACCCACTCCTGTAAACCTATGGGGGATAAAATCTAGGGATTATGCTGTAAAACCAAGTGTCCTTATCTTGGAAGTCTAGGGAATCCATCAACTTGGAGAATATGAATGAAACTCCTGTAATTGTGCACCTAATCTGTTTGTGTGTCTTTTCCTGGGGAAACGCTCCATGAAGAATCCGTGAATCCAAACTCAGGGAGTTGGAACTGCTCTACCAGCCTTTACATTCCTAAAATGGACCAAGGGCAGGGACTCACGCCTGTAATTTCAGCACTTGGGGAGGCTGAGGTGGGACGATCACTTGAGCTCAGGAGTTTGGGACCAGCCTGGATACCATAGTGAGACCCCTGTCTCTACCAAAACTACAAAAAAATTAGCCAGGTGTGGTGGCACGTGCCTATAGTCCCAGCTACTCAAGAGGCTGAGGTGGGAGATGGCTTGAGCCTGGGAAGCAGGGGTTGCAGTGAGCCGAGAGTGTGCCACTGCACTCTAGCTTGGGTGATCCAGCAAGACCCTGCCTCCAAAAAAAACCAAAACAAAACACTTATTTATTATTTATTTTTGCATCAGGGTCTCTCTCTGTCACCCAGGCTGGATGGCAATGGCATGGTCTTGGCTCACTGCAACCTCCACCTCCTGTGTTCAAGCAATTCTTCTGCCTCAGCCTCCCAAGTAGCTGGGATTACAGGTGCCCACCACCACATCTGGCTAATTTTTATATTTTTAGTAGACACAGGGCTTCACCATGTTGGCCAGGCTGGTCTCAACTTCCTGACCTCAGGTGATCCACCCACTTCGGCCTCCCAAAGTGCTGGGATTACAGGCGTGAACCACCACGCCCAGCCCAAGAAAATCCTTATATGAATTCTTAAGATATTCTGTAGGCCAGGGTTGAAAAAAGATAGATCAGTCAATCAATCAATTAATCAATCCCTAAGATCGACCGGGCGCGGTGGCTCACGCCTGTAATCCCAGCACTTGGGAGGCCGAGGCAGGCAGATCACGAGGTCAGGAGATTGAGATCATCCTGGCTAACACGGTAAAACTCCGTCTCTACTAAAAATACAAAAAAATTTAGCCAGGCATGGTGGTGGGCACCTGTAGTCCCAGCTACTCGGGAGGCTGAGGAAGGACAATGGTGTGAACCCGGGAGGCAGAGCTTGCAGTGAGCCGAGATCGCGCCACTGCACTCCAGTCTGGGTGACAGAGCAAAACTCTGTCTCAAAAAAAAAAAAAAAAAGATCCCTAAGATCTTTGTATTCCCCATTGTTTAGCATAGGTGTCACATCTAGTGGACAATCAGTAATGCCAGTGAGCAAAGGTAGGTAGGAATGAATGCCAAATAGGTAGGGAACAAATGGTATTAAGTCCCTCATTAGTACAATGGTAAGAAAACAGAAGAAAGAAAAATCGAGTTAAGCATCAAGGCTGCTAACGTTCAAATCCCAGCTCCACTGTCACTGCCATGTGAATTTACATGGTCACTTCATGTTGTTAAGCCTCTGTTTTCTCATCTGTGAAATGGGAATAAATAATGCCTCCTTCACTAAGCTGCTCTGGGGATTAAATAAGCTAATCACTGAGCACCGTGCTAGGTATATTGTGAGTCTCAACTTCTGCTAGATCTCTCTTTTTTTTTTTGAGACGGAGTCTTGCTCTGTCATCCAGGCTGTAATGCAGTGGCTCAATCTCGGCTCACTACAACCTCCACCTCCGAAGTTCATCTGTCACCCAGGCTGCAGTGCAGTGGTACAATCTTGGCTCACTGCAACCTCCACCTCCCGTGTTCAAGCAATTCTCCTGCCTCAGCCTCCCAAGTAGCTAGGATTACAGGTGCACGCCACCATGTCCAGCTAATTTTTGTATTTTTAATAGAGATGGGGTTTCACCATGTTAGTCAGACTGGTCTCAAACTCCTAACCACATGATCTGCCCGCCTCGGCCTCCCAAAGTGCTGGGATTACAACTGTGAACCACTGCACCCAGCCTAATTTTCATATTTTTAGTGGAGACAGGGTTTCACCGTGTAGCCCAGGCTGGTGTCAAACTCCTGAGCTCAATCAATCTACCCACCCCAGCCTCCTAAAGTGCTGGGATTACAGGTGTGAGCCACTGTGCCTGGCCACATATGTTTCTTGTGTTTAATTTTGTACAACTTCAAGCCAATCTGTAAAAGAACAGTAAAGAACTTTGCAGCTCTTAAATTATATGGTATGGCCTTTATCATACAGTATATAAAGAAACAATAGTATATATATTTTTGGGGACAGAATCTTACTCTGTCACCCAGGCTGGAGTAAGTAGCTGGGACTACAGGTGCAATGTTCAGCTAAATTGTTTTTAGTTTTTATAGAGATGGGGTCTCACTATATTGCCCAGGCTGCAATAGTTTTTTATAAAAGTAACTCTTGGCCGGGCGTGGTGGCTCAAGCCTGTAATCCCAGCACTTTGGGAGGCCGAGACGGGCGGATCATGAGGTCAGGAGATCGAGACCATCCTGGCTAACCCGGTGAAACCCCGTCTCTACTAAAAAATACAAAAAACTAGCCGGGCGAGGTGGCGGGCGCCTGTAGTCCCAGCTACTCGGGAGGCTGAGGCAGGAGAATGGCGTAAACCCGGGAGGCCGAGCTTGCAGTGAGCTGAGATCCGGCCACTGCACTCCAGCCTGGGCGACATAGCGAGACTCCGTCTCAAAAAAAAAAAAAAAAAAAAAAGTAACTCTTTTTGGTCAGGCACAGTGGCTCATCCCTATAATCCCGGCACTTTGGAAGGCTGAGGCAGGCAAATTGCTTGAGGTTAGGAGTTCAAGACCAGCCTGGCAAAATGTCAAAACCCAGTCTCTACTAAAAATACAAAAATTAGCCAGGTGTGGTGGTGCGCACCTGTAGTCCCACCTATTCGGGAGGCTGAAGCAAGAGAATCACTTGAACCCAGGAAGCAGAGGCTGCAGTGAGCCGGGATTGCGCCACTGCACTCCAGCCTGGGAAACAGAAAGAGACTCTGTCTCAAAAAAAAAAAAAAAAAAAAAAAAAAAATTAACCAGGCATGGCATGCACCTGTGGTCCCAGCTACTTGTGAGGCTGAGCCCAGGAGGTCACAGCTGCCGTTAAGCCATGATCGTGCCACTGCACACAAAACAAAACAAAAAGAAGCCAAAAAGGAATAGCTAAAATAAGATTTTCTGACATTTCTGCAAATTTGGTGTGTTTTCATTATCTCTCTCTTTTTTTTTTTTTTTTTTTTTTTTTGTAGAGACAGGGGTCTCAATATGTTGCCCAGGCTGGCCTTGAACTCCTGGTCTCAAACAATCTTCCTGCCTTGGCCTTTCAAAGCGCTGGGATTATAGGCATGAGCCACTATGCCCAGACTCATTCTCGTTATCTCTTTTTTTTTTTTGAGACGAAGTCTTGCTCTTGTCCCCCAGACTGGAGTATAATGGCATGATCTAGACTCACTGCAACGTCCACCTCCCAGGTTCAAGCGATTCTCCTGCCTCATCCTCCCAAGTAGCTGGGATTACAGGCGCCTGTCACCACGCCTGGCTAATTTTTGTATTTTTAGTAGAGACGGGATTTCACCATGTTGGCCAGGTTTGTCTCGAACTCCTGACCTCAGGTGATCCACCCGCCTCAGCCTCCCAAAGTGCTGGGATTACAGGTGTGAGCCTCCCCACCTGGCCTCTCATAATCTCTTAATGCTCTTTCCCCCGCCCTTTTTTTTTTTTTTTTTTAAACAGAGTCTCACTCTGTCATCCAAGCTGCAATACAGTGGCAAGATCATGTCTCACTGCAGCCTTCTGGGCTCAAGGGATCTGCCTGCCTCAGTCTCCCAAATAGCTGGGCCTACAAATGAGCACCTCCATGCCCAGCTAATTCTTAAAAATTTTTTGTAGAGACAAGGTCTTTCTGTGGTGCCAGGCTGGTCTCGAGCTCCTGGGCTCTAGCAGTTCCCCTGCCTTAGCCTCCTAAAGTGTTGGTATTATAGGCATGAGCCACTGCACCTGGTCCCTTCTTCTTTACACATGAAAATCAGCAGTTACTGGCCGGGCGCGGTGGCTCACGCCTGTAATCCCAGCACTTTGGGAGGCCGAGGCGGGCAGATCACAAGGTCAGGAGATCGAGACCATGGTGAAACCCCGTTTCTACTAAAAATACAAAAAATTAGCCGGGCGCGGTGGCGGGCGCCTGTAGTCCCAGCTACTCAGGAGGCTGAGGCAGGAGAATGGCATGAACCCGGGAGGCGGAGCTTGCAGTGAGCCGAGATTGCGCCACTGCACTCCAGCCTGGGCGACAGAGCGAGACTCTGTCTCAAAAAAAAAAAAAAAGAAAAAGAAAAAAAAAAAAGAAAATCAGCAGTTACTTGCTATTACCAGCGTAGCTTCATTCCTCCAAACCTGAGTTTATCGTGCTTTCCATAAAATACTTTTCCACGCCGCACGCAGTGGCTCATGCCTGTAATCCCAGCACTTTGGGAGGCCGAGGCGGGCGGATCATGAGGTCAGGAGATCGTGATCATCCTGACTAACAAGGTGAAACCCTGTCTCTATTAAAATCACAAAAATTAGCCACAGTGGTGGCACGCACCTGTAGTCCCAGCTACTCAGGCGGCCGAGGCAGGAGAATTGCTTGAACCCAGGAGGAGGAGGAGGTTACAATGAGTTGAGATTGCACCACTGCACTCCAGCCCAGGCAACAGAGCAAGACTCCCGTCTAAAAAAATAAATAATTAAGTCCAACTTCCAACTTCCAGGCCAGGTGTGGTAGCTCATGCCTGCAATCCCAGCACTTTGGGAGGCTGAGGTGGGCAGATCATTTGAAGTCAGGAGTTCAAGACCAGCCTGGCCAACATGGCAAAACCCCGTTTCTACTACAAATACAAAAATTAGCTGGGTGTGGTGGTGTGCACCTGGAATCCCAGCTACTTGGGAGGCACGAGAATCGCTTGAACCTGGGACGCATAGGTTGCAGTGCACTCCAGCCTGGGCGACAGAGCAAGACTCACTCTCAATAAAAAAAAAGAAAAAGAAAAAGAAAAGAAAAGAAAATAATTTTGTCCAACTTCCAAACGCTGTTTTCTATAGCATAGGAACATTTTCCAGGTAGCTGGATCCACAGGCAAGCCATTCTACTTTAAGTTATTAACAAACACACAAAAGCCAACTCATCAAAATAGAAGCTATGGAAGTGATTTTAAGCATAACTGTGACCACATACTAGACAACTTCTAAGACCTAGCTTTAGCCAGGTGTAGCTAAATGTTCTATGTACACTATCGCCTGTTATCTTTGCAACAGCCAGATGGAATTAATTCTTTTCCTTTTTTTTTTTGAGATGGAGTTTCGCTCTTGTTGCCCAGGCTGGAGTGCAACGGTGCAATCTCCGCTCACCGCAAACTCCGTATCCTGGGTTCAAGCGATTCTCCTGCCTCAGCCTCCAGAGGAGCTGGGATTACAGGCATGTGCCACTACGCCCGGCTAATTTTGTATTTTTAGTAGAGATGGGGTTTTTCCATGTTGGTCAGGCTGGTCTGAAACTCCCGACCTCAGTTGATCCACCTGCCTTGGCCTCCCAAAGTGCTGGGATTACATGTGTGAGTCACCACCCCCGGCCGGAATGAATTTTTATTAAACCCATTTTATAGCTGAGGGAACAAGGGTGCAAAGCAAAAGCTTGATGAATTTGTTCAGGGTCTTAAAGAGTGGAGCAGATCAGCCCAACAACTGAGCAGTAACTCTGAGTCATGCACAATTCCTGGAAATGGGGGCAAAGCAAAAGTCCACTCCCAATTATTTTTTTTTCCCCAATTCTTTTTTTTTTTTTTTTTTTTTTAGACAGAATCTGGCTCTGTCACCCAGGCTGTAGTGCAATGGCACGATCTCGACTCACTGCAACCTCTCCCTCCAGGGTTCAAGTGATTCTCTTGTCTCACCCTCCCGAGTAGCTGGGATTACAGGGGCCTGCCACCAAGCCCGGCTAATTTTTGTATTTATGGTAGAGATCGCGTTTCACCATGTTGGCCAGGCTGGTCTCCAACTCTTGACCTCAGGTGATCTGCCCACCTCAGCCTCCCAAAGTGCTGGGATTACAGGCGTGAGCCACCACACCAGCTCCCAATTCTTTTTTTCTGCAACATCTATTGTCTGTATTACTGTTTTTGCCACAGCGCCAACCTTGGCATTGGCGTTGTGATTCTCATCTAGTCTCTTCTCTTTCCTTCCTCAAGAGGTGATATATTTATGTGCCCACCTCCTATAGTCACCTAACCTCTGAGCAATGGGTGATTTATGGAGAGAAATTCCACACTCATTCCCTAAACAATCCACGCCTTGCATTCAGTATTCCATCACTTTCAAGCCAGGACAGCACTATTTATTTCTTTTTTATCATCCGTAATCTGTTTTTCAGTGTCTGCATTATCATCTGCTAAATATAGTCTAATGTGCTATTTGTTTTAGTTCTCGGTGCCAAGAACTGGATGTGTCCCTTTGCCCCCACCTCAGGAATTTCCCAAATAAATCGTAAATCATAAAATAGAGGACAATTGAAGTTAAAAGCCAGGCCAGGCTGGGTGCAACGCCTCACTCCTGTAATCCCAGCACTTTGGGAGGCCAAAGTGAGCGGATCACTTGAGGTCAGGTGTTCGAGACCAGCCTGGCCAAGATGGCGAAACCCTGACTCCCTTTAACCTGGGAGGCAGAGGTTGCAGTGAGCTGAGATCATGCCACTGCTCTCCAGCCTGGGTGACAGAGCAAGACTGTCTCAAAAAAAAAAAAAGTTAAGAACCAATCCCAAAGATCCAGAAAGAAGCAGCCTAGGTAAACATTTGTTTATGTGTCCCCTGTATTCTCTTCCCATCCTAATCCCATAATTTCTCCTGATAGGAAACATGCAGTGATTAATAAAGGCGCCTCCTTGAGCACTGATTTATTTTTGTCTCTGAAGGAATTAGAAGTCAGATAGTCTTTTGATTATCTCGCCCTGGCCTGAGGCTGCTCATTCATCAGTCCTTCCCTCAAAGGATCTCTCTTTCACCTCTTCAAAAGCCAACCCCTTCCTTTCATTTTGGAAGCCTTCAGTCAAAAAGGACTATAAGTTTGTGACTGGGGAGGTCTCCCTGCTCCTTCTCCTAAGAGGCATGGAAGCAGCCAGCAGCCTGGTCTGAAATCAGAACTCTTTCTGATTCAGGATTCTCTTTCTCATTCAGGAGAAAGCCATTCCAGCTGCTACATGAAAGATATTTACTGAAAACTGCTTTGTGTATCACAGCTGTTGGTGTATTACGACACCCTCCCAGATCTGCATGAGACTCCAAGTCAGCTTGGAGACCACTAACGTTCCGTACCTCAGCCGTGAGGACAGAAGCCTGGTGTGTAAGAATTTCAAGGTAAACAAGTGTTTGAAAACCAGTCTCAAATTGGCCTTCCGGGAGCGGTTAAAGTGACTGTACATTTTTGAGCTTGGCATTAGATTTTTTTCTTCCTCAAATGAACATTTAAATTGCCCCCTCTGCCATTGTATTGTAAGCACTATAATTAGCATGATTTAAACAATGCAGCCACAACTAAACCAGATTATTTTTCGGGACTTAATCTAGAAAGAACAAAGAAACCTATTCAATTTGCCCCGAAATCCAATTTGATACATAAACATGAATAGGGGAAAGTCAACATTCTGGGTAACTTTAACACAATTATATGATTTTAAAAGTACAGTACTCTAGAAAAAGACAAATGTCTTTAAAAAAAATGACATACGTAAACTCACACTTGCCACTATTCTCACTTAGGGGCCTTTCTCATTCAGGAAAAAGCCATTCCAGCTGCTACATGAAAGATATTTATTGAAAACTGCTTTGTGTATCACAGCTGTTTGTGTATTACGCCACCCTCCCAGACGCAGTGACCTCTAAACTGGTTTATTTAATCAAGATATAAATAAAAATAAAACAAAATATAGCCCAGAATTCAAAATGCCAAACTTGCAAGAGCAGATCATGTTAGAATCAAAATCAGGAATGTTTCTACCTCTTCAGGCTATTTGCAACAGGACTCCAAAAAAGCTAGTCTGTTGAAAACAGACTTCTCCTCCCCCTCCTTTGTCATTTTGTTTTGGTAGGGCCAAGTGTGTATCTCTTTTTCTTAATGTTGCAATTGTTAAAATAAAAATTCATTTGACACAATCCAATTTTAGGTTTGTTTACCATTATTTTTAAAATATCCAATATGTTCAAGCTCTCTCTGCAACCTTTGCTTTCTGTGTAAGGCTATTAATTATATTCTTGTTCTTGCTGCTATAAGCTGCCCTTGTCGGCAGAGATTCAAGAGAGATGTGAAAGAGTGAGCATATTTATCAAAAGAGGAAAAAAATAAAGAAAATAAAGACAGCACGAGAGCATATTGGATACATAAACTGTTCTTCCTGAAAAGATAAATGATTTGGTAATGAATAGATCCTTTAGGCCATAAAAAATCCATTTATTTTCTTTTGAATTTGAATAGAAGAGATTTGCATTTTTTTCCTGCGCAGTTACCCTTAAATTAAAATGCAGAGCATGAGGCTAGCATACAATCAAACTAAATAATAACTGGGGCATACTGTATTATTCATAAAAACAAAATTAACAGTTTGGGGAAGGAAAGCATTGTGGTAAGAAAATGTACATTGACACCAAACACCTACTGTCAGAAGGAAAAATAAAGCGATGTAGACTACTTACGAATTGGTAATTGAAGTTTGGCATTTTATTTGGGGATGGGGAACAAGGGTCAAGGCGTTTATCTTGTATGGAATCTGCAAAGTTGAAAATGTCTGCTTTTCTGATAGCAGAGTGCTAAGAACATTTCTCTGTATTTTGATGTCTAATTATACAGAGAAAGACAGTCAACGGTATTTTTTTTTTTTTTCTCAAAGCAGAGTAGAATCAAGATTTTTTTTTTCCCCCAAAAAAACATACCACAAGTGCATGTCTTTCTGTAGCTGGTCTGACAGGCACGATTGGCCCAGAACAGGAAGGTTGAGCAACAGCCCTGCTAATCTTCATGCCTCTTCCTTTCTGTCAGCCTTCCCTTCCCCCACCCCGCACACACAGGAGAAAGTATTCCGATGTCTTTGATCGCCATCAACCCTACAGTAGAGTTGGCTGAGAGATGGGTCTCTCGAGAGAGTTGTTCCTGCTACTCTGGTGACGACAAAGAACAAAGCCCAGGCCATGCTGAGGAGCAGTGAAAATTTGGGAGAGAGACAGCAAGAAAATTTTTTTGAATTGAGGCAATAATCTAAGATCTTCAATGTACACACACCAAACTTAAAAAGAGAAACAGGTTGTGGCAAAGTCAAAATGCCTTCTGGGGTCCAGGCAGGTGGCAAAAGAGAGGCCGGCCGCCAGGTGGGGGCCGTGGCAATCAAAGGGGAGGGGGCAGGTGTCCCTTGCCCACAGCCCCTCTATGGCCATGAGGCTTGGAGTTTGGACTTGGTGTGGCCAGAGCTCACATTTTGTTAAGGAAAGCCAGAGATCCCAATTTTTATGTAGAAGCTTTAGAAATGTTGGCAACTATTTCAAAATGTTTGAATACCATCTGAGCCAAAGAAAACATGACTGTAGCAAAGCCAACACTTGTCCACCAGTTTCCTATCTCTCCTTAGGAAGAACATAAAAGTGCAGAAAAGGATTATTTAAAACATACTGGACTTACACCATCGATTACCTATTAATAGCTCCTAAACAACTGGTTGATTAGACAAACTGACTGATAGGACAGACACTTTACTTTTTAACTTTGTAATATGCCGTTTATTCATTCAACTTTTTTTTTTTTTTTTGAGACAGAGTCTCCCTCTGTCACCCAGGCTGGGGTGCAGTGGAGTGCAGCGCCAGGATTTCAATTCACTGCAACCTCTGCCTCCTGAATTCAAGCAATTCTCGTGCTTAAGCCTCCTGAGGTAGCTGGGATTACAGGCGTGCGCCACCGCACCCAGCTAATTTTTGTAATTTTAGTAGAGACATGTTTTCGCCATGTTGGACAGGCTATTCTTGAACTCCTGGCCTCATGTGATCCATCCACCTCAGCCTCCCAAAGCAGCAGGCTTACAAGTGTGAGCCGCCACACCCAGCCTCAACTATTTTTTTTTTTAATTGAATGTCTACTGTGTACTGGAAACTCGGCATTGCATAGAAGGCTGTTTTCCAGAGGGAAATACACCATCAGAAACCCATTATTTGGGGCATACATAGTCAATAATGCCAAGAATTTGAAAGGGAGAAATTTGAAAGGCAGTCTTACCTCTTATATTATTAATAGTGGGTCGCTTATTATATGTTAAGTAATTAAATCTTTGATTTAATGGATTTACATATATTTAAAGGGACTCATAAGAATTTCTCAAGAGCTATTTGTATTACAATGTTGAACCCAAATTTTGCCTTCATGCTGCTTAAAACATTGGCTAATTCCCTGAAAGGGGTATTCACATTTATCTTTCGGCATTGGAAAATTGACTAGCTTACTGTATTGTAGGCATTTTTCTTTTTTTCTTTTTTTTTTTTTTTTTGAGACGGAGTCTCGCTCTGTCGCCCAGGCTGGAGTGCAGTGGCGCAATCTCGGCTCACTGCAAGCTCCGCCTCCCGGGTTCACGCCATTCTCCTGCCTCAGCCTCCCGAGTAGCTGGGACTACAGGCGCCCGCCCCTGCGCCCGGCTAATTTTTTCTATTTTTAGTAGAGACGGGGTTTCACCATGGTCTCGATCTCCTGACCTTGTGATCCGCCCACCTCGGCCTCCCAAAGTGCTGGGATTACAGGCGAGAGCCACCACGCCCGGCCGGCATTTTTCTTTTCTCTAAAGTGATCCATTTCACAATACAACTAAGCATTTTTCCTTGAATACATTAAAGTGGAGATCTCAAGATAGTGAAGTGGTCTCATAAATGGTTAAAAAAGTGCAGATATGGGGCCAGGCACAGTTGCTCACGCCTGTAATCCCAGCACTTTGGGAGGCCGAGGCAGGCAGATCACAAGGTCAGGAGATCGAGACCATCCTGGCTAACACGGTGAAATCCCATCTCTACTAAAAATACAAAAAACTAGCCTGGCATTGGTGGCGGGCGCCTGTAGTCCCAGCTAGTCAGGAGGCTGAGACAGGAGAATGGCGTGAACCCAGGAGGTGGAGGTTGCAGTGAGTCGAGATCGCACCGCGCACTCCAGCCTGGGAAATAGAGCGAGACTCTGTCTCAAAAAAAAAAAAAAAGTGCAGATATGGGCCGGGCACTGTGGTTCACGCCTGTAATCCCAGCACTTTGGGAGGCCAAGACGTGCGGATCACCTGAGGTCAGGAGTTCAAGGCCAGCCTGGCCAACATAGCGAAAACCCGTCTCCACTAAAGATACAAAAATTAGCCAGGTGTGGTGGCGTGTGCCTGTAATCTCAGGTACTCAGGAGGCTGAGGCAGGAGAATGGCATGAACCCGGGAGGTGGAGGTTGAGGTGAGCCAAGATCGCGCCACTGCACTCCAGCCTGGGCTACAGAGTGAGACTCCATCCCCCCGCAAAAAAAAAGTACAGATATCAGGCTGGGCACAATGGCTCACACCTATAATCTCAGCACTTTGGGAGGCCGAAGAGAGCAGATCACTCAAGCCCAGGAGTTCTAGACAAGACTGGGTAACATAGGGAAACGCATCTCTACAAAAAATACAAAAATTAGCTGGGCGTGGTGGTGTGCACCTGTAGTCCCAGCTACTTGGGAGGCTGAGGCACGACAATCACTTCAGCCTGAGAGGCAGAGGTTACATCAGGCAGAGATGGCACCACTACACTCCAGCCTGGACCACAAAGTGAGAAAAGGCATTAAAAAAAAAAAAAGGAGAGCATCTCTCAGATGTGAAAGTCTGGACACACAATGATGTTTGCACAGGGTTAAATTTGGAATAATCATAAATTGCAAAGAAACTAAATGTCCCTCAAAAGCTGCCAAAGGGGGCTGGATGCGGTGGCTCACACCTGTAATCCCAGCACTTTGGGAGGCCTAGAGGGACGGATCACCTGAGGTCAAGAGTTCGAGACCAGCCTGGCCAACATGGAGAAACCCCGCATCTACTAAAAATACAAAAATTGGCTGGGGGTGGTGGCACCTACCTGTAATCCCAGCTACTCAGGAGGCTGAGGCAGGGGAATCTCTCGAATCTGGGAGGTGGAGGTTGCAGTGAGCCGAAATCACGCCACTGCACTCCAGCTTGGGTGACAGAGTAAGACACTGTCTCAAAAAAAAAAAAAAAAAAGAAAAAAAAAGCCTGGGCACAGTGGCTCACGCCTATAATCCCAACATTTTGGGAGGCCAAGGTGGGCTGGATCACCTGAGGTCGGGAGTTTGAGGCCAGCCTGGCCAACATGGCGAAACCCTGTCTCTACTAAAAATACGAAAATTAGCTGGGTGCAGTGGTGGGCGCCTGTAATCCCAGCTACTCTACTCGGGAGGCTGATGCAGGAGAATTGCTTGAACGCAGAAGGCAGAGGTTGCAATGAGTCGAAATCATGCCACTGCACTCCAGCCTGGGCAAAAAGGTGAGACTCCATCTCAAAAAACAAAAAACAAACAAAAAAGCTGTCAAAGGGTTGCATAAACTATGGTTGTGGCCGGGCGCGGTGGCTCACGCCTGTAATCCCAGCACTTTGGGAGGCCGAGGCGGGCAGATCACGAGGTCAGGAGATCGAGACCATCCTGGCTAACACAGTGAAACCCCGTCTCTACTAAACTACAAAAAATTAGCCGGGCATGGTGGCAGGCCCCTGTGGTCTCAGCTACTTGGGAGGCTGAGGCAGGAGAATGGCGTGAACCCAGGAGGTGGAGATTGCAGTGAGCCGAGATGGTGCCACTGCACTCCAGCCTGGGAAACACAGTGAGACTCCGTCTCAAATAAATAAATAAACAAACAAACAAACAAACCTATGGTTCAACCATTAGCAATGTTAATTTATGTTTATTATTGCATTAAAAAGTCTCTGACTGGCCAGGTGCAAGTGACTTATGCCTGTAATCCCAGCACTTTGGGAGGCCGAGGTGGGCGGATCACAAAGATAGCAGTTTGTAACCAGCCTGGCCAATATGGTGAAACCCCGTCTCTACTGAATATACAAAAATTAGCCCGAGGCCGGGCACGGTGGCTCACACCTGTTATCCCAGCACTTTGGGAGGCCGAGGCAGGCGGATCATGAGGTCAAGAGATCGAGACCATCCTGGCTAACACGGTGAAATCCTGTCTCCACTAAAAATACAAAAAATTAGCCATCTCAAAAAAAAAAAAAAAAAATTAGCGGGGCGTGGTGGCAGGCACCTGTAGTCCCAGCTACTCAGGAAGCTGAGGCAAAAGAATCACTTGAACCCGGGAGGCAGAGGTTGCAGTGAGCTGGGATCGCACCACTGCACTCCAGCCTGGGCGACAGAGCGAGACTCTGTCTCAAAAAAAAAAAAAAAGTCTGTGACATAGTGCACAGAATTTGTAGAGTATAATTTTATTTATGTAAAATTACTGTGTAAGAGAAGCCTAAAATGATGTTCACTAAGAGTTAAGGATGCTCTTTTTTATGTAGTAGAATCTTAGATGACTTCAAGTCTCTTTGTACTTTTCTTTAAAGCTGAACACAAGCGGTTTAGACAATAGCAAAATCTCTTTTCAGAAGAGCTGGGAACATATGAAGCAGAGAAACAACTTGGCCTGGAGTGGTGGCTCATGCCTGTAATCCCAACATTTTTTTTTTTTTTTTTTGAGACGGAGTCTCGCTCTCTCTCCCAGGCTGGAGTGCAGTGGCACGATCTCGGCTCACTGCAAGCTCCACCTCCCGGGTTCACACCATTCTCCTGCCTCAGCCTCCCGAGTAGCTGGGACTACAGGCGCCCACCACCGCACGTGGCTAATTTTTTGAAGTTTTTAGTAGAGACAGGGTTTCACCATGTTAGCCAGGATGGCCTTGATCTCTTGACCTCGTGATCTGCCCTCCTCAGCCTCCCAAAGTGCTGGGATTACAGGCGTGAGCCACCACGCCCGGCCAATCCCAACATTTTGAAAGGGACTGAGGTGGGAGGATTACTTAAGGCCAGGAGTTTAAGATCAGCCTGGTCAATGTAGCAAGACCCCCACCTCTATTTATAAATTTTAATAAGAAAACATAAATAAATAATACAGAGAGAAAACTTGAGTGCAGAGTGGGCATGAGAAAAAGCCAAGAAAGTGTAAATAGAAAAACCAAATACATAAATTTCTCAATTAAATAATATTTCCGGGCCGGGCGCGGTGGCTCAAGCCTGTAATCCCAGCACTTTGGGAGGCCGAGACGGGCGGATCACGAGGTCAGGAGATCGAGACCATCCTGGCTAACACGGTGAAACCCCGTCTCTACTAAAAAATACAAAAAATTAGCCGGGCGAGGTGGCGGGCGCCTGTAGTCCCAGCTACTTGGGAGGCTGAGGCAGGAGAATGGCGTGAACCCGGGAGGCGGAGCTTGCAGTGAGCCGAGATCGCGCCACTGCACTCCAGCCTGGGGCACAGAGCAAGACCCCGTCTCAAAAAATAAAAAATAAAAAAAAAATATTTCCGGACATGGTGGCTCTCACCTGTAATCCCAGGACTTTGGGAGGCCGAGGCTGGCAGATCACCTGAGATCAGGAGTTCGAGACTAGCCTGACCAACATGGTGAAATCATGTCTCTACTAAAAATACAAAAAATTAGCTGGGCGTGGTGGCGCATGCCTGTAATCCCAGCTACTCAGGAGGCTGAGGCAGGAGAATAGCTTGAACTCTGGAGGCAGAGGTTGCAATGAGCCGAAATCAAGCTATTGTACTCCAGCCTGGGCGACAGTGTGAGATTCCATCTCAAAAAAAAAAAATAAAAGAAAAAGGAATGAGCTGGTCATCTGCCTGCCTTGCTCCTGGATTCTAACCAACATCTCATGTGAAATTACGTTCTGGTTCTGATGAGTGTACCATGCTTGCTTGGGTTTCTTGTAGACACAGCACTATGTTAGAGTTTTCCAGACTATATTCTACAATGTTAATAAGTCATAGAATACACTACAACAGAAATTTCTGTGGTCAAATCAGCATAGGACATGCTGGGTTAGAGAAAATCAAACTGTTTTCTTTCCTACAGAGCTTCTTGTATTTATGTAAAATTACACATGAACACGTGCTGTAGATTTTCAAGGGGAGATTATATTTCCTGAATTTATTGACCATAGAACTAGTCACTCTTCAAAGAACAACTGAATTCTTCAAGAGGATAAAATGTGAGTCATCCTTGTTTTTTTTTTTAAAAAAAAAGACCTATATTTTATTTTCCTATTTTTAAAATATTCTACTATTTCCTAAAAATCCACAGCTATTTTTTCCATTACTTTATTCCACCATCTCCTAAACCAGTGGTTTGCAAAGATGTTTGTGTAAGGGACAATTCATAAAAGATGAGGCCAGTCGCGGTGGCTCATGTCTGTAATCCCAGCACTTTGGTAGGCCAAGGTGAGCGGATCACCTGAGGTCGGGAGTTGGAGATCAGCTTGGCTAACATGGTGAAACCCTGTCTCTACTAAAAATACAAAAATTAGCCGAGCGTGGTGGTGGGCGCCTGTAATCCCAGCTACTCGGGAGGCTGAGGCAGGAGAATTGCACCCAGGAGACAGATGTTGCAGTGAGCCGACATGGTGCCACTGCACTCCAGCCTGGGTGACAGAGTGAGACTCTGTCTCAAAAAAAAAAAAAAAAAGAACAAGAAAGAAAGAAAAGATGAAAATGTTTGTAAAGGTATATATAGTCATGCAAAGAGCTTTATTACATTGGGTGGGGTATATTTTTATGACTTAATTTACTTACCTTGACGGATTCTATGGTGATGATTAGGAATGAGAAAATGTCTGACATGTAATAAGCACTGTCTTAGTTCAGGCTTATGTAACCAATTACTATAGACTGGGTGGCTTAAATAGTATGTAGTTCTCAGTTCTGACAGCTGGAATTCCCAAGATCAGGGCACCAGTATGGTTGGGCCCTAGTGATGGCCTTCTTACCAGTTGTACGCAGCTGACTTCTCCCTATATTCTCACATGGTGGAAAGAGGACGAGCTAACTCTGTGGCTTCTTCTTCTAAGGGGTCACTAATCCCTTTCATGAGAGATCGTCTCTCATAACCTATTGCCTTCCAAAAGCCCCACCTCCACTCAAACACCACCATATTGGGGACTGGATTTCAACATATGAATTTTGAGCAGACACATTCAGAGTCCATAACAAGCACTCAGTAAATATTATCCAAACATAACTTTTTTTTTTTTTTTTTGAGATAGAGTCTCACTCTGTCACTCAGGCCGGTGTGCAATGGCACGATCTCAGCTCACTACAACCTCCATCTCCCAGGTTCAAGCAATTCTCCTGCCTCAGACTCCCAAGTAGCTGGGATTACAGGTGCCCGACACCATGCCAGGCTAATTTTTGTATTTTTGGTAGAGATGGGGTTTCACCATATTGGCCGGGCTGGTCTCGAACTCCTGACCTTGTGATGCGCCCACCTCAGCCTCCCAAAGTGTTGTGATTATAGGCGTGAGCCCCCACACCTGGCCAAACATAACTATTCTTTTAATACAATAATTCCATGAAATAGGGCCTACTACCTCCCTCTTTTTTGTTGTTGATTTTTAATTTTTAAGAGATGAGGTCTCACCATGTTGCCCAGGCTGGACTTGAACTCCCAGGCTCAAGCAATCCTCCCACCCAAACCCTTTGAGTAGCTGGGATGACAGGCACAAACTACCACGCCCAGCTAGCTCCCTTATTTATTTATTTATAGACAGGGTCTTGCTCTATTGCCCAGGTGAGAGCAGAGTGGCACAATAATGGCTCACTGCAGCTTCGACCTCCCAGGCTTAAGCAGTCCTCCCACCTCAGCCTCCCAAGTAGCTGGGACCACAGGCGTGTGCCATCACACCTGGCTAATTTTTTTATTTTTGTGGAGATGGAGTCTCCTTATGCTGCCCAGGCTGATCCTGAACTCCTGGGCTCAAGTGATCCTCCCATCTTGGCCTCCTAAAATGCTGGAATAGGCCAGGCGCAGTGCCTTAAACCTGTAATCCCAGCACTTTGGGAGGCCGAGACGGGTGGATCACGAGGTCAGGAGATCGAGACCATCCTGGCTAACATGGTGAAACCCCATCTCTACTAAAAAATACAAAAAATTAGCCAGGTGTGGTGGCAGGCGCCTGTAGTCCCAGCTACTCGGGAGGCTGAGGCAGGAGAATAGCGTAAACCCGGGAGGCGGAGCTTGCAGTGAGCTGAGATCCGGCCACTGCACTCCAGCCTGGGCGTCAGAGCGAGACTCCATCTCAAAAAAAAAAATAAATAAATAATAAAAATAAATAAATCAGTAAAATGCTGGAATTACAAGTATGAGCCACAATGCCTGGCCTAGCTTTCTTATTTTACAGATGAAAAAATGAAAGCAGGGCCGGGCATGGTGGTTCACGCCTGTAATTCCAGTACTTTGGGAGGCCGAGGTGGGCGGATCACCTGAGGTCAGGAGTTCAAGACCAGCCTGACTAACACGGAGAAACCCCGTCTCTACTAAAAAATACAAAAATTAGCTGGGCATGGTGTCACATGCCTGTAATCCCAGCTACTCAGGAGGCTGAGGCAGGAGAATCGTTTGAACCCGGGAGGCGGAGGTTGCGGTGAGCTGAGACTGTGCCATTGCACTCCAGCCTGGGCGACAGAGTGAGACCCTGTCTCAGAAAAAAAGAAAAAAGAAAAAGAAAGCTGTGCGTATTGGCACGAACATGTGATCCGAGATTAGTTGAGAGGCTGAGGTGGGAGGATCACTTGAAACCCGGAGGCAGAGGTTGCAGTGAGCTCAGCTGGCACCACTGCACTCCAGCCTGGGCAACAGAGCAAGATCCTGTCTCAAATAAAACAAAACAACAAAAGCAAGTCAAAAAGGAAAAGAAAGTTGCACAAAGTCACACAAGAGTAAACAGTAGGACAGGGATTAAAACCCAAATCCTCTGACCCAAGAGCTCAAACTATAATCCAGAAAAACTTTTTCTTTTTTTGTGGTTTTAAGGAGCATAAAGTTTAATAAGCAAGAAAGAAGGAAGAAGGAAGAGAATAGCCACCCCGTACAGAGACGAAGGAAGGGGTCTTGGAACAAAGAGAAACCCCCCAGAAAAACTTTTAATGAAGGTAGCTCTGAGCCAAGCAGAAAGGAAAAGGTCATTAGGCAGCTATTATTATGCCTATGCTGTGCTAAATGCTCTAAGTAAGGGAGTGGTTCTCCGCACTAGATTGGACTTCAGTCTTCAGATGAAGGACTCTAGAGCACAGGTTTATAACAACCTGCAATAGGGAAATAAACCCTATAAATGTGGGCGGGACTTTCTCCAACATAAAATTTATCCATTCACTTAGAACACCCCACAGCAAAGGCCGGGCACAGTGGCACATTCCTGTAATCTCAGCACTTTGGGAAGCTGAGGCAGGCGGATCATCTGAGGTCAGGAGTTTGAGAACAGCCTGACCAACATGGTGAAACCCCGTCTCTACTAAATATACAAAAATTAGCCGAGCATGGTGGCACACGCCTATAATCCCAGCTACTTGGGAGGCTGAGGCAGGAGAATCGCTTGAACCTGAGAGGCAGAGGTTGCGATGAGCCAAGATCGCATCACTGCACTCTAGCCTGGGCAACAGAGCGAGACTCCATCTCAACAGAAATAAATAAATAAATAAATAAATAAGAACATCCCACAGCAGAAGTTCATTCATTTATTCATTCATTTATTTTATTGTTCAACAACTACATCTTAGTGTTACAACTCTTTTAGAATTTCTCTAGCAGGCTTTCCAGTTTTCGCTGAAAAGCTCCCTTAAGAAAACTGAAAAAAAAAAAAACTAAAAAAACCCCTACATCTTTCTTTCTTTTTTTTTGAGACAGGGTCTCACTCTGTCCCCCAGGCTGGAGTGCAGTGGCATGATCTCAGCTCACTGCAACCTCCGCCTTCTGGGTTTAAGCGATCCTCCTGCCTCAGCTTCCCGAGTAGCTGGGATTACAGGCACCCACCACCACACCCGGCTAATTTTTGTATTTTTAGTAGAGACAGGTTTTCACCATGTTGGCCAGGCTGGTCTCAAACTCTTGACCTCAAGTGATCTGTCGGCCCCAGCCTCCCAAAATGTTGGAATTACAGGCATGAGCCACTGCACTTGGCCAAAAAGTGACATCTTAAGCACCTACTAGAAGCCAGGCACTGTGTTCAGTTTTGTGCCCAATGTTGTGAATACAATATTCCGCCAACAAAGGCAAAGACCCCATGATCCTTACTCAAACACAGTGATCACCATCAAAACAATGAGAATTTTAAAAGGTTGGAAATTGGGAGGCCAAGGCAGCTGGATCAACCTGAGATCAGGAGTTTGAGACCAGCCTGACCAACATGGTGAAACCCGTCTCTACTAAACATACAAAAATTAGCCAGGCATGGTGGCACATTCCTGTAATCCCAGCTACTTGGGAGGCTGAGGCTTGAGAATCGCTTGAACCCAGGAGGCAGAGGTTGCAGTGAACCGAGATTGCACCATTGCATTGCACTCTAGCCTTGGTGACAAGAGTGAAACTCTATCTCAAAAAATAAAATAGCCGGGCGCGGTGGCTCACGCCTGTAATCCCAGCACTTTGGGAGGCCGAGGCGGGCGGATCACAAGGTCAGGAGATCGAGACCACGGTGAAACCCCGTCTCTACTAAAAATACAAAAAATTAGCCGGGCGCAGTGGCGGGCGCCTGTAGTCCCAGCTACTCAGGAGGCTGAGGCAGGAGAATGGCGTAAACCCAGGAGGCGGAGCTTGCAGTGAGCCGAGATCGCGCCACTGCACTCCAGCCTGGGCGACAGAGCGAGACTCCGTCTCAAAAAACAAAAAACAAAAACAAAAACAAAAAAAATAAAAAATTAAAAAATAAATAAATAAAATAAAGTAAAATAAAATAACAAAAGTAAATAAAAGTTGGAATTTAAGATTGGGTAAGGTATTTGATTTTCAATCATGAACTTATTATTTTCTTTTCTTTTCTTTTTGTTGTTGTTGTTGTTCTGCCTGGACAATCCCTACTGCAGAAGAAAATAATTTTTTTTTTTTGAAACGGAGTCTCACACTGTCGCAGGGGCTGGTGTGCAGTGGCACTATCTCGGCTCACTGCAACCTCTGGTGGCAGTGCTCCCGGGTTCAAGAGATTCTCCTGCCTCAGCCTCCCGAGTAGCTAGGATTACAGGCGCCAGCCACCCCACCCAGTCCAGCTAATTATTTGTATTTTTAGTAGGGACAGGGTTTCACTATGTGGGCCAGGCTGGTCTTTTTTTTTTTTTTTTTTTTTTTTTTGAGACGGAGTATTGCTCTGTCACCCAGGCTGGAGTGCAGTGGCCGGATCTCAGCTCATTGCAAGCTCCGCCTCCCGGGTTCACGCCATTCTCCTGCCTCAGCCTCCCGAGTAGCTGGGACTACAGGCGCCTGCCACCTCGCCCGGCTAAGTTTTTGTATTTTTAGTAGAGACGGGGTTTCACTGTGTTAGCCAGGATGGTCTCGATCTCCTGACCTCGTGATCCGCCCGTCTCGGCCTCCCAAAGTGCTGGGATTACAGGCTTGAGCCACCGTGCCTGGCCTGGCCAGGCTGGTCTTGAACTCCTGACCTCATGATCCGCCCTCCTCGGCCTCCCAAAGTGCTGGGATTACAGGCGTAAGCCACCGCGCCCGGCCATAGAAGAAAATAATTTTAACGTATCCTTTTTTAGAGGGTCTGAAAATAGATTTACGTTGTTCAGCTACAAAAAAAAGCCGGTGCTTTCTGGGCATAATCATTGCTAATGTATGTGTAATACACTAAGGTTTAAAGTGTGCTTGTGCGAACAATGTTCAAGTAGTTCTCTAAAGTCTTATAGGAAAATAAGATGTGAAAACCAAGGCTCAGGAAGGCTAATGGATTTGCATGAGATCACTTGGGCAGCAATCCTGACCCAGCTATTGGTCTGATGGTTATTGTTACTATTATCGCCATATGCCATTCCCTTAATACCTCAAGTTAGCTGGGACACCTCTCTTCCCTACAAACTTCAAGAGTCTGCCAGGTGCGGTGGTTCATGCTTATAATCCCAGCACTTTGGGAGGCCGAGGCGGGCGGATCACCTGAGGTCACGAGTTGGAGACCAGCCTGACCAACGTGGAGAAACCCCATCTCTACTAAAAAGACAAAAATTAATTGGGCATGGTGGCACATGCCTGTAATCCCAGTTACTCGGGAGACCGAGGCGGGAGAATCACTTGAACCCAGGAAGCAGAGGTTGAGGTAAGCCAAGATCGCACCATTGCACTCCAGCCTGGGCAACAAGAGTGAAACTCCATCCCCCCCCCAAAAAAAATAGTCTAATCTACATTCCCAAGACTGTAGGGTATGTGTGCACAAGAATGTATACATAAAAAGTCTTTATAATCTCTATTGCTAAATTTGAAATGTAAGTAAAGTACAACTATCAGGAGCATCCAATTCCAGGTACTTCTGGTCACATTAGACATCTTCAAAAAATATATATGGAAGGCGTGGTGGCTCACACCTGCTGTAATCCAGCACTTTGGGAGGTAAAGGTGGGATTGCTTGAGGCCAGTAGTTGAGACCATCCTGGGCAACATAGTGAGACTCTCATCTCTACAAATAAAAAGGTAGCGGGTGTGGTAGTTGCACACCTGTAGTCCCAACTACTTAGAAGGCTAAGGCAGGAGGATTTTCCTGAGCCTGTGAGGTTGAGGCTACAGTGAGCCATGATGGCACCACTGCACTCCAGCCCAGGCAACACAGCAAGACCCTATATGACGCAGGCAGAGGATGGGTGACCATGTGGAACAGAGACAAGCTGTCCCAGCTGAGGACCCCTTGAGTATCTGTGACAATCAGTGGATGCGGGAGCAAGGTGACCCTAGATTTGCTGACCACAGACACATGAGAGAGCCCAGTAGAGATCAGCCTATCTAGCTAAATCTAGAATATGCCAGGTGCAGTGGCTCATGCCTGTAATTGCAGCATTTTGGGAGGCCAAGATGGGAGGATTACTTGAGCTCAGGAGTTCAAGACCAGCCTGAACAACATAGTGAGCCTCCATCTCTACAAAAATAAAAAAGATTAGCTCAGCATGGTGGCACATGCCTGTGGTCCCAGCTACTTGGGAGATCAACGTGGGGGGCTTAGGCCCAGGAGGTCAAAGATGCAGTGAGCCATGATCGTACCACTCCACTCTGGCCTGGACAACAGAGTGAGACCCTGTCTCAAAAAAAAAAAAAAAAAAAAGAGGAAGAAGAATATGGCCTATAAAAAATGGTTGTTGCTTTAAGCTATTAACTTTTTGGGTGGTTGGTTACACAGCAAAAGCTAACCAATACAGCCAGATGTGGTGGTTCATGCTCCCAGCAGTTTGGGATGCTGAGGTGGGAGAATCATTTAAGCCCAGGAGTTAAGGCCAGCCTGGGCAACACAGCAAGACCCTGTCTCTACAAAAAAATAAAAAAGCCAGGCCTGATGAAGCATGCCTGTATTCCTAGCTACTTTGGAGGATGAGGCGGGAGGATCCCTAATCCCAAGAGTTGGAGGATATAGTGAGCTATGATCTGCCCACCGCACTCTAGGCTGAGGGACATAGCAAGATCCTGTTGCTTTTAAAAAAAAAAGAGCCAGGCGTGGGGCTCACGCCTGTAATCCCAGCACTTTGGGAGGCTGAGGTGGGCGGATCATGGAGTCAAGAGATCGAGACCATCCTGGCCAACATGGTGAAACCCCGTCTCTACCAAAAATACAAAAATTAGCCGGCCGTGGTGGTGGGCGCCTGTAGTCCCAGCTATTTGGGAAGCTGAGGCAGGAGAATCGCTTGAACTAGGGAGGCGGAGGTTGCAATGAGCCGAGATCGTGCCACTGCACTCCAGCCCTGGTGACAGAGTGAGACTCTCTCTCAAAAACAAGAAAAAGAAAAAATTTTGAAAAATTGAAAAAAGCTAACCAATGCACTGAGTAAATAAATTAGGTTGGCCAAACTGCATTGGCCTGAAAAACAAAAAAACTTTCTTTTTTTTTTAACCAGAGCCTACACCTGCTATCAGAGGCCTTTGGCTCTAAAGAAGAGGAAAACACTATCTAATTGCTTTGATTTTTTTTGTTTTTGACCTCCAGAATTCCTTCAATGCTCATTTCTCTGAAATATACATATATATTTCCTTGCTGTTTCTTCCATTACCAAAAACCTGGTGTATTTCACACACATTGTTAATTACAGAGGCCATATGTAATTAACAAGCAAAACTGTGGTTGGAAACTTAATTGTGCATACAAGTGGCCGCCTAAATGTTCAAATTAAAAGGTTAGCCATTCAACCACTACATTGTAAATGCAAGGGAAATTTCTCCCAGAACTTTTCAAGATTTGAAATGGTACTTAAAGGTCAATCTATACAACAGTAGCTGAGATAGACACAATTCGTTCATCAACACCCACTGTGTGGCAGGCATTCTGCCAGGTGTGTAAGACAGAGCAGAGAGCAGGACTTCACTGGGTTTCAGGCACTAAGGAGCTTGTATCCTACACACCAAGGGCTTTGACTTTTTAAGTTTCCTTGGCTGGGGTCAAGTCAAGAAGCTCTATTAAGCATCCACCCTTTGAAGTGTGTTAGGAGAAATGGAGAGAAAAAGACTTACTTTAAAAATTTTGTTTAGCAAAGGCCGGGCGCAGTGGCTCAAGCCTGTAATCCCAGCACTTTGGGAGGCCGAGACGGGCGGATCACGAGGTCAGGAGATCGAGACCATCCTGGCTAACACGGTGAAACCCCGTCTCTACTAAAAAATACAAAAAACTAGCTGGGCGAGGTGGCGGGCGCTTGTAGTCCCAGCTACTCGGGAGGCTGAGGCAGGAGAATGGCGTGAACCCGGGAGGCGGAGCTTGCAGTGAGCTGAGGTCCGGCCACTGCACTCCAGCCTGGGTGACAGAGCGAGACTCCGTCTCAAAAAAAAAAAAAAAAAATTTTGTTTAGCAATTCTTCAGGATACTTTGATACAAAAATCAATGCTTTTTTGTTTTAGACTGAGTCTTGGAGTCTCGCTCTGTCACCAGGCTGGAATGCAGTGGTGTGATCTCGGCTCACTGCAACCTCTGCCTCCTGGGTTCAAGCGATTCTCCTGCCTCACTCAGCCTCCTGAGTAGCTGGGACTACAGGAGCACGCCACTACACCCAACTAATTTTTGTATTTTTGGTAGAGACAGGGTTTCACCATATTGGCCAGGATGGTCTCAAGCTCTTGACCTAGTGATCCGCCTGCCTTGGCTTCCCAAAGTGCTGGGATTACAGGCATGAGCCACCACACCAGGCCCAATGCATTTTCTTCATTGTTTTCATGGAATTGCCTGATCATTTGAATGAATAAAGAATATATTGTTTGGAGGTGGGGGGCAGTAGCTCTCACCTGTAATCCCAGTACTTTGGGAGGCCAAGGCAGGCAAATCACTTGAGTTCAGTAGTTCCAGACCCGCCTGGCCAACATGGCCAGATAGGTTTTGTAGAAGCCCTGTCTCTACAAAAATAGAAAATTGAACCGAGTGTGGTGGCGCACACCTGTAATCCCAGTTACTTCGGAGGCTGAGGCCAGAGAATCACTTGAACCTGGGAGCAGGAAGTTGCAGTGAGCCAAGATCGTGCCACTGTACTCCAGCCTGGGCAACAGAGCGAGACTCTGTCTCAAAAACAAAACAAAACAAAACAAAAGGATATATTGGGTCGGGAGCGGTGGTTCACGCCTGTAATCCCAGCACTTTGGGAGGCCGAGGTGGATGGATCATGAGGTCAGGAGATCGAGATCATCCTGGCTAACATGGTGAAACCCCATCTCTACCAAAAAAATACAAAAAATTACCCGGGCGTGGTGGCAGGTGCCTGTAGTCCTAGCTACTCAGGAGGCTGAGGCAGGAGAATGGCATGAACCCGGGAGGCAGAGCTTGCAGTGAGCAGAGATTGCGCCACTGCACTCCAGCCTGGGTGGCAGAGTGAGACTCTGTCTCAAAAAACAAAAATGAAAAAAAAGGATATATTGATATATTGTTTGGGGCACTGGAGAGGCATCAACTATTACATACATGAACTCTCCGATGCCTAAGTCCTCACTTACAGCCAAGGCAACTGGAGAATTGTAGCAACCACATAACTGAGGTTTCTGGATTGGCAACTCACTCAAGATTGTCTTTTTTTTGAGATGGAGTCTCGCTCTGTCGCCCAGGCTGGAGTGCAGTGGCATGATCTGGGTTCATGGCAACCTCTGCCTCCCAGGTTCAAGCGATTCTCCTGCCTCAGCCTCCTGAGTAGCGGGGATTACAGGCACACACCACCATGCCCGGCTAATTTTTGTATTTCTAGTAGAGACAGGGTTTCATTATGATGTCCAAGCTGGTTTTAAACTCCTGACCTCAAGTGATCCACTAGCTTCAGGCTCCCAAAGTGCTGGGATTACAGGCGTGACCCACTGCGCCTGGCCTAAAGATTGTCTTTGACTTGAATTATTTGAATGACTGTTCTCAATTTACCCCTTCATTATGCCCGGAAATCAGAAAGAAGAAATGTGTAGATTGCTTCAAATAATCTCTGAGCTATTATTATGTCTCAGGCATTGTTCTAAATGCTTACGACAAAATCCTGCCCTCATGGAGCAGACATTTTAGGCTGAAGAGAGAGATACTGGCTGGGCGTAGTGGCTCACACTTGTAATTCCAGTACTTTGGGAGGCCAAGGTGGGAAGATCACTTAGACCCAAGAGTTCGAGACCAGCCTGGGCAACAAGGTGAAACCTCTGTTTCTACAAAAAATTTAACAATAAAAAAATGAATAATTTTTTAAAAAGAGACAGATAAGAAAAATACATATTGAGTGAGATTTTAAGTGCTGTCTAGAGGCATCTATATATCCCATCTATGATGTTTTACAGATGTTATTTACCTGGTGACTGCCAAATACTCCCAATATAATCTTAATTATCTTTTTTTAATAGCACACGGAGCTGGGTGCAGTGGCTCACGCCTGTAATCCCAGCATTTTGGGAGGCTGAGGCGGGAGGATCACCTGAGGTCGGGAGTTCGAGACCCAACATGGAGAAACCCTTTCTCTACTAAAAACACAAAATTAGCCAGGCATAGTGGTGCATGCCTGTAATCCCAGGTACTTGGGATGCTGAGGCAGGAGAATTGCTGGAACCCAGGAGGTGGAGGTTACGGTGAACAGAGATCGCGCCATTGCACCCCAGCCTGGGCAACAAGAGTGAAACTCCATCTCAAAAAAAAAAAAAAAAAAAAAAACCGGAAAAAGAAATAGCACAGGGAATACTGACCACATTTCTGCCTTTGTTCAGTTCAGATTGATAAATATTTGTTGAGCTCCGACAAGCAGGGAGAGGGACAAGGTGAACCAGCCCTTTCCTGCCCCTAAGGAGCAGCACAGCCACCAAGTAAACACATAATTTCAATATACTGTGGTAGCCCCAGATAGAGGGAACTAAAAGTTGCTACAAAAACATGAATGCTATCTAAAAACTCCTGCATTTTCTCTTGAAGCATTTGAAGGAGTTCATCTGAAGAAGATGCCAAAAAGCCAAGAATCCAGCATCTACGTGATCTTAGGAGGGAGCAGCGACAGGTAGGGAGGAACCACCAGCTCTTGGATATTCCCAGATGCTAAAAGGTAAAGTGAATTCTTCCATAAGGATGTGTCTATCTAGCTAAGTCTGCAAAGCCTCCCCACAGTAAATCTGAAGTTGAGAATGCCAAAGTATTTGCTTTCATCTAACTCTTTGACAGACGAATAGAATACAAAAATAAAAACATCTCTCTTCGGCCGGGCGCGGTGGCTCAAGCCTGTAATCCCAGCACTTTGGGAGGCCGAGACGGGCGGATCACAAGGTCAGGAGATTGAGACCAGCCTGGCTAATACGGTGAAACCCCGTCTCTACTAAAAGATACAAAAAACTAGCCGGGTGAGGTGGCGGGCGCCTGTAGTCCCAGCTACTCGGGAGGCTGAGGCAGGAGAATGGCGTAGACCCGGGAGGCGGAGCTTGCAGTGAGCTGAGATGCGGCCACTGCACTCCAGCCTGGGCGACACAGCGAGACTCCATCTCAAAAAAAAAAAAAAAAAAATCTCTCTTCTACCCTTGTTGTAATCTTTTTCCTCTTTTCAAAATCTTTTAAACAACATGCCTCTTTACTGTGGAATCTGTTCTATTGATTTGTTTTAATAAAAGATCTCTCTCCTAAAGAAAGGAAAGCCATCTTTGATCTGACTTAACAAAAAGATCTAATCAAACAATAAAATCTATGAAGGAAAAAAAGAAAAAGAGGCAAGCTTCTTTGAGCCACATCAAATATATGAAAGAGAAAATACTTCATTTAAATGCTAAAAACTAACACAAAACAGCTTGAAATGTAATAACCTCTGCTGAATAAGTGAAACCACATGTTGATCTGACATGAGTTTGTAAGACACAATTAAAGGTCACTTCGTGTACAAACATCTCATTCTGAAGTGAGAAGCTTGAATTGCTGTCAGTATTTTTGGCCACCACGGGGCAGGTGCTCCCACCTGGCACAAACCATGTGGATGACCCCAAAGGGAATGAAGGTGATACTCCACAAACTGGAAGCTTCAAATCTAGCCGCACCAGGAAATGTTCAGCCCTGGATTTCAGCTGTTTCTGCCTTGATGTCCTAGCAAAGAGGACTAAATAAATGTGAGAATCCTTGCTGTTTTAGCAAGCCCATGGAAGTGGATTTACTTCAAAAACTAAAGCACGGCTTCCTTTCTGCTCTGTCCATCTTTATGACCCACCAGGGTCCTAGGAGAGCAGACGTTTGGGTGTTGCAGCCAGAGAGTCACATTTGGAAACGTCTTCCAGCAGCTGGGATGTTTCAATTCAAGACTCTTTAGGGGAACACAGGGTATTTGGAAAGTGACTTTAAAATGCCCTGGCCTCCAGACCTATCTCCTCTTACCAAATCCCTTTAAGAAAGGATGTGCTGGGGAAAGACTTCAAAGTCTTTCAAAAGGGAAATCACATCTTGAAAGCTTTTCTCAGAATGAGAAAGAAACAAATTATTTGATTTGAAAGAGAAGTAAATCTTAAAACAGCAATGAAGGAGGATCAAAGAATAGGTTCATGTGAACTTAAGAAGTGATCCTTTCCAGCGGAACGTGATTTTACTCTTTCCGATGCCCTCAACGCATTTGGAGGATTGTTAAGTTTACTCGAGAATCAAAATAAAGAAGCGAGCCAGCGTTCCAGAAAATCACGTGGTCTCCCCCGCCCCCCAATCTATTTTACAGCCCTCTCCCGCTTCGAACTCGCGCCAGGCTGTGCGCACCGACTTCGCGCGCGCGGCAGGGACGCTGCGGCCACTCGCGTGGCTGTTGTTGCTGCTGCTGCGTGGAGGTAAGCCGGGCCTTGCACACCCGGGGCAATTCCGTGGTTGGAGAAGGACGAAAATGGCTGAGAAAAGGCCCGAAGAAAGCCTTTAGGGTGGGCCCCCATTTCTTCCTGCCCCGCCCACACCCTGCCACACTCTCCAGCCGTCCCCTCCCCCCGCCTTGCTCTTTGGACCTGACCGGTGAAAAACTCAAGTAATACCTAAATAGGTTCTTCTTGCAAAAAAGTAAAATCTCAAAGCAAAACAAAACAAAAATTTGTTAGGGGAGAAATCATCTGTGAGATGCCCTTTCCATTCTAGCTCCCTCTTGCCTTTCTGTTTCCCTAAATTTTATTCTCTATCGATAGACACAAAGATGTGGATATTACCTATAGACATATATTTAAAATTGTATTTATTTCTTAAAGACACTTTCATAATCTAATATAGAAAGGAATTCATAAACTTAAGAGCGGGCCGGGCGCGGTGGCTCAAGCCTGTAATCCCAGCACTTTGGGAGGCCGAGACGGGCGGATCACGAGGTCAGGAGATCGAGACCATCCTGGTTAACACGGTGAAACCCCGTCTCTACTAAAAAATACAAAAAAAAAAAAAAAAACCTAGCTGGGCGAGGTGGCGGGCGCCTGTAGTCCCAGCTACTCGGGAGGCTGAGGCAGGAGAACGGCGTGAACCCGGGAGGCGGAGCTTGCAGTGAGCTGAGATCCGGCCATTGCACTCCAGCCTGGGCGACAGAGCGAGACTCCGAATCAAAACAAAAACAAAAACAAAACAAATAAACTTAAGAGCGGAAGTTGTCACATACATAAAAAACAACCAGGCCGGGCGCGGTGGCTCAAGCCTGTAATCCCAGCACTTTGGGAGGCCGAGACAGGCGGATCACGAGGTCAGGAGATCGAGACCATCCTGGCTAACACGGTGAAACCCCATCTCTACTAAAAAGTACAAAAAATTAGCCGGGCGAGGGGGCGGGCGCCTGTAGTCCCAACTACTCGGGAGGCTGAGGCAGGAGAATGGCGTAAATCCCGGAGGCGGAGCTTGCAGTGAGCTGAGATCCGGCCACTGCACTCCAGCCTGGGCGACAGAGCGAGACTCCGTCTCAAAAAAAGTAAAAATAAAAAAAACCCATACTTTTTGATCAACAAAATCACTGATTCGGCTGGGCGCGGTGGCTCAGGCCTGTAATCCCAGCACTTTGGGAGGCCGAGGCAGGCGGATCACGAGGTCAGGAGATCGAGACCATCCTGGCTAACAAGGTGAAACAAACCCCGTCTCAACTAAAAATACAAAAAATTAGCCAGGCGTGGTGGCGGGCCCCTGTAGTCCCAGCTACTCGGGAGGCTGAGGCAGGAGAATGGTGTGAACCCGGGAGGCGGAGCTTGCAGTGAGCCGAGATCGTGCCACTGCACTCCAGCCTTGGCTACAAAGCGAGACACTGTCTCAAAAAAAAAAAAAAAAAAAAATCACTGATTCTTTTGCAAAGTCCAATAAAATTAAGTTTAAGTCCGTTGGTAAGAATGAGTAAGAAAAACAAGAGGGAATATACTTATAAACAACATCAAGAATAAAAGTAGATACATAATTACACATACAGAGCTGGGTGAGGTGGCTCACACCTGTAATCTCAGGACTTTGGGAGGCCAAGGTGGACGGATCACCTAAGGTCAGGAGTTCCAGAAAAACCTAGCCAACATGGCAAAACCCCGTCTCTACTAAAAATACTAAAATTAGCCGGGTGTGGGGGTGCATGCTTGTAAGTTTACACCCAGTTACTCGGGAGGCTGAGGCATGAGAATTCCTTGAGCCCGGGAAGCAGAGGTTACAGTGAGCCGAGATGACATCACTGGACTCCAGTCAGGGAGACAGAGCAAGACTGTGTCTCAAATAATAATAATAATAGTAATTACACATACAGAGCAGCCTTTTGAAGTTTTTTTTTTTTTTTTTTGAGGCGGAGTCTTCACTCTGTCGCCCAGGCTGGAGTGCAGTGGCACCATCTCGGCTCACTGCAAGCTCCGCCTCCCGGGTTCGCGCCATTCTCCTGCCTCAGCCTCCCGAGTAGCTGGGACTACAGGCGCCCGCCACCGCGCCCGGCTAATTTTTTGTATTTTAGTAGAGACGGGGTTTCACTGTGTTAGCCAGGATGGTCTCGATCTACTGACCTCGTGATCCGCCCGCCTCGGCCTCCCAAAGTGCAGGGATTACAGGCGTGAGCCACCGCGCCCGGCCTGAAGTTTTAAGGGACTGTTTTCTACAGCTGTGTACTGTTTGGCTCGAAAACCTAGCTTTGTCTAAGGAGAAAAAACGAATTACCAAAACCAGCCCAATCCAGGTGCTGTATTTACACCTGAAAGTATTCCTTTTCTTTACCTGCTTGCTTGATGTAATATACATTAAATAGCCACTGTGGAAAATCACAGGAAATTTTAATATTTTCATTAGAAGCTTATTAGTTAATCCAACTGTAGCCTGGAGAAAGTTGCTGCATTAACAGTTTCTTAACAGACAAAAAACGACCACGAAAACAATGGCTAGTCTTTATTTGGGGCTTACTCCATAGCAAACAAACATATTAGCATATTTGGCCTTCATAATGCCGCGTAAGGCTTGATACCATTGTTATACCCATTTTATAGATGGCAAAACTGAAGTGTGAAGAGGTGCCCAAGGTGACACAGCTTCGAGGGGCAGAATGGGGATCCCAATGGAGAGAAGCCGTGACTGTTTAAAGTGTCATTCAAAGACTACATTACATCATAGGAGAATCCACCTATATCTTCCCTTATCACCTTTTAACTGGGAACGCGCCGGGCGCGGTGGCTCACACCTGTAACCCCAGCACTTTGGGAGGCCGAGGCGGGCGGATCACGAGGTCAGGAGATCGAGACCATCCTGGCTAACACGGTGAAAACCCGTCTCTACTAAAAATACAAAAAATTAGCCGGGCGCGGTGGCGGGCGCCTGTAGTCCCAGCTACTCGGAGGCTGAGGCAGGAGAATGGCGTGAACCTGGGAGGTGGAGCTTGCAGTGAGCCGAGATGGCGCCACCGCACCCCAGCCTGGGCGACACAGCGAGACTCTGTCTCAAAAAAACAAAACAAAACAAAACAAACAAACAAAAAAACTGAGAACCGCATAATTGTGCCATGAATAGCGCACCTATCTTACATAGATGGTCTTTAGCAAGAGCGTGAATTTAAGGTAGCAAAAATATTAAATGCCCTCAAGGAAGATGACTAAAAGATTTGAGGAAACTGAGGGAGTGTCAGCTAGGGTGAGGTTTACTTAATTGGAGATTTAGGGGATAAGTATAAAAAGAAAATGTTAGCCTATACCTGGCATCCCAGAAACATCGATGTAGTTTAGCTATCGAGATCATTATATTATTGTCGTGATTAATCTATTTCTCCCTAGTTTTAATTTTTTAAAATTTCTGTTCTTCTTTCTCCCTTCTCTTTCCCCCTTCTTTCTTCCCATATCAAAAGGACTAAATGTTAATCCACTCAAAAGACCTGATTGGGTATAAATACCATATTTGCATTCCAAAAGAAAAGAATTATCGTGCCACAGCTATTGAGTGTAGGTAATGAGGATCCCGGTCCTCTTCAGCTCCTCTCCTCCTCACCTCTCTGCTCCCTCCCATCACAAGCAGCTGTTTGCACTCCCTCTCCCCTGCCTACCTCCTCATCCAGAGGAAGCACATGTGGAAGAAATTCATGGAGTCCTGAGCCCAAAGTCATTGAGGTCTATTTCAGTGAATATTATAGAATATAATACGAATATTACAGATTGTTAAGTCTCTGATTGTTCTACGTGGTTGCAAACCCCTCCTGGCTGGAATCCAGTTTCCGCCTTTTTTTGTACATGAACATTCCTATTTGTTCATGGAGAAAGTTTTAAAATACCCTAGTAACCGAAAACAGAAAATACACTTTGAGAAAATTATTGTAGGTTTAATTTATACAGGACTTGAATTACACTTCTTTTTCTGTTTTGTTTTGTTTTTTGCTTTGCTTTGATTTTTTTTTTTTTTTTTTTTTGTGGTTTTGGTCCTAAAGATTCTACGTATGTGTATTATCTGATTCAGATCCCACTGCCATTAGCTGCAGGGAAAGTCCATTCTTTGAATGGCAGCTTGTTGCTTTCTGTTGAAGGGCATATCTGTCTCTTTCAAAGTAATATGAAAAACACAAGCCATTTTTGCTTTCTTGAAAGCACAATTCCAGTGGCTTTTTAAATAACTAAACTTCGCTTTGGGCAGAAGTAAAATAATAATAATAATAATAGCCTGCATTTATTCCATAAGATCTGTAGAACTTTAGAGCGGACAATTTATAACAACTTGGTTACATGTTTTGTTTTGTTTTGTTGTTTTAGGTAAAGTTGGTGCCTTCAACTACTTCAGAAATCCTTCTATTGGTAGTGTGATGTTTCCATATGACCTTTCCAAATCTTTTATAATCATGTGAGCTTTGTTGTAAATGTGAAACCAATCAAAAAGGAGGAATATGTTGGTGTTTTGCCTGTATTTTATAGTTTTTCTTTCTCAAGCACGTTATTTTTAGAGGACACACATTAAGCAACTTGTTTCTGAATTAAAGTATTGCTCAATCTGTTTGCTTTCTTAAGAATTGCCTTAAACCACTAAACTATGTATGTGTAGGGTTCTGGTTTTGAGCAAGTCAGTAATGAACTTTTAAAGTTCAGTCTACCAAGATGAGTCCATGTGATTGATTTATTAATTAGCAAAAGCCATCCTCTGAAATTACCTTGCATTAATCACAATTCATGCAAAATATATCCAATTAGTCTTAAGATGTGAGTTTGACAAACTATCCTTTCTTCAGAGACTACAGTCAATTTTAATAACCTTTGCTGGATAAATCATTAATGTTCAGCCTGAAATGATGAGTGGCTAAGGAAATTCCAAAAAGTACAACAGGCCTATTCCTCCAGCAAAGCTGAAAACTAGGTAAAATGGAGACAAGACGGCTGGGTAAAGCAGGAAACAAGATTCTGACAATTCTGGATAGTCTAGTATTTGCTGCCACTTGCACTGAAGGAATTGACTCTAATTGGATTCTTCTGAGTCGAGGGCTGGCAAAAATACACAGAAGCAAATGTGTGGGGAAACCCAAGCTGCCAAAGCCAACCTTTTAAAGGACAGCTAATACCTGTCCGGGGCCAAAATAAATGAATCCATTGGTTAAAAAGGTTGGGCTGACTAGTCATTTGGACTCCTGAACGTCATCCTTTTTTGCATGCTCCAAAACCCCCGTGTTTGCAAAATCAGACACATTCAACTAAATTAAAAATCACGTCTTCCAGTGGACCTATTTTACAGATGAGGAAACAGAAACCCTCAAGGTTAAGTGCAATATTTATTATGTGGTAAATTCAGGACCAGAATCCAAAGATCTTCAAGTAAGCTAAATAACTTCTCTCAGCCCGAGTATCCCTTTCTATAATGATAGAGCTGGAATAAACAAAATTGTATGGTTTCCAATTCTAAAGTGTTGTGGTTTTAGTATCTGGATTCCAAGACTACTTTCTCAATAACCTCACTGTGCGTAAGTATTTACGTATGGATAAACATATAAAAATAGATATATATGTGTGAAACTTTACAGTGAAAATTCTATAGGAACAAAGTTTAGGGGATTCAGGTTTAAATAATATACATATGACCAACTTTTTAAAACGTGTATAATATGTTCACTTCCTATTACTACATGTGGGTATTTTTTTGACCTACTGACTACATAAGAAAAAAAAAAAGGAAGCCAGATATTTCTGGAGATGTTAAATTCCCCATTCTTTAGATTAAATGAAAATAATTAGAGACATATGGTGGATTTTTAAAAAATCCACCTCTCCTTTTATTGGAAAGATTTAAATATCTCTAACTCTGTTCGAAAAATGCTGAACCGTGTCAAACCCAAGTAATCAAACAGTGAGTTTTACTAAATTCATCTCCTAAAGATAGTGCAGTGCCAGTGGAGTGTGGTTCCTGAATTATCTTGTGAGCCCAAGTGATTAATGAGAAATGAAGGCAGGGCTAAGCTTCAGCGAGGTTTCACAAAAAAGCAGAAAATGCCCATAGATAATGTTACTGGGGGAAATTCTCTCCCTTCTGGAGGTGCTCAACCTTTTACTAAGTAAACTACAAAACTCTTTCATATTAATGAACTATCAAGTACTTGGGGTTATTAAAGAGAAAGAAAGAGAGCAAGAGAGAGAGAGAGCTCTGTCTTAGACTAGGAAAATACTACATGTATTAGGAGAAGGGGTAGTTTGGGAGACAACTCTTGGAAAAGAGTTTTCTGCTTCCTTAACTTTGAAACTCTTAACTCTTGATCAGTCAACACTTACCCAGTTTCAGTTCTGTAATTAAGGAAGTAAAACCCTGAATCTGGAGCACTCCTGGTGAATCCTGACTGGTATCTGCCCAAGTTGCCCTCTGGCCAGGGATCCTCACTCAGCATTCAAAAAGGAAAGCTGCGTTGGAAGTTCTTTTTTTTTTCTTTTTTTTTTTTTTGGAGACGGAGTCTTGCTCTGTTGCCCAGGCTGGACTGCAGTGGCCGGATCTCAGCTCACTGCAAGCTCCGCCTCCCGGGTTTACGCCATTCTCCTGCCTCAGCCTCCCGAGTAGCTGGGTCTACAGGCACCCGCCACCTCGCCCGGCTAGATTTTTGTATTTTTTAGTAGAGATGGGGTTTCACCGTGTTAGCCAGGATGGTCTCGATCTCCTGACCTCGTGATCCGCCCGTCTCGGCCTCCCAAAGTGCTGGGATTACAGGCTTGAGCCACCGCACCCGGCCGGAAGTTCTTTATTACTTATTTGGAGGGTTTTTTACTACTTATTTATTTATTTTGAGACGGAGCCTCTGTCGCCCAGGCTGGAGTGCAGTTAACAGGATCTCAGCTCACAGCAACCTCTGCCTCCCCGGTTCAAGCAATTTTCCTGCCTCAGCCTCCCAAGTAGCGGGATTACAGGCATGTGCCACCACACCCAGCTAATTTTTGTATTTTCAGTAGGGACTGAGTTTTGTCATGTTGACCAGGCTGGTCTCGAACTCCTGACCTTAGGTGATCCGCTGGTGTCAGCCTCCCAAAGTGCTGGGATTACAGGCCTCAGCCACCTCATTCCACCCCCCTCACCCGCCCCGCGGTTCTTTAAATGCTGCACTCTGAACAAAATATATTTCCGCGAATGTTACCTTTTAGAATGAACTAATAGAGTGACTGAACTTAATTTAACTTTTTCCTTTTGTTTTGAAGGCCTCTGGGGAAGTTGATAAAGTTATAATGTATCGTTTTGCAAGGGACATTCCAAAAAAGCAGTTTGTTTAATTTTTTTGTTTTTAAAGACAAGCAAAGGTCATAGAGACCAACTCAAGTTTGTTTTTTGTTTTTTGTTTTTGTTTTTTTTGAGACGTACTTTCACTCTTGTTGCCCAGGCTAGAGTGGTGCAGTGGCATGATCTTGGCTCACTGCAATCCTCTGCCTCTCAGGTTCAAGTGATTCTTCTGCCTCAGCCTCCCAAGTAGCTGGGCCTACAGGCGCATGCCACCATGTCCGGCTAATTTTTATAATTTTAGTAGAGACGGGGTTTCACCATATTGGCTAAGCTGGTCTTGAACTCCTGACCTCGTGATCCGCCCTCCTAGGCCTCCCAAAGTGCTGGGATTACAGGTGAGAGCCACTGCGCCCGGCCCCAACTCAACTTTTAATTTAACTTTGGGAAGGCTGTTTTGAAAGGAGGGGTTATATTTTAAAATTTGGAGTCTTTTGAGTTATTTGTCAAAAATGCATAGTTTGACAAATAATTTTAAGTATATAATAATACAGAAATGAACTCTAATTGTAAAAGACAATTCAATATGGAGTAAAAGGTTTATGAAGAGATTGATTTCATAAGGGGCATCTGAAACTAATCAATGAGTATGCTCAATCCAAGGTCAGGGGCGGTGGCTCACACCTATAATCCCAGCACTTTAGGAGGTGGAGGCAGGCTGATCACCTGAGGTCAGAAGTTTGAGACTAACCTGGCCAACATGGTGAAACCCCATCTCTACTAAAAATACAAACATTAGCCGGATGTGCTGGCCCATACCTGTAATCCCAGCTACTTGGGAGGCTGAGGTATGGGAGGCTGAGGTACGAGAATCACTTGAACCAGGGAGATAGAGGTTACAGTGAGCCAAGATCGCGCCACTGCACTCCAGCCTGGGAGACAGTGAGACCCCGTCTCAAAAAAAAAACAAAAAAAAACCCAAAAAACAAAAAAACAAACAACAACAACAAAAAATGCTCGAAGACAAGTCCAGGGAACTAGGTGGTAAATTTCCAAGTGGAAACACCCTAATCCTGAAATGCAATTCTCAGTCCACAACTTGCTGTATGCGTGAGCTCCATTATTTATTTTTTAAATTGATTTTTTAGCAACCAGCTGAGGCCTCTGCTTCCTTCAAGTATGCAACTATCATAGTTACTTCCTTCTACTTCTTCCCTCCCATGGGCCCAGAGGGCAAACACAAAAATTTCCCCCCTGATAAATGCTGATAGCAGTGTGAGAATAGCTGCTTTTCCCCAAGCTTGGACAGGCTTTTTCTCAATTTCAATATGTATCGGCTCTTACTGACTAACCCTGGCTTTGCAAACCCTTGCGTGGCTGGAAGGACTTACCTCCTGCAAAACAGAATGGTGGTGTTAAGAATTTCAGCTTGCAGATAAACACATTTAAATGCAGTCATAGCTCTCGAACACTGCCCTCCCAATTTAATATTTAATTTCTCCCAGATACACAGTAAACTTGAAATGGTCTTTAAAAATAAATATTAAAAAAATTTAAAAGCACTAAAAGCTTTAAGGATACATGTCCAGATTACCCTCTAAAGAGTCGTTTACCAAACAAAACACAACGTTCACAGAGATTAATGACAGGGGACCTAAATCGAGAACTATATAGTATCATAAATGATCATGATAACCAACAAAACTGAGTTAGCATCAGCTTGAGACCTCACAGGTAAAGAAGGAAACAAACAAACAAAAGTCTACTGTGTGAAAAGTGTTTAAACATCGACTGCTGGGAAAAGAGGTATAAAAATAAAACCAAAGAGATGGAAGAACTGTTTTCTGTGTGCAGTGGGAAAGTTTACACAGATGACAAGTTGTCATGTGGCGACGTCCCAACAACATTCACAAGTCTGTTTCCTTAGATCAAAAAGGACAGACACAAGCCCAACATTTATATTAATATCTGTGCTGGTTGGTCATTGTCTCTCTTCCCCAGAGTAATTATATGCTGCATCCATGGAGCAATGTGTCTAATACCTTAATTCTCGGAGTACAAAGACCAGTGGGGTCATATGACGTTGCTATATTTAGAAAAGGACTCTGTTTTCTGTTTTGCTCAGCTCTTAACAATTTTCTGCTCTGAAGAGAGTTTCAAATGTACATTGATCTTTCTCATATCGTGAATGAATTAGCACCTGTTTTCAACTGCCAAGATACTTATTTTAAAAAAGGGGAAAGAGAAGTCTGTGTACTCTTAATTCAACAAGGGACAAGGGAGGTGTAATTTTTTTTTTCTGCCTTCTTCCACAGAACTTAACCAGAAAGCGGTAATATTTACCAAATTTTACAAATGCTAAGGTAAGTACTGTGCAACGGAACAAAGCAACGTGTTCAACATGTGGAATGATGATTACATCCTGTGGTGATTTAGAAAAAATTTTCCAAAAACGAAACAAAAAATATACTACTAATGTTGGGAAGAGCTAACTCATGTAACTACACAAAGTAACTGTGAATAATTAACTCTCAGGAAGCAGAAAAATAATTTATTAGTTACAGAAATGTCTGTGTGAGCCCTTTCCTCATAAAATACCTGGAAATAATAATGATTGTTCAAATGAACAGTTTTTTTTTTCTTTTTTAAAATCATAAACGTTGATTGACTACAACAAGTTCAACCCCTTTGGAAGCATGCTTGACATCTATGAATATATTTTTTTGGTAACCAAAGGTTAATTTTATGTTGATAAAATGAAATATACAATAAAAGTTAGAAAATGTATAAACTTTCATGTGCAAAGAGTATAATAAACATATGTAATGATAATAGCTTAATTTTAATTTTTAATTTTTTTTTTTTGAGATGGAGTTTTGCTCTTAGTGCCCAGGCTGGAGGGCAGTGGCGCCATCTCGGCTTACCGCAACCTCCACCTCCCGTGTTCATGGGATTCTCCTGACTCAGCCTCCCGAGTAACTGGGATTATAGGCATGTGCCACCACCCCTGGCTAATTTTGTATTTTTTTAGTAGAGATGGGGTTTCTCCATGTTGGTCAGGCTGGTCTCAAACCCCCGACCTCAGGTGATCTGCCAGCCTTGGCCTCCCAAAGTGCTGGGAATACAGGTGTGAGCCACAGTGCCCAGCCTATAATAGCTTAATTTTTTAAATTTTTATTTCAATAACTTTTGGGGTACAGGTGGTTTTGATAAACCGTAGTTACATAGATAAACTCTTTAGTGGTGATTTCTGTGCTTTTAGTGCAGCCATCACCCAAGCAGTGTATGCTGTACCCAATAGTCTTATTCTCAGAATATTCTTTCTGTGGGAGTAATACAAATATTTTCCTGAAGTGGAACATTGGATTGCTTAGTTTTTAAAAAAATCAGACTCAGCCATAAGGTAAAGGTGCCTCTAATAAGTCACACTGACAACATGCACTTCAATATTCTGAACTTTCAGACGGGCACAGTGGCTCACGCCTGTAATCCCAGCACTTTGGGAGGCCGAGGTGGGTGAATCACCCGAGGTCAGGAGTTCAAGACCAGCCTGGCCAACATGGTGAAACCCCATCTCTACTAAAAATAAAAAAATTAGCTAGGTGTGGTGGCAGACACCTGTAATCTCAGTTAATCAGGAGACTGTGGCCGGAGAATTGCTTGAACCCAGGAGGCGGAGGTTGCAGTGAGTCGAGATCACTCCATTGTACTCCAGTCTGGGTAACAGACTAAAACTCCATCTCAAGAAAAATAAATAAATAAAATATTTAAAAATATATAAATAAATAAAAATAAAATGTCTGCCCAAATCTCCCTTAATCCCTTATTTTTGTATCAAAATAGTCCTTTCTCTGGGCACAGTGGCTCACACCTGTAATCCGAGCACTTTGGGAGGCGGAGGCGGGTTGATCATCTGAGGTCGGGAGTTCAAGACCAGCCTGGCCAATACGGTGAAACCCCGTCTCTACTAAAAATACAAAAATTAACCAGTGTGGTGGTGCCCACCTGTAATCCTAGTTATTCATGAGGCTGGGGCAGGAGTATCACTTGAACCAGGAGGTGGAGGTTGCAATGAGCCAAAATTGTTCCATTGCACTTCAGCTCAGGCAACAAGAGAGAAACACCATCTCAAAACAAAACAAAACAAAACAAAACAATTGCTGTCTTCATGGGGCTCGTGGTTATTTCACATAATTTCTTTTTCTTTTCTTTTTTTTTGTGGGGGGTTGGAGTCTTCCTCTGTCACCAGGCTGGAGTGCAGTGGGGTGATCTCGGCTCACTATAACCTCCACTTCCCAAGTTTGAGTGATTCTCCTGCCTCAGCCTCCCGAGTAGCTGGGATTACAGGCACGTGCCACTGCACCCAGCTAATTTTTGTATTTTCTGTAGAGATGGGGTCTCACTATGTTGGCCAGGATAGTCTCGATCTCTTGACCTCGTGATTTGCCCGCCTCTGCCTCCCAAAGTGCTGGGATTACAGGCATGAGCCACCATGCCCGGCTATTTTACATAATTTCTGCTGCTTTCTATGAGTGAAGACTCTTTTCCATTGTAGCTTTAACTAATTTTTTTTTTTTACTAATTTTTTTTTTTTTTTTTTTTGAGATGGGGTCTCACTGCGTCACCCCTGCTGGAGTACCCTGGTGGGATCTCAGCTGACTGCCACCTCCGCCTCCCGGGTTGAAGCTATTCTTCTGTCTCAGCCTCCCAGTTAGCTGAGATTACAGGCGCTCAGCCACCATGCCCAGCTAGTTTTTGTATTTTTAGTAGAGAAGGGGTGTTGGCCAGGCTGGTCTCGAACTCCTGACCTCAAGTGATCCGCCCACCTTGGCCTGCCAAAGTGCTGGGATTACAGGTGTGAGCCAGTGCACCTGGTCCAACAATTACTATGAAATAGGATTATCTTATATGTTCAGGGATTCTAGAACTTTGTTATTATGGACTACCACTGATTTTTTTTTTAGGTCAGGCACAGTGGCTCATGCCTGTAATCCCAACACTTTGGGAGGCCAAAGCAGTTGGATCACCAGAGGTCAGGAGTTTGAAACCAGCCTGACCAACATGGTGAAACCCTGTCTCTACTGAATATACAAAAATTAGCTGGGCGTGGTGGCGCGCGCCTGTAGTCCCAGCTACTCGGGAGGCTGAAGCAGGCAGATTGCTTGAAACTGGGAGGCAAAGGTTGCAGTGAGCTGAGATCATACCACTGCACTCCAGCCTGGGCAACAGGGCAATACTCTGTCTCAGAAAATAAATAAATAAATAAACAGTGATTGTTGTGGAAGCAGTCATTAATAAACACATTTATGCTTCATTGTCAGGTTAATTTTTGTATTTTTAGTAGACAGGGTTTCACCATGTGGGACAGGCTGGTCTCGAACTCCTGACCTCAAGTGGTCCGCCTGCCTCAGTCTCCCAAAGTGCTGGGATTACAGGCGTGAGCCACTGCACCTGGCCCAAATACTATATTTTATCAATTCTAAAGTGCACTTTAGTTTTTACATTGTAACATAAATAACATCAATATGTATTTTGCAATCAATGGCATCTTGCTATAATTTAAAAACATTTCTTCAATAGTTCGTAACATAATGGAACATGCCTAGATGCAGTGGCTTATGCCTGTAATCCCAGTACTTTGCAGGGTCAAGATAGGAGGATTGCTTGAGCCCAGGAGCTCGAGACCAGCCTGGCCAATATAGTGAGACCCCAACTCCACAAAATAAATAAATAAGTAAATAAAATAATGGAAAATCTCACAAATGGTGATTTTTTTTTTTTTTTTTTTTTTTTGAGACAGAGTCTTGCTCTGCCGCCCAGGTTGGAGTACAGTGGCCGGATCTCAGCTCACTGCAAGCTCCGCCTCCCAGGTTTACGCCATTCTCCTGCCTCAGCCTCCCGAGTAGCTGGGACTACAGACGCCCGCCACCTCGCCCGGCTAGGTTTTTGTATTTTTTAGTAGAGACGGGGTTTCACCGTGTTAGCCAGGATGGTCTCGATCTCCTGACCTTGTGATCCGCCCGTCTCGGCCTCCCAAAGTGCTGGGATTACAGGCTTGAGCCACCGCGCCCGGCCCTTCTTTTTTTTTTTTTTGAGATGGAGTCTCACTCTGTCACCCAGGCTGGAGTGCAGTGGTACTATCTGGGCTCACTGCAACCTCTGCCTCCCAGGTGCAGGTGATTCTCCTGCCTCAGTCTCCCGAGTATCTGGGATTACAGACACTTGTCATCATGCCCAGCTACATTTTTTTTTCTTTTTGTAGAGACGGGCTTTCACCATTTTGGCCAGGCTGGCCTCGAAACTCCTGACCTCAAGTGATCTGCCTGCCTCAGCCTCCCAAAGTGCTAGGATTACAGGCGTGAGCCACCGCGCCCAGCCTCTGCCCTCTTTCTTACTCTGCCTCTACCCCATGATGCACCAGTATTCAGAACCCAATTTTATTTTGTGTCTGCTCTAAAAGCTAACTTTACCAGGGGTTTAGGCCATTAAAACACATTATTTGAAGTTTGCAGAATGCATTTACATTTTATCTTATGATCATTACAGCTTCAAAAAAAAAAAAAAGATGGTAAAGTTGGTTTCCTTTCACATTGACCAACTTCTCTTCACATAAATACAAGCCAGTTGAATGGCATTCCGATATTACATAATTATTTGCACCCTAACTGAAATTGCAGAATACTGAAAAAGTAGATTGGGATTATTTTAAATGGAAACTGTGCCCAAAGTTTTATTACTTATCAACTTTCTCTGAATGCTATATCATGACAATTATATTTTATTATCACGAATTATGTTAACTTTATATTTTACAAAGCACCCACTACATGTGCAAGGCCTTTGCTGAACCCAGGGAAAGGAAGAATGATAAACAGAAGCTGATTTTTGCCTTTGAGTTTACTTAACATATAAATAGCAGGTATCTTCCAGATGCAAGTAACTGTACTAAACAGATTAGGGGTCAGTAAACATTCCGCAAAGCATCAGCTAATACCTATTTTAGGCTTTGAGCGCTAGAGGCTTTGTCTCAACTAGAAGTGGAACAGAGGCCATTGCCAATATGTAAATGAGTAGGCTCAACTGTGTTCCAATAAAACTTTATTTACATAAATAAGCAGCTGCCCAGATTGACCTAAATGGCTGAGACCTGCTTTCAATGGATTGTCATCCATCTGTCACAGCCCACTTTTTTTTGAGACAGAATCTTGCTCTGTCGCCCAGGCTGAAGTGCAGTGGCATGATGTTTGGCTCACAGCAACCTCTGCCTTCTGGGCTCAAGTGATTCTCCTGTCTCAGTCTCCAAGTAGCTGGGATTACAGGCGCGTGCCACCATGCCTGGATAATTTTTGAATTTTTAGTAGAGATGGGTTTCATCATGTTGGCCAGGCTGGTCTTGAATTCTTGGCCTCAGGTGATCTACCCATCTTGGCCTCCCAAAGTGCTGGGGTTACACCGCGTCCAGCCACACAGCCCACTCTTAAAACCAGCACTGTTATTATTATCATCACTTTATTTTATTTTAATTATTTTTTTGAGACATGGTCTTGCTCTGTCGCCCAGGCTGGAGTGCTGTGGCATGATCTCGGCTCACTGCAACCTCTGCCTCCCAGGCTCAAGTGATTCTTGTGCCTCAGCCTCCCCGGTAGCTGGGATTACAGGCACATGCCACCACGTCCAGCCTGGTCAACAGAGAGAGATCCTGTTGAAAGAAAGAAGAGGCCAGGTGCGGTGGCTCAAGCCTGTAATCCCAGCACTTTGGGAGGCTGAGACGGGCGGACCACAAGGTCAGAAGATCGATACCATCATGGCTAACACGGTGAAACCCCGTCTCTACTAAAAAAAAAACTAGCTGGGCGAGGTGGCGGGTGCCTGTAGTCCCAGCTACTCGGGAGGCTGAGGCAGGAGAACGGCGTGAACCTGAGAGGTGGAGCTTGCAGTGAGCCGAGATCGCACCACTGCACTCCAACCTGGGCAACAGAGCCAGACTCCGTCTCAAAAAAAAAGAGAGAAAGAAAGAGAGAGAGGGAGGGAGGGAAACCACCTGAATATTTGTGTCAGCTTAAACTCAATTTCAGCTGTAATCATGGAAATCAAATTTATATAAGAAAATATCAGATTAGTTCAGCTTTCATACACACATTCACTCCAATTTTTAAATTTCATCAATTTATTTTATTTTATTTTATTTTATTTTATTTTATTTATTATTATTATTTTTTGAGACGGAGTCTCGCTCTGTCGCCCAGGCTGGAGTGCAGTGGCCAGATCTCAGCTCATCGCAAGCTCCGCCTCCTGGGTTCACGCCATTCTCCTGCCCCGGCCTCCCAAGTAGCTGGGACTACAGGCGCCCGCCACCTCGCCCGGCTAATTTTGTATTTTTTTTTTTGGTAGAGACGGGGTTTCACCGTGTTAGCCAGGATGGTCTCGATCTCCTGACCTCGTGATCCGCCCTTCTCGGCCTCCCAAAGTGCTGGGATTACAGGCTTGAGCCACCACGCCCGGCCTAATCTTGTATTTTTAGTAGAGACAGGGTGTCTCCATGTTGGTCAGGCTGGTCTCCAACTCCCCACCTCAGATGATCCACCCTCTTCTGTCTCCCAAAGTGCTGGGATTACAGGCATGAGCCACCACACCTGGCCCATTTTTCATAAGAATTATAAAATTGCATTGTTTCTGACATGGGTGTAATCTATGATCTGTCTTCACCAAAAACATGCAGAGGAAAATAAAATACATATTTTTCATTTTTAGTTTCTCTGCTCTTTTGGTTTTATTGTTTGAAATCTTTTTATCAGTAATAGATACATTTGGTGTTCACTTTTTCCATACAGTGCATTAATGTAGGTTTTTTGGTTTAAATACAAATTTAAGTGCAAAATTATAAGATGGTAGCCCAGAAAGGCCCATTTGGACAGATGTGGCTTATTAAAAATCCAAGCTGGGTGCAGTGGCTCACCCCTGTAATCCCAGAATTTTGGGAGGCTGAGGTGGACAGATCACCTGACATCAGGAGTTCAAGACCAGCCTGACCAACATGGTGAAATCCTGACTCTACTAAAAATGCAAAAATTAGCTGGGCATGTGGTGAGCACCTGGAATCCCAGCTACTCAGGAGGCTAAGGCAGGAGAATCCCTTGAATCTGGGAGGCAGAAGTTGAAGTGAGCCAAGATCGTGCCATGGTACTTCAGCCTGGGCGGCAAGAGCAAAACTTGGTCTCAAAAAAAAAAAAAAAAAAAGTCACAAATTTGTGGGTTTTTTAAAAACTTAAAAATGGAGGATGAGTTTCCAGCATCCTGCTACTTGGACGGAGGAAACAGAAGAGGAACAAAGCTGAAGTGAGCTGGGCAGGCCGAGGGAACCTCTGGCTGCCTCCCATTGCTGCTGCATGCAGGTAATGCGGTTCATAGCCTGCCTTCCAGCCCTGGTGTTAGAAGACTTTCGGTTACAGTATTGTGGTGAATCATTTCCTTCCAAGGCTCAGGGTGATCTATCACACGGGCACCTTGTCTAGATTTTAACAACAATATGAGCAGAAAAGTTCCTCATTCCAGAAATGCAAAACAAATTACATAAGAAGTGTATTCTTTAAAGGAAAAAACGAAGTCTACAAAAAGGCGTAATGAATAGGAAGAACAATTATGCGTGGGAAAACAAAGCTCTTTTAAAAAAATCATCAAAGAAATGAGGTTTTTCTTCCCTTGTCTAATTTATAACAGTGACATTCCTTTTGAAGACGGGAGCAGGGGCACAGGAGCTGGAGTATCAGCCTTAGCTGTGCCTTTTGTAATGTCACTAGGGACAGGGAGAGGAAGGAGTTGTGACAGTGTTGGAAACACTGGCCCTGGTGTATTATTGCTTGCACTACAGGAGTTTTTGGTTGCCAAATCAATACCTTGGTTGTCCTTGAAAAACCCTGCAGGTCTGTTTTTAATAGCTTGCTACACGGGTGAAATTACCCTGATTACTTAGCAAGGCCTCACCTTTGATCCACTGATCTAGTTAGAGACCTGTGAGAGAGAGAGAGAGCCTGTGGCCCCAGAGATATTAACAAATTAAAAGAAGAAGGAAGGGAAAACTGCAACTTAGAGAAATACAGGAAGTCTGAGGTTTGTCAGTTGTTGAAACATTTGATATTGTCTTTTAAGAGTCTCTCCGTGGTCTGAGAGCTGTCTTTGGGATAACAAAACACTAACATTAAAGAGCAACGGCCGGGCACGGTGACTCACGCCTATAATCCCAGCACTTTGGGAGGCCAAGGCAGGTGGATCACAAGGTCAGGAGTTCGACACCAGCCTGACCAATATGGTGAAACCCTGTCTCTACTACAAATACAAAAATTAGCTGGGTGTGGGTGGCATGTGCCTGTAATCCCAGCTACTCAGCAGGCTGAGGCAGGAGAATCTCTTGAACCTGGGAGGCGAAGGTTGTAGTGAGTCAAGATCGTACCGCTGCACTCCAGCCTAGGCAACAGAGCAAGACTCCGTCTCAAAAAAAAAAAAAAAAAAAAAAAGGGCCGGGCATGGTGGTTCACGCCTGTAATCCCAGCACTTTGGGAGGCCAAGGTGGGCGGATCATGAGGTCAGGAGATGGAGACCATCCTGGCTAACACAGTGAAACCCCGTCTCTATTAAAAATACAAAAATTACCAGGGCATGGTGGCAGGCACCTGTAGTCCCAGCTACTTGGGAGGCCGAGGCAGGAGAACGGAGTGAACCCAGGAGGCAGAGCTTGCAGTGAGCCAAGATCGCGCCACTACAATCCAGCCTGGGTGACAGAGCGAGACTCCATCTCAAAAAAAAAAAAAAAAAAAAAAAGAGCAACAGCAATAAAACCACAGCAAAGCCACCTGCTATTCAAACTCAAGAACAGTGGATCAATCCCAATTAAAGAATGGTGGCTGGTATTGTTTTCCACCTCACTCTCCCAAGAGATACATATGCCCAAAAACATTTCCATTTCCTGTTCATGCAACAGTAAAATGAAGGGTCATTTTCCTCCCAACTTTTGTACTCATTAGACAAGAGTGTCTTTTAAGCATTTATTTATTTTTAAATTAACAGACTTTATTTATTTATTTATTTTTGAGACAGAGTTTCGCTCTTGTCACCCAGGCTGGAGTGCAATGGCATGATCTTGGCTCACTGCAACCTCTGCCTCCTGGGTTCAAGCAATTATCATACCTCAGCCTCCTGAGTAGCTGGGACTACAGACATGTGCCACTAGGCCCGGTTAATAATTTTGTATTTTTAGTAGAGACGGGATTTCACCATTTTGGCCAGTCTGGTCTCGAACTCCTGACCTCAGGTGATCTGCCCGCCTCAGCGTCCCAAAGTGCTAGGATTACAGGCGTGAGCTACCCTGCCCAACCCAGACTTTATTTATTTATTTATTTATTTATTTATTTATTTATTTTATTTTATTTTTTTTTTTGAGACAGAGTCTCGCTCTGTCGCCCAGGCTGGAGTGCAGTGGCCGGATCTCAGCTCACAGCAAGCTCCACCTCCCGGGTTCACGCCATTCTCCTGCCTCAGCCTCCCGAGTAACTGGGACTACAGGTGCCTGCCACCTCGCCCGGCTAGTTTTTTTGTATTTTTTAGTAGAGACGGGGTTTCACCGTGTTAGCCAGGATGGTCTCGATCTCCTGACCTCGTGATCCACCCATCTCGGCCTCCCAAAATGCTGGGATTACAGGCTTGAGCCACCGCGCCCGGCCCAGACTTTATTTTTTTAGAGGAGTTTTAGTTTACAGAAAATTGAGGCCGGGCGCGGTGGCTCAGGCCTGTAATCCCAGCACTTTGGGAGGCCGAGACGGGCGGATCACGAGTTCAGGAGATCGAGACCATCCTGGCTAACACGGTGAAACCCCGTCTCTACTAAAATACAAAAAAAATTAGCCGGGCGAGGTGGCGGGCACCTGTACTCCCAGCTACTCGGGAGGCTGAGGCAGGAGAATGGCGTGAACCCAGGAGGCGGGGCTTGCAGTGAGCTGAGATCCGGCCACTGCACTCCAGCCTGGGCAACAGAGCTAGACTCCGTCTCAAAAAAAAAAAAAAAAAAGAAAGAAAATTGACCAGACGGTGTGGCAAGTTCTCACATGCCCTCTTCTCCAACTCCCTCCTTCCATCTGTACAATTCCCTCTATTAGTAACAGCCTGCATTAATGTGGTCCATTTGATACACTTGGTGAGCCAATAGTAATACATTATTAGCAATTAATGTCCATAGTTTACACTGGAGTTCATTCTTTGGGTTGTACAGGACTATGAGTTTTGACAAATGCATAGTGACATGTATCTATCATGTATCACCCATTATACTATCATACAGAGTAGTTTTACTGCCCTAGAAAACCCTCCTTTTATATTTCAACAAGCTGCCCTTCCAAGTTCTGTCCTTTCTTTTTTTTTTTTTTTTTTGAGACGGAGTCTCGCTGTGTCGCCCAGGATGGAGTGCAGTGGCCGGATCTCGGCTAACTGCAAGCTCCGCCTCCCGGGTTCACGCCATTCTCCCGCCTCAGCCTCCCAAGTAGCTGGGACTACAGGCGCCTGCCACCACGCCCGGCTAGTTTTTTGTATTTTTAGTAGAGACAGGGTTTCACCATGTTAGCCAGGATAGTCTCGATCTCCTGACCTCGTGATCCACCCGCCTCGGCCTCCCAAAGTGCTGGGATTACAGGCTTGAGCCACCGCGCCTGGCCCTGTCCTTTCAACATAACTGCTCTTTTTTTTTTTTTTTTTTTTGAGACGGAGTCTTGCTCTGTCGCCCAGGCTGGAGTGCAGTGGCTCCATCTCCGCTCACTGCAACCTCTGCCTCCTGGGTTCAAGCAATTCTCCTGCCTCAGTCTCCCAAGTAACTGGGATTACAAGCAGGCGCCACCACATCCGGCTAATTTTTTATATTTTTAGTAGAGACGGGGTTTCACCATATTGACCAGGCTAGTCTTGAACTCCTGACGTTGTGATCCACCCATCTCAGCCTCCCAAAGTGCTGGGATTACAAGCCTGAACCAACGTGCCCGGCCCATAACTCCTCATTTTTTCCCGTTTTTCCTTCTCCAAGGTGCTTTTATTTTAGGAATAGATGAAAGTTGATTCTCTTTGTTGGCAGAGACCTATAGAAAGTCACTTTGTGGCAAAGCATGGTGGCTCACGCCCGTAATCCCAGCACTTTGGGAGGCTGAGGCAGGTGGATCACCTGAGGCCAAGAGTTTGAGACCAGCCTGGACAACATAGGGAAACCCCATCTTTACTAAAAATACAAAACTATCAGGGTGTAGTGGTACACGCTTATAGTCCCAGCTACTCAGGAGGCTGAGGCGGGAGAATCCCTTTAACCAGGGAGGCGGGGGTTGCAGTG